>NC_000071.6:98363335-98963335 GCF_000001635.26 Mus musculus
TCAGTGGTATTTTCTGGTTTTGGTGTGTATGCATGGTCATGTCTGTGCTTTTGCACATGTGTGCGAGAGTGCACATGCGTGTGTTTGTGTGTGCATGCAGAAGCCAGAGGACAATCCCAGATGTCATTCTTAGTTGAACACACTGTTTTTTGAGATAGGGTCCTTCACTGGCCTGAAGGTCACAAAGTATTAAAATGTGTCAGGAAGCGCTAAAGTGGCACTTGCTGGCTGAGGAGGATAAGCTTGTTGACCAGCAAGTGCCGAAGAGTGACTCGACACTGCCTCCTAGTGCTGGGATTACGAATGTGCACCATGACATGCAGGCTCCAGGCAGGTTCTCAGGCCCTCCTGCTGTGGCGCGAGCATTCCAGGGACTGAGTTCTCACTTCAGCTTTTTCAGTGTTCTTTCCTTCGCTTTTTCTTTTAAAAAATGTTTATTTATTGTATGTATGTGAGTACACTCTTGCATTCTTCAGACGCACCAGAAGAGGACATCAGATCCCATTACAGATGGCTGTGAGCCACCATGTGGTTGCTGGGAATTGAACTCAGGACCTCTGGAAGAACAGGCAGTGCTCTTAATCACTGAGCCATCTCTCCAGACCCCAGTGTTATTTTCTAATGTGCGATTTCTCCTTACTTAATTTTCCCTTTGCATTCTATAATTTTTACTGTGTAATAAGGAGAATAGTTATTTCTGATATAAATTAGTGTCCCTTTTGAAAGCATCATCTCTTGCATTTTCTCAACTCTCTGTATGACAAGTGTTATGTAAACACTTTGTACACACTGTCTCTTTGAACATTCAAAATCACTTAAAGACTGTGGTCTTTACCAGTCACTTTGTAGAGAGGATCAGATCCCATCACTGTCGTGTTAAGTAGCTTATGTTACTCACTCAGGTAGTTCATGAAGGAGGCGGGATTTGTATCCAGGCAGTTTGGCAGCTGTGCTTTTGGCTACATCGAGTTTGTCTTTCTATTTGAGATAGCCTCATGGTATTTCCAACAGCTCCAGGCTGCTGTACTTTGTTTCTAACCAATAGTCTGAATCAACCTATATTTCTTACCATTCAAATAAGTATGTATTCATCATATGCTACTACTAAATGAGTATTTTTCCTGATACGTTTTTGGATAAGAAATTGAGCAAGCAATAGTCATTTTCATTAAGGACCTTATAGCTTTGAGAACTGTCTCAGACATTGATGTAAATGTGCCTTGAAGAGGGGTGTCCCACCTGGTAGAGTGGCGATACAAACGACAGAGTGGAGGAGCGTGGAGGAGCAGGAGGCTCAGGACCACCAAACAAGCATGCTTAGTGAGCCTTACCACAGACAGAGAGAGAGAAGCTGCAGGCTTTGTGTGTGGTAGGGTAATGATGAGGGTGTGGGAAGAGACAATGTGGACCACGGGGAATATCTTTATTCCTGCAGCTTTTACTCAGCAAAGATGAGTGGGAAAACGCAGCACCATGCGAAATGTGTCTCAGCTCCTCAATTATGAATGCTAGGACGTAGCTCCTGGACACCTACATGTCTACTCATCCATCTACTTATTTATCCCTCCATCGAAAAATCACTTTAACTCATTGTGATAGTGATGGTTATCTTTGTGCCCATGAGCAACCTGTACATCAACAGTGTGGCCATCAGTTTAGTGGGAAGGTGTTTAATCAAGAAAGAGAGGAATGAAATTGCACAACAAATGCAGAGCCACATGAGACTCAGACCCTGGTGGAATTCTTATTTGGGCGTCAATTGTGGTGTTGGCTGTGGTCTTCAGGTGACTGGTTAAAGCGGCAGGCATCCCTGAGAGGCTCCACAGTGGGCAAGGTCCAGAAGGACTGCATATAAACTCACCCATGACGCACTTCAGGGTGGAACCTGGGAGCCAGAGCTTCTGACAGTTCTGTGTCCAGGGATCAACATCCACAGTTGCATCCTGGCAGCATTACTAAAACCCTACAGTTTGCACTACAGCTGTTAGAGCTGAAACCTCTATGTGAGGGAAGGAAGAGGAACTAGGAGCCATGTGACCAAGAAACTGGAAGCATGGTAGTGAGTCTCTGTCTTGTTGATGCCAGAGGAAGGAACAGACCATGTATCCATTTTACAGCTGAGACTCATGAGTCACCAGAACCCAGGATCTCAGCCAGAAGCTCTGTATGTGCTCTGTGTTCCTAGACTTCCTGGTCACTCCCATTCATTCCTGCCCTTAGCCGGAACGAACCCTGCTTCTCCATCTCTCTGTGCTCATCTTGTGTTTATGTTTTTGTCCAAGCACTCAGAACTGATAAAATGTGAATCACACTTTATATTCCCCGGAGAACAAACAAACAAACGTGTTTGACCTAGATCGAGACTCTTGTAATAAGACAGAGTCATCTTAAGTAGTGAATATAATCTCTGACTGGGCGGCTGATTCGCCTGTGTTCTTGGGGAGGGGAAGGTCATGCAGGAGCTTGTTAGGCAATTCCTTGATAGCATGGCGGCTCTGGAAAATGCAGCTACAAAATCATACTATTCCACATCCAGATTTTAATTGGAGAGCAGCTTAAGATTTTTTCCAGAGTATCAGAATATTTTTTTTACATGGATCTAAAAGAGATTTTCGTCAATGTTAAGAAAGAAAATGAAGCACTGCCTTAGGTCATGAGTTTTCAAAGCAATAAAAAAAAAAAAAAGAACTGTCATGGCTGGCATCATAAGATGAGACAGACTGGGGCCAATGTGGCCACAGAAGTCCCTTGAGGATGGGTAGGATGCTAAGTGTCCACCCTTTGAGAGAGTTTACTGTTCCCTAGTAGGTACCACTCCCCTTTTGTCCTAACACCCTGTGCCCACAGCATCCATACAGGGCTACCTGACTTATCCTGGGGTGAATTTCATCTTTCTCGATATATTTATCTAATTTGTCTTTTTGATTATGACACATTTAATTTTTATGAGTTTTATATGTATCCATATTAAGTACAGTAAAAAGAAGGTCTTAGCCTGTTTGGTTCATCATTATGACCTTGCCTGTACAACCTGCTCTCTGACATAGAGAAGTGCTGAGTTGATAGTAATGGTGAATGAACACAGATAAATTGAAGAGTCTATACCGCAGGTCAGTGTGTCACTCAACTCTCATTAGAGAAGCCTCTTACTGCAGTAGATGGCAGATTGACAGCGACCCTCAGCTGTACAATGTAGAGAGGGCAAGACTTGGGAATACTCATCTCTAAATGGGATTACTGTATCTACCCTCCCCCTCCCGCCTGCTGCCCCATCTCCCCAAAGCTCACGGGTCAATGTGGAAGAGGAGGAGAAAAGATTGTAAGAGCCACTGAGGCTGAGTAATGCCAAGGAAACAGCATCTTCCACATACAACAGGACTGGCACTCACATACAGTACATACAAGACCTTCACAAGTTCAAACCAGAAGCAATCCCAGCAAGGACAAGGGGAGATGGACAAAGTGACATTTCCACTAAAGAAGTTATTTATAATGCATATTAGGTGGGAAAGGGAAAATCAGTTTTCTTTCTCCAGTGGAATGTTGCCGGGTTTATAGACTACACTCAGGAGTAATTGGCAAACACAATCATACTCCATATTTTTTTGTGTGCACTTTCTGCTTTGTTTAATACTTTTGGTTTTACTGATCATTTTTCTTCATTTCGTTGGAGAGAAGGAGAAAGAGAGAAATTTGGTGGATAGGGAGATTAGGAGGATCTGATATGAGTTGGGGAGAGAAGGACGATGACTACAATATATTGTAGGAAAAATTGAAATAAAAAGAAAAATTTACACACACACATCTACACTCACACAAGTGTGCACACATGCATGCACAATGTCTATATAGACAGAGGCAATGCCACACCTTCACAAAGGCTCTCCTAGCAAGTGTCCAGCGATGACTGAGGATGAAAATGTAGCCTCTGCCATTAATACTGCTTGGTAATATTATATCCCTGTCTCTGGCCTCGCGTCTAATGACAATCTTGCAGTTTTTCAGGGTTAGCTAATGTGTGATTCAGGCCTAAGAAGTGACTTAAGGGTTCTAAAACTGCCTGTAAGGTTTTATGTTTTTGATCTGTTCCTCAAATTTGAATTGCAAATTGAATCAAATAAAAGTATTACGTACACATTTACTGCTTGCATAAAAATGACTGTCTCTTGTAAACTACTAAAGTGTGTATGATTCTGAACACATTGAATCTGAGGGAAATAAACTTTTGATTTTATTTTTCTTAAACGTCTGGTGGCTGAAGTGGTAGTTCAGTTATGTAAAATCAATAATATATATTAAAATACTGTTGTAGTTCAAGATGTATTACTGTGAAAAGCTGCTGTGGACATTAGATCCATTTTCTATGATTTAACCAACAGTTACAAAGTAAAGCGTCAGCAAGTGCAATTTGCAAAATAACTTTAATGAAAGTCAACTGTCCTGGCTGATGTGACTTAGGTCACAGTATAGGCAACATCATTCTTTTCTCCTTCTTCTCCTTCTCCTTCTCCTTCTCCTTCTCCTTCTCCTTCTCCTTCTCCTTCTCCTTCTCCTTCTCCTTCTCCTTCTCCTTCTCCTTCTCCTTCTTTCTTTTCTCCTTCTCCTTCTGCTCTCCTCCTCCTCCTCCTCCTTATTTGCTGAAAAGCGAGTGTGATTCTTAAAACTTAGAAAAAATAGTATAGATCCACTTTGGAAAGTTTTAGGAACTACTGGGTAGTTCTACTTTGGAATGTATTTGATCTTCACAAAGACAGCTACAAAACTACAAAAAGCCGGAGTGGAGTGGTCAGGAGTATGTCCTGCAGACAGGAGGAAGGTACAGAGAATTTACACAATAACTAAAATAGAAAATAGATGAAATTACTTTAATGGTATCCTGAAAAACATTACTGTATGGATAAGCTGTGTGAATAAGGCGGAACTTTATTAGCAGAGATGCCAGAAGGGCAATTGGTACCTCCCCTTCTGTAGTCTTGACACCTCTGGATTCAAGGGGGCGTCAGCGTGAAGGCCAGTGATTAGGCACCCTTTGAAGGTGGGAATGCTTTGACTGTTTAGAATCATGCTTCTTATAGCAAACAGGGGACTCTGTGCCCCCATCAGATTTACCCATCCTGTATTTGGTTGTTTTCATTTTTACATAGCTTTGTGTGTGTGTGCGTGGTGTGTGTGTGTGTGTGTGTGTGTGTGTGTGTGTGTGTGTGTGTGGTTGTGACCAAACCTTATCCTCTTTTTTTTGAAGGCTAGAATTTAGAGCACAGAGCTGAGACTGTGTTCAAAGCTGACATAGCTAAGATCCCCATCACAGATGTAAGCGGAGGGGCAACTGGTTTGTCATCTCATATGTCTGCACATGTGTTTGTATCATAAATAATCAAAATCTAGCATGCTGCTCTGATATTACAAGATCTTCCCACGAGCGCCACTCTACTATCAGGCCATTGACTTAGGGACAAACGGAGGCAGCTCTCAATGTGCTGCCAGCCGAAGACAGAGACTCCGTGGGCATTTTACGACTTGCTTCGTTGTATCGTGACTGTTAACTTGAAGAATGACTTAGAGTGATCTCTGTGCTTAAACTCTGAAGCCTGGGTATTTGGCACAGCCTATTACACTGTCATTCTGAATGTGAACACTAGGGCAGGAGGCCTACCACAGCAGAGCAGTTTGCTGTGGGTAAGCAGAAGTGTGTGAGAGCAAGCAGGGGCAGGGCTGGAGACCTACCACAGTGGCTCATCACCAGGAAACACTGCCATGGGTGTGATCTCTCTTGCTGTGCCCCCTGGGCTGCAAGTGACAGCTCTTTCTGTTTTCAGCCTCCATTTTGGCAGTAATAGGCTATTTTTTTTTTTTTTTTCTGTGACAAGGATTAGTTGGGAGACAGCTGTTTCACAATTAGGTGTCAACTTGAAATATAGTTATATTTTCCATTCTGTTAATTTTGGAGTATTTCCAGTGCTCCTCACTTCAAATTCTGGGTGATGCATTGTCGTTTGGGGAGGGTTGGGCAGCTCATGGTTCAGAGCCCCCAGTGCTCAGCGCTTCTATTCAGTTTTATTATTTATTGGTTTTTTTTTTAATTTATTTTTTGGTTTTGTTGAAATAGGGTATTGCCCTGTGGCCCTGGCAGACCTTACATTGATAGGAATCTCTGGAGGACTGTGATCACAGGTGGGTACCACTGCCATCCTGGAAGACTGTGTCACCCATCATTTAGAGTTGATGCTGTTCCCACTGAAGCGTAGCTTGCTTTTAGTACTCTGCAGCTCCAAATCTTCAGCAGCTTGCCCTGGCTCTCTCCCCAGCTCACTTTCCCCGCCGCTTTCCTTCCTTCACAGTTATTTTCGTCGTGAGGATCTGCCCACTCTGCCTCACAGAAGTCTTGGTTGTCTGCTTCTTGTCTTAGGTCCTCTGCGTGTTGAGTCATAGAGTAACTCTCTCGTGGGGGCTGTTTATTATTTTAATGAAAGATGCTCTCTCTCTCCTGCACCCCGTTCTATGCATTTTCAATTTAAATGCATTTTTTAAAATTGAAAAAGATATTTCTTAGGTTTATGGGTGTTTGCATGTCTGTGTTGCACATACGTGCTTTGTGCCTACAGAGACCAGAGAAAAACATTGTATACCCTCAAACTGGAGGTGCACATGTTTGTGAGCCACCATATGGATGCTGGGGACCACACCCAGGTCCTTACGAAGAACAGCAAGTACTCTAATCTGTTGTGCCTTCTCTCCAGCTCCCAATTCTATTCATTATCCATGGATTAATGATACTTTAGGAAGTCTTTTTTTGATATACAATAGTAGTCTTCCTTTCCTTCTCTTTTGAGGTCTCACGATACATCATTATTTGATAGGTACATTTTACAATTTTTGTTTCGTGATGGGGCAAGACAGTACAAAGATTCCTCCGTCTTGGATTTTTGCTGAGGCTATTTCCAGGTTTAACTATAATATGATCTCCTTGATGGAGAATCCCACAGAAAACTATGCAACTCTAGCCTAGGGTGCAAAGGTCAGGATGTTCTAGTTAACATATCTTACTTAGCCTTTGTTAAAACTGCTTGTTTGTACAGAGCCTCTTTCAGCTAACTGCTTATCTTAGCTTCTGTTCAAACTGGTTGCTTTGTACTGCTTACTGTGCGAAGCTCCCTACCCGCTGCAGCTGCTGAGCAAGACATCTGGATGAGGCGAGGCATGCATCCTTAAAAATCCCGTGTTCTGGACAGTTGAGGCCACACCTAGGTCTCCACAGACGAGAGGCTTTCTCATGTGTCGGCTGGATTACGGTCTCACGGAGGACACAGGCTCTGCTTCAGTCCCACTACTTCTTCCAGAATCTCCAGTACAGTGCACGTATGTTCTCAAGAGCATTTGTGGAATAAATAACAAGAATTAAATTTTAAATCATTCAAATCAATCTGATTTTAGCATTGCAAAATGAGAATGCAGATATGTTTACGTTCTTATGTTCTTACTATGGAAGATTTCTGAATACTGAGAATTTATTTATTGGTTGTCTTACACTATTCTCTTTTAGTTTGAGATTATAATATAATTACATCATTTGCCTTCCTCTTCCTCCCCCGAAGCTCTCCTGTGTCCTCTTTAAATTCGTGACATCTTTCTTTGATTGTTTTTTTACACATATGTATATACATCTTAAACATATAAGCATACCCTGCTCAATATGTATAATTGTACAATGCCACTCATATGTATGTTTGCAGGAAATATACATATTTTTTTACCTGTCTGTTCAGTGAGCCAAAAATGTCCTTGGATCCCACTAGATTGCCCCCCCCCCACCCCCCCACAGTAGTGTCTATCTCGCCATGATGTCAGAGGGTGGTGTAGTGAACAGACGCCTGACTGATACAGTAATTCTTCCTTGCAGTCTGTGGCACACTGGGACACCAGAATGGCTTTTAAACACTGGCTCTAGGCAATACATAGTTCAGAGTAATGAGTGAACGTAGGGTGCTGGTGGACCTAGACCTGAGTTTACAGTACTTGGAGGATTCATGTGTCACCTCCAACATTAAGGCTATTACTCCTTTTTTTTCCAGTTTTTAAAATCCATTTGAAACATTAAACATGACAGAAGTAGAAAAAAAAATCTCTTATGAAGTTCTCTATGAAACGTAATTGTGACAAGTTCCTGATTAGACAGAAACAGTTCCATCTCCAAGGGAAGATACTCAGCATAACTGTGACTTCATAGAATGAATTGGGTAGTGTTCCTTCTGTTTCTATAGTTTGAAGAGTATTGGTATTAAGTCTTCTTTGAAGGACCAATAGAATTATGAACTAAACCCCTCTTGTCCTGGACTGGACTTTTTTTTTTTTTTTTTTTTTGACTTTTAATGGCTGCTTCTATTTCTTTAGGGGTTATGGGATTGTTTAGATGGTTTATCTGATCCTGTTTTAACCTTGGTATTTGGTATCTGTCTAGAAAATTTCCCATTTCATCTAGATTTTCCAATTTTGTTGGGTATAGGCTTTTGTAGTAGGATCTGATGATTTTTGAATTTCCTCAGTTTCTGTTGTTATATCTCCCTTTTCATTTCTGATTTTGTTAATTTGGATTCTGTCTCTGTGCCCTCTGGTTAGTCTGGCTAAGGATTTATATATCTTGTTGATTTTCTCAAAGAACTAGCTCCTGGTTTTGTTGAGTCTTTGTATAGTTCTTTTTGTTTTTACTTGGTTGAATTCAGCCCTGAGTTTGATTATTTCCTGCCATCTACTCCTCTTGGGTTTATTTGCTTCTTTTTGTTCTAGAGATTTCATGTGTGCTGTCAAGTTGCTAATGTAAGCTCTCTCCAGTTTCTCTTTGGAGGCATTCAGACCTATGAGTTTTCCTCTTAGCACTGCTTTCATTGTGTCCCATAAGTTTGGGTATGTTATGCCTTCATTTTCATCAAACTCTAAAAAGTCTTTAATTTCTTTCTTCCTTCCTTCCTTCCTTCCTTCCTCCCTCCCTCCCTCCCTCCCTCCCTCCCTCCCTCCCTCCCTCCCTCCCTCCCTCCCTCCCTTCCTTCCTTCCTTCCTTCCTTCCTTCCTTCCTTCCTTCCATCCTTAACCAAGTTATCATTGAATAGGGCATTGTTCAGCTTCCATGTGTATATAGGCTTTCTGTTGTTTTTGTTGCTATTGAAGACCAGCCTTAGTCTGTGGTGAATTGATAGGATGCATGGGATTATTTCAGTCTTCTTGTATCTCTTGAGGCCTGTTTTGTGACCAATTATATGGTCAATTTTGGAGAAGGTACCATGAGGTGCTGAGAAGAAGGTATATTCTTTAGTCATGTTTCTTTAATGAATCTGGGTGTCTTTGCATTTTGAGCATAGATATTCAGAACTGAGAGTTCTTGGTAGATTTTCCCTTTCATTAGCATGAAGTGTCCTATCCTTATCCTTTTTGAAAGTTGATTTTATTCGATATTAGAATGGCTACTCCAGCTTGTTTTTTGGGATCATTTGCTTGCAAAATTGTTTTCCAGCCCTTTACTCTGAGGTGTGTTTTTTGTATACAGCAAAATGGTGGGTCCTGTGTATGTATCTAGCCTGTTATTCTGTTATTCTGTTATTTTTTAATTGGGGAATAGATTCCATTAATGTTAAGAGATATTCATGAATAGTGATTGTTGCTCCCTGCTATTATTGATGTTATTTTTGTGTTTGTGTGGCTATCTTCTTTTGGGTTTGTTGAAAGAAGGTTACTTTCTTGCTTTTTCTAGGGTGTAGTTTCCCTCCTTGTCTTGGTGGTTTCCATCTATTATCCTTTATAGGGCTGGATTTATGGAGAGATATTGTGTAAATTTGTTTTTGTCATGGAATATCTTGGTTTCTCCATCTATGGTGATTGAAAGTTTTGCAGGGTATAGTAGCCTGGGCTGGCATTTGTGTTCTCTTAGGGTCTGTATAATATCTGCCCAGGATCTTCTAGCTGTCATAGTCTCTGGTGAGAAGTCTGGTGTCATTCTGATAGGTCTACCTTTATATGTTACTTGACCATTTTCCCTTACTGCTTTTAATATCCTTTCTTTCTTTAATGCATTTGGTGTTTTGATTATTATGTGACAGGAGGAATTTCTTTTCTGGTCCAGTCTATTTGGCGTTCTGTAGGCTTCTTGTATGTTCTTGGACATCTCTTTCTTTAGGTTAGGGAAGTTTTACTCTATAATTTTGTTGAAGATATTTACTGTCCCTTTAAGTTGGAAATCTTCGCTCTCTTCTATACCTAGAAGTTTTGGTTTGGTCTTCTCATTGTGTCCTAGATTTCCTGGATGTTTTGAGTTAGGAGCTTTTTTGACATTTTCTTTGACTGTTGTGTCAATGTTTTCTAAGGTAACTTCTACCCCTGTGATTCTCTCTTCTATCGCCTTTATTCTGTTGGTCATGACTATGATCTATGACTTCTGATTTCTTTCCTAGGTTTTCTATCTCCATGGTTGTCTCTCTTTGTGATTTCTTTATTGTTTCTATTTCCTTATTTAGATCCTGAATGGCTTTGTTCAATTCCTTCACCTGTTTGGTTGTGTTTTTCTTTAATTCTTTAAAGGATTTTTGTGTTTCCTCTTAAGGGCTTCTAGCTGTTTCCATGTGTTCTCCTGTATTTCTTTAAGGGATTCATGTATGTCCTTCATACAGTCCTCTCTCATCATCATGAGATGTGATTTTAAAACAGAATCTTGCTTCTCAGGTGTGCTGGGGTGTCCATAGCTAGCTGTGGTGGGAAAAATAGGTTCTGATGATTCCAAGTTCTTGGTTTCTGTTGCTTGTTTTCTTGCCCTTGCCTCTTGCTATCTGTTTACCTCTGGTGTTAGCTTGTCTTGCTGTCTCTGACTGTGAATTATCTCTCCTGCAAGCGTGTGTGTCAGTACTCCTGGGAGACCAGTTCTCTCCTGGAGAAATTTGGGTATGGAGAGCTGTGGCACAGGGTCAGCTCTGGGGTGCAGATGGAAATCAGAAGGATCCTGTCCCTGGCCGTTCCTTGGTTCCTGTGTCCTGATGGTTCTGGGCGGATCCCTCTTGGGCCAGGAATTTGAGCCCAAGTAGTAGTCTTACCTGTGCTCACAGGCTTGTTAGCACTACTGGGAGACCAGCTCTCCTCTGGTAGTATTTGGGTATGGAGTGCTGTGGCACAGGATCAGCTCCAGGCACAGATACAATGCTGTTACTCTTATACTGCTTTGAAAAGATAGATTTCTCCCTGCTATACTGTTGGGACTGATGGATGCCATTCACACCTCCATATGTGTTACTTTCTTATGGTCAGGGCTCGGCCCATCCAAGGGTGTTCACCATTCTGCTCTTACTCATAACACCAGTGTTCTTCACGTTGACAGCCTTCTTGTCATCGTTCTGAGATACGTCGATCTCCCACTCAATCTTAATTTATGTTGAAAGAGGAAGAGGTTTTCTTTCCTCTACTGGGACTCTTCTCTTTCTGACCATGCCTCTTCCTATAACTTTCTACTGTTGATCATTTGTGGAGGGCAGAGGGAGAGAAAAGAGCAGATGGGATATTGGCAGAATGTATTCAGCATACAATAGATACTCACATGAAAATTAATAAATAACAAACTAACAATCAAATAAAATTATTAGTGTGAACAGGGGCCACCACATTCTAGATGAGCCCCACCAGAAATGGAACATAGCCTATCAACTGTCCAGAGATGATGATGCTCATCTTTGTCAGAAGACAGCTCATCACTTGTTTACCTGTGGAGTGACATTATGTCTTCAAGTTGCCCAAGAGTTTATTTCCCTCTTAGTCACAGTTTATAACCATTGCCAGTTAGCACGTGTCTTTTGATTGAATGCAAGTGTTGAAATCTCAATTCAAATGAAATGGTGTTGGGAAGTAAGGGCTAATAAAACACAGTTGGGCCATATGGGCCAAGAAATGATGGATTTATGTTCCTGCTGTGGGAATGGGCTCCATGAAACAAGAGTCGAACTCCCCTTTGTTTTTTGGCCTATCCCTATCCTTCTGTTGTGGAACAATGCGACAGAAAGGTTCCTACCATTCAGTCTCTAGATCTTTGGCTCCAAAGACTATTGTACTGTGGGACAATAGTTGTTTTGTTCACTGCAACTTGCCCCATCTTTGCCCTTCTTTCAGAGAAATACAATAGACAGTGACTACATGGATACTGAAATATAATGGAGGTGTGGGAAGGGTTGTCCTCCTTTTCTGTATGTATAAGTAAAAAAGAAAAAGAGGGGAGCTGAGGGAATCTACCATTGTTTCAGTAGGTATAGGATTGAAGAAGTTCTTGAGAAGTTTTAAAGTAGACTGAATTCTAAAGCAAAGCACCTATAAAAGTGAAATCAAATGACGTTGCTAGCCCGTTAAGAGGAAGTTAGGATGACCTGGCAGAACTATGGAAGCTGAGTGGTGGACCTGGGCAGTACTATCGTGCTCTCTATGTCTGTTGGATTCCTAAATTAAACAGATGCATATGAATGAATCAACCTGTAGAGCCAGGCAAAGGAAAGACACTTACTGTTCTGTACTGGCTCAGTGCAGCTGCTATGTAATAGACACACACTGAACGTATGGCTATGTCATAGACACGTGTTGAATGTAAATCTAGAGTCAGTGCTCTTTCCTTTCTATCCATGACTTTTCATTGCTCTCTAGGTGCCCCCACCCCCACCCCACCGTTAGTGTGTAGTGCTGGTTTTGGCAGTAACTGGATTTTAAATATTCCTAGATATTTCTTGTTATTAGTCATTTTGTTATGCTTTGTATGTATTACCTCATAGTCTATCCTATGATCTCTCTCTCTCTCCCACCCCCCTTCTCTCTTTATACTGCATCTCAGAACAGTGTCTTACAGTTGGCTGTCAGCAAGTATGTGGAAGAAACACTAGATGCTTACAGTATGACGTTGAACTGTAAGCTGTTACTGTGTAACAGACAACATGGACCAGACTCAGTTCTTAGTGCCGCCACTAACCATTTCATTAATTAGGGGTGAGAAACATATCCCCTTTAGCATAGCTTAGTGCACACGCTTTCTTGGAACACACGGAGCTCTGGGATGTCTGTGAAATCAAGCATGGTTCTTGCTCTGTCTTTTCTTGGAGAAGGCCTGAGTCAGGCTTCTGTGAAGAAATGTCTAGAGTTGTTTTTAGGCTCCATTATCTGTCCTCGGTCTCTCACTTGGAGTGTTTGCAAGCACAGGTGTACAAATAGACTTGTTTTCACTTAGGGAGAACCTTGCCCTTAGCAAGCCTCTGCACCTGCAGCAATAAAATTCAAGAGAGATAATGGACTGAATTTTAATCACTTGTTGCCTTGTTACACAGTCACTACTTAAAAACATTTCCTTTATGGTGCAGTGGTTTGTAAAAGAGGGCAGTGTTGGCAGTTAAGCCACCGAATGGCTGGGGGAGCGATTATACACGGGGTGGGGGGGTGATGACTGGAGTCTCTTGTAAAAATAGCAGAATCTTCCGTTAAAGTGAATAAGTCTGGTAAAAGAGCTCCATGACAGCTGAGCTACGGCAACGAGTCAGATGTATGGCTATGCGTTTAACTGTGTGGAGGCCACTGGGGTTTTTTTCCAAGTACACAAAAAGGAAGGGGTCATTTAATCATTAGCTTCTTTGTACTTAATTATATTGAACACCAAATGGCAGATTAATGAGCATCCAGTAGAGCCTTCAGCTTGCTTGCTTTTGATTCTATCTGATTTTCATAAAACAGGAGTTTGATGTTTAACATTGAAATATGTCTATACCTATTTACCTTTATACATTCCATGCATGTCCACTTCATAATTGCAGGTACTTTTAAGGTACTGTGAAAAGGCAGAAGACGGCAGGCATGTCAGCTGTTGACTCTACAGCGGGTGTGAGTGTGGGTCTTACGCCCTGCTTCACTGCTTTCTAGAAGGCTCCATCCTGTATAGTCTTTATCTTAGGATGGAGGATTTTTCTAACACGTTCCAAAAGGAATGGAGATTAAAGAGCAACTTGAAAAGGACAGAGTTTATTTGGTGTGCTCTTCCACAGTTCATCACCAAAAGGAAGGAAGGAAGGAAGGAAGGAAGGAAGGAAGGAAGGAAGGAAGGAAGGAAGGAAGGACAGGGACTGAAACATGGCAGAACCTGGAGGCAGAAGCTGCTACAGAGGCCACGGAGGGGTGCTGCTTACTGGTTTGCTCCCATGGCTTGCTCAGCTTGCTTTTTTATAGAATCTAGGACCACAGCCCAGGGATGACACCTCCAAGACGGACTGTGCCCTCCCCCATCAGTCACTAATTAAGAAGATATCTACAGGCTTGCCTGCATCTCTGTCTTATGGAGATATTTTCTCAATGGAGGTTCTCACATCTCTGATGACAACAGCTTGTATCGAGTTGACATAAACTATCCAGCACAGATCATTTAAAAAATTCCATTTTAATATATCTATTTTTAGTGTATCTATTTGCATAATTTTTAGTTACTGCTCTAGAAATTAATTATACACATATCACTCACATACCCCCATACAAAACTCATTAAGAGTTATCTATCTAATTACTTTTCTAATCTGAATGAAGCATAGCAACGTTAATTCCACCTTGATTCTTTCCTTAAAATAAAACCAGTATTGTTTTACATATATTCTCAACATGTATTTAGAAGCATATCCCGCAACACTGTATGTTTTGTTTCAAAGCTCAAATGTTTATTTCCTGCTGTATTTCTGAGATAGCACTCTCGGAGACCTGGCAAATATAAAATAGTTACCGTTCCTCACAGGGCTCACGGGGCTGGGACGGAGGACGAGAGTCAGATCGCTGGGGAACAGAGCGGTGTTTAAGTTCCTTTGTTCCGTTGTTTGTCTCATGCGTTCACATTTTGTCCTGGTTGTAACAATCCAGAAGAAAGCTAACGTTCTTACTTGATGAAGAAGCACAGAATGGGTTCCAATAGCAAATGCATGGCTTTTAGTAAGAATTGTTCCGTGTATCCCAGGCTGACATCTCGAACTCACTTTGTCTCAAACTCATACGACATCTCAGACAGTTAGGGGAAAATATCCCCTTGGGGGAACCACTGCAATAACATGCCAGTTCCTCGGGCCTTTTGTGGCCCTGCGATGTGTGGCTTAGATGGGTTATGCTTGGTTTCACTGCAGGACACCTTCTGCTGGACTCAAATGGCTGTGTCCTAGTCCTTCATCCTTGTACATGGCCTTGTCCTGTCTCCAGTAGTACCTGCAGGAAACAAAGAAGTCACACTACTTATGTTTTTTTTTTTTTTTTTTTTTTTTTTGGTTTTTCGAGACAGGGTTTCTCTGTATAGCCTTGGCTCTCCTGGAACTCACTTTGTAGATCAGGCTGGCCTCGAACTCAGAAATCCACCTGCCTCTGCCTCCCAAGTGCTGGGATTAAAGGCGTGCGCCACCACTGCCCGGCCACACTACTTATGTTGGCATATGATATGATAATGCATGTTCTGTTCTAATTTTCTAAGAACCTGCTCTGACATTGTTTTTCTTTTATACTGATATCTGTGTTTCCTACAAGAGAGACCGAATGTACAGTGAATATATATTTGCTTTTGTCTAAAACAGATTATTAATGAAAACATCGGTAGCTGTTATTTCATAGGTAAGACAGTTTTGAATGTATGACACTTCTGGAGGGAAAGGGGACTTCATGCTGAAAAGAAGCTGAAGAAATGTTACGTGTCTGTCCCCTGTGTGTGCATATGCATACCAGAAGCTTGGGAAAGCTGTGGGGAAGAGAAGCCCCTGCTTAGCTGGTTAGCCCCACCTTTGGGAGGATATTTAACCATAAAATTCTGTCCTGCTAACATTTTAATTTTGTTTTGTGTATCACTGTGGACAAGTTTTAGAGTATCAATATCTATTAAACCAATTTTCCATGAAAAAGGGAATTTTTTGATGTCAACTGTGCCCAGTATATTATCATTTCTTGCCTGGCCTTCTAAAGGCAGTAATATATCTGTAACATTACTGCTCATCTGTCTGCAAGGTGTGTTCCAAATGGGCATAGGCTGTCAGGGTTTCAACAGTCAGCCCGAATGATCTCAGACTATTGTGTCACACTCTTAGATGTGCACGTTTCTAGAGAAAGTGCCATACTTTCAGAGGTTAATGTGATGGTTTGAGTACATGTGGCCCAGGGAGTAGCACTAGTAGGAGGTGTGGCCTTGTTTGTGTAGGCGTGTCACTGTGCGTGTGGGCTTTAATACCCTCATCCTAGCTGCCTGCAAGTCAGTCTTCTCTAGAAGGCCTGTAGATGAAGATGTAGAACTCTCAGCCCCTCCTGCGCCATGCCTGCCTGGATGCTGCCATGCTCCCGCCTTGACAATAATGAACTGAACCTCTGAACCTGTAAGCCAGCCCCAGTTAAATGTTGTCCTTATAAGAGTTGCCTTGGTCCTGGTGTCTGTTCACAGCAGTAAAACCCTAACTAAGACAGTTAAGATTCTAATGTGACTCATGAAAGATTGACTCATTCCATTTTAGAAGATCATTGGACCCTTAGCCTTGTTGATATTTTCCCAAACCAAAAATACACTAAACAGCATTCAGGTATCTACAGAAGATATAGGTACATTATAATTCATGATATTTTATTGAAACAACTTATAATGCTTAGAATTTATTTAAAAGGTAGAACAAGCTAAATCCTAATTCTAGATATTTAATAGCAGACTTAACGTTCATTTTTCTTTATACCTTCAGATGATTCTTGATCCCTCTATTGTTTACTGTCTCTTAGCCTTGAATCGTAATGCTGCCTAGTCATCATTTCTCACTTATGTACTGGGAAAAGTAAGAAACAATAACAAGTAAGCATATTAATTAGACTCTGCACTATTTCATTGTTCATGGGATAATTGATAAGGCAATATTATAGACATCAAGTTACTGCAGGGACCGACATTTGCCAAAGAAAACCTGCAGAAGTTGAACACATGACTTTTGGTCAGTGATGGTAAAGTGGTCCTGTACCTTACCAATGCTTCCTTCTCAAGGCATCTATCCATATGCTGTTCCCAGCGCTGTTAGTTTCTCTCATCAATGGATGTCCTTTGCTTTGTAATGATTTCTAAATTTTATAGCGTTTCCTCATTCATCCTGTTACCTCGTCTGTCCATTCAGTATCTTAGACTCTGCACTCTAAATATGGACCAAGACTAACTAGTCTTTTGTGTGTTTTCTATGAATATGTGAATAGGATTAAGTTCCAGAGCATGACGGTGTAAGTTTGAGCAACTCATGTGGGGGCAGGAAATGGCTGGAGGTACAGATCTGAACTGTTGCTAGTACACACAGCAGCTTCATTTTTAACCAACTGAATTATTTTAGGTAAATAATGCATAAATGCAGAAACATAGAAAATATTTCCTTGAAAGTGATATTTATTCTATTTTTTATTAGGTATTTTCTTCATTTACATGTCCAGTGCTATCCCAAAAGTCCCCCATACCCTCCCCCCACTCCCCCCCCCCACCCACTCCCACTTCTTGGCCCTGGCGTTCCCCTGTACTGAGGCATATAAAGTTTGCTTGACCAATGGGCCTCCATTTCCACTGATGGCCGACTAGGCCATCTTCTGATACATATGCAACTAGAGACACGAGCTCCGGGGGGTACTGGGTAGTTCATATTGTTGTTCCACCTATAGGGTTGCAGATCCCTTTAGCTCCTTGGGTACTTTCTCTAGCTCCTCCACTGGAGGAACTAGTGAAAGTAATATTTAAACAAAGCAACATTGCATCCCTTAAAGTAAAATGAAGAATGGAAATAAACTAACACTTCCAGTGTTATTTGCACTCCATACACATCATGGCTATTTTTCTTGGCTTTAAACATTTCCCCTCTAAGTTAGGCTCAATTCCATTTAACTATACTTGCAGAAAGAGCATGAGGTTATGTGTGGGATGGATGCTTGACAAGTTCAAACAGTGTACAGTTCAGAGTTCAAAGTGGAAATCACAGTATCTTTTTCCTGTTGAGCTCATTCTGGAATATTTCCGTTTATTGCACCCACTACTCAACTGATATAAAATCAGTCATCAGCTAGGAATAACTAATTGCTCTGGAGATAATGATCTGAATAAGATGAGTCCTATTAACTTGGGTAATGATAAGGTCATGGTAACCGGACGATTCAGGCATGAACTCTTCTTGTCCAAAACATTGCATACCTGCCTGTAAGTATATGAATCATCTTAGGAAATTATAGTTGATATATGACCACATAGCTCAGTCTAAAAAGTATAAAATCATAATAGAGATGCATGGGAGTATTTCTGCTTTAATGTCATTAATTGTATGATTCTCTTGAATCCCTACTATGCCAACATCATTCTTCACCTATTCATTTACTTTTGTGATTACAGTGGTGAAATTCTATGTCATTTCAAATGATAAACCCAGCTTTATTAAAACCTTACATCACATTTAGATAGTGAAGACTCAATTTGGCTGTGATGGCATGAATGTAAAATTGGATCTTAAGAATGTGAGCATGCAAATGTTTTTTGTTTTTTGTTTTTTTTACTACTAAGGTTTTGGTTCAGTCTTCTATATCTTTTTCATAGAATTAAATTGTGCTTCTTGAAAGAAGTCGAGTTTTGATTAAAAATTGTAATTAGTAGTATGTCATTATAAAATTATACCCAGGGCCACATTTGTAAATGTGCAGCTCTGGGGATAAAATGGATAATCTGAATGTTAAAGGGAACAACAGGAACGCACATTTTTGCTTGTCTTTCCATGTTTTCCATACACTCTTACTCTCTGAATTTATGTCAGTGTCAGGTAGAGCATGCAGCATTGATAACCCTCATACTTTTAATCTAACTGCCAGAAAGAACTGTGCCATTGTAGCATAATTGCCACTTCATTTTAAATTTATATGAGAGTAATTGAATTATTGATTTTTATGTAACATGAACTATGTACTAGGTACTGCTCCAATAATAATTGCCTGATAATTCATTAAATACCACATCACAGGAACCTACTTGATAGCTTGTACTTCAGATCTCTCACCCTGCATTCCAGGTTCATAATTATATTGCTTATAAGTCTACTTGACCACACCTACATTTTTGCTCTGAGAGTCCTTTCCAAATCTGCACAACCTATAGATTTTGTAGGCAAGCCAATGGCGATCAGACGCAAGCAGGTGGGACTCACTCACCTCTCTCTTAGCACACGGTACAGCCAGCGCCTCTCAGCTCAGCAGCCTAACTTCCTGGACCCCAGCCACTTGTGCCTCTTCTCATTCCTCCTCTACTCCAGAAGTCATCCAGACCCTGAGCCTTCCCCTGGAACTCGGTCTTCCCAAGCTGTGCTGGTCTACGCCTCACATTCTTCTCAGCCTCAGTGGAAACTCTGGATAATCCACTGAAAGGTGCATTTCTAGCCCCCACCGTGCAGCTGCCATAGCTCATCTACGTCCCCATCAAACTATTACTTAATTGCATTTATCCATATTAAGTAAGCTATATATTTCACTTACTTTGTGTTTATTGCTGGATCATAACCCCACTAAAATGGGCACTTTATGTGCAGGGATTTTCATCCATTTTTGTTTAGTGCCCGGAAGACAGAGCTTAGATCTTTAATGTGATGGGGAACCCCAACAGCCCAGAAAGCATCCCCCCAAAAGGCCGTTCCTCCTTCTCTCCTTCCTTCTCTGCTCCACACTCTGCTCCCTCACCCTTGCTTTCCCTCTGCCCTCCTTCTGTAGCTCCTTGCTTCCCTTCTCCCTGTTTTACTTCTCCGTCTCTTTATTATCCCCCTTCTCTATTTCTCCTAACTGGTTCAAAGTAGCCCGTGAGTTAGGGCCACTTGTCCATCTGTAGCTCTCTGTTTGGGTTGGCAGTCACTGGTTATGTGGGAAAGCCCATGTGTTTTTTTTTTTTTTCCTGAGCTTTTGATTGTCTGAGACTTCTTAGAGATGCCTCTTCACCTGGTGGCTCCCCACTCATTTCTTCAGACTTTTGAAGCTCTGCTTGCCGGCAGCTCGGTAGGCATAGAATGCTGTGATATGCGTCTCTGAGAAAAAAATCACCACCTGAAGAATGGCTTGTCTCTCTAGTGAAGTCCAGGCTGCTGTGGTTCGGTATGGTGCTCCTTATGTCTTTTGATGCTGGATTGTACTTATAACATGGGTTGTATTCTCTGTGCTGTTACACTGTAATCTCTACGAACACAGGGATTTTTCTTGAATGCCAAGGCCTAGAGCAGTACCTAATTCATGGGAAGACCATAATAGGTACCTTTTGAATGAATACATGAATGAATGAGTGCTCACATATAAATATAGGTAAGGCTATGTAAGAGGAGATTCCAGTGGAAGCCATGTTCTGATGATTGAGTACTGGATGTGACCCCCGGCTCTTCCTTTCATTTGTTTTATCTATAAGAATGTTTATGTTTTTTTGTTTTTTGTTTGTTTGTTTGTTTGTTGTTTTTTTTGAGACAGGGTTTCTCTGTGTAGCCCTGGCTGTCCTGGCACTTACTTTGTAGACCAGGCTGGCCTCGAACTCAGAAATCCGCCTGCCTCTGCTTCCCAAGTGCTGGGATTAAAGGCGTGCGCCACCACTGCCCGGCAAGAATGTTTATGTAATAAAGCATTTGTTATTGTTGGTACTCTTTTGCTTATTTATCTTACAATGGACAATGTACTTTAAGCTACATGTGCACATGGTAGTGAGTGTTGGAACCGTGAAGTAGCGAGCACAGATGTTGGGCTTGGTATCTGCCCAGGCTCTTTCTGTTGGTGCTTATTGATAATAAAAGATAGCACTTAGGGTTGAAGTTACTTGGTTGGTAAGTGTTTGCTGTACAAGCTCATGAACCTGAAGTTCTCACTCCATCCCTCTACCCTTCCCCCAAGAACGCCTACTCTGGCGCAGTAGTGTGTGTCTGTAATCCCAGTGCAGGGAGCCTGGAGCAGGCAGATCCTGAGAGCTTGCTGGACAGCTCCAACTTGGCCAGCCCCAGGTCTAGACACACTTCTGACTGTGTCTCAGAAGTAAGGTGGAGAGTGGCTGAGGAAGGTGTGTAGCAGTGACCCCTGGCACACATAGACATGACTGTGTGTGTACATGTGCAAGCACTCACACATGCACATAGATGATTATTCTTATGCTCTTTATTCATGCTGCAGATAGAATATTAAATGGCTTCCCTCACTCTCACAGAGCAAACACGATCATCAAAAAGACTTAAAAAGTTTCCCAGGACACAGCAAGAATTGTGCAGTTGTTTAGTTGAGTGCATGAACCTCAAATATGAAGATCTCATGAAAGCTGAAGTTGTGTGATCTCCTCGGAGATGCTATTTCCTGGACGAGCCATGTTATTTTAAAGAAGGCATGATGTCAGGGAGCAAGCACCACTGACTGAGTAATTATAACACATGCTTTATGTAGGTCCAAAGGTGTCATTTCCCACGATGAGCATGAGGTCTTATGAATTATGCATCGCAACAGCTTTAGCCACTTATTAACACCTTCTGTGATGATGTCTATGTCATGGTTTTGGGAAAGCCTCAGAAGGGAGAGGATTTGCCTTAAAGACTAATATTCTGAGTTCTCTTTCTCTCAGCTCTTGACGATGATGAGTGAATCATTTTTTATTCAAAAAGAAAAGCACAAATAGCATTTATGGTTTCAACAAATATTTTCTTTCCATTAATTTGAACTACTTGAAAAAAGAAACCACCAACTTTAGCAAGTCATTACATGTCTCACTTTCATATAATGTTTTCTCTTAAGAAAATCTTAAATATGGAATATTTGATAACTAAGTATAAATAAAATTTATAAAGTAATAGCCAACTATTTTCTTTATTCATGGAATAACTGATTTTTTTCAGTAAGGTAAAAAGAGGATAAATAAATTTATGGTTTCTTTGAAATTATAAAATTCTTTGAAAATACTTTTAATGTGGAAAAACTTTATTTTCTGTGTTCACTAGGAATTTCGTTGAAATTTCCTGATTATTACAGTCATGACAGTCATAAAATGTACCTAGTACTTCATTTTTATGATTCCACTAGTAACATACGTGGGCCTCTTTTGTTAAGGGGACTTCACATCACACTTTAAGTTTCTGCATGAGGGCATGGTGATGCATAACTGTCATCTCAGTACTCGAGAGACAGAGAAGCAGGAGGATTTCTGCAAGTTTGCAATGTTGTCTGCACACCAAGTTCTAGGTCAGTCTGATCAGCAGAGCCTAAGAGCAGATGCTCAACCAACATTTGTTGAGTGGTTAGTTCACTCAGGCTTTGATTCACACTTTGTCAGTACCTACTGTAA
This sequence comes from Mus musculus, assembly GCF_000001635.26. Lineage (NCBI taxonomy): Eukaryota > Metazoa > Chordata > Mammalia > Rodentia > Muridae > Mus > Mus musculus. Next base: position 98,385,663 of record NC_000071.6, read on the forward strand.
CTGAAGTGTTGAGTGAGTAGAAAACATAAAGTGCACATTTATGCTTATTCTCGTATTTTACATTTATACCTTTAGATGATTCCCATTGACAGCACTAGAATAGCAACTGCGCTCCAAATGAAGATCTACTCAACTTATTACTTGATATTGGTTCAATATAGACATGTTAGATACAAATAAGCAAGTCACTTGTTCTGAAGCCAGAAAAATAGCTTTCTTCCCCTTACTCTGATAATTGGAGACCTTGCTGTAATAGGATATGTGTCTGTCTGAAAAATAAAGATGGCTTTTCTACGTGCCTCTGGATGTGACTTGTGCTTCCTTCAGAGATGTCCTTAACAGTAAGGAAGGTCGTTCCTTGTGTCACTCGTTCCAATATTGCTGATTTGAAAGTGCTCTGGCAATACTTATCAAGAGCTACCCTAGAAAAGAGCAAGATCCCAGAAATGACAGAGTTGCTTGGCAAAGAACGGAGCATCCCCATAAATGCCCTGAGGAGTTTGGAAATGAGAAAGGAGTTCTAAGCCTATCTTCTTTACTTATTACATTGACATCACAGTTATGCATTCCAAACTTATATCTTTTTTCTTTTTTTTAATTAGGTATTTTCCTCGTTTACATTTCCAATGCTATCCCAAAAGTCCCCCATACCCACCCCCACAATCCCCTACCCACCCACTCCCCCTTTTTGTCCCTGGCGTTCCCCTGTACTGGGGCATATAAAGTTTGCAAGTCCAATGGGCCTCTCTTTGCAGTGATGGCCGACTAGGCCATCTTTTGATACATATGCAGCTAGAGACAAGAGCTCCGGGGTACTGGTTAGTTCATATTGTTGTTCCACCTATAGGGTTGCAGATCCCTTTAGCTCCTTGGGTACTTTCTCTAGCTCCTCCATTGGGGGCCATGTGACCCATCCAATAGCTGACTGTGATCATCCACTTCTGTGTTTGCTAGGCCGCGGCATAGTCTCACAAGAGACAGCTATATCTGGGTCCTTTCAGCAAAATCTTGCTAGTATATGCAGTGGTGTCAGCGTTTGGAAGTTGATTATGCTTAACTAAGATTTTTTTTCTCTCAGAAGTAAGATGCCTTCAAAAACCTAATGCGGGTGTGCGGCATGTGCTGTTTACCATTTGGGAGATGGAATGAGGAATCGTGGGTACTGGGATCTGAAGGACACTGAGGAGAGACTTCGTCCAATTGTAGCTTTAAATATCTTACAGCAGACCACATGCTAAAACTAAGACTATGGCATTCAGGGGCTCAGAGGGGAGGGGCAGGATTTTGATGTGTGTTGACTACTGCTTGTTCTTCCAGCAAAATCCTATAACAAAGCTGGACTCAGATGACAGTCAGCCAGTAGACACTCAGAAGTGGAAAGGAATACAGAACCGCTAAGAAAGTCTCTTTGTGCTGGGTTAGCAAAATAATTTCACTGAGAGTCCTATAATATGAGGTCTTTAAGGGTTGAAAAAGTCAACTCCTGTGCTTCAAACCAAAGCAGTTATAATCGGTGGCTTCAAAGCCACTGCCTCAGTAGGAGATAAGCTTGAGGCTCTGCCAAATTTGGGAGCCAGACCAGAGGCAAAATCAAATTAAGGGTATTGCCTTCCCACCCAAACAAAGTGGTTTGCATAGCCTGCATGTAGCCTCCCCCCAAAGAGATGGAGAGCAAACGCAGGATAATAAGAAAAAGACAGGAACCTTTAGGTTTAAAAACTGCATCTAGATTAGATCTTTGGCCACAGTTTCTTACATATGGATCTAATCCAAAACAAATTGCCTAGAAGCTTACCCAGTTTGTGAAGGAGTTGTATGGATAAAGAACAACAATATGCCCTGCAAAAGCCTATAATTGTCCAACCTCTAAGGAAAATTCTTGGGCTGCCAAACCTAGAGCAGCCAGAAGCAAGCTACTAGCATTTCAGCCCCCAAAAGGAGTGATCTTTATAATGACTGCTTGATTAATGACAAATGAGAAGAAAATACAGGAAAGCATCATGCCCAGGAGAGAAATAAGGTCTTTGGAAGACAAAGGAGATTTCTTTCAAATAAAATCAGGGGTTTCCAGATAGGAGAAATGAAGGGTTTAGAAGTGCTGTGGTTAGAGCAGGTGATGGCAGAGAACCCTGCCTAGGGGATGCAGTGCTGCAGGGCCCCGTGACTATTGTGTGTTTCCCAACACCTTCCATCTTTGAGGGCATTTGGATGGCCACATGTGCCAAGTTTACAAGTCTTGAGTATCTACTATGGTGACAGAGGGATAAGCTTATAATTTAGTTTATTGTTTGCCAGAAGAAGAGCTTCTATGTCTATCCTCATTAGAAAGGACTGTATATCTCCAGAGATGGATATTTGCTTTTAAGTAGTAACTAATGGGACTCTATGCATTTCTCTTTCATAGAAGTAATAGACATTTCCCTATCAGGTTGTGCATGGATATTTCAAGTACTGCAGGAATGGACTGTAGCAAAGGATGAAGGTAGTCCTCAGATTTCCACTTGCTCCTCTCCTGTGATGTGTCAGTTCCTAAGGTGTAGCTGAACACAGCAAGCTTTCCTGTCTCCCTTGAGATTAGTGTGACCATATACATTACAGCTCGCTAAAAGCACTTGGAGAAGCCTGATGGGTACAACCAGAGCTGACTTTATAGGAGAGGGGCTGCCATTATGTCCTTCTTCCTTATCTTTACCCCTTTTGAAGAATTTAAGAGGTGGAGAGATAGCTCAGCCTTTTAGGGCTAGGCTCACAACCAAACATGTAAGAATACAAGCAAGGATGTTGAACCATCGGAGGTAAGAGTGTAGTCTGTGATAAGAGATGATGGAGTGGTGAGATGAGGATGCCTCTCCCCTCTCTCTGTCTCTCTGAAACAGCTTCTGTTGTATAGCCCTGGCTGTCCCTGGAACTGGCTCTGTAGACCAGGCTGGCCTGGAACTCAGAGATTTGCCTGACTCTGCCTCCTGAGTACTAGGATTAAAGGTGTGCATCACCATGCCTGACCAAGATTTCTCTTTTGCTGGGGTGTCTTCGTTGGACAGTGCCACCATCTTCGCCCTAGAAAGCACAGCATAAACTTAAAAAAAATCTTTTTATTGAATTTTTGGAAATTTTTATCATGTACCTCAATCCCACTGACCTCCCTGTCCCTTCATATCTACCTTCCATAGTTGTAACCTCCTCCTCAAAAGAAAACAAAAAGTAAAAATAAAACAAACAAAATGAGCATCTTGCCGTGGAAGCTGGTATGTGTCTCACAGTGATTCCTTTTGCCCAAACAACTTTACTTGCAATTGTTCATTATAATGTAATCATTAGTCTGGTTGAAGGCCTCTGGCTTCTGCCACTATCATTCCTGGATTCTCACACAGACTCCTTTCATGTAGTTGGTTATTCCCCTGTTTCATGGAGATCCTGCAGCTTTGGTTCTGTCGGGATGACCCCTTCACATGCACCAGCAGTTCATCGATGGAGTAGATGTTGGGGTAGGACAACTCAAATTGGCCTGGTTGGAAGCTGAGTTGGCCAACCTGCCAGCTCTCCTGCACCTGTGTCACTAGGGCCAGTTTTATTGTGCTGCCCAGGCAAGGTGCATGGTCCACTCTCCCAAGTGCTACAGCAAGTGAGGGGTGGGGCCAGCTCCTGGTCTCATGAGCTTGGGGACAGCTCTCCTGAACTCATTGAGGGGCAGGGGGCAGCGGGGAGGGCATCTCTCTTTGCTCAAACCATCACCACCGCACAAGGGGCAGGGCTAGTTCAGCACAATGTTTGGATATCCATCATAGACTTTGGTAATAAGTCAGGCAGCAGACATCAACACAGAGCCCAGCTGCAGCAGGACCATGGGCCCAGACATGACCCTTGGTGTCAGCCCAGCCCCCAGACATCATCATGACCTCAGGTGGTTGTGCAGGCTCCTCATATCCCCCTGTTCCTCAACACCATCACGTCTCTAATTCCACATCTCACCACAGCGCAGGAACCACTTGGCTTTCTCTCCCATCTCTCACCACATACTCCCTCTTCCCATCTCTCCATCACACACTCCGTCTTACCATCTCTCACCACACACTCCCTCTCCCCATCTTTCCACCACACATTTATTCCTAGTAGCAGCTCCTGCATCAGGACTGGAGTGGGCACTATTGGCGTGTTTCTCTGGGCCATTCTGCAGCTGTGTTTAATGACATGAAGGTCAACACCTTCATGTTTTGGAATTGTATCAATCAGCTGACTCGTAGCAAAAAATGTTAAACTGTTAGGATCATGAAACCAATAGCATTTCTTTCTTACACTAATTTTATTGGTTGTGTACAAATCTTTGTGTCATCTTCATGTAGTCTAGTAGCTTTTGTGACACATCTTTCTCCTTTTCCTAGGACAGTAGGGCTGGTCAAGAGCTAGACATTGTAATAGATGTCAGATAAATGTGGTGAATCAGCATACAAAGATGCCATGCAAGTAGATAACACCTAGGTGAAGGGAAATGGAAATAAGTTTTCTAGGATGTTATTTAATAATGTCCTGGATGGAGGTGGGTTACTACTACATTGCTAGTGCTGATGCATGTGTATAAAGGTCTCACCTGATAAACAACTTCAGTGAAGTAGCTGGATATAAAATTAACTCAAACAAATCAGTGGCCTTTCTCTACACAAAGGATGAAAAGACTGAGAAAGAAATTAGGGAAACAAAATCCTTCAAAATAGTCATAAATAATATGAAATACCTTGGTGTGATTCTAACTAAGGAAGTGAAAGATCTGTATGATAAGAACTTCAAGTCTTTGAAGAAAGAAATCAAAGAAGATTTCTCAGAAGATGGAAAGATCTCCCAAGCTCATGGATTGACAGGATCAATATAGTAAAAGTGGCTATCTTGCTTAAAGCAATCTACAGATTTAATGCAATCCCCATCAAAATTCCAACTCAATTCTTTACAGAGATAGAAAGGGTAATTTGCAAATTCATCTGGGATAACAAAAAACCTAGGGTAGCAAAAACTATTCTCAGCAATAAAACAACCTCTGGTGGAATCACCATGCCTGACCTCAAGCTGTACTACAGAGCAATTGTGATAAAAACTGCATGGAACTGGTAAAATGACAGACAGGTAGATCGATGGAACAGAATTGAAGACCCATAAATAAACCCACACACTTATGGTCACTTGACTTTGACAAAGGAGTTAAAACCATCCAGTGGAAAGATGACAGCGTCTTCAACAAATGGTGCTGGATCAACTAGTGGTTAGCATGTAGAAAAATGTGAATTGATCCATTCTTATCTCCTTGTACAAAGCTTAAGACTAAGTGGATCAAAGAACTTCACATAAAACCAGAGACACTGAAACTTAGAGGAGAAAGTGGGGAAGAACCTCAAAGATATGGGCACTGGGTAACGATCCTGAATAGAACAACAATGGCTTGTGCTGTAAGATCGAGAATCGACAAATGGGACCTCATAAAATTGCAAAGCTTCTGTAAAGCAAATGACACTGTCAATAAGATAAAGCGGCAACCATCAGATTGGGAAAGATCTTTACCAATCTTAAATGTGATAGGGGGTAATATCCAATATATATAACGAACTCAAGAAGTTGGACTCCAGAAAACCAAATAACCCTATTAAAAATGGGGTACAGAGATAAAGAATTCTCAACTGAGGAATACTGAAGGGCTGAGAAACACCTGAAAAAATATTCAACATCCTTAATCATCAGGGAAATGCAAATCAAAACAACCCTGAGATTCCACCTCACACTAGAAAGAATGGCTAAGATCAGAAACTCAGGTGACAGCAGATGCTGACAAGGATGTGGAGAAAGAGGAGCACTCCTCCATTGATGGTGGGACTGCTAGCTGGTACAACCACTCTGGAACTCAGTTTGGCAGTTCCTCAGAAAAGTGGACATAGTTCTACCAGAAGATCCAGCAATACCACTTCTGGGCGTATACCCAGAAGATGCTCCAACATGTAATAAGGACACATGCTCCACTATGTTCATAGCAGCCTTATTTATAATAGCCAGAAGCTGGAAAGAACCCAGATGTCCCTCAACAGAGGAATGGATACAGAAAATGTGGTACATTTACACAGTGGAGATTACTCAGCTATTAAAAACAATGAGTTTATGAAATTATTAGACAAGTGGATGTAACTGGAGGATATCATCTTGAGTGAAGTAACCCAATCACAGAAGAACACACATGATATGCACTCATTAATAAGTGGATATTAGCCCAGAAGCTCAGAATCCTTCTTAGAAGGGGGAACAAAATACCCATGGAAGGAGTTACAGAGACAAAATTCAGAGCAGAGACTGAATTAACGAACATCCAGAGACTGCCCCACTTGATGATCCATCCCATAAACAACTGGTAAACCCAGACACTATGGTAGATGCCAACAAGAGCCTGCTAACAGGAGTCTGATAGAGCTGTCTCCTGAGGGCCTTTGTCAGTGCCTGGCAAATACAGAAATGAATGCTTACAATCATCCATTGGATGGAGCACAAATTCCCAGTGAAGGAGCTGAAGGGGTCTGAAGTCCCATAGTAGGAACATCAATATAAACTAACCAGTACCCCCAGAGTTCCTTGGAACTAAACCACCAATCAAAGAAAACACATGATGGGACTTGTGGTTCTAGCAGTATATGTAGCAGAGGATGGCCTAGTCGGTCATCAATGGGAAGAGAGGCCCTAGGTTCTGTGAAGGTTGTATGTTCCAGTATAGGGGAATGCCAGTGCTGGGAATGGGAGTGGGTGGGTTGGGGAGCAGGGAGAGCGGGGAGGGGATAGGAGATTTCCAGAGGGGAAACTACGAAAGGGGATAACATTTGAAATGTAAATAAAGAACATATCTAATAAAAGGAAAAAATGTAAACGATCTGAGATTAGACTCTACTTGCATTTTGTTAAGTTAGTCTGTCTTAACGTAATGGATACTGACCAGAGATGGCAGAAGCCAGAGTACCCATGTCTTTGGCATCTATCTGTTCCTTAGTTCAGTTCTCACAAGGGAACATGGTGAAGATGAAGTAATGTCTGTGAAGTTGGTGGAGTGCAACTCGGGAGAGAAGGTATAAGACACAGATCCTTATACTTGTAATTTGTGTGTGTGTGTGTGTGCGCGCACTTGGGCATAAGTACATGCGTGTATACTTGTGTTTACGTGTGTGTGCCTGTGTGAGTGTATGTGTATATGTGTGTACACTTGTGCATAAGTAGATGTGTGTATACACTTGTGTTTAGGTATGTGTGCCTGTGTTAGTGTGTGTGTGTAGGACAGACGTCAGTATTAAGCGTCTTGCTTATTTGCTCTCTACCTTACTTTTTGAGGCAAAGTTTCTCACTGAAGCTGAGTTCCCAGATTTCACTGGACGGGCTGAACATTGAGATTCTCTGTGACAATGAGGAGCAGCACCATGCTCTTGTTTATGTGTTTCATGTTCCACTTCCACAGGTCATTCCTCAGCTAACAGCTTGTCCCCTTTCCTGTGTGTGTGTAAAGAATTCTCAACTTCTTTACTTACCCCTTAAAAAAACCCAACTTATTAATTACTCCATTTCTTTCTTCACCAAATTGGAAAATTCATTCATCTAGAAATAACCCCCATCTGGCTCAGGTTTTGTTTATTATTTATGTTTCTCACTCTCTTCTGCTTCACTCCTCTGCCTTTTTCTTTTCTTTTCTTTTCTTTGTTTTAAATCGAATCAAACAACAAGGTGAGTTAATTTTAATAACTCCTCATTTTAGAAATCACTATTCTCCCTTTATCTGTCTGACTGACATTTATAATCCTAAAGTCCACTTCCAACAGAGTTCAGGGAATCTTAATTCTTTTCCCACGGGGTATCTAAACAGACTGGCAGATGCATTACTTCATCTCTCATAAAACTGTGGCTTGTCAGCTGATTCATTGGAATATTTTTGTAGTGTTTCTCATTATACTTTTAAAGTATAGTAATAACATTTTCAACATCTCCTTTGTGCTTTCTTTTTGTTGTTTTAAGTGGAGTGCTTTTTCTAATTCATCAACAGTGTCTTAATTTACTGCTATTCATTTTATATGACCTCACTCTATAAAATTAATCAACATGTTCTATTAATTTACCTACTGATACTTTTCTTGTAAATAGCTTCACCTTCTTTTTTTTAAATTAGGTGTTTACTTCATTTACATTTCAAATGCTATCCCAAAAGTCCCCCATACCCTTCCCCCCCAACTCCCCTACCCACCCACTCCCACTTCTTGGCCCTGGCGTTCCCCTGTACTGAGGCATATAAAGTTTGCAAGACCAATGGGCCTCTCTTCCCAATGATGGCCGACTAAGACAACTTCTGATACATATGCAGCTAGAGACATGAGCTCCAGGGGTACTGGTTAGTTCATATTGCTTCACCCTCTTCTTAACTAGGATTTTGCCCATTTATACTGGTTGCTGATGGCAATTTTAACCGTTCTTACTTACAACTTTGGTACCCCTCTCTCTCCCTTCCTGTCCCTTTATTTTTTCATTTTCTTATTCAGTTTTCTATATTCTTGTGAGATTAGTTTTTATTTTTGAATACAAATCATACCAAGACCATCTCCTAATTCACTCCCACTGTTGGTGTCTAGTGATGCACTCTCACTCTGTGTCCTGCCATCCAACGTAGTCGGTAGTACCTCTCCACCTCCACAGCCTGACCTGCTCCTACACATCCCACACAGTTTGCATGCTGGGACCTAGGCTGTGAAGAATGTGTCCTGTGTACCCACCACACTCCTCCTAGTGTTGTCTACAAAAGCCTGTTAGGGTCCCAGAATCGCTGAAGGAACATCCCAGACTCCAAAGTGTATGCAAAGGCAAAGAGTACGTAATGTGCAGAAGAAAGCAGCATGCAGGGGTCAACCATTCATCAAAATGGCGACTAGCCATGTGTTGGTTACCTCCCAGAATGGAATCACGATTTAAGATTAACAGAGCAAGACTTTCAGTTTCTGACTCTGAGTTGCGAGTGTTAAGCATAGCCCACATTTCTAAGTCAATCACCTTGTTTTTGACCCTGGACTTTGAGAACATGCCTGAGTCTGAACAGAGCGAGCAGAGCCACATGTTTCTAACTACAATGAGGTCGCACGACCTAGAATGGCAGTAGAGCAGTATGAGACAATTTCAAGATTACCCATATTTAAATAACATCCCATGAGAGTTTACAGAATTTGTTTTGATGTTTCTAAGTCTGGCAGCCAGCAAGGAAAGGTCTTGCATATGAAAACATGAAGGTACAGCTTTAATACCTCATTAAAGAAATATTGTTTTAAATCCTATCTTATATAAGTCTGATTTTTAGGACAGGAATTGCATAAGTAGATGGCTCATGTGATGTGTGCTTGCCCAGCATAGCTCTAACCCTGAGTTACAGGTTTTAAGCTAACTTTTTGTTAGAGATGTCACAGATTTTTTTTTAACCATACCCAGTAACTTATAAAGCAATAGTCTAAAACCAAGACATGTAGAATATAGTAAACTTAGACACTGAAGCCTGGTCAGAAATAAACATGCAGTGGCCACATACATTTTTTTACAATTAAAAAAAAAAAACAGACAGACAAAACTTTCCTTACTTCTTTTCGCTGTAATTTCAAGGGAGAAGCAACTTGCTGCTGTTGAACCCAGTTCTCATGCGCACAGAGGCTTTGTAGCAGGACTAGCCAAGCTGCTGCTGCCCCTTTAAGAACAGACCAAGCAGCCCCTTGCTTGCTGCCAGCTTGATGCAGGGAGTAGGCAGGGCTTCAAGGGCAGCACAGGTTTATCAGTTTTGCTGTCCCAATTCAGCTGCTTAAGCACACACACACACACACACACACACACACACACACACACACAAACCCAAAACAAAACTCTTGAAATGACTTAAAAATAAGTCAAGGGGTGAAGGACCAGCAGAGGATGCTTTACCCATTTTCCCCTGGACCCAGATGTTCCACGAAAGGGACTCAAAAGGGATAAACACTTGAAACTGATAAAATATTAAGGAATCAGCAGATATGTTTTGGTTTCAGATATATGATAGTATATGTTAGGTTGCAATAAAAATATATATGTACATTTTTCTATGTATGTATACACACACACACACACACACACGAAGATTTACTTCAAAATTTCTTTCTTTTCTCTTCTTCTTCTTCTTCTTCTTCTTCTTCTTCTTCTTCTTCTTCTTCTTCTTCTTTTTTTTTTTTTTTTTGGTTTTTCGAGACAGGGTTTCTCTGTGTAGCCCTGGCTATCCTGGAACTCACTCTGTAGACCAGGCTGGCCTCAAACTCAGAAATTTGCCTGCCTCTGCCTCCCAAGTTCTGGGATTAAAGGCGTGTGCCACCACCGCCCAGCTATTTCAAATTTTCTTAAAGTCTGGAGTTCAAAAACGTTCTTTTTAGCATTATGAGGTGTTTTCATGAGTCAGTGTTTGTCCATCAAGGTGTGTGGCTTGTTCCTCATTGTTTAGAAACATGTTCAGAAACATGGTGGCCAGAGAATCAGGCAAGCTGTTACGTGGTTTTCTAAGAATCCAGATCAGAACATTTCACACTGAGATACATTGATTGTCCAAGGTACAATATGGATAGTCTATGAAATAAATAATTGATGAGTGGCCTCTGAGGGGGGCTAGTAGAGAGACAGACAAAGACAGATAGACAAAGATGAAGACAGAGTCTGATTTCATGCTTTGTATATTTGCATCGTTTAAAGAAAGTGCTATTGACTTTCAAAATATGGTACTTGAATCAAATCTCTTCAGCTTCCCAGAAGCTGATTACAGTGTTTGCTATGTACTGACAGAGCAGGGGAGTCCGAGTGCCTCACCCATGCTTCCTCTCCTTATTCTTCTCACCGTCGTTGCGATGAGGAAGGCAATGTCTGGATACATTTGAGGATTAGCGTTAGTAATTTCTAATATGTGGAGGCTTGACATTGGCATCGCTGCAAGACTGTTCACAGTTAACGGTCCAGTGCGATGGCTCAGTGGGTAACAACACATGTTGCTAAGTCTAAGACCTGAGCCCTGGCCTTGAGGCTAACATAGTGGAAGGACAGAGTGAATCTTACAAGTCATTCTCTGACTTCCATATGTGTACTGTGGCATACTGCATTGCCCATAGGGAGGGAATGAATGAATGAATGAATGAATGAGTGAATGAATGAATGGAAAAATGCAACTAAAACTTGCATAAGTTATGTTTATAGTTATGGAAAAGCTTCAAGAAATTTAATTTTTAAGAATTATTACACTTTAGCCAAAAAAAAAAAGTACAGAATACCCAAGATAGAGTACACAGCTGTAGGTCAACAAGCTGAAGTGCCCAAGCGAGGATGCCTCAGTCCAACTTGGGAGAGAGAAAAAGCAATCACAAGTGGGGAAGGAGGGAGGGGCATGGGAGGGAAAGTGGACAGGATAGAAGACAGTGGGGGGAGAGGGGAAGGGGGAGGGGAACTGGATCTGGTATTGAGTGAGGGAAAAGGACTGAAGCCCTGAGGGCCAACAGAAAGAATGGAAACAGGTAACCTCAGGAAATAGGAGATGGGGGACCTTCCAAAACGCACCAGAGATCTGGGAAGTGAGAGACTCTCAGGACTCAAAGGGAGTGACCTTAGATGAAATGCCAGATAGAAGGGAGAGGGAACTTATAAAGTCCACCTCCAGCAGGAAGATAGGACATCAAGTGAGGGGTGGGGTTGCCTTCCCACAGTCACAACTCTGACCCATAGTTGTTCCTGTCTGAAAGAATTACAGAGATGGAAATGGAGAGGAGCCTGAGGAAAAGAAGGTCCAGCGACAGGCCCAAGGTGGGATCCAGGTCAAGGGAAGGTCCCAAGGCCTGACACTATTACTGAGGCTATGGAGCACTCGTAAAAAGGGACCTAGCATGACTGCCCTCTGAAAGACCCAACAAACAGCTGAGTCAGAGGTAGATAGTTGTACCCAACCAATGGACAGAAGCAACTGACCCCTGTTGTTGAATTAGGGAAGGCTGAAAGAAGCTGAGGTGGAGGGTGATCCTGTAGGAGGACCAGCAGTCTCAATTAATCTGGACCCCTGAGATCTCTCAGACACTGGAACACCAAATAGGCACCATATACCAGCTGATATGAAGCCCCCAACAAACATACAGTAGAGGACTGCTGGGTCTGTGTTCATTCAGAGATGATGCATTTAACCCTCAAAAGACTGGAGGCCCCAGGGAGTTTAGAGGTCAGGTGGGGTGGGGGGTGGGGACATTCACATGGAGACAGGGTGGTGGGGAGGAGGTGTGGGATGTGGAACAGTTGGAGGGTGGATGGGGGGCATAAAATATGGAGTGTAAAAAATAAATTAATTAAAATAAAAAATTACAAGTTAAATGGAAGTTCTGAGTTCTGATAATTTTATAAGAAAAATATTTTCAACAATAAATGAATATTGGTTGGTGCTCACCTGTTTGAGATTCATTAGTGATTGTGCTATGAAAAATCGAAGGTGTTCATTACAAAGTCTTAATGAACATTTGCATGTATCCATTTCAAACATAAAATCATATCATGTTTCTCAGTAAAAGACTGAATAATTGAAAAAGTCTCATTTATGTTGAATATTACAAGGTCATTCATGACCTTTTGTATTACATTTATACTATAAATATAAAATACAGGAAAAGCTGTGCATTTTTCATCAAGTACAAAAAGATACTACCAAAGTCCATTATATGGATATGATAGCTTCATCACCATGATGAGAATTCCTGTGCACTCACAGCAAAGGATGTGATGAAGTTCTTTGTTACTCGTCATGGGAGACCAACAAGGCAGGAACTGGTGGGGTGACGAGGACAACACAACCAGGGTCTTAGGGACAGGCTTTCTTCTTGAAGCCATTTAAATATGATTTACATCTAGAAATGGAAGCCTGTAGGACAGCATCCGTGGGATCAGTTTCTGTCCTGGACTTGCAGATGGCCATGCTCCGATGGCCTTTCCTCTCTGGACTCTCATTTCATGTATCTCCAGGTGTCTGTGTTTCCTCCTAGCACATGGATCAAGTTAGTGCCGCTAACCTGTTTCAATGTCTGTTTCTAAGCATAGTCAGTTTCTGGGGTAAAGAAGAGCTTAGCATATTTTGACACAAGTCAGCATATAGTAGGGGTCTATTAGTACAATCAAGCATCAATGCATTAAATATTTAGTTATTCTTTCTCCAATGGAAAAATGATTTTTACAATACTTAGTACTGATGAACCCAGTACTGATCATCCTGTCTGATACACAGTTTAGATGATATCATCTACTGAAAACATTTTTGTTGAAATTAAAGTTTTGATTTAAGATTTGCTTTTAATCGTTTGACAACATAGATTAATTTTTCCACATTTTAAAGATTTAAATTTTTACTTTTAGTCACATGTATGTGTATATGTATGTGTATGGATATGTGTATGGGTATGTGTATGGATATATGTATATGTATGTGTATGTGCCTGAATATGCCCAAGTGAGTTTATGTGCACCCAGAGGCTAGAAGGATATGTTGGACCCTTGGAGCTAGTCCTGACATTAGTTGTGGGCTGCCTGGTATGGGTGTGAGGAACCATATTAGGGTCCTTCCTATGCAGGAGCACTACTCACTCCTAACCACTGGAACCACTCAGCTTCTTCTTTGGCCTTCTAGTAATGCTCTACATGATTGAAGTTGAAATAATAGAAGGCTCTGGCTTGCTAAATATCTTCCTTCCTTTTCTTCATTCCTCTACAAAACTGGAGCCTAATTAAGAACTGACTACCTATGAACATAGTGGAGCATGTGTCCTTCTTACCGGTTGGGACATCTTCTGGATATATGCCCAGGAGAGGTATTGCTGGATCCTCCGGTAGTACTATGTCCAATTTTCTGAGGAACCATCAGACTGATTTCCAGAGTGGTTGTACAAGCTTGCAATCCCACCAACAATTGAAGAGTGTTCCTCTTTCTCCACATCCTCGCCAGCATCTGCTGTCACCTGAATTTTTGATCTTAGCCATTCTGACTGGTGTGAGGTGGAATCTCAGGGTTGTTTTGATTTGCATTTCCCTGATGATTAAGGATGTTGAACATTTTTTTCAGGTGCTTCTCAGCCATTCGGTATTCCTCGGGTGAGAATTCTTTGTTTAGCTCTGAGCCCCATCTTTTAAGGGGGTTATTTGATTTTCTGGAGTCCACCCTCTTGAGTTCTTTATATATATTGGATATTAGTCCCCTATCTGATTTAGGATAGGTAAAGATCCTTTCCCAATCTGTTGGTGGCCTTTTTTGTCTTATTGATGGTGTCTTTTGCCTTGCAGAAGCTTTGCAGTTTCATGAGGTCCCATTTGTCAACTATTGGATGGATCACAGGGCCCCCAATGGAGGAGCTAGAGAAAGTATCCAAGGAGCTAAAGAGATTTGCAACCCTGTAGGTGCAACATTATGAACTAACCAGTACCCCGGAGCTCTTGACTCTAGCTGCATATGTATCAAAAGATGGCCTAGTCGGCCATCACTGGAAAGAGAGGCCCAGTGGACAGGCAAACTTTATATGCCCCAGTACAGGGGATCGACAGGGCCAAAAAATGGGAATGGGTGGGTAGGGGAGTGGTGGTGGGGAGGGTGTGGGGGACTTTTGGGATAGCATTGGAAATGTAATTGAGGAAAATACATAATAATAATAATAAAAAAAGAACTGACATGATGATGATCCAGAGAAAGAATAAATTTCAGTAGCTCTAAAATATGTGCCTCTATCTTGGAAAAGTTTGCCTGGAAACAACTTCCTCCTCCTCCTCCTCCTCCTCCTCCTCCTCCTCCTCCCTCCCTCCCTCCCTCCCTCCCTCCCTCCCTTCCTCCTCCTACTCCTTTTTTTTTTTTTAAACTAGATCCTGCAGAACACACATAGATGTGTGCCTATGTTACCTGCTACCTTCTGTCTTCTGGTAGGGAGGTGCACAGTTCCAGCTTATTCGACTGGAAAGCATAAGACAGTGGCAGAACTAAACTAAAGTGATTTCCAGAGGCCCTTAGCACATTTTAAATGAACGATATCCTGGTAGTTAATGCCTTTTAGGTCCTGAGACAATGAAACCTGTCCTCCTCTGCTGGGAGCACAGCCTTGAAATGATGGTGCACAGACTATGATGTGTGTTACAACCTGGGCTCTATACTCTCACTAAAGGAACATGTAACCTTTGCCTGGCTTTGTGGAGATCCTTCAGTCAATGACATCATCCTGTCGGGACCACCAGAACTTCAGCTATTCATTTTACTCCATACTCGCCTTTCTTCATACCCACCCACAGAATAAATTATAGGACATGTGGATCCAAATTAGCTTTTCCTGGCTACTACCATTTCTGGGAAAGAAATGAGGATGGAATTACTTTTAGAATTTCTTCTGAGAAATTTATTGGTCTCTTAGGTTTGTAAAAGCTGTGGGTATTCTATATGGAACTAGCTAAGTTATGTTAACATGCTGCTATTAGGGTAAATTCTATTGTAAAATATATCTGATGGTTGGTTTGTTTTATATGGCAGAAATTTAATGCCTTTTGGAGCTAAAGCCACTATTGTTAATATCCTTTAACACTGAAAAGGCTGTCAGACCAAGCTGAATGAGAACAATGTGGTACAACAATAAGTTTGAAAAATAACGTAATTAAATTATTATATTTTACTTGATTACTTGTTAAGAAGTAGAAATTGTGGGGGTAGATTATGAGATTTGTTTGAAGGGATGTAACACATTTCGCCAAATGAAAACATCTGTTCATGTTGGTGTTTTCCATTAGTCATCTTCAGAGATGTTAATTCAACTTAAAACAATTCACACTCTTCTGTTGATGATTAATTTCAAAATGATGTTTGCATTATTAGCTGAAGTCAGAGACACCATGAGGAATGGGAGTGAAAACAGATGGCCTGATGATGCATGCGGTACTTTGAATGTTTACATTAAAGCACTGCCTGACACTTGCATCTAGACTGGGAGAAGATTAAATGCTAAAATGGGCACAGGTTATTAGCGTGCCCGACTTGGAGAGTCCATGTAGGACACCTCAAGGGCACTGCGAACCTACCAAGTTTAAGGTGATGGATTGGAGACCCTCCTTTGCTGCTCTTCTATAACACTACAGGGTGGGCAGTAAGTGCCCAACTTCTTTCAATTATGCATATTTATAGAACAGTTTCAAATAACAAAACTAGTAGACGATATCATGACTTGCATATGAATCTTGCATATCATAAACACTCTAGGTTCAAGAGTCTTCAGAATTTTCTCTCTGTGTTCAGATAAACGTATCTAAGTATATTTGGGACTGCCTGACCTAAGACATGCCTCCTCACCTCTCAAGGCTCTGCTTCATTTCTTCTCAAGCTTTAGAGTGAGCATCCGTTCTTCTAAGTCTTAATCCATTCAGTCAGCGCTATGTTCCAGTTATCAAGATTTTTAACATGTTTTCCTTAAACAATAGGCCGTGTTTTTGTCCACCATACCTCAAATTAAGTTTGGTAGGAGATGGCACACAAAACACATTGTGTTGTGCCCTTCACTATTTAGACTCCTCAGTGAAAAGGACAAAAAATATAAACAATGATTTAAATAACAGGCAGTAGCTGTTGGTGCTTGGCAGTTTCCCAAAGTTTTATGCTACATAGAATGCAGTTTGGAAAGGGATGTTGGAAGAGGCAGGCTAGAAGGTTCCAGGATCTGGGTGTGGGTTGATCTGTTTTCTGAATCCCAGAGAGGCTCAAGACCCAGAGATGCCAGGTGTGATGAAAACCAGAAGTGAAAAGAAGGTTGGAAAGAAGAGGAATTGGAGGTTTCCAGATGGAAGGCAAAGAAACACAAAAAGGATATCAGCCAGGGGCAGCAACACACTGAGACAAAACACCGCCGTGTTCAGGTCTTCAAAACAGAGGGTTCATCTTGAATATGGGTAACAGCTGCTATTGGAGTTGATGTCTCGAGCAAATACTTCATGTTTTTGGATTGAATAATACAAAATAAAGAACAGATCACCACCAAAATATCTCACTAACTCCCAAGCACAGATATTTTTATGACTTTATTCACACGTGTAAAAAGTGTCTAGAATTTAAGTGACAAAGCCTAAAATGTAAGAAAGAAAAATGAAGACACACATGTAAGAACTGCTAGTAAGTGCCCACACAGAGACAACTGGAATAACTGTATACTGAATTTTCAATTATCTTTCTCCTACATTTTTGCATTCTATTCATGCATGCACTTGGAGGTCAGAGATCAACATTGGATTTTGCTCTTCAAGATGGCTATCTATTATCTATTTTTATTGTTGTTGTTGTTTTGAGACAGGGTTTCTCAAATTTACTTCCCATGCTTACATGTGTACACTTCCACATCCAACTTTTCGTGTGGGTTCTGGGAGTTGAGTCTATACCCTGATGCTTGAAGAACAAGCCTTTGTGGGTGGTGCTACCTCCTCGTCCCTCTATTTAATGCTCTTTTAAAAAGTTATTCTTTACTTTCTTTTGAAAAATAATATATACTATTTCCTCTTCCCTTTCCTTCCCCCAAACTTCCATGTACCCCAGCTTGTTCTCTTTATAGTTCCTGGCCTCTATTTTTTATTTTTTGATTAGTATTCTCAACAGCAAGAATATAGTCTCATGTAAAAGCACGTTTTGGAAAAGCCAGCGATGCAGTTTAGTGATAGAATATCTGTCTAGCATGTAGAATGTTCTGGTTTCAATCTCTAACACTGCCCAAAACAAACAAAAACAACACTATAACCCCCCACCCCCAAGAATGTGTAATCACAAATATGCAGTAAAATATATTGGAAACTGGACCACAAAAGTTGAGGGTAGATCTTAAGAGACCATGAAAAAGAAATAGGTGCTGATGAAGGATCTATTTATTCTTGCAGCATGTGGCTTAAGGCTTTAAGCATCTTCTTTGATGCTTTCCTTCCTGCTATTTGGCATGCATGTTTCTACATGTAAATTTGATACTCACCAGTATATAATAGCAGCAACTTACAATCAGGGAATTATACGTTATCCATTTATTGTCTGTTACTGTCTAATACATAAAATACAGAATGCCCATGCTACACTCCACAAACCCAAGGAGGCTATAAGGCAGAAGGACACAAGCCAGGATGTTTGAGCCTCACTTGGAAAATGGAATGGAATGGTCATGGAAAGCAGATGGAGGGAGGGAACTGGATGGAAGAGGGGATCAGGAGGGAAGTGGAGAGTTAGGGGTCAGATGTAGGGAAGGACAGGGGTATGGCCAGATGGCCATGAGAATGAATGGAAATCTATACATGACATGGGGAGGTGGGGTAGGGGACATCTCCAGAAAGAGACAGAGACCTGTGATCGGGTTACCCAAGAATCAATGGGTGTGCACTTATCTCTGATACAAAGCATTGGGAATGTGGAGACTGGAGAGGCTGCCTTCTGTGGCCAGGTAAAAACCCTGGTGGAGCGATAGGGACACCAACCCACCTACAAAACTTTTGACCCAAAATGTATGGTGTCTGCAAGAAATACAGGAATTAGGGATAAAGTAGAGCCTGAGAGAACCACCAACCAATAACCGGCCCATCTTGTACACAACTTATACCAGCTAGATATCCATCACTGCCCCATAGAAATATTAAAACAAACAAAAATCACTGTCCACAGAGCTTATGCTTTAAATCAAGAGTGTAGAAAATAAATTATAACGTATATAATATGAACAATTGTGATTCTTTATTTGGAGACAGTTACACCCATCAAAGAGATAGATTGGTGTGAAGGGTAGTGTCACAGGATTTTCCCTGTCCAATTACATTAGGGCAGCAGGAGGCCTGTGATTGGACAGGGCAAAGGGAGGCAGAGCAAAGACTTGCAGAGACAGCATCTCAGGGAGAAGAAAAAGGCCAAGATGGAGGCGAACGTGAACCAGCGTGTCTTTAACCAACCACAGCTAGTTATATCATAAGGTTAGAATAATTGGGATAAGGTTTTTATCATTATCAATTTGTTCTGAAATTACTGTATTGGCGTCTTGTAAATTGATAATTTTTTGATACATAAATCTGATTGGTTAATTATAAGCTTTAAGAGTTTTGATTCTACCGGGTAAATGAGTGTTGTAATGGCTGACCGTGGGGTGGATGATCCTTGCGTGGGGCTGGTGGCAGCAATCTGCCAAGGGACTTGGGAGCTCTGGCCCAGAGAGATCACTCAGCTGTAGCCATGTCGTTCACCAGTTGCCTGCAGGTCCATCTTTTTTAATATTTCCCACTACAGATGGTGAACCAACATTTTGAGGAAGTATCCACTAGAAATTTAAGATTATTAGCTTGAAAGTTAGAGTTTTATTTTTTTAAAGTGAGTAACTGGGTAGTGCTAAAAAGCGCACTCAAGTGAGGAAATTTTGAAACAAACTGCTAGCAGCCCTGAGGTTTCCTGCTGTAGGGAATTACAGGCTGCTCTGAGAGAGAAAGAGAATGTAGTTGCCTACTTTTTAGGGCAGAGGGATTGAACTGTGAATTTAAAATTGGGATTATTTGCTTTTAGGATAGGTTTATATTCAGATTCTGTTCAAATCACATGGGGAATTTGGCCATTGTTTCAGAACTAAGATAGGGAAAATCAATCACGGACTCCAGAGTAGAGAAGCAGTGATAATATTGCCTGCTGTGTACAGGTAATAAATAATATTGTCCGTGGCTCCAAGTAGAGAGGTTTTTTTTTTTTGCAAAACCACCAAATTGATTTCCAAAGTGGTTGTACAAGTTTGCAGTCCCACCAGCAATGGAGGAGTGTTCCTCTTTCTCCACATTCTTGCCAGCATTTGCTGTCACCTGAGTTTTTGATCTTAGCCATTCTGACTGGCATGAGGTAGAATCTCAGGGTCGTTTTGATTTTCATTTCCCTGATGACTAAGGACTTTGATCGTTTCTTTAAGTGCTTCTCAGTCATTCAAGATACTTCTGTTGGGAATTCTGTTTAGTTCTGTGCCCCATTTTTTTTTTTTTTTTTTGGTTTTTCGAGACAGGGTTTCTCTGTGTAGTCCTGGCTGTCCTGGAACTCGCTCTGTAGACCAGGCTGGCCTCAAACTCAGAAATCTGCCTGCCTCTGCCTCCCAAGTGCTGGGATTAAAGGCGTGCGCCACCACACCTATCTCTGTGCCCCATTTTTAATTGGATTATTTGGGTTGTTGGTTTTTAACTTTGTATTAGCCCTCTATTAGATATAGGGTTGGTGAAGATCCTTTCCTAATCTGTAGGCTGCCTTTTTGTCTTATTGACAGTGTCCTTTGGAAAGACTTTTTCTTAGTGTTGTGATGATGCTAGGAAGTAGAGGATTTTAAGAGTTGGGGGGGCATATTGCCAAGTAATTAGGTCCTCAAGAGTCCTGTGGTAGTTCTTACAGAACCCCACTCAGTTCACATGAGTGTGAGTTCTTACTTAAAAGGAAACCAAGCAAGCCTGACTGCTTATTTGGTCTCACTTGCTGCTCTGCCGTGTGTTTACTTCTGCCGGCATTCCCACCATGAGGCCCTCACCAGAGGTCACACAATGAGGGCAAGTGTGTGTGGATTTCCAGCCTCTAAGCCCAGAGCTAAGCAAGGCTTAGTATATGTAATTCAAACCCAGGTGCTGTGAGCTAGCGACAGAATATCAACTAATGTAGACGCCATGTGGAATTTCAAGTGAAGACAGATGACAGGTAGATGTCCACGATGGAATTCAGTAGGGTGGTGTGCTTGGAGATACTAATTTTTGAGTCATAAAAGTGTGGGGGTATTTAAACTTATATAAAAGGTGTGAGCCCTGCAATATTATACTATTATGTTTATGTGGAAAAGAGCCACAAAAGACTAAAGGAAGTGGGATGTATTGAATAAAAAATGGAAGTATTTTAAAGATGTCTTTATAAACAAAAATATACATTTGTTTTTGTTTGTAAAAGCATAATGGTAATGTTCTCATTATTGTATGAAGCTATTAGAACACATAAAATGGAAGTTACACTGTACAAATAGTTTGCATGATACTAAAATGGAGCCACTTCAAATACAGCTTTGAAGTAAACACAATAGAAATAAATTATTCAGTTAAACAGTCAGTTGCAAGTCAAGAGTCATAATATTTGACAATCTGCAGACAGTGTTTTCTTCACCACTAGCAGTAAATCACGTGCACTGAGTAACTTCCTTGCTACCCAAAGGAAGGACGTCTTGGTAACATCACCAAAACCCGGACTCCTTGCTGGGCACTTTGGAAAGCTGGTCATGGGGACTTTCCTGCCTGGAATTGACAGTCAAACAAGCTGCCTCGTAGGTACTTGGAAATATTTTCTTCTGTGATTTCACACTTACTAAGTTAAATGAGTGACAGATATTTTAATCCACTAAGTCCCTTTGGCTTGGATAGATTCACAGAGTAAGAGGAAATACCCTTTTAATATGTTCTTTGAGTACCTAGAGTGCTATTTGAACTTGACTCATTATAAATGTTGATATGTGGTAAATTACTTCAGGTGATACATATTTGTTGGTTCTACATATTTGCATATACACATAAACACACACACACACACACACACACACACACACACACACACACACACGTTCTACTTGACACCACCATGTATCATGCCCTTGGTTTCTAAGGTACTGGCTGTAGTTTTGAGTTTGGTAGACGGGTTCCTCTGAGCCAACGTTATTTTGTAGTATAATTCTTGCCCCCTTGTGTAGATCATTCTCCAATGCCCTCCAGACCTCTGTAGCCATATTCCATCATAACACTCATTCTAAATAGAATTCTCCATTTTACTCCTTTGTCCTATATAAAGCTAAGTCTCCTGCTGAAGACACAATTTTAGTTTTACTTTTTAGCAGTCATCTAAAGTAGAGGCTATTCATTTCATGTCACACAGGGCTTCTGTACTTATTGATCTTCTGAACCATTATCCCTGCTGTTCTTTGTTGTGGCACTGTGCCTGGGGATGTATGACCACATAATTACTCATCCCAGATAGGGAACCAATGGTGGTCAAAGGAGGGAAAAAATGTCCAGACCAACTCAGGGAACTAATGAAATTATTAGTGTGACTTACAGGAGTATGGGGGAGGAATTACAGGAGTGGAAATAACTCACAAACAGATATACCCACAAAGCCTTTCCCTGAGTGTATGACAGCTCATGAAAGTTGTAAGCCTGGAGCTCACTGTTCAACTGGGAGGTCGCCTGACAGTTGCTGCTTTGTTAAATGGACATGTAGTCAATTTTTCTTCTGAAAATTTGTTTCTACGGACAGATTACTCTTTCTCTCAGCCTTGGGCAGAGAATGTTTCTGTTTGCCATGGTTCACAGTCAATGCTTGGACTCATAGCTGGTCAAAGGGGTGAGAAGAAAAGATGGTTCAGTGTTTTAGTCCTAAACATGACGTTCCTCTTACCCCTTTCAGGGATCAGGGAGCACCACAGACGAGGACGGGATAATGTAAGGGCCAGAGGATGGGAAGTGGGATGCTATGAACTGTTATTCACCCATGATTGCACAGCAGCAATGGTTGCATATACATGACCTGCACAAGTGTGGGTCCATCAGCATTCCCTCCTGATGGGAGAGGAGTTGACCGGCTCCTTCCCAGAACTGCAATCAGTTGATGGCTGCTGGGAAAGAGATCCGTACTATATTCCTCAGTGGTATAGTCACTGGGAAGTTATCCTTGCTAAGTAAATAATTCCCTACCCACCACCCATGCTCATAGGAGCAATCCTAATTGAACTCAGCAAGTCTCAAGCAAACAACAAAAAATATGGGAGTATGAAAGGGATTTGTTGAGAAGAATAGGCTCATTGGGAAAGAAAAGGAGATAAAATAGATAAGGGAGGGATTTGCTCAGAGTGCGTTGTGTACAATGTACATGATATTTTGAAAGAACAATTTTAAAAGTTTACAAATGAAACAAAATGGACCCAATTTAGTGTAATCTAAATGTTTATTTAATGGAAATAATCCTGACATTCTTATTACAGATATTTATCTGCCTCACTGACATAACAAAACACAACAGCTTAGGTGACTTAAAGAATGAAACTTACTTTATAATTCTTTGGGTCACAGTACAAAACTAAGGTGTGGTCAGCACTCATTTCTGGTTGAAGCCCTCTTTCTGACTCACAGATGGCTTTGAAATTCACTCTCACGTGGTCTGTTCTTTTTCATAATGACATGGGTCCTAGCGGATTAGGTCATGCCCTCATGACCTCATTCAGCCATAATCTCAAATGATCATATCTCTGAAGAGTCTCCCCCTGGTTAGAGATTTTGTAAAGGAACTGGAGTGCAGGCAGAATAGAGTCCCTGAGGCGATGTTTTTGACTATATAGTATCAGTATTTGCACAGACTTCTATACACAAACACTAAGGTATTGCCAACAGGGCCTGGTCTACATCAGCTATAAGTGTCTGCAATATCTTACCTTCTAGCTAACATATTGAATCAGAAAGGCATAATAATATCTATATTTAGCTAAAACGATGTTTGTTTGGCTAACTTTGACTAAATAATGAAACAAATAGTCTTGACTTTCTTTTGTGAAACACACACACACACACACACACACACACACACACACATACACACACACACACACACAAAGTGTACAGTGTAATTAAGAAATCTTATGCCAAGTTGTGGAACAAAAATTAGAGACCAACTTACAACTTCCTAAGTATGTGGGAGGTTGGTAGATCCTTTCTATTCCCAACCTACCAAGAGCAGGCTGCAGTTTCCTTTCATTACTGGTTTTGAAACCAAGTGCAGCCTCACACCGCTGCCATGTTAAATGGTGTGTAGGATTTCTGCATTTTACTCCATGTTAGCATTCTCTAAAAGAACAGAATATTTTTACAGCTGTAAGACACTGTCAATAGGACAAATTAGAAACCTACAGATTAGAAAACCAGTCTTCACTAACCTTACATCTGTTAGAGGGCTAATATCCAAAATATATAAAGAACTCAAGAAGTGAACCTCCCAAAACTAAATATCCCAATTAAAAAATGGGGTATAGAGCTAAACAGGCTAAACAAAGAATTCACAACAGAAGGATCTCAAAAAGCTGAGAAGCACTTAAAGAGTTGTTCAAAGTCTTTAGTCATCAGGGAAATGCAAATCAAAATGACCCTGAGATTCCACCTCACACCAATCAGAATGGCTAAGAGCAAAAACTCAGGTGACAGCACATTCTGGAGAGGATGTGGAGAAAGAAGAACACTCCTCCATTGCTGCGGGGACTGCAAAGTGGTGCTTCCAAGGTGGAACTCAGTCTGCTGGTTCCTTAGAAAATTGGAAATAGCTCTACCTGAAGACGCAGTTATAACCCTCTACCTTTCTTGGTAGTGTAACTTAGATCAATAAAATCTCTGAGCAGAAAAGTAGGCTAAGTTCTCCTAGAAGGTTCTGGGAAAGAGCTTTGTCCCTTGCATGAGATTCCTGAGCCTGAAAGGAAAGGAAGGGTGAGTTGTGAGGTCAGAGGCAGACTGTAAAATGGCCTGCAGATCCCGGAGCAACCTGTAGGGGGCTCTGACTTTATGTCCTACATTGCCTGTCCAGTCCACATTCTAGAAAGTGTTGCCTTTTTATGAGGGAATTAAAGTAAATTTTTGTCTCCTGTAACAACATCCACACCCCTCAGGGTCTCAGGAGAGTAAGGAAGGAAAACCAAGAGAAGAAACAGTGATGTAATAAAATTAAACACACACACACACACACACACACACACACACACACACACAGGCGCGCGTGCGCGGGCGCGAGCACGTAGGAATAGCAGACCCAGACCAGTTCTAACTTTTCCCCAAACTCTGAACTTTTATTTAAGTTGTGTTTTCCTTGAACATAGAGGGGAGCGGTACTTGTGAAGCAGTCAGTCCTAAAGCAAACCAAACAGGGCTTCTGTGGAATAAACACGTCATCTGATTAACATTCTCAGCTCCCAGGAGCAGCCCTGCACTCCCAAGCCGTGATTCACCGTAGGGGATGCCCAACGGTTCTGTCATTCAGCAACCTGGGAAGAAACAGTTTCTCTCAGAAGTCCAGCGAGTACAGAGACTGCCAGGCTTTTAGGTTCTTGCTGAAATTCTATAAATGAGATTACCTGAAAAAAAAAATCAGCATTCTTTGAAAATCAAAATGATTATCTGGTCATTTAATATGGCATAATTAACAACCAAGGGGAAGAAAGTTTCCCTGTGATGTCCTCCTTGTAGGCGTGGCCTTGTCTTAAATGTAAGAAATGGACTAAAGTGAGTTAGAAGCCTTCGGGAGGGAGTAGGAAGGTGAGGAGTTAGAAGCTTTCCTGAGGGGCTGGAGGTATGGATAGATTTCCTTAGCTTCTGAGTTCCATTCGAAGAACCTACTTGGGCAGCTCAGAATTGCCATAGCTCCAGCTGCAAAGGATGATCCTCTGTGGGCGTCACACGCAGGTTGCTCTCTCTCTCTCTCTCTCTCTCTCTCTCTCTCTCTCTCTCTCTCTGTCTCTCATACACATACACAGTTATGCACGCACATGCACACACACAGGCGCACACACATATGTACTCAGAGGCTCACACATGAGCACACACACATGTGCACACAGACACAGTCTCACATACACAAAATGAAATTTAAAAATATTTTTAAAGATTTATTTATTTATTTTATGTATATGAATACATTGTCACTGTCTTCAGACACACACCAGAAGAGAGCATCGGCTTCCATTGCAGATGGTTGTGAGCCACAGTGTGGTTGCTGGGAATTGAACTAAGTACCTCTGGAAGAGCAGCCAGTGCTCTTAACTCCTGAGGCATCTCTCCAGCCCTAAAATGTGTTTTAACAAAGAAGTACTTTCCTATAAAAAGGAGCCCCAAGGAGCCCCAGTAGCACAATCAGTTCTTGTGTGGTTCTTATATGTAAAAGAGTAGAACATGTAAATCACAGAGTGATTCTGTGACTAGCCAATGCCCCATTCCATTCCAAGACTTTGTAAGTTCTATGTGTATTGCTCACATACGTTTGATTATACATAGTACACAAAGTATGAAGAGACCCCAGTCCATTTTCAAACAACACCCGAATTAAGTACCAAGTCTCTGGAGTTATACTGCAGAATGTGTCAGAGGGCCCCCAGCTTTGACAGCCCTCTGTTGAGGTTTGGTCTTTTGTTTGTATTGTAATGCTGAATACTGGCTCCCAAGGCCTGGGTATCCCCAGGGAGGAGAAAATCTGCTTATACATGCTATGCAACCTTGCTCCCCAAGTTATCCCCTATTAGTTAAATAAAGATACTGACAGCCAATAGCTGAGCAGAAGAGACATAGGTGAAGAAGTTTGGGGTTTCCAGGCTTGGGGTCAGAGGAGAACCACGAGGAGGGAGAGAAGAAAATGGAGAGAGGAGGAAGCTGCCTTGGGGTAGCCAATTGGAGTTAAGAGCTGCTCAGATGGGACATGGCAAACTATAACTTGGGATTACTGATGGCGAAGCACATTCTAATAAAATAGATGGGGTATCTGCCCAGCTCTAGTGCTGGATAAGGCTTATTATAAATATAAAGGTTGTGTGTCTTTTATCTGGGAACTGAACAATCAAAAGCTGTCACCTGCTGGTACATTTGCCAGCAGTAGGGCTATGGTAGAGGACCATTAGCCCTTTCTTTCCAATGTGAAGGACTTCACTCACAGTCCCCCTGAAGCCAGCCACAAAAGCTGGCTTTTCTCCTCACCTGTCTACTCTAGAGCATAAGGAGTCAGCAACTCATTGCCTCAGTGTGGGACTGTGAAAGGCGGCCTCTTTTGGTTGAGCAGGCTTGCTCCGGAGACCCAGTAGAAAACTCTACAAGGGATGGAACAGCGAGTCACGTTCCCAGAGACAGGTGCCTGATACTACAGGGCCCCCCAACTCCATAATTCTGTGACTATCAGTCATGCAAACAAAGCCCCAAGCTCCTGACATTCTAGCTAGACTCTGTCCTCACAGTTACCTGACAATAGCTAAGTATGCTCCTCCCCACAGCTACCCTGCAACTGCAAGATAGTCCAGCCCACTCCCTATAAAAGGGGATGCTTGGCCCCTCCTCTCTCTCTCTTAAGTTCTCACCTTTCTTACTCTCATCTCTAGCTCTCCTTCTCCTCTTCTCTTCCCCCCTTCTCTCCATGTGGCCATGGCCGGCCCTTTTCTTTATTTTTACCTTCTCTCTTTCTCTCTGCCTTTCTACAATAAAGCTCTAAAACCATAGACCATCTCTCCTCATCAAGGCCCATTGTACTTGAATGATGGAATAGGCTTTCCCTTGACCTCCCACTGGAAGGCCTTCCTGCACTCCAGCCATGGACTGCACCAAGGATTCTTGCCAGTGTGGGAACCACCCAGTGCCCCCTCTCCCCCTGCCTACTCCTCTCTTCAGCCCCAAGGATGACTGAGCTGCCCTTGGGGGGCTCCCACTTTGTTCTCAGCTCTTCTTCGGTGTCCAGCAGTGTCTGGGATGTTCAAGACTGAGAACCTGTTAACTCTGGCCTCCATGAGGCTCAGAGATCTCGGATTGTCCCCTGTCCACCCTCCTCCCCAGCCTGTGGCCTGGGTCCGTGGCTTCCCACAGCCAGACACCCACCCACAGCAGTACTCTGTGTCTGTCCGCCCAGAGCACCAGAGCTCTGGCGGGATGAAGGTTCCTCTCCCACCCCCTTCATTCTCCCACGCCCGCTGCCCAACACCTCAGCCCTTGAATTCTATGACTTGTTTTGATTTTCCTTTCTGTTTGCCCATGCACCATGCACTTGATTTCATTCTTTCCAATGCTGTCCATCTCTCTCCCACCCAGTCTTGTTTCACAGGTCCATTCACTGTCATACATAGCTATCAAGGCAGCTGGTGAAGAAGTACTGACACATGGAAGAAATGCATGCCTAAGTTCTGTTTGGACAACTCAAAGAGCATCCCTTAGCCCAGCTATACAAAAGTGGTGCTTCTACCGCACACAGAATCTGTAGTCAGTGTGGTGGAGATGAGTTTGTGAGTTCCTACAGAGACAGTGAAAGCCAGAGAATAAGAAGGAGCCAGATTAGAACAGATTGCCTAAGTTAGTTTGAGACCAAGCAAAGTAATCCAGTGAGAAGCTGAGAGAAACCAGATTGAAACATTTAGCTGGAAAGGAGTTTGAGCTAGAACATCTGAGTTGAACCAGCCAGCCAGAGTTCAGAAAGAGCTAGGAAGGGTGAACTTATTCAGCAGCAAGACTCTGAGACAATGACTTCTGGTGAATGAAAGTTAATTTTACAGTCTTAAGTTCTTTTTTCTTCCCCTCATTCTCAGTTGGCTCTGACTAATCTATCTTCTATATTTCTAACTTTTATTAGTCTATATTTACTGTAATTTACCTTCCTTCTCGAATCTTGTTCTTGAAAATGCCCCCTCCAGTCTGGTTCTGCTCTGCCTGCCTCAACCTGTCAGAGTTCTGAGCTATCAATCCTGCATGGAATATCGTACTCCAGAATATCTAATTTAGTGTAAGTCATGTAGCTGTTTATTGTTAAGTGATATGACAGGGGTGTGAGTGTGAGAGTTACCTTACAGAAGGAAAAACCTGATATCTCATAGGTGTAATGTCACCTGCTTTGTTATATTTTGTTTTAGCCTTTAGACATAGGCCAATAATTTTTCATTTTAAGAGCAAACAAACAATATGCTGAAACTCTAATGCTTTTCAATAAATCAAGCAGTGAGAGCCGAGGTAAGCATGATTCTTTTGTTAGCTTCAGAGAACTCCTGGCAAATGTAGGTTCAGAAGGAATAACAGTACCGTGTGCCCTGACCCCTGTTCCATTCTTCTTTTCCTGAGTGACAAACCTTTTATTGGGACTTATATTTGCAAACAAATTTGGATCACTGAAAAAAAGCAATCATTAGAAATATCCTATTAAAATTGTGACATATGTATTATCTACATATTATAATCCTATG
This sequence comes from Mus musculus, assembly GCF_000001635.26. Lineage (NCBI taxonomy): Eukaryota > Metazoa > Chordata > Mammalia > Rodentia > Muridae > Mus > Mus musculus. Next base: position 98,414,693 of record NC_000071.6, read on the forward strand.
AGTGCTTCTCAGTGTGTGATCTGAGACCAGGGATTTTAGCCATAGCTCTTGGAAGCCTTTTAAAATTCCTTGACAAATACTAACCCGTTAGACAAGTTTCAGTGGACATGTCTGAAAACTTTGGTCATAGAGACAATATTTCCAGAGGACAATTAATAATTCATGTGCAGGTTTCCACTTTACCTTCTCCTTTTCTCCCTAATATTGGATGATGTTCTTTAGATTGCCAGAGTTGTAATTAAGAAAATGTCCCGACAAATCAAGTTCACTTTCTCTTAGGTGATGTTTCACTTAGATACTGCCTTAAATGAAAATGTGCTGCTTTAAAACTCTCTGTAACTGTGGCTGCTGTTCATGTCATTACTGAGTTCCTTGGTGACATTTCATGGCCCTCACTCTGTTTTCTTTCTTTCTTTTCATGTAAGAGTTGAGAGCATCAGAGTTGTGTCTTGTGTTGATCTACCTTTGTCCTCTATGTTTTAAATGAGTACCAAGAGCATGTCATGTTGTCAGTGAAACCTGAGTGCCATCTTAGGTCACAAAGGATGGTTACCTCCCTCCCTCAAGAGAAATTTTTTATATGAGTGAATGCAGGGAACCATTCCTTAGAAATTCGTTATAAATATGTTTTTATTTTATCGTCAACAAGTTATGGACTTAAACACTTTGGAAATCAGATTAAATGAAGTTAAATTCTACATGAAAAGAGCTGATATTTATAGCCAAATGGCAAGATGAACAGCAATGGTCGTTTCTTACCATGAACAGGCACAGGATCAAGGACACTGTGTATGAGTCAGTGCGTCCATGAAGTGACTTCCAGCAGAGCACTCTTGCCATCATCTACTTTACAAGGAAGATGCAAGCTCGAGTGTTCACAGAGCTTTCTCTGGAGTCATAGCTTCAGACATCATGGTTCAGACAAAATGTGGTACCCAAGTGTTGGGACACGGGCCACCCTGATATTATTGTTCATGAACTTAATGCAGCTTTGATTTAGAGATGTCAGAAAGCTAGATTAACACATTCACAATAAATAAAAAACAACCCAAAATTACCCCAAACAATTATCATGAGAACCAAACTTCTAAATGAAAACAAATATCTTTCAAGCCCAGAACTTTTTTGTTTTATTTTTCGTTTGTTTGTTTGTTTTTTGATTTTTATTTTGTTTGTTTTTCAAGACAGGCTTTCTCTGTGTAGCCCTGGCTGTCCTGGAACTCACTTTGTAGACCAGGCTGGCCTCGAACTCAGAAATCCACCTGCCTCTGCCTCCCAAGTGCTGGGATTAAAGGCGCGCACCACCACTGCCTGGCTAAGCCCAGAACTTTTAACTAACATTATTAATGAGCTTCTTGCTAAAAGCATGGCATGGATATTAGGTGTTGGAGCTTAAAATAGCACTGCTGTGTCACTAACAGATTTTTGTAGGTGGCATTAATTCCATGCAGACATAGAAAGGATTCCTTGCTAAATGCCAGCAAATGAGGTGGTAAGAACTGTAGACTGCCTTGCTAAGCGAGGAGAGAAGGGGAGCGTCTAGTGAGCTGCTTTCAAATCTTACAGCTTCTCAGTGTACAGCCCTGATGTGAAATCTCCCTTCCACGCCAAGCAGATTGGGCGTGTTTGTGAAATAGGATGTGTAAGGTTTACAAGGAGCTTGCATCTTCCTTGTAAAGTAGATGATGGCAAGAATGCTCTGCTGGATGTGTAAGTGACATATTCAAAATTTGCCCCCCAGACTCCACAGTTTACCTGCCAGTGTGTCTGCAGCCAGGGCATGGGATGGCCGGTGTGCGCCTCCCTGCCTCCCCACACATCTGTGTTGACACTGAGGCCTTGGCAGCTCCTGAGCCACAGAAATCCTTCACTCCCAGCCTTGCCGCGCTCTCTCAGCCATGGCAAGCCACACCACCTCTATGCTTTCACCCGCTCGCACACTGTTGACTTAGCAGTTCTAAGCTCGGAGTTTAATGGAAATCTGTCTTGTTGAATCTTCTACTACTTCAGAATGTTACACGGATATTTTCTTAAATCCTGAACTGGAAATGATTTTTCGTGTGTATGTAGACCTTTACAAAAGAGGAGAAGTACCCCACTTAGCCTTCCACTTCACCTATCTTCCCCAACTAGCATGTCAAGGATGTGAAATAAGTTAGCTATTTTAGGAAGCTAGAGGGAGGAGCATGGCCATTGATACTTCTTAGGTTTCAGGCTCTCTGTGTTAAAGGAAAGGGCATAAAACAATATACTACTCATGAGTCCAGAGCACCTCCCAGCCTCCAAGTAGAGCACACATGGCTCACTCTGAAGGGCTCTGTGTTGCTGGCTTTTATGGGTTTGTTCCCTGCCATTTTCATGGACCTGACCAGAAAGTGAAGCAAGGAAAACAGCTCTCCCCTAACAAACAGAGCTCTCTCATGGTGAGGACTGGGAAGACCCACTGGCACCATGAGCAGGCCACTGTTTTCAGTCTAAAAATACTTAGGATGCCCTCTCCAGGAAAGCAGACATGAGAGAAGAGAAGAAATAGGAAAATGATGCAGGAAGAGGAAGAAGGGAGGTGAGGGAATGCCAAAGTGTCAGAGCCGGGGCACCTAGGAAATCATGCTCCCTGCTTACCCAAATGAGACTCGTGCTGGTTAGAGGCACTGTTCAATCTAATTACATAAGTGCACTTATCTAATTAAATTTATCCTCCTACTAAGAATGGGAAATGAGCACATATAAACCACATTTGCCTAGTTAAGGAATTTGGATGTGGGGCTAACATCCCCACATCCAACTCAGTAGTTATGAGTGCCTGCTGCTCTACCTGAAGACCAGAGTTTGATTCTCAGCACCAATATCAGGTGGCTTCCATCTGAGAAGGACATCGGGTCTCCTGAAACCGGAGTGACGGGGAGTTGTTAGCTGCCATGTGTGTGCTGGCAGGCACACACAAGTCATCTTCAGGAGTTGGTGGGTCCTCTCCAGTGTCACTTGACTGATGTGTATTGTTCCCTCAGGAGCTTCCTTCCCGTTTTCACACCATCTATCGGTGGGTGTGTTTGGACAGCCTACACTTCCTGCTTCCAAGCCCTTGGGATGGTGTGAATTGTCAGCCTATCAGTTTGGCAGCTGTTTTCTTGATGTTTCTTCAGTTAAGTGAAAGAAGTTCAAATAAGATTCTTTACAGTGTCATTCACAGATCAAATACTTAAATTAAAGCAACCTTTATCCTATTCTGGATGTCTTCATGATAGTGTAGCATGAACCTCTTTGTGCTCCTTATCCGTTTGTGATTATACAGAAACCCAGGGTCTCCAGAATGAGCTGTCTGCATGGTCATGTGGCAGCTTACCGTCTGTTTCTCCTGTGAGCTGGTGCAGCAAGTTTACTTATTATCAACTGTGATCAGATCCTGGACCTAGAATTGATAATATCATGCAGACTTAACTCTGTACAGTCGAACATTTTTATTTTATTTTAGGAATCATTGTGGATTGAACCCAGGGCCTTGCTGAGCTACATCTGTCTCCAGCCCCTTTGTATCATAGGTAATCACTGAGCCCTCAGGCTGTCCTTAAACTTACTCTGTAGCATGGGCTAATCTTGAACTTGTGCTTGTGACCTGGCACTGGGTGTTTCATTTGGTGTCGAGAGGTGTCTAGTTGAGGTTTTGTCTCTCCCATTATTTGGTTATGCCATTTAGATTTCTTTTATGTGTGTATACTTTAAGAAGCTTCTGTGGTATACGTTTCTATATGACCCCTAAAATGGCACTTACTATGGGCTGTCCTTCCTCGTGTTCCCTTCATTATAACTTTTCCCCTGCTCCTCCTTTTTCCATCCTCCCATTCCAGTCCCTCACCCCCCCCCACTTTCCCTCACAGATCCTTTCCTCTCTCCAGTCCCATATTTTATACCTAATCTCTGTGGTTAAATAGAATGTAGCCTGCTCATTGAAGAATTAACAAACAATGAGTGCACAACCTATTTGCCTGTTTGGATCTGGGTTGCTTCACTCAAGATGACTTTTTTCCTAGCCTCATCCATTTTCCTGGGATTTTTCATGATTTCCTCTCTCTGTTTCTGTCTCTGTCTCTGTCTGTCTGTCTGTCTGTCTCTCTTTCTCTCTCTTATTCATTCAAAAAAGGATGAATAGTATTCTACTCTATAAATGTACCATACTTTCTTTATTCATTCATCTGTTGATGGGCATGTAGGCTTTTCCCAGTTTCTGACTGTATTACTTACTGTTCTTAGAATCATAGAATTTATGAAATGAATCTATCTGTTTGCCTGCCTATCTATCTATCTATCTATCTATCTATCTATCTATCTATCTATCTATCTATCTGCCTATGATATATTGGAATGACTTCCAGCTATTCTACAATGGCTAGGTGTAAACAGAAAGTCCAAGAGTCTAGTTGCTCAGTTTCACAAGAATGGATGATCTGTATATATGAACGTCGTTGAACAAATGTCTCTGGGATTGTATGTAGATTTCTTTGGGTATATGGTCAAGAGTGGGATTGCTAGATCTGGAAGTAGATCTATTCCCTGCTTCATGCGGATCTGACACATGAATTTCCATAGTGTCTGCAAAAGCAATGACTGAGTGTTCCCCTTACTCTAAATCTCTGCCAGCATGAGCTATCACTTCTTTTTAAAATTTTTTTAGTTAGATATTTTCTTCATTTACATTTCAAATGCTATCCCAAAAGTCCCCTATACCCTCCCCCTGCCCTGCTCCCCTACCCACTCACTCCCACTTCTTGGCCCTGGCGTTCCCCTGTACTGGGGCATATAAATTTGCTAGACCAAGGGAGCCTCTTTTCCCAATGATGGCCGAGTACACCATCTTCTGCTACATATGCAGCTAGAGACACGAGCTCTGGGGCTACTGATTGGTTCATATTGTTGTTCCACCTATAGGGTTGCAGAACCCTTTAGCTCTTGGGTACTTTCTCTAGCTCCTACATTGGGGGCCCTGTGTTCTATCCTATAGATGACTGTATATAGAGCATCCACTTCTGTATTTGCTAGGCACTGGCAAAGCTTCACACGAGACAGCTATATCAGGGTCCTTTCAGCAAAATCTTGCTGGCGTATGCAATAGTGTCTGCCTTTGGTGGCTGATTATGGGATGGACACCTGGGTGGGGCAGTCTCTGGATGTTCCATCCTTTCGTCTTAGCTCCAAACTTTGTCTCAGCAACTCCTTCCATGGGTATTTTATTCCCTATTCTAGGGAGGAATGAAGTATCCATGCGTTGGTCTTCCTTCTTGATTTTCTTATGTTTTGGAAGTTGTATCTTGGGTATTCTAGGTTTCTGGGCTAATATCCACTTATCAGTGAGTGCATATCAAGTGACTTATTTTGTGATTGGGTTACCTCACTCAGGATGATATCCTCCAGATACATCTATTTGCCCAATAATTTCATAAATCCATTGTTTTTAATAGCTGAGTAGTACTCCATTGTATAAATGTACCAAATTTTCTGTATCCATTCTTCTGTTGAGGGACATCTCGGATCTTTCCAGCTTCTGGCTATTATAAATAAGGCTGCTATGAACACAGTGGAGCATGTGTCCTTATTACCAGTAGGAACATCTTCTGGGTATATGCTCAGGAGAGGTATTGCTGGATCTACCGATAGTACTATGTCCAGTTTTCTGAGGAAACCCCAGACTGATTTCCAGAGTGGTTTGTTCCAGCTTGCAATCCCACCAGCAATGGAGGAGTGTTTTTCTTTCTCCACATCCTCACCAGCATCTGCTGTCACCTGAATTTTTGATCTTAGCCATTCACTGGTGGGAGGTGGAATCTCAGGGTTGTTTTGATTTGCATTTCCCTGATGAATAAGGATGCTGAACATTTTTTCCAGGTGTTTCTCAGCCATTCGGTATTCCTCAGGTGTGAATTCTTTGTATCCCATTTTTTTAAATGGGATTATTTGAATTTCTGGAGTTCAGCTTCTTGAGCTCTTTGTATATATTGGATATTAGTCCCCTATCAGATTTAGGATTGGTAAAAATCCTGTCCCAATCTGTTGGTGGCCTTTTTGTCTTATTGACGGTGTCTTTTGCCTTACAGAAGCTTTGCAATTTTATGAGGTCTCATTTTTCGATTCATGATCTTAATGCGCAGGTAATTGCTGTTCTATTTAGGAATTTTCCCCCTGTGCCCATGACTTCAAGGGTTTTCCCCACTTTATCCTTTATAAATTTCAATGTCTCTGGTCTTATGTGGAGTTCTTTAATCCACTTAAACGTGAGCTTTGTACAAGGAGATAAGAATGGATCAATTCACATTCTTCTACATGATAACCTCCAGATGTGCCAGCACCATTTGTTGAAAATTCTGTCTTTTTTTCCTCTGGGTGATTTTAGATTCCTTGTCAAATATCAAGTGACCATAGGTGTGTGGATTCATTTCTGGGTCTTCAATTCTATTCCATTGATCTACCTGTCTGTTGCTGTACCAGTACCATGCAGTTTTTCTCACAATTGCTCTGTAGTACATCTTGAGGTCAGGCATGGTGATTCCCCCAGAGGTTCTTTTATTGTTGAGAACAGTTTTTGCTATCCTAGCTTTTTTGTTATTCCAGATGAATTTTCAAATTGCCCTTTCTAACTCAGTAAAGATTTGAGTTGGAATTTTGATGGGGGTTGCATTGAATCTGTAGATTCCTTTCAGCAGGATAGCCATTTTTACTATATTAATCCTGCCAATCCATGAGCATGGGAGATCTTTCCATCTTCTGAGATCTTCTTCAGTTTCTTTCTTCAGAGACTTGAAGTTTTTATCATACAGATCTTTTACTTCCTTAGTTAGAGTCACACCAAGGTATTTTATATTATTTGTGACTATTGTGAAGGGTGTTGTTTCCCTAATTTCTTTCTCAGCCTGTTTATCCTTTGTGTAGAGAAAGGCCACTGATTTGTTTGAGTTAATTTTAAATCCAGCTACTGCACTAAAGCTTTTTATCAAGTTTAGGAGTTCTCTGGTGGAATTTTTAGGGTCACTTATATATACTATCATATCACCTGCAAATAGTGATATTTTGACTTCTTCCTTTCCAATTTGTATCCCCTTGATCTCCTTTTGTTGTCAAATTGCTTTGGTTAGGACTTCAATTCAAGTACTATATTTAATAGGTAGGGAGAAAGTGTTCAGCTCTGTCTAGTCCCTGATTTTAGTGGGATTGCTTCCAACTTCTCTCCATTTATCTTGATGTGGCTACTGATTTGCTGCATATTGCTTTTATTATGTTTAGGTATGGGCTTTGAATTCCTGATCTTTCCATGACTTTTATCATGAATGGGTGTTGGATTTTGTCAAATGCTTTATCAGCATCTAATGAGATAATCATGTGATTTTTGTCTTTGAGTTTGTTAATATAGTGGATTACATTAATGGATTTCCATATAATAAACCATCCCTGCATCACTGGGTGAGGCCTACTTGGTCATGATGGATGATTGTTTGATGTGTTCTTGGATTCGGTTTGTGAGGATTTTATTGAGTATTTTTGCATCAATATTCATAAGGAAAATTGGTCTGAAGTTCGCTTTCTTTGTTGGATCTTTGTGTGGTTTAGATGTCCGAGTAATTGTGGCTTCATAGAATGAATTGGGTAGAGTACCTTCTATTTCTCTTTTGTGGAATAGTTTGAGGAAATTTGGAATTAGGTCTTCTTTGAAGGTCTAATAGATCTCTGCACTAAACCCATCTGGTCCTGGGCTTTTTTTGGCTGGGAGACTATTAATGACTGCTTCTATTTCTTTAGGGGAAATGGGACTGTTAAGATCGTTAATCTGATCCTGTTTTAACTTTGGTACCTGGTATCTGTCTAGGAACTTGTCCAATTCATCCAGGTTTTCCAGTTTTGTTGAGTATAGCCTTTTGTAGTAGAATCTGACAATGTTTTGGATTTCCTCAGGTTCTGTTGTTATGTCTCCTTTTTTATTTCTGATTTTGTTAATTAGAATACTGTCCCTGTGCCCTCTAGTTAGTCTGGCTAAGGGTTTGTCTATCTTGTTGATTTTCTCAAAGAACCAGCTCCTGGTTTGGTTGATTCTCTGAATAGTTCTTTTTGTTTCCACTTGGTTGATTTCAGCCCTGATTTTTATTATTTCCTGCTATCTTCTCCTCTTGGGTGAATTTGCTTCCTTTCATTCTAGAGCTTTTAGGTGTGCTGTCAGACTGCTAGAGTTTGCTCTCTCTAGTTTCTTTTAGGAGGCACTCAGGGCTATGAGTTTTCCTCTTAGGACTGCTTTCATTGTGTCCCATAAGTTTGGGTATGTTGTTGCTTCATTTTCATTAAACTCTAAATAGTCTTTAATTTCTTTCTTTTTTTCTTCCTTGACCAAGGTATCATTGAGTAGAGTGTTGTTCAGTTTCCATGTGAATATTGGCTTTCTATTTATGCTGTTATTGAAGATCAGCCTTAGTCAGTGGTGATCTGATAGGATGCATGGGATAATTTCAATTATAATACTAACATAATTTCAATTATAATATTATCCTGGCTGAGGATGAAAGCCCAATGGAACCCTGACCAAGAAGCTCTGTTGCTTCTATAGCCTAAGTGCTCTCAGTTGATCAGGAGGTTCTGGGTGTGCTAGGGGGTCTTGCGGTGTGGAGAGTCCTCTGGTATCCTAGATGCCCTTGGCCGGCTTCATGCAGAAGATGGTGGGGCTGGCCCCGACCTGAGTGCATCCCAGCCTCTGGTATGGCGGGGTTCCTTTGTCCCTGTTCCTGCTGGCACAAGACCCTCCGCGATTCTTGAAGCTGATGTTGCGTTCCACTCACCTGTGATCCCGAGGTCCTGCTGCGGGAAGACCACTCTGGAGTCCTTAACGGCCTCCGCTGGGCTCAGAAGGAGGATGGCAGGGGTGGCCCTGATAGGAATGGATCCCAGCCTCTGGTCAGGCGGGGTTCCTCCATCTCTGTTCCTGCTGCCACAAGACCCTCTGCGATTCTTTGGAGCTGATGTTGCGTTCCACTCACCCGTGATCCCGAGGTGATCCTGAGGTGATCCTGAGGTCCTGCGGCGTGGAGAGCTCTCACTTTTTTATTGACAGTAGCTAGTCTGACTGCTGTAAGATGAAATCTCAAAGTGGTTTTGATTGACATTTACCTGATGACTAGTGATGAATGATCTTGACTATTTCTTTAAGTGCTTCTTAGCCATCTGTGTTTCTTCTTTCGAGAACACTCTATTTAGATCTGTACCCACTTTTACATTGGGCTATTAACTTTTTTGATGTCTAGTTTTTGAGTTCTTTATGTATTTTAGACACGATCTCTCCATCTGATATACCACATGGAATTTTTATTGATATATATGTTTTGAGACTTTTGTTGATGATCCTAACAAATGTATCCATAACAAAAAGGAAAACAAATCAAATTTTTTCTTTTTGCCATAAGATGTTTCTAGAAGTTAAAGTAGGAAATGAATTATCATCACAATTATTTTTTTATTAAGCCACTGATCAAATTGAAAAGTCTGGGATATAGTCTGAAAAACCACAATTAGACTTTTCTTTCCCACATAGCAGTTTTATTGATTCTCTGGGAATTTCAAATCATGTACCCTGATCACAGTCTCTTCCTAGTCCTTCCATGTCTGCCCCTCTTCGTGGCTCCCCCAAAAGAAGTAAAAAAAACAAAACAAAACAAAATCAAGTTCAATTTGTGTTGTTTATATATTCACCGGAGCATGTTCAAACTCTCATTGGACTGTGTCTTAAAAAGACCTGAGTCCTTTTCTTCCCACACTTCTGCCAGGGGCCATCAATTGTGGTGTGGAAAGCTACTCTTCAGCATCCCAATCACACTTCAAGACTTCTCACCTGTGGCTTTCTTTCCAGGCTGTTACTATATTTTGGGAGGAGGGGTAGAGGGGTAGAGATAGGGTAGGGGTTGCCAGAGAAACCTTCCATGTTCCTCTCAACTATGCATCTGCAGTCATAGATATCATAGCAAAAGTAGCCTTCTTGCTTTTCCCAGTCATCAGGAGCATGGATCATGGCCTCCAGTACAGACCATGAGCATGGCCCCTTGCTGCACTAGGACCACAGAGTGGATCGAGGTACTCAGAGGCAGTCCGGATCACAGACGTTAACACGGCTTCAGGTGGTAGTGCAGGTAGATCAGTATGCTCCCTGATGGCAGCACACACCATAGACATCTTCATAGTCTTCGGTGCTAACTCGGACCACAGACATCAACATATACCCTGGCTGCAGTAGGACCTCAATCTCAGACACGGCCCTCAGAGGCAGCAAGACGTAGGACATCATGATGGCCTCAGGTGGCAGTTCAGGTCACCCACATTGATATGGCACCTGGCTGCAACACAGCTTACAGACATTTATGTAGCTTCAGACTGCAGCACACACCATGGATGTCCTCAGAGTCCTTGATGATAGGTAACATGTGCCACAGACATTTTCCAGACCCCCAGCAGGGTATGGCTAGGCAGGGCCTGGGCAGTCACAGGCCTAGCTGACTCACCCAGAAACCAGCTCACTCCAGGGCCTTGACTGCTGGCTCTAAAAACAGTTAAGATTTCCTTCTTTTAATGGAGGAGCTTCAAAGTAAAAAAGAGACTGAGCTAACTTTCAACTAAAATGCTTTATCCAGTGAAGGCACTGTGATTTTGAGTCCAACAGGTTTTGTTTTGTCTTTCCAAGTTGACTCTCCTTTGCTACATGTTTCTTAGATAAAAATCTAATTCATTATCTTAACAAAGTTGTACTTTGCGGTGAAAGTCATTGTTATACTGGGGTGTTCTGGACAGAAAGGCCACACTGTGGGGCAGAGGCGTGTTAATAGGTGAAGTCATATCAGTTGCAAAGAATTCCACTTTCACAAGGGAATGTACATCAGTCACATAAGACAAGTCATATAAGAAGGGTACATTGACTTTTGACTTTTGGAATAGGCTACAAGAATTAGACAAATGTGTCCAGTGTTGAGAATATCTTAGGTCAAGATGATTATAGACACTTTTGAAAGACAAGAGGCCCAGAAAAATGATCAGATAGATACCAGTTGTGATTTAGAAGATAAAAATAGTATGACTTGCCTTTAAAAATAAAGAGACACCACACAAAACAACTTCTAATAATGTCCAGTACAGTGCCCTTGTGATGTGAATATGACTGTGTTCTTCCGACTGCACCAAGGTTGTGATCAGGTTTAACAGTTTATCCTGACCTCTGCTAGAGAGAAGCTGTGTGTGTGTGTGGGGGGGGGGGGAGACTCAGAACTGCAAAAAGTGGACATTTACAGATTTTGAAAATCATTTAATATTTAGAAATTTAGTTTAGGGAAAAAAAAAACCCCTAGCGTTATTCCTTGTAGCCCAGAGCTTTTAAAGAATTTTCTGAATGAGGATGGTAGTTTTATGAGTGAAAGAATTTTATGGTCAATTGACTTTAGGTAATACTGAGTTAAAAATCAAACTGCTTTATTTATTGCAATATCTCTCAGACCATTTAGTGTTAGTTAATGTGTAGAAGAGACTTCCAGGCTGGGGAGATGGCTCAGTGGGTAAAGCTCTGGCCGAGTAAGCCCGAGGAGCAGAGTTTGGATCTCATGACCTGTGTAAAGGCAGCATCCAATGTGCAGGCGGGGATGATCCCAGCACACACCTAGTAAGAGATGGGAGGCAGAGACAGGAGCGCTACAGACCAATGAAAGCCACTACCAGGGCTTAGCAGTGCTGACGTGGTCCTGTGTTAAATAAGGTGTGACAGGAGCAACTAACACTCAAAGTTTGTCTTCTAACTCCCATGGGGACAGTGTGGCAGTACATGCCACACGGTCACACATGCACGCACGTGCTCATACAACTGCTCACATGCGTACATGTACATTCACATCATGAAGAGGGGAGGAGAGATAGGAGAAAGAGAAGAGGGGAAATAGAAGAGAAGTGAGGAGAAGAGAGAGCTTTCATATTCCTTAGTGTAAGTTGGGAGATGTACTTGACTCAGACTTTAAATCAGTTCTGTGTTGACTGATCTTAGGTTGCTAGGTAACATCAAGTCACATATCTTGTCCAAATCACAAACAGTGATGACTCACTAATAGAGGGATTACTTATTCTTTGTCAAAACTAGTCTTGGTAACTCTCTTGAGTGTGTTGGTCTGCCTTTTGTCAGCTTGATCAAGTTAGAGTCCTTTGGGAAGAGGGATCCTCAATCCACAAGGGGCCTACCCTTCATTGACCTGTGGACAAGCCTTTAGGGAATTTTCTTCATTAGTGGTTGATTAATCAAGAACACAGCCCTACATGGGAAGGTGTTTCTAAGTTGTATAAGAGAAGAGGCTGAGCAAGTCCTGGGGAGCAAGGCTGTAAACAACACTCCTCCATGGCATCCTCCTGCATCCAGATTTTGTTTTGGTTTCCTATACTGACTTCCTTTCACGATGAACTACAAGTTACAAGAGGAACAAAAGTTTTTCATCCTCAGTTTGCTTTTGGTCATATTTTGTCACACCTACGGAAGTCCTAATTAAGACAAAGAACTGTGCCCATACTTGAATATGTCTTGATTTCTGCATCTTTTTTGAGGAAGCGGCACCCATCATGTACTCTGCAATGTCTCAGTGCCTTCTGGGGACCCTCCTTTCTCCTAACCATTGTGTTTGATATTATGTTAAATTGTCTTTCTTACACACAAATCTGTATACTCACAAAGCAAACAAAAATAAATTAATACTGTTGCATTTTGAAAAATGGCCTAAAAAGAATTTTTTAAATGCCTACTGATTAAATTAATGCAAATTAGGTATTTTAATTTTAAGTACTTACAGAAAACCTTTACACCAACATTACAAAGAGCTCTGTCATCACCTTCATATATAAACTCATTTAACTCAAGAAAATTGGCCTAAATATTTGCATTCTTAGATAGAAAAAAATCTTTGTATTAGTAGTAAATGAATTTCATGGACACCTGGAATGTTTATACATTGTGGGAAGCCTTAAGAGACCAAAAATTCTCACAGCGTATTGCCATAAGATTAAAACACATGTTCCGATTTACACAGGCCAAGTATCTGCTAACGGTTTTATCCCATTTTTAAAACAGTTATACCCAGATGTACCAGATGTGTGCAGTGAAATACCTAGCTAACGTATGTTTTCCCTGAAGTATGTGCTAGGGCATTTTCCTTAAATCAGTTCATGGAAATCGGTTTTGTGTCCTCTCTTCAATCTTCCTTGGGCTCCCTCATGGTACCACATCAACAATTTTCAGCTAAAAGCAGCTGAGAGGTGGCTGAGAAGGTGCCGCCAGCCATGTGTTTTATGGGTTGAGGCATAATGAAATGTTACTGATTTCTTAGAGCAAATATACGTTTACAAACTGGGAAGCTCCAAATCAGAAGTGAGTTAGGGGTGGATGTTCAAGGGCAGGTTCTCAGTGGGATGGCCACAGAGTTTGATTGATGCCTGCAGGTATGTAGGTTCCTTCTGTTTTATTTTTTCCCCCTATTGGAAAACCACTAGCTGTATAGATAGGTGTCTGCTTCCTCGTGGTGGAACTGGGGATCTGTCTCCTTCTAATATAAACATTTACAAGAAATAGCTTAACTTCAGTGTCTCTTACTTTCATGACCAAAACATACTTTAAAAATCGTTATCTATATATAGGGCTGGACATGGCAGCATGTACCTTTAATCCCCATACCAGGGAGCTCTCTGATTTTGGTGCCAGCTTAGTTAATATAGTAAGTTCCTACCCAGTCAGATCTATGTAGGGAGACTTTGTCTCAAAACAAACAAATAAACAAACAATTAATTGTACATTAATTTAAGTCATGAATCCTTTAAACAAGTAGTTGTTATTGTTAAAAACTAAGAGCGGTCCAAAGATTGTTTTCACCAATCCAGGAAAGACATCACCAAGCCAAACAACCATATTTTCAACCTGTTAGTTTGTAAGCTGTGTGAGTGTAGATGGTTTTTCTTTATGACCCAGGATTGTGCTTGACAGCTGGGGTGGCTCAGTCTTCACCCTGCTTGCAGGATCAGCACTGTGAGACAAGCTTGCCATCTGTGTGGATTTTGGGTTTCACCTGTAAATACGGAGTCCAGCTGGTGTGCTTTTCTTTTGTTGTTGTTTTTGGTTTTGGTTTTTTTTTGAGACAGGGTTTCTCTCTGTAGCCCTGGCTGTCCTGGAACTCACTTTGTAGACCAGGCTGGCCTTGAACTCAGAAATCCGCCTGCCTCTGCCTCCCAAGTGCTGGGATTAAAGGTGTGTACCACCACGCCCGGCTTCCGCTAGTGTGCTTTTATCAAGGAGGCTGGAGTTGTGAAATTCATAGCAGGTTGATTTGGAACTATTCTATGCCACAAAGGAAGAACAATGTGATAAAATGATTAACCAACAGCAGAACCCCCAAAATACATAGAAAATAGTCCGATTTTCCAGGATCTATCTACCTACCTACCTACTTATCTACCTACCTACCTATCTATCTATCTATATACTGGAGAAAATAATTAATTTTCAACTTAACAGATTTGAAAGTGACTGCAGATTTGTATATAATTTAGCTAATAGCATGTTTTGAAACTCACTTGACTGAGTAAACTCTTTGATTGGCTTTCTGAAGCATACATGAAATGATTTTGTTAATGCAAAACACTTTCTTGAATAAATTTAAATGAATGAGTATAGCCTCTCAATGCTGATAACAAATGTTGAAAGTGGAAAGAAACATCAAGAATGCCCATTTTAACTTACTTTACAGACTGATGAAACCATGCATGATCCCACGGCCTGTGCATAGACTTGTTTAAAAATTACACACTGATTAGTGACAGGGCTGAGGCTGCAGATTTGACGTCCCTAATGATAAACTTGAAAATAGAAAGCACATTTGAATTATTCCATGTTTATATAATCTTAACTGTGATCCTGTATTTTCCCTTTGTTTTATCCTGAGAAACAAGTTTTACGTAGCTGCCTACTTTATATTGAAGACCTAGCTTACAGTTAATACTAAAACTCCCAGGAGAGTCATCCTGGAGTGAAGAAACAGTATTTTTCCCCGTTTATCGGTCATTTCAAAATATGGTGAGACAGGTTCTGAGTGACCCTGTGGGTAAGTGCCACTGAAACCGGAGATCTCAACAGCAAGTGGAGGAGTCAGATGTACAACGGCCCTGAAACTACACAAATGCCAGTGGTGTCTGCGATATGGAGCTCAAGGGAAGACTTTATTATGTTTAAAATCTTTCTTACCAGAGGTGTGTGCAAGACCAGTAAGAAAGTGCTCACTCTGTTCTCTGTGGCAAGACTGTAACTGCCTTTTTCAGACTTCCTTTCCTTTCTGTCCTTGATCAGAGGTTGAGAGGAAATCCGGAGTGTTGTTCCTATCATTTCTCTAATAACGTCTGTCACCCATAAAGTGTTCTTGGAATGGTTAAAATACCACTGAACATGACTCTCCAAAGAAATCTCTTATGTCATCCAAGAAGAGTAAGTTTTAGAAAATGTACTTAACAAAACTCCTTGATGTTTGGACTGTAGTGACGTATGTACTTTACAAGTGACTCAGTGCCTAGTCATAGAGAACAGGGCAGTAGACAGTGCTTGGCCTCGCCTGGGCTGCAGTTAGAAGTAGCTCTCAGCAGCGTGGCAGCAGAGTTTCCACTGTTTGCTCGTGTCCCTAAGGGATCTTCCCATGTCTGTGGGGTGTCGTTGTCTTCTTTCTTTTGCAAAACAAGGCAATTGCCAGTGCCAAAGCCTAAACAATAAACTTATGGTGTTACACATTGTTAATTTCTGTTACTGTGTAACTACAATGGCCTAATACATTGAGTTATTGAAGAGGTCATATATTAAAAATTGACTTTAACTAAAACATCTAAATCATACTTGCAGAATTTACTCAGTAAGCTGCATTACTGTAGCTTGTATATAATAGGGTGTACCAGTATAGCCTATAAATTACAAAGTTTATTTACCTTAAAGGATACACCTGAACTAAATATTAATAAAAATTGTTTACATAGTCTCAATTGGAATTTTTCCTTGCAATATTTGCCACATTATCTATGAAAAGTTTTGAAACAATTTTGCTTTTGCTTTCTTCAGTGTGATTGGAATTGTATTATAGAAAAACTAATTACAAATTTCATCTTTAAATTAGCCACGTTGTAAACACCATTGGTCCTGTTTCAGTGTGTGTACCTTTCTGTATCTATGCTAGAAGAAGAGACACATTTAACCAGTAAGTATTATACAAACTACATTTCATGATATAGCGGTCTAGATTTTGTCCAGATTGGTGAGAGGGATTTTTTTTTAATTACAAAAATAATCCCAGCTGAAATATGTAGAAAGATTGCAGTAATTAACAAACCATGTTTTAAAGTCCTAGTAAAAATGACACATTGAGTCATCCACACCAGCGAGTGCTGAAGCTAGTGGCCGCAAGATTGATAATGGAATTCACAGTGGAAAGAAGTGGCTGTCCTCACTTAACCTCAGTGTCCCTGAATGGAATCAGCTGGGAGACACATATGTCCGGACACAATGCTCCATGCTTCCCTCCTATGCATTATTCTTGCTAAGAAGGTAAATTTGCTTTGAGAGGGTCTTGAGTTCCAGCTACATCTTTCATGACTTGTGATAGAGAAAAGAAAAAAAAATCAATGAGGCAGCAATTAGACAAGTCATGATGTAGTGTGTTCTCTGAGAGCAAACACAATGTCCCTGAGTCAACAGTCTCACAAAGTGGGTGGTTTAGAAGGGCATTGTGACTGATGAAACGAAATGTTGCACAAATCACTCAATCACAAGAAGGAATGTTTCAGGATGACTGTGTAGGAAAGCGTCTTAGATAATGCCTTATTATTGTGAACAGACACCATGACAAGGGCAGCTCTTAGAAAGGAAACCACTTACCTGGGGCTGGCTTGTAGTTCAGAGGTTTAGTGCAGTATCACCATAATGAGAAGCATGGCAGCACAGGCAGATGTACTGCTGGAGAGTTAACGAGACTTCTGCATCTGGATCAGCAGGCAGTAGGAAGGGAGCGTGACACTGGGGCCTGGCTTGAACTTCTGAACCCTCAAAGCCCACGCCCAGTGACACACTTCCTCCAAGAAGGCAACACTTCCAATAATGTCACTCCTTATGAGTCTATGAGGGCCAATTTTGTTCAGACCACCACAGTACCAATACATTGTTATAGTATTAGATGATGTAACTAAGAGGTTTTTGTCATATCTCTAGAAATATCTCAGGATAAAAATGGTTTTACTTGAAGAATGCATTTAAAATGGATAAAAATAAAGGAAAAAGAAAAGGAATATAGAGGCAAACTTAGTGAAGTGACCAAAAGTTTTAGTCTTTGTTGTAATAAGCTTTAATTCATCAAGATAAAGAATTTTTAAATGATATAGTCCCACGCCCACCTGCTATCACAATATAGCCTGAGCTAGCTCTTAGTTCACAATCCATTTGCATGAGATCTGAGATTACAAGCATACTCATGCCTGGCTGTAAGGACTCGTTCATTCCTACAGTGTATTTCTCCCTTCTACTGTAGTGCCTTAGATGGCAATCTTCTAAATCTAATTCTTGTAATGAAGTACAACAGGCCTCACATTACTTGAAACATCCTTTGAGTCTGGAGTGCTCACCACAGGCTAATGGTTTGCTCGTTTCTCAGCCAGATGGTGTTATTTTGGAGGCCATGGAACCTTTAGGAGGTAGGAAGGCTACTGGGGATGAGTTCTGGGGGTATTTTATCCTGCTGCTCTCTTCCTGGTCTGCCATGATGTGAACAGCCTTTGCTTCCAGCTCCAGCCATGAGCTGCTCTGTCAAGCCTTCCCTATCACAGAGGACTAAGCTCTTTGAACTCAAGCAAAGCTTTCTCCTTAGCATAGCTATGTGACAAGTGGCTGGCACAAAGCCTGGTTCTTTTACATGCCTTCACCTAAGTGACTTAGGCTTTCATCCCCATTCCTCCGGTTAACCACAGGCCTGAACTTTGAAGAGGTCTAGGCTCTCAAGAGATATGTATCTAGACTGATATTCGGACTGGCTAGCTCTAAATATTTTTTCTTTTTATGAGGCAAAATTGATCCATAGACCCACTTAAGAAAATACCATATTCTGTCCATTGTCCTGCCTTGTCTGGATCCATTATTAGTTGACTTTGAGTTTTTGCACTAGTCCCAGGTGGTGTGATATAAGATATAAGGCATGTACAGAGGTATGGCCCAAAGTGGGAGGAGGCCTTGTGTGGGACCTGGCTAATTTCTCTAGGTGATATGCCTGGGTTCACAACTCCCTTACTATTGGATAAAACTTAATTTTGTTGGAATCAAGGTCTACGTGCTATATTTATGAATAAGTTAATAATACAATCAAGATGACTGAAAGTTACACAACCCCATCTTTAACTGTGCAGAATTTGTAATAAAATAACTTACCTTCCTAGAAAAGGCATTCTGATGGAAGAATTTAACCTTCATTTCCAATGAGAGCTCCCTAAGCCTTTGAAATTGTTTTACTCAGTTTTGTAGAGAATGTGAAAATGCATACCAGGCCTTATACCTGGAGCATGTAAATGTTTCTTACTGCACAAAGATAGTTTCTGTTTGTTTTTTTTTAAATTATGGTATTTCTGATGTTTTTTCTCAAGCATGAATGTCACTATCAGTTTGACTTTTAACCAGATTGAGGGTCTATACTTACTTTGCGGATCCTTTTGTTTGATGGATCACAGAACGTATTTCAGGAAAAATTAGTGATGCATTCTCATCTGTAGTAGTCTCAGACACTTTTTTTGTGCCACAAAGCCAGAGAAGAGCCTTAGTTGAAGCATCTTGCAGCTAAGCATTCTGGTTACTATAACTCTCCAAGATAATAGTGGAGGCTTAGAGCTTAAAGACAATTAAGATGTCTGTATAGCAGGAACTGTAAATGTGAACCATTGTGAAAACGAACTAGAGTATGTCATTGTTTCTCTTTAGCTTATAGTTAGTGCTCGTGACTTCCTACATTGCAAGCCTTGACTGTGCGTTGCCATTTCCATGAGTGTTTACTATGATTTACCTCTATGCCAGGTAAAGAGATAGTAACAGACCAAAGACATGCATGTCCGTTTCAGTCAGTGGAGTGTGTTCTCTAAAGGCAGACAGAGGGAAGACCAGAGATACTTAGCATTGAATCTGGCTTTGGGTGCAGAGCCTCTGTGTCCCCAAGCTTTGTCCAAAGTAATGCATGCTGTGACACCGGCTGTGTCTGCTGGCCTCATCCTTTCTAGACTGGCTGCTTGGATTATATGTATAGATTTCTTTCTGTTGTTACCATATTATACACACACACAAATATATATGTATGTATACACAAATATTGCAACTGTTCAATTAAAAAGACATTAACTAATCCTTCTCTGTGTAACTAATAGCATTGCTGTGTTTACTCAAACACATTTCTATGTAGCACGGTTGTCTGTGAAATAATTTCAAAAACATTCTTTTTATTGTGTTTATGTTTCCAAATTTCATGGTGTATGGCCTTTGACAATCCATTGTCAAGAACAATCAATGATAGGGATAGAAAAGTGTGAATATGGTAGCCCATCGGGATAACGGGGCAATGTAGTTCTTTGAGAGTGAATAATTTCTCTCTGGGGCTCTTAGGCCAGGACACAGAGGATTTGTGACTTTTCTGGGAGACAAAGGACGTATTTAGAGGCTTATAGGCTCTGTGTTGACTGCTTAGCCTATGAATAGGTCATTTTCAGATGAAGTTTTTTGTTTTGATTTTTTTAACTTTATTTAGCAATTAGCTACCATGGTAGGGAAAACCACTGAAGTGTTGGGATTTTAGCGTACCAGGAACCATGTGCTCTATCAGTCTTTAAAGGGGATATATTTACAGTTATCTTCTGTAGGTCTTACCTCACATTGCAATGACTGTAAGTGCAAACTATGGTACCCTAGTCTTGTACATCTGTATCTGGATATATCATATTCTTGAAAGTAGCAGATTACTTTATTCTCACCTTCTTCTTCATCCAAAGCTTTTCTTTCTGTTATTCCTATCTCAGCATTATCAGCATTCTTTTTTTTTAAAAAAAGATTTATTTATCTATTTATTATATGTAAGTACACTGTAGCTGTCTTCAGACACACCAGAAGAGGGCATCAGATCTCATTACGGGTGGTTGTGAGCCACCATGTGGTTGCTGGGATTTGAACTTCGGACCTTCAGAAGAGCAGTCTGGTGCTCTTACCCACTGAGCCATCTCACCAGCCCCCATTATCAACATTCTTGATGAGCTGAATTCTGTCCTAGACACAATCTAGATTCCCCTTAATTACATCTCTTACATTGACACATCAGAAAAACCTACAGGTTCTACCTTCAAAATGGACCTCAAGCCCTTCAATTTATCTTCGTTCTGCTATCTAACATGGTTGCCATAATACCCTAGCTGATTTCATTCTTTGCTCTTTTATAGATCTTCACATCTCTCCTCCCCTCCTCTCCCCTCCTGTCCTCTGCCTTGCCCTTCCCTCCCCTCCCCTTCCCTTGGGTCTCACTCATATGTTTTAGTGATTAGAACATAATACATAATAAACATTTAATATTTGTGGAAATAATTGATTGATAAATGTTAAAAAGACTCAGAAAGGGTAATCATCTACAACAATGGAAAAATATTAATTCCAGTGAATCTAAGGCCAAGCCCAACATGTTTGTCATTATAACAAGATATGTATCCATTTTAGTGTATATGTTTTATAAGATAAAAATCCAAATTTATATGCTATATAACATTGTTCCTTTGTGGTGAGGAATTTGTAGAGTACAACATTTATACAAATCTGATATTTCTCCAAGATGAAATATTCAGCATTATGTTTTATAATGAAGGTGGTAAGAAGGGTGGATGACTGTTTAATTTGGCTGATCTTCTCCATTCTTTCCTAGAAAACAGGCTCTACAGCGAGAACAAATTTTACCTCTACATTTAAAATAAGCTTTTATGAAATCATATAAAGAAATATTACAGACACATTTAGCAGCCAATTCTTGGCCATTGTAAAAGTTTTAATGGAAGCTAAAAATTATAGTCGCCAATTTTCTCTTTGTTTAGAGAAAATTCTTCCATTTTCTATATAGGCGATCTTACAACTCACATCAAAACTTCCTTTTGTCAAAAGTTCTCAAAGTAGACTCCATGCAATGGGTGGAGTCATTGGGGTTGCGGTTTGCACATCAGAGATCCCAGTGCAATGGAGGTAGAGGCAAGAAGAGGAGTTCAGAGCCAACCTTTTCTTTGTAAGGAGTTCAAGGGCAGCCTTGGCAACATGATTCACTGCTTCAAGACAAAGCAGTATTTCAAAAGTGAGCAGTTTCCTTAAGTGATAAGTGAAGGAGGTGGAAGTCCTGAGGGACCCTGCTCCTACCCGTTGCTTCTTTCTCTTCTCCTCTGTACGCACAGAGAACAGCTTCCTTCCCTTCTATGTTGTATTAATTTCTACTTGAGGTAGCTAATTAAAAGCAATTGCCTACTTTTTCACATTTAAGAGCCCCGATGTCTTTTATTAAGATGTAGTCAGAAACTTTAGATGTGTGTAGGCTGTACCGTATTAATAAAATTAGTCTCCAAGTTAGGGTCTTCAGCCACATTAGCTCCATGTAGTTAATCTCCCCGTTTGTGGGAGTAACCTGTTGTTTTTGTTGAAAAGCCTGTGAAGGCAGCAGTAAATTTACTCTGAGGTGGTTTCCTAGTCGCGGTATTTGGCAGCACATTCAATAAGTCTTTAATTGTGTCTGGTAGAGATGCCCATTCATCTGTGTCACACGTGTGTCGCACTCAGCGTGGCACCAGCACACGTCTGTTTCTGAAGCTCATGAATAAGATACCAACAAACCCACAATATTGGTACAGTCTGCTCTGGACCAGGTTCTAAAATGTTAACCACAGGAAGTGATTTTATTCCTTTTTAAAAAACATTCCCCACCACTACCACCAGTCTCCTACGTGCTCAATGTGGGATTTTGGATTTCCTGGATTCTTAAAGTCCTCCAAATTACTGGGTTAACCAAGTGGAAGGTGAGTGCACTCATTTAGACAAACGCAGATAAGTATCTGCTAGACGGATAGCTCTCTAAGATGGTTCTGATTGCTTTATTATAACCAGAGTTTTAGTAATGTCCCCTGAAGCTTATAAACTGTAAGTCATAGCATATCCAGCTAAGTGCATTAGCGATTAGTATTTCTGATAATTTATAAGATAATTTGGTCCTAGAATCCACTTATTACCTTTTTAAATGCATTTTTTTTTTATTGAAATGGGTACATGAGTCCTATGGAGCGCTTGCAGATACAAGAGGACAACTATCAGGAGTCAGTTCTCCTCCCTTGTTATCTCAGGAATGAAGCTCCAGCCATCAGGCTTGGAGGCAGGCACCATTACCCTATGAAACTTCTTGCTAGCCTCCAGAATCTGCTTCGGTGACCTGTACTGTACAGCTGTTCTACCTGCTACCTCAGTCTTCTCTTTTGCTTCTTTGTTTCCATTGGACATGTTTTTCCTTGGTGCATTTCATTTGATTTTAGGAGGACTCCAACTAGAAAAAATATTTTATTCCTTGAAATTCAAATATAATTACATCATTTTCATCGTCTATTTTTTGTCATTGTTATACTTGTCAGTGTATGATTTCAGGGCTTACTCTTTGGTATTGGATAACCAGTTCAGGGGCTCTTCTCTGGGGAAGACCTTCTTTCTAGTTGTTTGTGCTTCCTTGTCTAGACTTTAGGCCCCGTGACATTTCTCCCTTCTAGGTTTTCCTGTCTGTTTGTGTCACCCTTTGTTCGGGTCTTGTTTAGGTAGCCATGTTGATCCAACTTCATAGTGTAGCTTCTCTTGAGTTTTCTAGGAAATAAAATCTCAAACAAACATCTGTCCCTCTGGCTCCTACAGTCTCCCTGCCCGCCTTCTGCTATGGTCCTCTAGCCTTAGGTGTCGGACTTGTGTTGTAGTTGTATCTGCTGAAGCTAGACACCACAGCATTTCTTATTCTCTGCGTTTTGATTGGTTGTGGTTAGCTATGGTCGCTGAATGTTGCATGGAGCTATTTACTTCATGAAGGGGCAAGGATATTTCTCTACAGGTGCAAAGATAAATATCTAGACTGTAGTTACCAATTATGCTAGTTTTGTAATGGAGAAGTTGTAGGTTCTCCTCTAAGACTTAACCCTTCACTAGTCTGAGGGAGTTACCTAGACTTCCAGTACCAGACGAGATTACCCTCTGGTTGAGCAGGTCTTAAGTACTACTGGTGCTCCCAGTCCCAATGTATGTGTGTCACCGTTGCACCTTAGGGGTGTTGCGCCATGCTTGCTATTGTTTACTCTACAGGCATCATCATCATCACAGCTGGGTAGGACTTGTAGTTGCTTCCTCCCTTGGGTGCTTTCATGGTGGCTTTTACAGCCTAGACTCTCTGAGTAATGTGTGGAAAGTGCCATTTCTCCCTTTCATGTGTGACCCAACCTTTTTCTAGCACATGATCCTGGGTTAGTCAGCAGAGTTAATCACAAGCTGTTGGGGCTAATGGAGTAAAATTCCAGAAGAATTATGAAAATAAGATATATATATATTAAATCTCCCTGAAGATTTCCAGTATGAAATAAGAGTTGAAGTCAGTAGTTGCTATAATTTCTCAGAGAAGCAGAAGATCAAGCGGGAGTCTTACATTCTACCTAAATGTGAACTAAATATCATTATTCTGATGGTACTAATATCCTAAAAATAGATCTGTCAGTCTTAGCTAATACTCTACAAAATAATAGTAAAATCTTTAGCATAACACTGACAGAACTTCATATTCTGACCCCAAGGAAACTTCCTCTGCCAACATCCCTTTCCTGCTAAGCATCCCTTAAGTCACGGAGCACCTGAGACTGATTGGCTGCCCTCTCTATCTGCATCAACTGCCCTTGCCCCTTGTGAGCAGCTCCTACTCCTAATCCAACCCTTGTGAAAGTCCTTCTGTCCCTTACAGTTGGTAGAGAACCAATAGGCCTGTGTAGAAGTCCTTTAGGGTTCATGGTATTCTTAGGAGTCTCAAGAGACAGGTGCTGTACATATTCGTTCTAAGAACAATGGCATCCTGATGGGGACTTTCACTTTTATATACAACTCAACCCGAGATCCTTGGCCTGTGTGTTGTTATACAAATTAACCCTGCCTAACAGGGTGGTCAGGATCAATTGTGTCAGTAGAAGCCGCATACACTTAGAAGTCAGGTCTATAGTTGTGGCTGTCCATTTAAATGTTATACATATGCACCACCTTCAGGCTGTAAGATTGGGGCAGAAACTAGCATATTCATCTTTATGCTTGTAAATATAAACAAACATCCTGTACATTGAGTTGAGAGGGATGACAAAACACTGCGGTTACAGATGTAGGTAGTTGATGGAGTGGTCTTCCCCTTCATGTACTAGGCCCACACAGTCCCTTCAACAAATATTTATTGTGCAAATTCACTATATCAGACACGATATTAGGAACTACAGATAAATCATTGTGTAAAAAATAGTGTTCACACCTTTACAAATTTTTACATCATGTTGGTAATGACAGACATTAATTAAGTAATTATGTAATTTAAAGTGTATCTAGTGCTGCCAAGGATGGTATGTGGCATTCTTATGTTGATTGTGAATAATAACCAAAGTAGGCTCAACACTATCTTCCAGGCAATCATCTAGATTCTAAGCAATGCCATGAAGTGTCTACTGAAACATCAGGATGTATATTTACATGCAAACTGAAAATAGGTCTCTTTAACATAAGCTCTCAGGTGATACCTTATTTAAGAGATTAACGTACATGTTGTATGTATAAAGGAATATGTTATTGCCTCCAAAGGAATTTCTTGTGATGTTATTTCCATGATCTTTTTTTAAGCTTTTTTTTTGTAAATTAGAGATTTACTTTATTTACACTTCAAATGTTGTCCCCTTTCCTGGTTTCCCCTCTGAAAACCCCCTATCCTCTCCCCCTCCCCCTGCTCACCAACCCACCCACATCTGCTTCCTGGCCCTGGCATCCCCCTACACTGGGGCATAGAGTCTTCACAGGACCAAGGGCCTCTCCTCCCATTGATGACCTATTAGGCCATCCTCTACTACATATGCAGTTGGAACCATGGGTCCCACCATGTGTACTCTTGGTTGGTGATTTAGTCCCTGGAAGCTCTGGGGGTGCTGGTTAGTTCATATTGTTGTTCCTCCTATGGGGCTGCTAACTCTTTCAGCTCCTTGAGTCCTTTCTCTAGCTCCTTCATTGGTGACCCTGTGCTCAGTCCAATGGCTGAGAGCATCAACCTCTGTATTTGTCAGGCACTGGTGGAGCCTCTCAGTAGACAGCTATATCAGGCTTCTGTCAGTAAGAACTTGTTGGCATCCACAACAGTGTATGGGAATGGTGACTGTAAATGGGATGGATCCCCAGGT
This sequence comes from Mus musculus, assembly GCF_000001635.26. NCBI lineage: Eukaryota > Metazoa > Chordata > Mammalia > Rodentia > Muridae > Mus > Mus musculus. Next base: position 98,440,220 of record NC_000071.6, read on the forward strand.
GGGGCAGTCTCTGGATGGTCATTCCTTCAGTCTCTGCTCCACACTGTGTCTCTCTATCTCCTTCCTTGGATATTTGGTTCCCCCTTCTAAGCAGGATCGAAGTATCCACACTTTGGTATTCCTTCTAGATTTCCATGTAGTTTGTGTATTGTATCTTAGGTATTCCAAGCTTCTGGGCTAATATCCACTCATCAGTGAGTGCAAACCATGTGTGTTCTTTTGTGATTGGGTTACCTCACTCAGGATGATATCCTCCAGATACATCCATTTGCCTAAGAATTTCATAAATTTATTGTTTTTAATAGCTGAGAGGTACTCTATTGTGTAAAAGTACCACATTTTCTGTATCCATTCCTCTGTTGAAGGACATCTGGGTTCTTTCCAGCTTCTGGCTATTATAAATTAGACTGCTATAAACATAGTGGAGCATATGTCCTAATTACATATTGGAGCATATTTTGGGTACATGCCCAAGAGTAGTATTGCTGGGTCCTCAGGTAGTACTATGTCCAATTTTCTGAGGAATTGCCAAACTGATTTCCCGAGTGGTTGTACCAGCTTGCAATCCCACCAACAATGGAGGAGTGTTCCTCTTTCTCCAAATCCTTGTTAGAATCTGCTGTCACCTGAGTTTTTGATCTTAGCCATTCTGACTGGTGTGAGGTTGAATCTCAGGGTTGTTTTGATTTGCATTTCCTTGATGACTAAGAATGTTGAACATTTCTTTAGTTGCTTCTCAGCCATTGGGTATTCTTTAGTTGAGAATTCTTTGTTTAGCTCTGTGACCCATTTTTAATAGGGTTATTTGGTTCTCTGCTTGGTAATTCCTGTTTGGAGATGAGTTCATGTATGCTTATTTTGTATTGTCGTCCTTGCATTGGTATGAGAGATGACATTTAGATATAAGAGATAAGAATTACATCATGATCTCTTCCAGCTTTAACTATAAAAAACCGCTGGCATTCATAAATTCCCAGACTGAGTGTGATATGTACATTTTAACATCCGTTTTAATTTTAAATTATTTTAAGAACTTTTCATAATACTAAGTCCAGATGAGACTATCTGAAACTCATGTCTGAGCAAGAGATTCCAGCTGTGGGGACAAAAATTACATATCATGTGGAAATTATTGCAGTCAATGGGATTTGCATACATGCAAAGATAACATTGGGTTCAAGATGTTGTGTTTGTCAGTGGAGAGAGTAGATTAGATAAGTAACATCGCAGCGGTCGGTCGCTGTTCCAGCGAAATCCTCCACGTGAGATTTGTAGAACTCTGCTTGTCTTAATTCCCATTCACGGTGCTGGAGAAAGAGAAGCTGGGAAAGAAGCTTTAGTTGTTCCATGGCTTAAATTGATCGACATTGCATTGACTGAAGAACAATATAAAGAATCTAGATCTTTTTTTACATCATTGTGAAGCAGACAAAATTGGTATTTGCTCACAACTTCTTTCTTTATTTGCTTCAAAGCTCTTTTAACTAGTAGTCTCTCGTTACTCTTGTCTTGTAAATGTCAATTCGTTGTTCTCTGACAGGCAAAGTCCCAGGGACAGGAAACATAGCAAACATAGACTAAGGTGACTTATAGTTAGTGCTTTAGTTCTCGAATTCATTGCTGAGTTCCTGAAGTTTTAGTAAAATATACAAAAAGAAATTCTAGCCATGCACCTACCCATAGATGAGTCCCATGAACTAAATCCCAAGAGCATTTTAATTTTTACATGATAAAATGTTATATTCAGGGATGCTGTTTTCACGTTAATGGAGAAGTGGATTTATTTCAGGCTGAAAGGAACTCATCCCTTAATTATTTTAGCAGAATTCCAGGCTGTTTTATCATCTCAGAATCTAGCCATGTTGCCTCCCCTCTTTCTCACACCTGCTCGACCTCTGTCTTGAAGGTTCCCATCCTCATTTATAGCAAGCATGTGTGGGTGTGTGAGTTTGGGTTTCTTTCTTCCTTTATAGCAAGCATATGTGCCAGTTTGGGTGTGGATGCTCAGGGAGGGAGACCAGTATCCGCTCAGTTGTTCAGATGCCTCAAGGTGAGATTTCAGTGACAGAGTCCTAAACACCTGACGGCACTGATGTTCTTTAAGCCATCAGAGAGTCTTTTTACTTTTTATGTCCCTAAGGCATATTGTTACAAAACACTGTCAGTGCATTTGAGATCTTTGTAAGTTCATCCTATAAAAGGAATTAAGGTAACTTTCAATGGTTCGCATACACATTGCTGTGTTAAACTTAGACACTAGCATTGCTTTCTTGGCAATTCATGTAGAAAGTTAGTATTTAACTGAGAAATCCACCTGCCACCAACATCATGATTATACCTCAAAAGAGATGCCAAGCCCACATACCCCTCTGCTTTATCTACCTGCTCGGATCTAATCTAATTTCTGCTTTGAGTATTGTATCTGCCCTAGTGGTAGTCTGAGGTCCCTCCCTACTTTGTCTACAGGTTCTCAATGCTGTCATGTTTTTCTTTCAATGATGAAAATAGGTTGCAGATGCAAAAGCTATGCCTTAGTGCTGGGCTCTTAGGTTCTGGAAGTTCTGCTCACCGGAAGTTTATACTGGGTTTCCTTCACTTAAAATAATAAATTTTAACTGATTTCCACATAAAGAGAGATGACACTTAAACTAAGTTGTATCCTTATACCATACACTGTAATTATTGAGGCTCAAAATAACTTTAATTATACTAGTTAGACACATTCTAAGAGTTGGTCTCAGTTGGTATGCAAGAATAATCCATAATTGAAACCTTACAAGTTATGTCATGTCCACTGTACCCAGAGAAAAATTAAAAAAAAAACACCTATATTTAGAGTATACTGAAGCAGGTGTGTTATTTCTTTAGAGGGAAGGAGTTAGTATGAATTTGACTTTTTCATATTAATGCATTTATCTTCTGAAATTATTCATACATCTGTGTGTATGCGTGTTTGTGTGCATGTGTGCACATGTGCATGAGTGTGCATGTTTGTGTGTGTGTTACATGCCTGAAAGCATGAGTGGGTACACACCTTTCTGACTGCATGTGGAAGCCAAAGCAGGAAGTTAAGTGTCTTTTATTATTCTCTGTGTTACTTGAAGCTTGGCATTTCAGTTAGATTAGATGGTCAACAAGCTCTTGGCACCTGCCCGTCTCTGCTCTTCAGTGCTGGAGTTACAAGCATGTGTAATCATGACTAGCTTTTTATATGGGTGCTGGGGATTCAAACCCAGTAGGTTATGCTTACAAAGAAAATACCCACTGAGCCATCTTCCCAGAGTCCACTTTTTACATTTTAATTTCTAAATACAATGATTAAATACACTGACTGTGTCATTTGCTTCACAGGACGGTAAGGTTATGTTAGGTCTGTCGAATATACACATTGTTCTATAAAGTTGCTACAAGACATGGTTCTTTTGTTGATTACAATTAATCCCTTTCATGGGATAGCCTGCCTTATTTCCTTTTTCTATTAGTGTGATAAATACTTTGGCAAAAGAAACTTAAGGGAAAGAAGGCTTATTTAGCCCTTGGTTCTAGGGTAAGGTCTGATGGCAGGAATGCCACAGTGTCAGGAGCTTGAGGGAGCTGGTCACATTGCATCCCTGGTCAATAATCAGAGCAATGAAAAAATGCACACCAGGGCTGTGCTCCCTCTCTCCACAGCATGGTTCAGCCAGGGATGTTGACCAACACAGTAAACGATCTTTACAACCTTGATTTATGTAGTCAAGACAGTCCCTCAAAAGTTTGTGCAGAAACCCATCTCCTTGGTGATTCTAGATTCTTTTAACCTGACGATAAAAGTAGTCATCATGGTCTCTTAGAAGCAGCATGTTTGCTTGGTGTGTTTTCTTCCAACGTAATAAACCCAATAGGAAAGAAACTTGCATCAAAAAGATCTTCATTACATCAACTCAGTTTGTCCCACTCATGTTAGAAGATGCTTATTATATTTTGTGTCTGCTTATACTTTCAAGGGTTTTCCCTGAATTTGACCACCTAAATAAAACTTATTAGAAAGCTCTAGAAAGGAGTGGGGTTGTGAAAACACTGAGGGGGGAAAAAGCAAAAGAATGTCTCGATTGGTAAGTGTTAGGATGGAGATAGCAGAGAGGAGGTCCATCAGAGCACTCTTTTGTTTTGACCCAGACTTAGGGAGTCCCTGAAAAAAGAGTCACACACTCTACCTCTTCACTAGTTGAATTTCAGGTGAGAACCCAGAGAAACTTCATAAGCTTTGAAATTCCAGCAACCTAGAGTGGCCTTCCATGAGAGAGCTGGAGACTCACCATAGAAATTGTGGCACGTCTAAGGCAACTGGGCCAAGACTGGTGAGGCTTACTCTGTAGTGACTGAGCAGATCCTCGGACATGCAAATGGAGCCAGGAAAGTAGCAGAGAGGGAGAGGGAGAGAGAGAGAGAGAGAGAGAGAGAGAGAGAGAGAGAGAGAGAGAGAGAGAGAGAGAAAGGGAGAGAGAGAGAGAGAGAGAGAGAGAGAGAGAGAGAGAGAGAGAGAGCTCAGACATGACCTTATAGATGAGAGTTTGGTTTGCAGATATATAATCTCAGTAAAAGCCGAGAGAAGTTGATTCAGAGGGTGTAAGAATGGATGCCAGGCATGTGACACGGCCCAGAGCATCTAGACTCAGTCCTGAGCAAAAGTAGCTAGAGTTCAAATGAGCAAAGAAATTGCATGATTACTGTAAATAGTGTTATTTTTTCATACAGACGAACTTGTGACTGGAGCTTTCACACATTTTTGGGCACATTGAGATTCTTAACTAACGTGTATTCTTGGCTTAGGGAGCTGCAACAATCACAAGAGAACTGATAGCACTTGCTCAGCTGTGTCCCAGGGACCACTTGGATGACATATGGCAGCACTTTATGAGGCTCTGGTTGGCAAACATATCTTCTACAGGGACCATGGAAATGAGATTCCTTTGATCTGGCAGTTACTTGAGATCTGTATAAGAATAATTCACACACTCCATCATCGTGCAATAATACCAGGAGTGGCTACAGTTTTCTCCGTTTTGTCTAGGAATGAGATAAAAGTAACATCCACAGATTTCTAGAGTTTCAGACCCAACACCAAGTAATTCCCAAGTTCATGTTGAAATGCCTCCTCCCAGAGTTTATGGGTTTATTCTGGAACGCAGATCTGCAGACCCCAGAGCTGGGCAAATGACAAGCTGCCAACAGAACAATATGGTATGTGCTTGAGAGCCTTTGGAGTCAGAACCACAGCATCCTAGAGCTGAAAGTCAGCTCTCAATGTTTATCCTTTCCTGCATCTAACCCTGCTGATGATTTCCTGACCTCAGACATGATTTTTGTGACTAAGGAAGAGGATGAGGTTTTTAAACCACAGGATGTAATATAGTTGGGCATAGATAGATATGTATGGTTGGCGTTAATTGAATGCAGAATTTGAACATATATCCCCAAAATATGAAATTATTTTAGTTTTAAACACTTTATAAAAATGAACAGCAAGCACTATATTTTATTAGATTGTAGCATGCTAAAAATATATCATCAATTCTCTAATTTTTTCTGGTAGTATCTTAGAATAGGCTTAAGAGAGAATGTCAAATTACATTTTATTTATTGACAGCTGTACCCTGCTTATAGAGGAAACAGAGTTTTATTGTTCTTTAAAGTGAAGTTGGGATAAAGTATAAGTTTAATAAGTATCAGAATCTTTTCTTTTCTTGTGTGAATGTGGCTTATGATCAAAAATGTGTTATCATACACATTTAGGGGTTTTCCTTAGGTGAATCTTCCAACGTTGACCACACAATGTGAACATTTAAACCCTATATTTGGCTCTTGCAAAGCTATACTTTTCTAAAGTATAGTGACTAGCAGGAGAATTTGTCATAACTTTAAAAACCTTACTAATTTCAGATATATAATTATTTATTTACATAGTGTTGTCCATGGTGAATTCTGCCATTAAATAGACAGGGACTAAATAGACACCCACTTTTGATCATCTTGTTTCATTAAGATAAGAACTGAGGCCATGAAGTGCATAGAAACTGCCATGGTTTTGTCTGATCTTGTGATCTCTGTGCATTGCTCACAGGGATAACCTTTATTCATATTTCCCGGAGTGTGTCCCTCATCTACTTTTCTCGCTGGGCACAGATGAATCACTTTCCTACCGATCTTCACCAGAGCCGCAGGGGAAGCTCCTGATTGTCCCGCAGTTAGCGGGACCCCACGCTCGACCCAATGTTCTCATCATCTTATTTTTGTTAAAGATTTACTTATTTTATTTTTTGTGTTTTAAATATGGATATTTTGCTTGTATGTGCACCATGAATATACCTGGTATCCAAAGGTGCTTGAATAGGGAGTCAGATACCCGAGAACGGATATTATAGACAGTTAGAAGCCACCATAAACATGCTAGGACCCAAACCCATGCTCTCTGCCGAGGCATGTATTCTTTATTGCTGTACCATCTCCCCGGCCATCTCCCCTGCCCGTCACCATCTTGATTGCTGTGAAGAAGGTCTTCCAAATTTTCAGTTTGTGCAGGTTCTCAAATTATGTGGGAAGCCTTTTCCAGCAGTTCTAGACAGAATTCTTGTTTTTTTTTCCCCTTCTGCTTTTATGCCCTCAAAAACACCTGCTCAAAGTATGTTATCAAGTTACATCCAGGTTAATCATTACCACTTCCTATATTTAGATGAGCTCCAGTTAGCTTTGGTGGAAGGGTAATCCAAGCAACAGAATCAAAGGTAGTTCAGCACATGGGGCCAGCATATCTGGACAGCCATATCCAAAACCTCAGAGAGAGTCTCAACCCGTACCTCCTGGCACACCTCACGTAGTGATAAGCTTGAAGTGGGTAATGCACTGGATGTAGAATGTAAAGCTCCCACACGTGTAGAGAACACAGGCTAAAAAAAAAAAAAATTGGCTAGCACCCATAAAGCTTGCACAGAAATGTGGATAGGTGTGACTGTGAACGTTGGAACACTGTGGGCCTTATCGATGTTAATATCTAGCTGGGAAGGAGTGCTGAGATGGCTCAGCGCATAAGGGTGTTTGCCATCAAGGCTCCGCACCTGAGCTCCATGTCTGGAACACACACAGTGGAAAGAGAGACCAAGTCCTGAGGATCGTGCTTCCACGTTCATAAACGGCATGCCTGCCCACAACTCCCACCCCATCGCTACGTTTACATTTTTTCAGAAGATTAATATTCACACTATTCACACTATTCACACAATGTACATCTTATTTTAAGATGTGGAATATTGATTTTTAAAATAATTGTAAAAATTTCCAGTGAAATATGACTAGATTTTAGAATGTGTGCATGCGTAGTGACGTGCACTTATGTTTTACTTGATGCTGTTAAATAGAAAGATTTTTTTTTTTTAAGAAAAAGGAATTTACTTGGGTCTTTATTTAATTAAGTTTGAGAACGGAAATTTTGTTGCATCTGGAACAGAATCTTGGCACAGAATTGATCAATCTATTGGAACCTTTGGCCCTTTCTGGGCTTTGTTCACAAAAATGAGAGTGATTCTTTGAAAAGGGGCTGTATGTCTTTAACCCTGCTTTTGACCACTCCCTGTTCTCACAAAAGCCAGGGGAGGGAGTCAAATGGATTCAGAGCTGACTAGGGCTTCCTATGACTGAAACGATGTGTGTATGTGGTGAACTTTCTTACTTTAAATGTTTTCTGTTTAATGGGGGGAGATTCCTAGGATGGGAAGAGAGAGAGAGAGAGACAGAGAGAAGAGAGAAATGTGAATTTGAATCTGCTTTGTTTTTTCATAATCTTCGATCCCCTAACATCTCCCTATTACACATTTGTTTTTATCATTTCTTTATTTCTTTAATTGACATTTAAAAACTGTCCATATTTCTGAGGCATCATGTGATACTTTGGGACAAGTACACAAGAGTTCATGGGATTTTACACCAGCATCAATGCTTGTCTTCTGTATGCAGGAAGTTATTCTAGGTAGTATGATTTGATAATCAAAACAAGTATATTAATCAACTCTTGCAAAAAATTCTATTGAATTAAACAACACTCCAATTATTGCATATTCTAAAATGTACTGTGTTGGATATGAAATTGCATAAGCTAAGTCACTGGGTGCTGGTCTCCCGAGTCATTTTGTGTTATATTAGAAAAGTGGGCATTCTATATTTTATTCTTACAGAGAGTCAGTAACTTTATAGCCCTCTGAGTTTTGTCTTCCTCTGCTTTTTATTTTTTGGCCAGCTTACAAAGATGGCGGGGGCAGGGGGTGGCTTGATTATCAGTGTGGTATCTGCACTTTGGGTTAGTTTTTCATGTCATTTCTGTTGGAGAAACAGTTTAAGTGTGATGAATCTGAGTGTGGGTGCTGGTTTTTTTTCTGTTGGAGTAATGACCATGGCCAAGGTGCAGCACACAGAATGTTTATTTTCTCTGAATGTTATTGAAGTCCAGAATCATCAAACAAATTATAACAGGACATTCTCTAAAGCTATTGACCCGAGGCCCATCCTGTGACCTGAAGCTTGACTAAAGGGAATCGTTCTGTCTTTTCATGGCATATGCAATTGTAGTTAAACCAAGCATAAAATGACAGGTCCTCTTCAAAGTTATATTAACTTAATATATTAGAATCATTATAAAACCATGACTCCAAAGGTAAGCTGTCATATAAAATGCTCACTGTCATACATGTCTGGAAATTGATTTTTGATAATTAATAAATTTCAAGAATTATTGACTAGCTTTACAGGGTTTTATCAAGACTCTTCTCGAGTATTTTCAGAAACCAGAAAGTCTTCCAGTGCTTTCTTTCATATGTGCTAAGCAGGTTGATATGAATGTTGAGCATAACTTTGGAATCACATAAGTTCTACTTATACTTATTTTACCTTAAAAATATAACTTGGCATATATATCATAAAACTATAGCCTGCATCTTACAGACTGCAAACATGCTATCTATATAAACACAGGAACACATTTGTTTCCATTCAACATCTCTCACCCTTACTGGTTACCTGGATACTAACAGGGTTGAAGAAAGTGGTAAGACATGCTGTACTAAGATAAATGTCTATCAAAAAGGAAGAAAATAAATGTATTTAATTATTGAATAATAGCTCGTGGGCAAACCCAGTTACAGAACACAGGACATGATTAGCCCTCACTAAAGAGACAGATGTTTTGGATCCATTTGAGGGCAGTTTTCACTCAGTATGAGCTATTTAACAATATGGTGGTAGCCATGAAGTGATAATGGTGAATGTTTCTTCATGAAGAGCAGGAAGGCACACTGTCTGCACTCAAAGCCCCTATCAAAAATTCACTAGCACTGGACTTTATTAAAGTTCCTTAACTTCTCTCTCTGTCTTTGGGTTCTTGCCTCAAACAGTGATCATGAATAACTCTTTAGAGCAGTTTTATAAGGATGTAATAATTAATACTCACAGTAATGTCGAGCACTTGGCAATCAAACTGTGTGTTCACTATTTTAATTTCTATTATTTTATAATGATGAGTTCAAGACATCCCTCTTTTAAAAATTTCTACCTAGCAGTATGTTATAAAAATGCTTCATTGGTTGTTCTTCTGTACCTATTCACTCATTAATTTTGTTATTTAAAAACAGGGAATGTGAAATAATTTATGGTATATGTGATTCTCCGACACAGGGATTTTATGTCAGGCAGAATTGCATTAGTAAAAATAACTTTATAAACATCCAATTTACTTCATTATGCTTCCCATAAATATATGTTGGGAGGCTGAAGTTGTAAACAGGAGCCAGATGTGATGCATCTGTAATATATGGCTTCAAAGTCATTGCACAAGCACTGATTCTCTAAACTAAACACACTCACAAATATTTAGCTCTCCAGAACTACTGTAATGGCAAAGATACATGATGTAGTTAGCCCAGAAGGAAGGCCAAATTCACATTCTAACACAATTCTACTATTTAAATCCGTGCCAAAGCCAGCCTGTGAAAATAAAATGTAATATTGGTTGGTTTGTACTGTATGTTTTTACTTAAAAAGTTGAATACCTAAAGCAACATCCTCAATGTAATTAAAATGTTTATTAGATTCAATCAGGGTGCACTTGAAGTTACAGTTTATAAAGTATAAGCTTTAGAATTAAACTGTAGAGAGAGATGGCAACTGGCTATAAACATATCTGTCTTTTCCTTGGGGTCGCACCTTCATACCTACTGCACAGCTGGGCATAAGCTCACACACCGAGGGTACACTCCACAAGCTCACTCTCTGAGGGTACACTCCACAAGCTCACACACCGAGGGTACAGTCCACAAGCTCACACACCGAGGGTTCACTTCACAAGCTCACACACCGAGGGTACACTCCACAAGCTCACACACCGAGGGTACACTCCACAAGCTCACTCACCGAGGGTACACTCCACAAGCTCACTCACCGAGGGTACACTCCACAAGCTCACACACTGAGGGTACACTCCACAAGCTCACACACCGAGGGTTCACTTCACAAGCTCACACACTGAGGGTACACTCCACAAGCTCACACACCGAGGGTACACTCCACAAGCTCACACACTGAGGGTACACTCCACAAGCTCACACACCAAGGGTACACTCCACAAGCTCACACACCGAGGGTACACTCCACAAGCTCACTCACTGAGGGTACACTCCACAAGCTCACTCACTGAGGGTACACTCCACAAGCTCACACACTGATCCCTTTGCTTGCTGCCAGTGTGACTGTGTTCTGTGGAGTTTGCTTACCTTCTTTCCATTCCCTTTTCCTTCCTTACCTGTGGAAAACCTTATGCTGGTACTAACTATATGGAGTTAGTTGGGAAGATTAGTGTTACTGCCATGTGCAATCTGCGTGGTGCACAAAGAATCTATCTTTACTTATTATCTGTATTTCCTGTTTAATTGGAACAGATTTGAAGCTATATTATTTTGCTCAGTGCATGTCAAAGAAGGTAGAGTCAATATCTAGGTAACCAACCAAAGGCATGTCTAGTGGCAACAGAGGGTTTTGTTATATATATAAAGTTGAAAAACAGTATTTTCCATAACTTTCATTAGTGCATGCTGAGCAAAATGTAGCTGTTTGGATTCATTTTAATACTTAATCCCATTTCTCTTTCAGCTTTTCCTTTACCTGGCAATATTCGGTTTTCAGCCAGAAACTGCTTTAAAATGACCTGTCTGGGTTTTTTTTTCATGGTTTTCCTGTCCCTCTACTCTACCATGAAGTCAAAATAATGCCTTCTCACCCCTTTCAGTCATTCCACTCTCCCCATCATCCTCACATCTTCTCTTTGAAGTGGTCAGCATGGTACCCCAAGCCTCACAAACTAGTATAGAGTGTCTGATTTTGATGCAAAACTCTGTCCCTCTTTTGGAGTAATTAACACTGGAGTTGTACATTTTCATTGGTATTAATGGATTTAAGTAATCGGAAAAGTGATGAGACGTTTTAGAGCAGCAAATGCTAAAGAATAATAGATTGGACTTCCAGGTAAAATGGCGGATTAAAAGCTCAGCAGTGAGACTCAGTGAAGGAAGAGCAGATGCTATGTAATACTGTTTTCCTACAAGAGACAATAGGTGTAAGGGAATTTATTCATCTGGGTGAGAGCTCTACAGAGAAACCAACAGAGGACTCAAAGAGATACCACAAGGACACAGCCGTATCGTGGGTGCTTCAGTGAGCATCATCAAGGAAGAGCTTTGCACCCTATGTGGGTGCTGTGGGACCAGTTAGTATCTGGAGACCAAGGGCTAGTTAGTGACACCCCAGGACTAAAGTGCCAACACACAGGCTCCAGCAGAGCTCAGTGGAAACTGCCAGACAAGGCTTTTGTTCTCCCTCTTCTGACACATGTATGCCCCTCAAATGGCCAGAAAAAAAGAGAAGACTGCAGAGGTAGAACGGAAGGCTCAATACAAGCTTAGGTCTGGGTTTGCCGTAGAACCCGAGGCTGAAGTGTGCTGATGAGGGGCTGAGGCAGAGAGTTTTCTTGACTCGTTCCTCTATAGTTAATGCTGTATCCAGAAAGAAATGGCCACCTCTAGGAGCCTCACAGACAGAGGGAGATGAACTGTCCACACACAACTTAGGGTTGGAAACCAGGTCAGGCTGTAGACTTAGAAGCAGATGTGTGACCCTCAAGGTTTTGAGGAGTATCCTATCACTGCCTTGTAGACCAACAACACCGGGCATGGGAACTGAGAACTAATACTGGTTTTTGTTTTTGTTTTTTGTTTTCATAATTCAATTGCTCACATAAACTTTATCCAAAAGAAACGTGTTTAAACTCGACTGGGGCACATCATATCCTGATCTGCATTTATTGGTTTGAACTGGAGTGACAAATTTCCATCTTCTCATCAGCTCAGGTCACTGCATGGAACACCACACAGAGGGAATGAGTAAGAACTTGTCCCACTAAGCAAGGAGTTCAGATTAAGGAATAGTTTTTTGTTTGTTTGTTTTCTTTTTGGTTTTTTGAGACAGGGTTTCTCTGTGTAGTCCTGGTTGTCCTGGAACTCATTCTGTAGACCAGGCTGGCCTTGAACTCAGAAATCCGCCTGCCTCTGCCTCCCAAGTGCTGGGATTAAAGGCGTGCACCACCACTGCCTGCCCGGCAGGAACAGTATTTTTTAATCGATTGTACTTTCCCTTTTGTCTTTCTTAGCTTTTTAAAATAATTTTTAACTTTGTAAAATTCTTCTATATTTATATTAAACATATTATAATTTAAAATTTAATTATTTATTACATATAACAAATATATATAAACTAATAAATACATAATTACATATAAAATTTATAAGTATTATCTGTTTAAAACATTATTTATTATATTTAAAATACAATATTATATCCATATGAAAACACACAAGTCATATTCATGGATATTTATCCCTCCCCCTCAAAATATTCGAAGTTAACAAATCACAAAGACGTCATACATCAGAGGGATGGCTTAAAATGTGATATAAGTACACAATGAATGTTTTAAATTCATGGAGAATGAAGTCCTGATGCTTGCAGAAAAATGGAACAGCTAGAGAGAATCTTCTTAAGCTAATGAAGCCTTAAAAAGCAGCTCGGAGCATTGCCTGCTTCCCAATAGGATCAGGAAGTATCCGAGAACCGATTAGAAGTGGAAAATTAGGAGACAAGAATCAGGTTCAGGGAGTTTGTCCATTTCTATTTGTGCGTAAAATTTCAATATAAATGTGGTGTGTAAAGCATTAATGCTAATCATATTGTTTCAATGAGTAAGTTTCAACAGGTCACCTCTATAACAGTTATAAACAAACCTGTGAACTTTTCTGGGCAATATTTAACATTTGGATTTTTAAAAATATTTTTTATTAGGTATTTTCCTCATTTACATTTCCAATGCTATCCCGAAAGTCCCCCATACCCTCCCCCCAACTCCCCTACCCACCCACTCCCACTTTTTTGACCCTGGCGTTCCCCTGTACTGGGGCATACAGCAATGGAGGGCATTCTGGGAATGCCGGTGGTGGAGGCAGTGGGGGAGGTGGTGGCTCATCCAGCTACAGCTCCTACTACCAAGGAGACAGCTACAACTCACCAGTACCCCCGAAGCATGCTGGGAAGAAGCCGCTGCATGGGGGCCAGCAGAAAGCCTCCTACAGCTCGGGCTACTAGTCCTACCAGGGCCAACAACAACCTTACAACCAGAGCCAGTACAGCAGCTACGGCACACCACAGGACTACAGTGGGAGTGGAGGTCGGAGTGGAGGCAACAGCTATGGCTCCAGCGGGTCATCGTCCTACAACACAAGCTCACATGGAGGCTATCGCACAGGCTCTGGAGGCAGCTCTTCATACCAAGGCAAACAAGGAGGCTACTTACTCATCACAGTCAAACTACAGCTCCCCTGGGTCCAGAGCTACAGTGGCCCTGCCAGCTCCTACCAGTCCTCACAGGGTGGCTACAGTCGGAACACAGAGCACAGCATGAACTATCAGTACAGATAAAGGCCCAGGCTGCCTGCCCCTCTCAACCTTCTGCTCCTCTGCCTCCAACTTGTCTCGGGAGATTGAGTCTGCACATCACCAGTTACCATGTTCACTGGGCCAGTGCCCACCCGTCCACGTTGCTGACGCTGGATTTTTTTTTTTTGTAAGTGAATTCTTATTAACAGCTAACCAAATGGTGTTTGTAGTCCACCCGTGTACTGCACATTTCTGAGTTGTTATATTCAATACATGCTTTTAATGGTGCTTGTATTCTGTGCTGTTTCTCTGTGTTTACTTTCAGATTACAAAAAGAATAATGAGTAGCTTCTGTCCTAGTGTCGCTTCTGTTGCTGTGATGAAATATCCTGACAAAAAGCAGCTTAGTGAAAAGAACTTACGTTTATCTCACAGTTCCAGGTTATAGTCCATTCCTGCAGTCCAGCCACTGCAGCAGGAGCGTTAGACATCTGGTCAACCATATTCACTGTTATAAACAGCGAGAAATGCACATTTGCTTTCTTGCTTGGGCTCAACTCAGTTTCCCTAACAGTTCAGGACTGTCCTAGGTAGGGAATTGTGCTACCTACAGTGGTCTGTGTCTTTCCACATGAATTAACAAGTAAGACAGTACCTACCCTACAGACAGGACAATCCCGTGCTGCTATTCCTTTACTGAAATCCTCCACTTGGGTGACTCTTGATTCTTTCAAGTAGACAATTCAAAGCAACCATTATGACTCCAGTGAAAAGTGATACCATTTGAAGATAAAAGTATCTAAAGACTCAAATAGATCTGTATATTTTTTATTTAGAGGGGGAAACTGAATATCACTATTTATCTTCTTAACAGCTCCAATGGTCCTGTCCTAAGCCATTACTTTTATTGGGATTTCTTTGAAGAGGCAAAGGACGTTGGAAGGAAGCACTTACAGGTGTCATTTTCTCATGTAGAGTTATCTTACTTCAGACAGCAGAGATATAATTGGAGTGTGCTTTAGGCTGAAGAGAAAGTGGTATTAGCATAGCCTTGGTAAAGTGGCAGACAACAAACACAGATGTGTATGTGCATGTGTGGTGTATGTATGTGTGTGTGTGTGTGTATGTTTGTGTATGTTAAATGTGTGTGATATTTCAAACTGAAGCAGAAAAGACAGTGTGTAGTCACACCCAAGGAGGGTCTCCTCCAGGATCTAAAGGAATCTACTACTACCTCTTAAAAGTTCTACCACATCCCAGGTGTGCCACTGTCTTCAATCATACCTTGGGAAATAGAAAGTATTGCAGTTCACAATAAAGAATAGAGAATTTAAGAAATATAAATGAACCTATTTCATTGTGATGCCTTTTGGGATCATTTGTGGTTATTTTTAGATAGTTTAATTTGAGCATTTTTAAAATGGAAATCCATAGCAAATGATCCAGTTTTCAAAAACACAACTAGAGTTTCGACTGTACTAACCAGGCAGGTGAACTGGTTACAGCTACAGTAATACTTGGCCCATAGAAACCCCGATGATGAGAGTGTGGAGACCAGGCTGACACACCTCTAATAGTTGACAGAGAAAGGCAAATACACACTCCCTGCTCTCTCCTTGCAGATGTGTTGTCTTTGCTTCTCTGAGATCTGCAGGCTTAGGCAATGCCCTGAGCTCCTTCAAAGAACACAAGAAACCTGACCACCTATGAGGAGCTATTTTTAGGGTAGAACAGTTGTGCTGTGGAATCTAAATAAACAATTCTAAGCAGATGTTGGAGTGGCAATACAGTCTTCTCATATTCGCCTTTGCTCTGCTCTCAACCAGTATGTCATCAGTATCCAGCTGTGGAGATACTGCTCTAGAACTCTGTGTAAAGTGGATCTCAGGCTGCCAAGACCAAACACTGAAAAAGATACCACTAGATGCTTGAGTGATGCTATTGCTGAAGAGAAGAAAGTTTTGCCTCAATCTCTGTGAAACTGACTTAAATTACATATCCTATAGCTGAAATTTTTGAAACTTTCTTGTATGTTTTTTTTCTGAATTTGTTTCCACATTATGTGATTAATGATAGTGATGAAAATAAAATATATATTGGAAACCAAATTTAAAAGTGATTTGTTGAAAGCATAAAATGTATAAATAAGATTATTGTTAATATAATCTAAATTAAGTTCATATTTTAATTTTGCTCAGTTTCTATAAAGAAAGAAATATGGTAGCAGTATATCATCATACATTCCCAGATGTTTAGGAGGTTGTATGTGCACACGTGGCCCAGTCTGCATGGGTCAACTTATCAGTTTTCCAATAGAATGGTTCACAGCACCTCTTTTTTTCTTAAAAGTGTTTTACTTTGGTTGGAGAAGTATAGCCATGTGCTATCCATATACTGTATTTATATAGGGTGCTGTTATAGCCTACCCCCAAAGCCTGGCGTGGTTCCAGTGGCAGCTGTGATGTACAAGTAATTAAAAATGTGTTCACTCTGAGTGAGCATCACTTAAGTCTTAGTGATTTAGTGTATGACGTATTTCTCAAGATTTTTTTCATTGCATATTCTTAGAAGAAAACAAAACCATATCATTCATTCTAGTAATGTCAATTCAAGTATGTTAACTCCAAGGTACTTTTTCCTATTATATGTCATCCCTGTTAACACTTTAATCTATTCATAACTCAAGAGCTTGCATTATTTCATTCGAGGAAAGAGGTTTCAGAACTTGAGCCTGTATTAGATAATTCTATCCCGGAGTTAACCCTGCTTTTCAAAAGGGCTCCTTTAAAAAGCACAGTGACTGCTGTTTGGAAAGCACCAATCATGTGGTAAATAGATGAAGGCATCACATAACTAAATGCCTTTCTTCAGAAATTAATTTGAAAAGTATGAGTTAATGATGTTTCTTCTGACCACCCCAGCTACAATAAAAATAATAAAATTCTTACTCAAGAACTATCTATCATTACTATCCAAATTTATTTGATTATATGAAATAGACATATAATTAAGTCATCTCATGGAGGGTATTAAGTATATTAAGTATAAGTATTAAGGTTATTATGTATTTAAGCATGAAGAAATACACAGTGTAGGGGCACAGACCTGTGGGCCAAGTAATTGCACGATGAAGTCAGGAGAATCCCAGGTTCAAGGTGTGTGGGTACCTCAGAGAGAGACCCTGCCTCAAAAACCTCAGAATAACAACAAAAGCAAATCCAAGATACTATGGAGAAGTGAATTACTCAAGATAACTGAAGGTCTTGCTAAGGTAAACAATGCTATAATGAATTTCTGCTACAGAATTTTAGTTGGAAACCTGTAACTAATTAGCATGGAGTCTCTCAGGAATATTCTTTCCATGCTATGTTGCAAACCTAATCTTTTTCACTGTCAGAAAGCTGACTTGTGAATTCAGTCAAGTGTCAGAAAAAAACAAGACAGTAACAAGCAGCAGAGCCTCGCCGAGTGGGAGGGCATGGAGGAGCCTGTGGACCTTCCAAATCGTAAAAGATGAGCTTTGCCCTTTGATCATGCAGTTAATCTTTTCAGGAATTTAATAACACTGGGGGCACTTTGCTTATTTAACCCAGTGGTAGCCAATAATTATAATAAAATTGAAAATGCCTGGAATCGCCTGATGAGAACAGAAATGCAATAAGAGTACCTCCCCATCATGAGACTCCCGTGCTTCAGCTCAACAGAAGAGAGACTGGGGTAGAGATGGGCCAATCCGGCTGCACAACAGGTGAAGTCCGCTGTCATTTGATGCTACAGTCTCCACATCAAAGACTTGACCTTACAGCTTGCCACTGTTCCTAAGCACGTTTATCCCACCTTTCTCAAACCTTTCTATTGGTTTCACCACTTAGAGTACATGGTTACTAAGAAAGTACACCACTTCGTCTCCTTTTGGAAAAGAGAATGGGACAGAGACAAAAGCATGGTCACATCCAAGTTTAGAAATGATGTCATGAAACTGCTGGAATGAGCAAAAGGTCATTTTAATATTACAAATATTTTTTAAAGAAATCAAGCTGCCTCATTTCTAAATTTAATTTGATATGACAACTTTTTAATGCAAGGTGTAGAAAACATTAAAAGTATACTACTTCAATTCACTCAGGGTTGTGGCTATTGTAGTAGAGAAGAGCAAATACTTCCCAAGGTAAATTAATTTAGTTAAATGTAATATTCAAACATAAAACTGCATACTGAAATTTACCTTGTTTATTTTATGGAGAAATAAATATGACTAATTTTAGTATTATTTTTGGAAAAGATTTATTTATTTATTTATTTATGTAATATCAAAGATAGTTTCCTTTTTTCTTTTCTTTTTAAAAATGTTTTGTTTGTTTGTTTATTTGCTCTGCTTGTTTGTTTTTGAGACACTGCTTCTCTGTGTAGCCCTGGCTGTCCTGTAACTCACTCTGTAGACCAGGTTGGCCTTGAACTCAGAAATCTGCTTGCCTCTGCCTCCCAAGTGCTGGGACTAAAGGTGTGCACCAATGCTGCCTGGATCCTTTTCTTATTATTAGGTATTTTCTTTATTTACATTTCAAATTTTATCCCCTTTCCTAATTTCCCATCCAAAAACCCCCTATTTCTTCCCCCTCCTCCTGCTCACTAACCTACCCACTCCTGCTTCCTGATCCTGGCATTCCCCTATACTGCGGCATAGAGACTTCGAAAGACCAAGGGCCTCTCCTCTCATTGATGTCCCACAAGGCCATCCTCTGCTACATATGTGGCTGGAGCCTTGAGACCCTCCATGTGTACTTTTTGGTTGTTGGTTTTGTCCCTGGTAGCTCTGGAGTTACTGGTTGATTGATATTGTTGTTCCTCCTATGGGGCTGCAAACCCCTTAAGCTCCTTGGGTCCTTTGTCTAGCTCCTCCATTAGGGACCCTGTGTTCAGTCCAATGGATGGCTGTGAGCATCTACTTCTGTATTTGTCAGGCACTGGCAGAACCTCTCAGGAGACAGCTATTTCAGGCTCCTGTCGGCAAGCACTTGATGCCATCCACAATAGTGTCTGGGTTTGGTGTCTGTATATGGGATGGATGCCCAGGTGGGACAGTTACTGGATGGCCTTTCCTTCACTCTCTGCTCCAAACTTTGATTCTCTATCTCCTCCCATGGGTATTTTGATTCCCCTTCTACGAAGGACTGAAGTATCCACACTGTGGTCTTCCTTATGCTTGAGCTTCATATGGTCTGTGGGTTGTATCTGAAGTATTCCGAACTTCTGGGCTTATCAGTGACTGCATACTATGTATTTTCCTTTGTGAATGGGTTACCTCATTCATGATGATATTTTCAAGTTCCATCCATTTGCCTAAGAATTTCATGAATTCATCATTTTTAATAGCTAAGCTGTACTCCATTGTGTAAATGCACCACATTTTCTGTATCTATTCTTCTGTTGAAGGACATGTGGGTTTTTTCCAGCTTCTGGCTATTATAAATAAGGCTGCTATGAACATAGTGGAGCATGTGTCCTTATTGCATGTTGGAGCATCTTCTGGGTATCTGCCCAGGAGTGGCATTGCTGGGTCCTCAGGTTGTAGTACTATGTCCAATTTTCTGAGGAACCGACAAACTGATTTCCAGAATGGTTGTATCAGCCTGCAACCCCACTAGCAATGGAAGAGTGTTCTTCTTTCTCCACATCCTCGCCAGCATCTGCTGTCACCTTAGCCATTCTGACTGGTGTGAGGTGGAATCTCAGGGTTGTTTTGAATTGCATTTTCCTGATGATTAAGGATGTCGAACATTTCTTTAGGTACTTCTCAGTCATTTGATATTCCTCAGTTGAGAATTCTTTGTTTAGTTCCGTACCCCATTTTTAATAGGGTTATTTGCTTCTCTGGAGCTCTTAGAATATATTAAATATTAGCCCTTTATCAGATGTAGGGATGATAAAGATCTTTTTCCAATATATTGGTTGGTCTTTTGTCCTCTTGACAGTGTCCTTTGCCTTACAGAAGCTTTGCAATTTTATGAAGTCCCATTTGTCTGTTCTTGATCTTAGAGCATAAGCTATTGGTGTTCTGTTCAGGAAATTTTCCGCTGTGCCCATGTGCTCGAGGTTCTTCCCCACTTTCCTTTCTATTAATTTCAGTGTCTCTAGTTTTATGTGGAGGTTCTTGATTCTCTTGGACTTGAGCTGTGTACAAGGAGATAGGAATGGATTGATTTGCATTCTTCTACATGCTAACCACCAGTTGAACCAGCACCATTTGTTGCCTGATCTATGTCCCAAGACACTTTGTTTAATTGTTTTCCTTACTAATTTTAAGTTTCTATACATTTCAAATTTTATTTTAAAGTTATCAAATGTATTTAAATTGTTTGGTTGCTTTTTTTCAGCTTGTATCTTTCCTGAATAGGCTTTTATGACAGTCTTTCTCTCCTGCACATATTATATTAATTATATTATATTACATTACATTATATTATATTATATTATACTATATTATATTATTATCATAGCTCTGCTTCCTCTCTCACCAAGACTGAGGTAATGAACAGCTGTAGTTGTTTGAGTTTAACAAACTAGGAGTGGAAAAATATTAAATAATGACAAATGTGGATATGACACTGGCCATTGATGTAGAGGACAAAAGCTTACTGAAGATGACACAGGAATGCTGAGAAAACCGTGAGGTCTGTATGAGCCTTAAACATTCCCAGCTGATCTGAGTAGTTGTAAAGGAACCGGTGCTGAGAACAAGATTCTTCATCAAATGTGGGAAGATGACTGAGAGATTGGTAGGCAGCAAGAAGGGTGGAAAAATGGCTTTGATAATTGATAAACATTGGAAATTAATTGTCCATGGAGAATTCTATATTAACCAACTTCTGACATCACTGCGGATTTATAACAATGGTGGCCTCTCACCTGGCTCCCAAAAATGGAATATAAGAAAACGACTGAGCCCCATTTGCTAGTTCTTTATGAGAGGACAAGGTTTCAGTCGAGACAAGGATCTGGAAAAAATAGTGAAGCCAGCCAGAGCAGATCAATTTATTTTTCATGAAATTATTTTTTCATTGCATAGAACAAATTAATATCTGAAAAAAGTGCTCAATTGAGACTTGCAGAATCATATGGGACATAAATTTAAAGGCAATAAGATGTCTGGACAAATGTGAGCGGGCAGAGTGAGCAGGGGGAGGAGCTTGCTGGCGTGCTTAGCCCTCGGGCTCCACTGGCTGGTAAATGGGTCTATGTGGTCCTCTAAGGGGAGGATCAGCAATGGCCTGGATTACCTTTAAAAGGAGGGTTTGAGGTGAATAGGAATCTGCCCAGTGAAAACAAGGGAGGCTATGGAAAGTATGACAGGCAAGAGGAAAATTTACATTCAGCCGCACAGACCCCAAAAGCACCCAGCACATGTGTGTTCAAAGTGAATTAAGAGAGAAAACGTTTGGGCTGGAACATTTGACCATGAGTTTTGAGAATAGAAGAGTTAAGAAAAAGGAAACTTTCTCAGGCTATGGATTTTCTCCAGAAATCAAACAAGTTCGTCTTTATCTGTGTAACTCCACGGCAGAGAAAGCACTCCGTTGATATTTATTGAACAAATGTTGGCACAGTGACATTAACACTGCAGCATATGTGTATTAATTGGAGTTAAAAATATGGTTGCAACATGTAGTATGCCTAGACAATGATATAGAACTTAACATATGTGCAATATAACATATTGTGCAGATGAAAAATTCTATCAACTACTTGTGTGATAGCAGATTGATCCTGGAGATGACCAGCATTAAAAACATACAATGCTAGGAAACAGAGTTTTTGATTGAACCCAGTGACTCATGACACACTATTGTAGCACTGCCTCAAAGTATTGGATGCATAAATGTATACTGCATAAGAACTTGGCACCCATATAAATTACAATAATACCTGGGACATCATTTTTAGTTTGGGGCATAGATTTTTTTTTTTTTTTGTAATTTATATCGTGTTGAAAGCATTGTTCGTTAGTGTTGGACAAGACAAAGAAGGCTGTGAAATAATCTTTCCACATCTTCCTTGCCTACTCTGTCAGTATTCTAGGCAAATACTATTTAAAAATTTGCTAGAGTCTATAATAGATACTTGGAAGTAGCATAGGAAAGTTAACAAAAACTTTTGAAGGTTTTTAGTTATTTATTCTTTGTTCTCTCTCTCTCTCTCCCTCCCCCTTTTCTCTCTCCCTCTCCCCTCCTCAACTCTCCCACACCCCGCCTCTGTATCCCTTTCAGTAGACATGTACTGAGATAGGGTCTTGTTATGTAGACAGGCTGGCCTTGTATTTTGCAGTTCAGTGCACTCTACCTCAGAGTGCTGTCACTACAGACGACTTGTTGCCACTAAACCTGACATAAGTTATTGCATTGAAGTGAGTATTACGACCAATCAGAACTAAGTGGTGCTAAAATAGTTTTATATGTGAGCCATCTTGAACTCACTTTATATCTTTTGGGCATCAATATATTGACTCTTCTGGCCAGGTATATATGATGGTGCTACTAGGTACCGAGTGTGATCAATGTAGTAACACTATGTTATGCCAGTTTGTGTTGTGTCAACATGACAAAATATAGTCATCAGAGATGAGGTACCGTCAATTGAAAAAAAAATGCCTTCATTCTCATGCATACAGATTAGCCTGTAAGCAAGCCTGTAGGGCATTTTCTTAATTAGTGATTGATGGGAGAGGACTCAGTTATTGTGGGAGGGGCCATATCCGAGCTGATTATCCTAGGTTCTGTAGGAAAGCAGGTTTACCAATCCTTCAGGAGCAAGCTAGTAAGCAGCAGTCTTTGTAGCCTCTACATCAGCTTCTGGCTTCAGGTTCCTGCTTTGCTTTAGTTCCTGTCCTGACTTCCTTTGGTGATGAAGGATGATATGGAAGTTTAAGTCAAAGAAACCCTTTCCTCTTCTCCCCAACTCCCCAACTTGCTATTCATTCTTGGTGTTTTGTAATAACAATAGAAATCCTAACTAGTACAGAAATTGGTCCCAGCATCGTGAGGTATTAGTGTGATAGATCTGACTATGTTGTTTTGGGGAGGATTGCGGAAGGACTCTGGAACTTCAGGCCATTGAGTGTTGAGAGCTCTAGCTAGCTTCAGTTGTCAAATAATGAAGCCTGTGGTCATAGGTCAAAAGAATCCATTTGAGGCATTGCCCAGGTCAGATTGTCCTGTGGGTACATCTGTGGGGATTGCATTGACTATTAAATGATGCAGGAGACCCCACTGTGGACAGCGACAATCCTGGGCAGGTGGTCCTCGTTGTGAGAGAAAGAAGTATGATGAGTCTGTGAGTGAGCCAGCAGATAGAAGTCCCTCACTGGCTTTGCTTTCATCCATGCACTGACTTCCCCTGGTGATGGACAGTGCTATGGGACTGTAAACCCTTTCCTACCACAGGCTACGTTGAGTCAGAGCACTTTATCACAAGAACAAAAAGGAAACTAGAGTAGAAATTACTACTGAGAGGTAGGATGTTACTGCTATAGGGCAGACCTTGAGGCTTTGGTGTGTGGGCTGTCTTGTCTGAGAAACATGGACATGTTTTGAAATTCAGTCTGAAAAAACTATTGAGTGCTTAGAGCTTAATGGGGTATTCCGTGAGACTGTGGGAGACGCCTGTCCTGTGAGAAATGTGAATTGTGTAGGCTTGGCTTATGAAGTTTCAGAGGGGATCAAGGAAGTGGGCTAGGAGCCATTTGTGTGATGTTCTTATTTAGAATTTCTGTGTGCTGCTCACTTGGGGTTGGAGGATCAGCTGGGATTAATGTGGCATGAGTATCACTGAGATGCGATCTTTGAAAGTGGAACAAAGCATTTACGTAAGGTCAGTGTAGAGAATATGTGGTCCAAATTGTCCAGGGCTGCAACTCAGCTGGCCGCCCATCTTGACAATGTGTAAGAGTCCTTGTGTGGTATCGTTTTTAAAGGCATGATAGAGCCAAAATGAATGGAGTGTGAAAAGTGCCTGATACCTGGCACTGTGTGTTTGTGTATGTGTGTGTGTGTGTTGGGGGGGAAGGGGGGGAGAATCAGCATTTCTAAAGAGTTGCCAGGAAAGGACACTGGTAAATATACAACCTCAGTTGCAGTGCAGACCCCAGGATATTGGAGATTTCAGAGTCATAGGACTTCACCAAAGACAGTGATGGTTATGAAATGGAGTCAGCCCTAAGCCATGTGATGAGCTCTGTATGCTGTATGTGGCAGAGCTGGAGAAGAGGGACTACCCCAGCCTTTTCAGAGGCCAAAGACGACACAGTGAGGGAGACCCATGTCAGACAACTACATCCAGGACTTAGTTACATTGCAGGGTTTTGCTTTGAGATGATTGTTCTTGTGTGCCTCAATCTTTATTTATTTATTTATTTATTTTGTAATAAGAACGTTTGCAACTTGGTTTTTATTTTATGGTATACCACAGGTAGGTGACTATGGATTTATAAAAAGACATTGAACTTTTAAATATTTGTAATTTTTAAATGCTGCTTTGTTGTTGTTGTTGTTGTTGTTATACTGTTTTATACTGTGATATTAGAGGGAAAATGATAGGTTTTGATATAAAAGTGACGTATTTGAGTGTCAAGTGGACAAAGAGTGTTCTAAGTCCTAGTTGACTTTAATCGACATCTTCACTCACTTCACAGTCTCCAGAGAAAAGGTGTCAGTCCTCCACTGAAGGACTGTCCAGCTGAGATTAGCCTGTGGGCAGTCTGTAGGGGCTGGTCTTGATTGTCAGTGATGCAGGAGGGCCAAGCCCACTGTGGGCAGCATCATCCTTGGGCAAGTCGTCTTGGGCTGTATAAGAAAGCTAGTTAAGTAGGAGCCCGTGAGTGAGCAGGCAGATGGCATGCCTCCATCATTTCTGCTTTAAGTTTCTGTTTTTATTTCTACCCTGACTTCCCTCAGTGATGGATTATGACCTAGAAGCACAAACCAATAAAGAAAAGAAAAGAAAAGAAAAGAAAAGTTTCTCCCTAAGTTGTTTTTGGTCTTGGTGTTTGTCATAGTAACAGAACTAGAGCACATGACTATTATATTTATAGATTTTACTTTAAAAAAGTACAACGATAATTTTATGTTTTAATATTATGCCACAATATTTGGCTTTGATAAACATAAGAGAATGGTTTGGATTTTTTTTTTAATGTAGTAAAAGCCACCCATATGAACTCTCCTTGCTTAATAGATTTCAAATACAGAGCACAATATTATTGACAGCATATTTACAGAGGCTAGGAAGCAGAAACACTCTGAGAGTCCACTGATGAATGGGTGGGCAAAGGATAGATATGTGTAGTGTATGGAATATAATGGAAGATTATTCTGTGTTTAAAAGAAAAAATTTCTGCAACATAAATAACTGACTTTGGATACTGTACTAAGTAAGTAGCCAGCAACAAAAAGAAATAAGTGTATCAGTCTAGAGCCAAATTAAGGGATGGTGTTTGCCATGAGCCTGGCACGTAGGCTAAAGGGAAAGCTGTTCATGTCAATGAGTAGAGAATTTCTATTATGCAAAATTAAAATGTTCTAATGATTTTCTATTCAAAATGTGTAGTCAGATTGTTTTTGCTTCCTGGTCTCTGTAAATATGCTGTTATGCACATGGTGGTGCAGACATCTTCCCCAGCCCTATTTTCCATATTTTTTTTTGGGAGACTGGTTACACGAACCATGGAATCAGTAGCTTATATGGTAGATCTTTTAATTGCGTGGAGAACTTCTGTACTGTCTCCCCACTTATGGGATCACCTTTAATTCCAGCCAACAATGCACAGGTGTTTCAAATTTTCCATATCCTCAACAAAACATTTTTTTTTTAATTTAGGGGCTATTTGATTGTTTGTGATTGGTGATGGCTATTATTGGTCATCAACATCTCGACTACAATCTGGAATTAACTAAAACCCAAGAGCCCGGGTACACTTGTGAGGGAGTCTGTTTTCTTAACTAAGCCACGTGAAGTGGGAAAATCCATTTGGAATCCAGAGCTTTTGAGATGGAGTAATTCATCTCTAAACTGGGCCACACTTTCTGCTGGCAGCCTATAGAAAAGCCATGGAAGAAGGAAGGTTGCTCGAGTTGCCCACTTGTTCTTTCTCTTGCTCTACTCACTCCATTCACTGGTGATAGAGCCAAGTTCTTCAGGATTCTGCCATACCGTGAAGACCAGCTGAAACATCTGCCTCATGGATTAAACAACTAATGGGTTTTTGGATCTTACCATGGTAAACAGACATTGTTGGACTAGCTAGATCATAGCCTGTAAGCCATTCTAATAAATCCCCTCTCATTCCCTCTCTATGAGAATCTCCGTGTGTGTATGTGTGTATGAATCTTGTTTATTTTGTCATACCTCTTAAGTGTCCAAGCAGTAAGGACTGGCCCCTGTCCTCTAATCAGGTGGTCCCAAAACTGACCTAGGAAAAGTCTCAGGCTGTTTGCTATTTGTTTTGTCTTATCTTCATTTTAACAATTAAGACCATCATCCTTATTATTATGTATGAACTAGATGATCTAGTACAGATAATAATTCACATAAATCCATAAATTCCTGGTACCCACATCTAGCTTCTGGTAAGAGACAGTTGTCATTAACTGCTGTGATTAACACCATTGGCTGCTAATCACAGATCTGTGCATAATTAGAATGGCAGAGTAAAATGGTAGGAAAATCAAGTTTGACTTCTGCATGTTATTTACAAAAAAATGTAGGAAAACTTCAAAGTACCAAAGGCAACCACAGTAGATCTGATATCGTTGCTCAGAGGGCAGCTGCCAAAAGTGCAGAGGACCTCCCACAGGGAGAGAGCTGGGTGGAAGCCTGAGCCCTTTGCCTTGCATTCTGGATCACATTACTTTAATGTCATGAGGCCAATCATCTCAATACTATAAGTGTCTTAATTTATTGTATTTTTGTTGTGTCTTTTCCCACCTGACAGGTCTGAACCATATATACATTAGGTTCTATTGAATTTCTTGAAATCAATTGTCTACCTCTGAAAAGCCTTTCTCCCGTGCTGCTGTAATCTGAGCGGAACAATCTTGCATGTCTGTAGAACAGGATTTAAGAGCTCATTAGAAATATTAAATCTAGAGGCAAGCCCAGGTGCAGGACTTCTGGCTTCAACTACATTTGCATAATAGCAGCTGGATAATTGAAGCTGTCAGTGGGTGCCCAGCCAAACACAAAAGATAAAACTACCATGTTGAAGCCTGAGTCCCCAAATCTGTCTACCTTTTACTTTTTAAGACGTTGAATGAATGTTGTTAATGTTTATTAGTATACACAGGTGTAGAATTCCGAGATTCTATTTATAAATTCTTTGACTGGAATGTCTAAGTTTCTTCTCTTAATCTTATTTATTCAAGCTAGAAAAGAAGGGTTTGCCATTAAAGCCCTTTCTTTTTTTTCAGGGTGGGCACCTTTCAGAGTTTAATTATAGAAGAATTCTAAGGTTGGTGAAGTAAAGCCACTTAGTTTTCTGCCTCAGGGAAAATTTCATAGAGAATTGGAAGATTCTGTGCACTAAACACCAAGACACAACCATTGCCCAAAGACTTGGAACACTGGAAAGTACCAGAACTCAAAACCTACAATTTAGCAATACATATAAGAAGCTTTTTAGTGCAAACCTGTCTTCAGTCTTCTGTATGGGTGCTTCAAGGGTGTTCACCACAGAGTTCTTTACAAGACAAAATGGCCAAGAAACTCTATAGTGAAATGTAGAACCCGCACCCATTAAAGGTTCTCTTAAAGTGATACTGTGAAAGGCATCCTGATGTTGTATATAAACAATATATATTATATGGATATGTAATTATGCATATATAATGTATATGACTATGATAGTGATTCAATGCTATTAAGAAGGAAGTACTACTATCATTAGACTATAGTACTATGATTTAATGTAGACATATTCTATGAAAAATCAAAGGATACCAATATGCTTAATTCTTGTTTAATAACATTATTCAAACAAAACCACAAAACACTCAAACAGTAAGTGTAATTTTTTTCTAATGCATAGGGATTGAATATTTTCTTCTCCTCCCCTTTCCTCCTCTCCTCCCTTCTCTTCTGTCTTCATTTCCCCCTCCCCCATTGTGTAGACTTGTGAATGTGTGCTACACAGGCTGTGCATGTACATACAGAGTTCAAAGGAGGACACTAGGTGTCACATCCTGCTGATCTCTGCCTCACTCCCTCAAGGTCCCTCCCTTTGGGCCACTGGACCCCCATGAATCTATCTGCCCCTGTCTCCTAAAGCTGGGGCTACAGGACTGCAGATGATAATCTCAAAGTCTAGTTTCAGTTGTTTGGTACAAGCTGCTGAGTCCACGAGCCCCCGGGTGTCCTGGGTAAGCTGAAGGAGAGCAGGTTTCCTCTTGTGCTGCTCGTCCAGAGTGAACGACCGTTTCCCAAAGTTTGACCATGACTGGGCTTCTGGCTTTTTTGCCACTTCTGGGAGCTTTTTAAGATGCTCCCGCAAATTCTACTTACGCTTTTCCTACACAGCCTGCATTCTGTTGTTTGCAACTACAAGCATTAAGTTAGGAAGTTGAATTTAAAGATTTGAAGTTTTCCCGAATTTGAAAAAACAAAACAAAACAAAACAAAACAAAAAATAGAACAAAGCAATAAAACCAGGACACAACTCCAGCTAGTTGAAGACATTTTAAAATTATCTTAAGTATGCATACTTTTAGGCAGAAGTAGCTGCTTTCCAACAAAATAAGACGGATGACTTAAAGATGGGGGCTGGTGAGATTGCTCAGTTGGTGAATTGCTTGCCATGCAACGTTAACCTTCTGAATTTGATCCTTGGCCCTCTCCTAAAGGTGGAAGAGTTCAGCCTCCAAGGAGTTATCCTCTGCCCCCCACACAGTGTGCCAAGGCTTGCATACAAGCCTCAACACACACACACACACACATACACTATTAGGGATAGTTTATAAATAATATATTACACAGTTGTTTCTAATAGTGCCCCCCCCCCCCATAACATAAAACAATGGTGAGCATTGCAGGCAATTTGTAACTTCAAATGCAAATGTTGATTCCTAAGACTATACTCACAGCATAGTGTCTCAGTGATAAAAGACTCTAAGGATCAATTTAGCTAGAAACTCAGATAAAGCCTATGTGCAAGAGTGGGAAGACAGTAGTTACACAGCAGCTTACGTGGCACATGCTCAGCAAGCAACTTAGAGTCTTCTTACTCACACAGGAGGGACAAAGCAGCCACTCTGTATGCCAGCTATATTTTCATGTTTTGAAGTAGATGTCACACAGTAGGTTTATTAAAGTATGGGGGCAATGAAGCCATGTCCTTCACCGCAAATGGCACCAAGTAAGTTTCCCCATGGCTTACAGTAAACCTTTGGAATGAGTAGCTGGAATGATGGAACAAGGCTTTTCAGCTTGTGCTGAGCGTCATCTGCCCCTTTGATAATCATCAGAGCTTCCAACCACACAGAAGGGTCAGGAAGCCAGGGATTCATTCTTGCTCTGATCTCTCTCGTAGTCAAATTAAAACCTCGCTACCAAAGAGAAATTTGTTTCCACAAAGACATTTTGTAATATATCCTGCCTTTTCCAAGAAATATGTTGGACATATGATTTCATACAATTTAGATATAATATTAACAGAAAATAAATATTTCACATGATAATACACAGCCAAATTGTGGGAGATGTTATACACATACTTCCCCTGTCTCCCTCTCTCTCTTTTAGCATTACAACAATGCAGTTTCTCTGTTTATATGTAATTTGTATAAACATGGTTGCTTTTATTTGAATTCTTTGCTTCCACATTGCTTCATTGTGGTTGGTAATTCTGGCCAATATAAGGATGAAACATTTCTTCAAAGAAACAGATGGGTTACTTCAATCAAAGCTGTAAATGTGTTAGCATTTCATGTTAGCTAAAGAACCGTGAATTACTTTGGTGTAGAGTTAGGCACCATTTTCTGTAGGCGTACTTGGAATTGAAACTACCTCACAGCCATTTTGGAAACGTTTCTTTAAGAATCCTTCTGCCCCACCCAGGGATCCATTCCATAATCAGCCACCAAATGCAGACACTATTGCATATGCCAGCAAGATTTTGCTGAAAGGACCCTGATATAGCTGTCTCTTGTGAGGCTATGCCAGAGCCTGGCGAATACAGAAGTGGATGTTCACAGTCACCTATTGGATAGAACACAGAGCACCCAATGGAGGAGCTAGAGAAAGTACCCAAGGAGCTGAAGGGGTCTGCAACCCTATAGGTGGAATAGCAATATGAACTAACCAGTAACCCCCCCCCCCCCCCAGAGCTCGTGTCTCTAAACTGGGAAGAGAGGCCCCTTGGTTTTGCAAACTTTATATGCCCCAGTACAGGGGGACACCAGGGCCAAGAAGTGGGAGTGGGTGGATAGGGGAGCAGGGCGGGGAGAGGGTATAGGGGACGTTCAAGATAGCATTTGAAATGTAAATGAAGAAAATATCTAATAAAAAATTGAAAAAAAAAAAAGAATCTTCCTAGTGTCTCTTGTTCCCCAGTGTGCCTATGACTCTACTAAGACAGGACCCTCATTTCTATCTTTAATGCCTATTGCAGTAACTGACACAGTAAATTCTTCATATAAAATTCATTAAGTTTCCTAACACATATTGAAATACCCTGCTATTCAATGTGTGTGCAATAAAGCAAGGTAAAATCTTAGGATTTAACTTAGGCTAACAATAAAAACACAAAAATTAGTACATAGGAAAACAATAAAAAGACTGCTAGAGTTTATGGGAACACCGCTGTCATGAGATGGGAAGTCCAAGTTATTTGCCTGTTATCATGTTGCTCTACCCAGGCTGACCTACAGCCAAGGGCAGATAGGAAGAAAATCAAGGACAGATGGAAATCAAGGACAGATGGTTTATTCATAGGCAGAGTCAGAAAGTGACTAAAGCACAAACAAGCCTCTGCAATGGCTGTCTTCAGGGGTGATTATAGAACTTGCCAGACGGGAAGGTCAGGTTCTGTGGACCACTCTGCTTCTCTCATTACAGTGAGCCTATGGGGGGGGGGTCTTCCATGTCCCCTCTCTCCTCTGTGAGTCTGTGAGCCTCAGGCAGGAGTCTACTACTTTGCCTGATTGACTTGCCAACGGTATTACTATCTTCTATGGCAAACTTGTAGCCCCAGCCTGTGGCACTCTGTCCACTCTTTCCTCTGAAATTCCACATTGGTGTACTACTCAACGTGACATGGAATGGTGATCACCAAGGGTTCTCTAAGGACATGACATGCGATTACAGATAAATGGGATAAATGGGAGGAAGAAGGGGAGGAGGCAGAGGAAAGAAGAGGATAAAGAGGAGGAGTGGGAAAGAATTCTGAACATTATTTCTCCCAAGAAAACAGTTTATAGGGAGACTTGTGGTAGGAAATTACTAAAGATTTTAGAACTGTTCTTAGTCATAGTTGGGTAGTACAAGTTTAGGGTTTTATATTTTATTATAAGTTAACATTTTAAAGACAATTAAATAACACACCACCATCACACACATATTCAAAGTCACAGAGGTTCATGTGCACATACACACAGACGCATTAGGCTCTGGCTTTACTGAGGAGAATCACTTAAGGAGAAGAACAGGAGACACAAGCTAAAAGGCTGCTGGAGTCTAACTGAAATGATGCCTGGGCGGGCTCTACACTTACAATAGTAGCAATGGTGAGGGGGAAAAAAGTGATTTCCACACCTATGTTTACATATAGAGAGACTGCTTCCCCAGGACTCGGTGAAGAGCAAAGAGAAGACCTGATTGATGAAGCTGTTATAATCTTTATGATGGTGTCTTTCAGAGTAGTCTAGGATCACATATGTTAATGGGCACTTTTTGAAAATATAAAAAGTGGTCTATAATCGAAATTCTAAATCACAGCTTAAATAAAATCAAGACAAAGTTTTTCAGCGCCTTGAACATGCTGGTACATACTATGGACTTCTGGAGCATGAATGTGAAATTATATTAGTTTTAGATTTTTAGTGGGCTTCTCACAGTCTCAATTCAAGTAGTTTATTGGATATCTAGATAATTGATGAGCTATCATATTATATACAACTTCTGTGTGAGGTATGATCATAATTATCATATACAATCACAGAAATAAATATCTGGCCTTATTCTTCACCATACTGCTCCAGTCAGCCCATTGCTATCCTTTGATCTATTCAAAAATCACTTGGTGAGCTCTTAATCTGTATTAAGAATGTCTGCATATGAGATGATCAATAAAACACCACAATAAGGTTAGACCTATCATGCATTCACTCATTTATAATATATGCTGACTGGAGTTATGTTCAGAATCCTCTCTGTGGTTTGGTTGAATTTGCTGAACCCAAATCACCATATTTAACCCTTTAATTCCTCTTTCCTATATTTAGTATACCATTGTTTACGAATGCTTGGCTGATTGGATAGGAGTAACTTACACATGTGGAGACGTTGGTCAGATCTCTGTGCTCAGATATCTGTATGCCTTGGCTAGACTTAGGAGTAATCTGCTCCCGCCCTGGCTTCTGAAATGATGTCACAGCTTGAGCCTGGTTCTGCTTCTTTTCCATCTCCGCTCTTCTTACCTTAATATTCACATTTTTCATAACTTCCCATATTATTCAGGGAGACATTAAGTGTATAAGAAATACCAATTTTTTTAAAGATGCGGCTAAACTCGTGAGTGCTTACCAACACGTAAGTGTCCAAATATGAGATATGAAGAACAAATCTCGCCTTTTCATTCACTGCAAACTCTGCTGTGAACAAACAGTAAACACTCTCATGTGCAATGCCTTTCCTCTTTCTAGAAGTATCAGCTTTAATAGAAAGCTAATTAGGTAACAAAACCTTAAAAACTGTATTGTTATTGCTGGCGAAGGGGCATGAGCCCTGCTGCTGGTTGCTCTGTTCACTGTTTGAAAGATTCCTGCTAATATTTGATCAGGTGTGGGCTCTCAGTGGAAAGCAAAACCCTTTTAACCGCAGAACTCCAGCTGAAGTGTACGAACAACAGTAATACTTTTTTGATCATGTACCCCATAGAGTTTCAAATCCCTGACAGCAAGCGCAGTTTTTTTTTTTTTTACTGTTACCTGTTCATTTTACTAAACAATAAAATATGTGATATTAAGGCCCACACAAAGGCATTTCTTGGACATTGGATTATATAGATTATAATAAAAATTTTATAGTAAAGTTTTTAACTGACAGCATGCTAAAAATGTCCAGAAAAATAACATTAAAATCATGCTATGAAAATGATTTCCTAATCCAATTATTTATTTTAAAGGTTCACACATTTCTGCTCTGTAATTGAGAAATAAAAGATATGTTGGGAAGATAGAGAATATATAACTAAAATATATTAATTACAATGACATATACATTGATATTCCTAACTCATATATGTTCTAAGTATAGATAATTAGCCACAAAATTACCAAATATAGAAACAACATTGCACTGCAGAATTAACTAGGTTTTTTTTCCCCCATGGAGTGCATTTTATATGTATGGCACCTCCAATGATAAAGCTAAGATTTCTTCTTATGTCTTATGCTTGTAGTTTGCATATGGGTAATATAGGTGACCATTAATATTTTCAAATTATTTATTTGATTAAGATAAAAATAATCTTTATCATTCAAGGAAGTATCTAGATACAAATAGGCAAAGAATAGAAACTAGGTTTCTTTCCTTATCCAGCATAAGAAGTAATTCTGTATGGAGTGTCATTTAGTAAATAGTACTATGCATCACTGTTTTAAGTCAGAAATACAGCTCTACTTAACTGAGTTTACATGCATATTCAGAAATTTAATAGACCCTAATTTTACCAAAGAGAAGAGAGCCCTAGAATGGAAATTTCCTGTAGATACTTGATGCCCCAGGGAAGGGGGATGCCTGGAGTAGATCACCCACTCAGAGATGAAAGGGAGGAGGATGGGGGAAAGAACTCTGTGAGGGGGGACAGGGAGGGGGGTACAACATTTGAGATGTAAATAAATAAATAAATAAATAAATGAATAAATAAATAAATAATAAAAATTTTCACTATTCATATTATTTTCTATAAAGCAAACATGGAAAAAAAAAGAAAAATATTCCTTCTGTGGTCCTGATCTTTAAATATTTTCATGGTACAGATGTGACTGTGTATCTTACTCTGACCAAGCCAGATGAAATTCTCAACTGGAATAGCAGAGCTGTAATGTCCTTTATTGGAAATCAGTGGTTCATTTTATTATCTAGATTTCTTCTGAGACATCACCTAAGTATTTGAATGGCACAGAATATTTTAAAAGCTGTAGAAACAAGAGACATTAATGAAACCAGGAAATACTTTGTTAATATGAAGGCAACTTTCCAGAGAGTTAAACAAAACTTGAACAAATTTACTATTGAACCCAGTAGTTATAAAGTATATATATGTATAGCTAGCTATGATGGATAGGGCCATGTCTAAAATTAGAAGTTGATTGAAATAAAATGTAACCTTCCATTTTCTCCTCATTACATGTGAAGAGAATTTATTTGGTCAGCCATAAGAAAAAATAAGTTTATAACTGAAAATATAATTTATTATATATAATTAAACATCTGGTTTTTGTTATATTTCTCTGCAATACATATCTGAGTCTTAAAAGCCTATTTAAAAGCCTCATTGTTATATAATTCAGGACCTCCGAAGGGGCTACCTAGTGTCATCTGAGGTAGCTTCAGCTGTGGCTAGAGATACACTTCAAAGATGGAGCCTTCATTCACATTATAGGTGACTAACTTCTCTGACTAGTGGCCGGTCTGTCTCTCTCTTCATATGACAACTCATTCACTTGAGCTTTTCTATGTGGTGTGAAGTTTTCATAGCATGGTAAGTTCAATATGGTTGCCTTTGTTATATGTGTGAGCAGAAAAAAAAATCATGACCAGTATTTTTTCCTGTATTTCACTGTGGGACATTATCAGATTCAAGGAGGTGGAGGGGGAAGGATATGTTTCATGACGCCTCTACTGTCATTATCATGGTTCATAAATCACAAATCTAAAGAGTGCTTATTTACTGAGAAGCAGCGTTTATCATAGCAAATAAATGGAATGAGCCCAATCAGTTATCAGTAATGAAGAGAGGAAATGATGGTTTTCTAAGGACGGAGTCTTTTTTTTTTTTTTCTCATTAAACTTGTTTTAATGGTCTCAAATTCTGTGACAGATTTTTGGTCAAGTTGTTTCCATTAAAAAGTACTGATTTTGAAAACTAATAACTTAAAACTGCCACACACAAAAAAAAATGGTCCACAACATTCTTTCCTTCTGAAGGTTTTATGATGCATTGTTATCATTAACCAGTCTTTTACTTTTATTAAACTTAAATGGCCAATTGAGACAAACAGTTCTGAGGGACGGAGTCTTAAGCAGCTGAAGGAGGTGGTGGAGGAATCTCCTAGCAAGAGCAAGTTAGGTCACACAGTATTCCCTTGAAGAAATTATTGGACCTGTGGTCCTTTCCTCTTTCTTCTGTACATCCTGGCCATTGTGAGGTAAACCTATTTTTGTCTGCCACATGACTCCAATCATCATATATGATGTTACCACAGGCCAGTGGTGCCTCAACCATGAGAACCATCAGTGGGGCCATTCAACTCTGAGTGACATCAGTGAAACTTTCCAATGATGAGACGCATCAATGGATCCTCCCAACAACTAAGGAGATATTATTGGAGTCACTAGATGGATGGAACCAGTATAGTAAAACCATCAGACTATAAGAAGCGTCTTTTGAAACCAGAGGCCAAAAGAAACTCCTCCACCTTTTCAGTGAATTATCTTCAATGTTTCGTTCCAGTAGTGAAAAGCTGCCTCATACCTTTTCCAGCCTAAAGAGCTTTAAAACAGTCTCTGACCACTCGCTACAGTATGTACCCTAAGGCAAAAAGATCTGCAAAAAAATCGAACACTGTTTTCAATAAGTACATTATTCTCTTTGGAAACATTAGTAGTTTTATTTTGAGATATTTGTGGTAAATCATTGAGTTGCTCTGTTGTTATCTGTGGACTTTAGGACTTTGATACTTAGGAAAGGAGTCTGTGGTTGTCATGAGGGGGCATCTCACATGGAGAGTACAGCTGCTCCCTTAGCCCATCAGATCCTGAAACCCACAGTGTGTTTGCAGGGAGGCCACATCTTCCACAGGTTTCTGTGTCTAGTGGCTGGGTGTAATGGGATGTTCTATTACCTTTTGGGGGGGAACACCTACTCCTTATTGTCTGTGTTTGGATGAAGGTCTCCTACGTGACTTTGCTGAAGATTCTGTGGCACGTTGCCACCTCTGTCTTTATCTGTCTCTTTCCCTCCTTTTTGCTTTGTTGAGACATGGGCTCATGGTGAAGTCTTGAACTAAGTTCTTGCCACAGGCTTCCAGCTGGGTGATGACAAGCATTTGACACTGTGCCCAGTTCTGCTTCTCTGATATCTTACTCCATGACTTGGAGGAAGATGCCAGGTTTACGTCCCAATGCTGCAATTTTAATTTTTAAGAAAATTTTCTATTTTTATGTTTTATCACCATATATTAATTTTATAAAATGATGGGTTTGTTGTG
The DNA here is from genome assembly GCF_000001635.26 of Mus musculus. Classification (NCBI taxonomy): domain Eukaryota; kingdom Metazoa; phylum Chordata; class Mammalia; order Rodentia; family Muridae; genus Mus; species Mus musculus. The sequence goes on from NC_000071.6 coordinate 98,476,915, forward strand.
ACATTTTCACAATGTGTACAATGTTCTCTGATCACTCTTACCCCTTAGCCAGTGCTCTTTTCATTCCTTATCGTTCTTGATGTTCCATTGTCTGAAAATAATTTTTATTAAAGTAACAGATTTAAAGAACATCATAGAGTAAGGTTTTGTTTTAAAAACAGTGTTAGAATGTATTATATATAAAATGAATGTCATGGCAATTTTTAATATATATACATAATGTTCTTTGATCACTCTCTTTCCTAGTCTTGTTAACCCCTTACCTCTTCCCAACTAACCAGCCTTCTAAGTTTATATCTTTTTGCCTTTCATTTGTGACCTATTAAGCTTAATTAGCACAGTTTATAGGAGCGTAGGAACCTTTCCAGTTGATATACTATTGAAGAAAATGTCTCTCCTTCCCCCATTAATTGCAGTAGGGGCCACATCCCTGAAACTCTCCCTTTCTCCATCGCACAGCTGAAGGACCCAATCTTTTGCAGGCAATCACAGCTGCTGTGGGTTGATTGCAGTTCTCCCCCAGATCCACAGAGCCTTCACACTCCCGCTTGGGTGTCTCAGTGAAGAGAAACAGCTGTGTAGCCTGCACGGTAACACTCCTCGTCTCCCGTGTGTCTTGCCGTCGGCTGTTTCTCTGAGATGTCAGTAGTTGCCATGTTCATTTGATCATGCCTTCACTGAAAGGCATAGGAAAGAGAGACATTCTTTTCTTCCCAGAGGAAAATAGATTCCTTTTATTTATTACCAATAAATGAATCTAAAAATTACTAGGGTACAGAATTCATGATTTCTGGAAGCTAGGTGGAGGTCACAGTACATATTATAACAGTTCTGATACAACTCTTAAATAACATTATTAAAGTTCCTGAATAGAACAGCAATGGCTTGTGCTGTAAGATTGAGAATCGATAAATGGGACCTCATAAAGTTGCAAAGCTTCTGCAAGGCAAAAGACAAGACAAAAAGACCACCAACAGATTGGGAAAGGATCTTTACCTATCCTAAATCAGATAGGGGACTAATATATATAAAGAACTCAAGAAGGTGGACTCCATAAAATCAAATAACCCCATTAAAAAAATGGGGCTCAGAGCTGAACAAAGAATTCTCACCTGAGGAATACCGAATGGCAGAGAAGCACCTGAAAAACTGTTCACCATCCTTAATCATCAGGGAAATGCAAATCAAAACAACCCTAAGATTCCACCTCACACCAGTCAGAATGGCAAAGATCAAAAATTCAGGTGACAGCAGATGCTGGCGAGAATGTGGAGAAGGAGGAACACTCCTCCATTGTTGGTGGGATTGCAAGCTTGTACAACCACTCTGGAAATCAGTCTGGCAGTTCCTCAGAAAATTGGACATAGTAATACCAGAGGATCCCGCAGTACCTCTCCTGGGCATATATCCAGAAGATGTCCCAACCGGTAAGAAGGACACATGCTCCACTATGTTCATAGCAGCCTTATTTATAATAGCCAGAAGCTGGAAAGAACCCAGATGCCCTTCAACAGAGGAATGGATACAGAAAATGTGGTACATCTACACAATGGAGTACTACTCAGCTATTAAAAAGAGTGAATTTATGAAATTCCTAGCCAAATGGATGGACCTGGAGGGCATCATCCTGAGTGAGGTTACCCAATCACAAAGGAACTCACACAATATGTACTCATTGATAAGTGAATATTAGCCCAGAAACTTAGGATACCCAAGATATAAGATACAATTTGCTAAACACATGAAACTCAAGAAGAACGAAGACCAAAGTGTGGACACTTTGCCCCTTCTTAGAATTGGGAACAAAACACCCATGGAAGGAGTTACAGAGACAAAATTTGGAGCTGTGACGAAAGGATGGACCATCTAGAGACTGCCATATCCGGGGATCCATCCTATAATCAGCTTCCAAACGCTGACACCATTGCACACACTAGCAAGATTTTGCTGAAAGGACCCAGATATAGCTGTCTCTTGTGAGACTATGCCGGGGCCTAGCAAACACATAAGTGGATACTCACAGTCAGCTATTAGATGGATCACAGGGCCCCCAATGGAGGAGCTAGAGAAAGTACCCAAGGAGCTAAAGGGATCTGCAACCCTATAGGTGGAACAACATTATGAACTAACCAGTACCCGGGAGCTCGTGTCTCTCGCTGCATATGTATCAAAAGATGGCCTAGTCGGCCATCACTGGAAAGAGAGGCCCATTGAACTAACAAACTTTATATGCCCCAGTACAGGGGAATGCCAGGGCCAAAAAGTGGGAGTGGGTGGGTAGGGGAGTGGGGGGGAGGGTATGGGGGACTTTTGGGATAACATTGGAAATGTAAATAAGGAAAATACATAATAAAAATATAAAAATATAATTATGTTCTATGACAAGAAAAGCTACCAGCAGTACTTCTTTAGAAAAGCAGCAACAAACAAAAACCCAAGACGTTTATCACATTTTGCTTCCTTTACTCAACTTCCTTCATGTCTTTAACAAAAATAAACCTTCAGTGACTAATGGTTTATTTTTTTTCTTGAACTAATACTCAATAAGTAATTGCAAATTATTTTTTCTTATATGCAATTTTGGATTAAAATGCTATTTCATTATTAATATACTGAATATGTATATACATGTATTATTTGACACACATACATATATGCACGTATGTAAAAATTACTTAAATTCTAGTAAAATAAAGCAGTATTTTTCCGTAATGAATATGAAAAATATATCTTACAGTGTTTGCAAGGTTCACAGTGTTTTAATATAATGTAAATCAGAGTATAAAATGTAATATACCTTTCTATTTAGGCAGTGAAAGTCTCATCTATTAAAATGTTATTGCATTTGTTTTTTAAATAAATTTATTGTTTTCTAATGCAACAAATAACTTGGAACCTTTCAAGGAAGCGACGTTGATATAAAAATTATATTTTTAACCTGTGACCTATCTCTTTGCAAGATGTGCTGGGACAGTTGTGGCTCAGAGCTTGTGGGAGTGGCCAACCAATGACTGGTCTAACTTGAGGCCCCAGGCACAAGAGGAAGCCCAGGCCTGATACTGCCTGGATGGCTCAGAGACCTAGGGTAGAACCAAAAAAAGGAAAAGTCAGTGGAATGATTCCATGATTCCTAATGGTATTTTGCCACACACAGATTGGTGTCTGGCCCAGTTGTCACAGAGAGGTTTCCTCCAGTGGAAATGGAGGAAATGCAGCTGGCCTGAGGAGATGCCACAGCCAAACATTAGGTGGAGCTTGGGGAACACTGAGGAAAAGGGGGAGGAAGGATTGTAGGAGCTAGAGGGGTTGAGGATGCTAAAAAACTTATCCCACAGAACCAACTACGCAAGGCTCACAGGGCCTCACTGGACCCTGCGTGGGTCTGCACCAGGTCCTCTGCACACATGCTTTGGTTGTTTAGCTTGGAGTGTTTGTGGGACCCCACACCGTGGGAGTGGGGCTGTCTCTGACTGTTTTACCTGCTCTTAGTACCGTTTTCCTCTTGCTGGGTTGCCTTGCCCCGCCTTGACAGGAGGGTGTCTGCCCAGCTTTACTGGATCTTGTCATGCCCTGTTGGGTTGATATTCCTGAGGGGCAGGGAGGTGCTCTTTTCTGAAAGGAAAAAGAAAGGCAGTGGATCTTGGAGGAAAGCGAGGTACAGGTGTGACTAGAGGAAGCCAAGGGAGGGGGGCTGTGGCCAGGATGGATTGTTTGTAGAAGAATAAACTAGAGGATAAAAGAAAAAACAAACATTGCATTTTTAATTTTTTAAAATTTCTTTTTATTTTCTCACACAATATATTTTAATCTTCCTCCTCAACTCCCACACAACTTCTCTGTCTCTCTTTGTCTATCTGTCTCTCTGCTTCTCTCAGTCTCTCCCTGTCTTCGACTATCTCTCTCTCTGACTCTCTCAATAATCAAAACAAAGAAAGCCAGTCAGACAAAAAGTACTAAAAAAACTAAGACAGAAAGCACACAGAACACATGGTGCATGTCCCCATGTGTACCATGTTCATGTTCACAGATCCCCTGAGATGGATGGGTATGGACCACCATGTGGGTGCTGAGAATCAAACCCACATCCTCTGTAGCAGCTGCCACTGTCAACCTCTGAGCTACCTTTCAAGACCCTGATGTAAAAGCCCAAAATAATGAAAGACTGTCCCAGAAAAAATCTTTTAAAATTAAATTTTAAGCATTTTTTGAGTTAATGTCATCAAGCTCAATGGCTCATGGCAGAAGGATTTAACTCCTGACAAGAATCCTACATTTTGATGGCATAGACCACTCAAGTGATTTTGAAGCGTATGTAAAACGTAAACTTGGACTCGAGTAATTTATTACTAGAATTTAATGAAGCAGAATAGCAAGTCCACCTATTACTCTACCTCTCATATCAACAGAGGAGAAATCGCAACTGTTTTGCAGATTGAATCAGTGCTCTGTTCCCTCCTACAAAAACAATAAAAACAATTGCCACAACTGTATGAGATACTTAAAAATAAGCAGCTATTTAAATGCAAACATTCTAGAATTTATTGTTCTCACTGTATTAGTATTTCCTCTCTGGTGACTATGGTAGAGTGAATTGATATTACTAGATTTTCTAATATATACTGTGGGGCAGTGGACTGTGCCACCAGACAGTAAGGCCAAGTGGATTCAGAGACTCCAGCAATTCTCATACTTGAGAAGGTAGGCACTTAAATCTACTCCTGACCTGGAACACATGACCTCGACACCCCCATTGTAAGGACTGTGCAATCAGTCACATAGGGACAGCACCTGAAGTCCTTCCATATACAGGTCAGGCAGGCATCGCTAACATCTCAGACCAATCCAGTAGAAAGCATCTGCCTTTAGATCCCAACCCACCCCCAAAACGTTCACAGCATCCTATCCACAAGGAATAAAGAGCACAAGTTAATTCACGAAGGATCGATCATATGAGAGTGCCTGTCTTATCACTACAGAATCCCGGGGTTAATGCCCGGTACACAGACTGGTAATATTCTATAGTAGTAATCCAAGCAACAGCTGCTGCACATTATGTAAGAGCATATCGCACAGTTTTCATGAATTCATGTGTTCAGAAAAAGAGGAAGGGCAGAAAGAAGAGAATTTTTTTTTTTTTTTATTTAACCAGGGTCAGGAATTTGGAGTGTAGTATAGAGTTTTAACTTTAATGTGCTTTTAATTGAAATAGAATTTTACTACTCTATAAAATTCTCCTTTCCATTTTTTTTCCTCAGCCCCTCTGAGCTATCCTCCCCTCAGACTCCTCCATATTCTTCTCATTCTCAGATTGATAGCCTCTCTTTCCTTCACTATTGTTGTTGCACAAACACATACATACGTAAGTAGGTGTGTGTGCAAAAATATGCATGTACAACTTGCTGAGTCCATTTTTGCCTGTGCGTATATAGATGTTTGCAGGGCTGACCATATCTATTGGGCAACCAATAAAAAGCTAACCCGAGGAAGGGCGAGTCTCCTTCTCCCAGCAGTCATTAGTTGCCTCTTGTTCTTTGTCTAAGGGTGAGACCAGACAAAATTTTCACTTCATAGTAACATATCCAATGGCATTGCTATTTTTTTGTTCATGTTCATACAGCCATTTCTAGGAGATACTGTTGCATGGCAGTCTTCCTGATCGTCTGCCTGGTGCGGTCATCCCTCCTTCTCCCACAGTGTTCTCATAGCCATAGATGCAGGAGCCACCCTGTAGATTTATCTGTTAGGATTGAGCTCCCCACGATCTGTTGCTTTCTGTATTGGGTCCAGTGTTTTTTCTTCATGATCTCCATTTGCTGTAAAGAGAGGTTCCTCTGATAAGGGGTGGTAGCTGCGCTTAATGGGATGTGGGAGGAGAGCTCTACAGTCTAGAAGAACCAGACTATGGCTGAGGGCAGGCAACGATATAAAACTATAACTTAGCAATGTACAATGCACAAAGTTTCATTCTGAATTGGAAGAAAAGGTCTTGGCTCTGTAGGCAGATGGCTGAACACTGCCCCTTGCATCAGGATAGACGAAGACAGGAAAGGATGGAAAGTTGCTGTATTTATTGTTGGTGGCCATGTTTCTCTAATAATGATCAACAGGTCTATAGCTAAGGCTATAGGTTTGATAACCTCACTCCAACCTCTTAACATTTTCCAGACATTCTTAACATGTTCTCTCTTAACCTCATTTGTGGGCATAGTGTTATTGGATGCTCTGAAAAGATTATCCTTGTATTACTTAAATGCTTATTTCTCTGTGCCTGTATCTGGTTGCAATCCGGACATGGCATTGTAATGCTCATTCTAAGAATCTCCCCTCTCAATGTTGTGTAAACATTGTTCCCCATTCATTCTCTGATGTGTTAGTAAAAGCTGATCAGCCAGTGACTGAGCAACTGAGAGAACAGGACTGAACTCCTGATCCCAGCCAGGGGATGGAGGGGAAGGGAGAGAGAGGAAGAGGGATTCACCATGTGGAGAGGGTCCAAGGGACACCATGAGAATACACGTGGGGCAGAGAGAGTGAGAGCAATATGGAAAGTGCAAGCATCTTGGGAATTTGGGCTGGGAAGCAGCCAGATTAGCGCAGAGGATTAGAATCGATGAAGAACTGCTCAGATTGTTGTGCAGTACAGCTTGATTACATTAAGTCCTGTAGTCTCTGTCTAGCTTATGTGGGAGCTAGCTGGGATAAAGGAAAACATCACTTAGAAAACTGCAGTAGGACTGCTGGCATCCTCTTCCTTTCTTGGTCTTAAACCCTTTCCATGATCAGTTTCCTACCGAGCTTCTGACAGTGACAAAGCAAACTCAGAAGAGTGGGTGCTTGGCATACAATGCATACATCTCTAGATTGCATGTAGCACCTCGTGCCTGTGGGTATCTAAAATTAGTTGTAGTATTCTATTTTTATGATGCAATAACAATAAAAATGTCCTGGGGTTTCAGACATGAACGGCCCAGGTTTTCAAAGGGGTGCTGAAATCCAAACGCAGGTACTCACATTGTCCAAGCAGTCCGATTCTCCAACTTGCATCTCTAGTCCCGAGTTCGCTAATTAGAAAAAAAGAAAAGAAAAGAAAAACCATGATACAGTGTTTTTTTTTTTTTTTTTTTTTTTTTTTACAGTGCACTTTTACTTATCTATTCTTTTAAAATTACTTTATATTAGATTTTAAGAAACAAAAGTATGGACATGTTTGATTATATTTTTAAGTAAATGCTATCCTGTTAGAAATATTAATTGTAAGCCATGCTGTAGTTCACTGGCTTAGAAAACAATCAGACCTCCTCTGGACACAGTAGTAATCCACAGTCCCAGTTAGACTGGAATGGTTACTGTGACTAAGCTTGCACGTAGACCTCAAGGTTAATTATGTATACTTCAGCCCTCCCCCCCCACCGAGCCCTCCCCCCCACCGAGCCCCCCACCCCCCACCAAGCCCTTCCCCCTTCAATTTACCTGGGTTTCTTCCAGTGGACTCTTTGTTTCTATTGTGTAAGAGAATGGGGGATTACAGTGTACCAGAGCCATGCTTAGCCAGTGAGATGCAGGTTTAAAACTGAATGCCAACCTGTGATAACTGAGTTATCCAATCTCATTGAGATTCATGTCATCTGATAGGAAAGAAGTATGTCTTCCTTAAGCCTTGATTTGTGAATAACTGATAGTGTTTGGAACAGTACTCAACAGCTAAAAATAGTCCTAGTCTAATAGGTCGATCACCAGATCTGATTTAATAATTTCTAGGACCTTTGTATGGAAATACACCTTAATGGTCAATCTAAGTTTGCGTATTATAAACACTCCAAATTTTACCTTAAAAATTGTAAGAAGCCGGGAGGTCGTGGCACACGCCTTTAATCCTAGCACTTGGGAGGCAGAGGCAGGTGGATTTCTGAGTTCGAGGCCAGCCTGGTCTACAGAGTGAGTTCCAGGACAGCCAGGGCTACACAGAAAAACCCTGTCTCAAAAAAAAAAAAAACAAAAAAAAAAAAACCCAAAAATTGTAAAACATCTAAGAAATCACATTTGCTAAAACTATGTAAGCAATTAGCTCTCCAAAATAAGTTTCTTCTTTATTTTTATTTTTTATTTTTCCATACTTGTCCCTTTTGTTATTTATTCTTCTTCATGTGCTACTTATGTGTGTATCTGTGATATGATATGTAAACATTTAAACTTTATAACCAGTAGACTTGTTGTTGAGGATTAAAAATATGTTTATAGTCATCCATGCCAGATTATATAAATGCCTTTAGCTAAAGATTAAACACAGTTGGTAAAAATTAACTCATCTGCATGTAACTTTCAGCCCATTTAAACATGCAGTGGCCTGTAAACCTAGATGAGGTATTTGCCTTTATAAAACTCAACCCTAAGATTTTGTAACATACCCACTTCTTGAGGAAGTAAATTATTTTTTAATATTTATTTAAGCAAAGTTTCTCAGGTCACTGACTGTTTAAAATAACACTAGGTATTTAAGTGTGTTGTGTGTTAAGATCTTAGGAACTCCTCACCCTCTCTCCATGCTACTTTTCTGTTCTTAATGGGGAGGTGTAGGCTCTCAGCCTGCACGATGGGATCAGAACCATTTGTTATGTAATGTTTTTCTCTTCTGTATACAGCATTGTAACTATAGATCCTTGTTCTCCCATACAGTATGCGTTAATTCTGCTTGCTAATACTGTACACCTGTTTTCACAAGTTTTATAGTTGGAAGGGACCTAGAGAATACTTAGCTTAGCATGGAACCCAAGTTAGAAACGTGTGGTGACTTGACTTAATTGGAAGAGGTATAGAAATTAAAGATTGTTGGGTCACATAAGATTTCAGTTTATTTCCCATTATCTCATGTATCCACTTAAGGTGGTTAACTGTAGGCTCTGAGAAATAAGTTAAACTTTAAGTAATACTTTCCTAGAAAGTCTCTAAAATATTAATCTTAAATATGAGTTTAAAGTTCAGTTTGGCCTCCCAACCAATCACCAAACACCCTTTCTTGCAAATAGATAAGAAGTTTCAGGCAGTGAATTAGCAGTGAACATTTATGGCCATTTTTCACCAGTGGCCATATCTTGTCACACTGGCTGTTTTGTAGCTCACAGAGATCGTAGCTGGGTAAGACAGTTGAAGACATTATCCTCTCAGCAGCTTGCCCCACACATTCTCATGCTATGAAAGCTAGTTATCAGGAGGGGAGCTTCATGGTCAGTCATGACTTGATTTGTCCGTGTTCAGTGACCAGTGGACATAACGTCTTTGACAATGGGGTTTTCCCACCAATTCTGGGAAGCAACCAAAAGTAATGGTGATTGACGAATCAATTTGGGAGTTCTCTGGGATGAACGTGGAACTCTTTAAGAAGGATGAGATGTTGGGAGGGTGGATAGGAAGGTGAGATAGATCTGGGAGGGTTGGGGGTAAATATAATAAAATACATTATATGAAACCATTAAAGATTTAATAAAAACAGAGAAGTAAAATTGACAGTAGATAAAGGAAGCTATACATTCTTTTAGTCCAGATGGGATCAATCCAGGCTGTGTTGATATCATGGTACCCAGAACCCCACTCTTCTCTTCTTTGTTTTCCTTTAGTAGTTTCTAGCTATTCCGGCATGACCATGTCTGTGAATGGTACCCATAGATCTGTTCTTCTGGAGTTTTGTGTCTCATACACCTGGGAATACATAATTCAGGTCATTCCTTTCATTCACACAAATATCTGGGCCAAGGGCGAATAACAATCACAAAATAGTTGCTGTCTTAGGTCTTTATTGCTGTGAAGAGACACCATAAGCACACAACATTCATAAAGCAAAAACATTTAGCCGGGGCTGGCTTACAGTTTAGAGGTTTAGTCCATTATCATGGTCCTGCCTGGCATCATGACAGGACAGAAGCATGGCAGTGTCCAGGCAGACTTGGTGCTGGAGGAGGAGATGAGAGTTCTACATCTTGAGCCACATGCAGCAGAAGGAGATCACTATACTAGATTTAGTTTGAGCATACAAAACCTCAAAGTCCCCCTCCACAGTGACACACTTCCTCCCACAAGGTCACACCTACTCAATCAAGGCCTATCTTCCTAATCAAGCCTCTCCCTATGGATCAAGCATTGGAACAGTTAAGTCTGTGGGGGCCTTTCCTATTCAAATCAGCACAGTTGCAAAATGTGCAATCAAGTAGATAATTCACCCTAAGGTATTATGAATATAAATATGTTATATAAGTATAAATATATTTTATAAATATAAATATATTTCATATTACATCTATATCTATTTCACATATACATCCTATAAAAAGAAACCCTAAGCAGTGCACGTGAAACTGGTAATGGTTGATATATTTCATGTTGTAGGAATGAGATTGGTGACCAAACTGGACTTTTATTTTTTATTATTATTTTTTTAATTAGGTATTTTCCTCGTTTACATTTTCAATGCTATCCCAAAGGTCCCCCATACCCACCCCCCGAATCCCCTACCCACCCACTCCCCCTTTTTGGCCCTGGCGTTCCCCTGTCCTGAGGCATATAAAGTTTGCAAGTCCAATGGGCCTCTCTTTGCAGTGATGGCCGACTAGGCCATCTTTTGATACATATGCAGCTAAAGACAAGAGCTCCCGGGTACTGGTTAGTTCATATTGTTGTTCCACCTATAGGGTTGCAGTTCCCTTTAGCTCCTTGGGTAATTTCTCTAGCTCCTCCATTAGGGGCCGTGTGACCAATCCAATAGCTGACTGTGATCATCCACTTCTGTGTTTGCTAGGCCCCGGCATAGTCCCACAAGAGACAGCTATATCTTGGTTCTTTCAGCAAAATCTTGCTAGTGTGTGCAATGGTGTCAGCGTTTGGAAGCTGATTATGGGATGGCATGTGGCAATCACTAGATGATCCATCCTTTCATCACAGCTCCAAATTTTGTCTCTGTAACTCCTTCCATGGGTGTTTTGTTCCCATTGATAAGAAAGGGTAAAGTGTCCACACTTTGGTCTTCGTTCTTCTTGAATTTCATGCGTTTGGCAAGTTGTATCTTATATCTTGGGTATCCTAACTTTCTGGGCTAATATCCACTTATCAGTGAGTACATATTGTGTGAGTTCCTTTGTGATTGGGTTACTTCACTCAGGATGATACCCTCCAGGTCCATCCATTTGCCTAGGAATTTCATGAATTCATTTTTTTAAATAGCTGAGTAGTATTCCATTGTGTAAATGTACCACATTTTCTGTATCCATTCCTCTGTTGAGGGGCATCTGGGTTCTTTCCAGCTTCTGGCTATTATAAACAAGGCTGCTATGAACATAGTGGAGCATGTGTTCTTCTTACTGGTTGGGGCATCTTCTGGATATATGCCCAGGAGAGGTATTGCTGGATCCTCCGGTAGTACTATGTCCAATTTTCTGAGGAACCGCCAGACTGATTTCCAGAGTGGTTGTACAAGCTTGCAATCCCACCAACAATGGAGGAGTGTTCCCCTTTCTCCACATCCTCGCCAGCATCTGCTGTCACCTGAGTTTTTGATCTTTGCCATTCTGACTGGAGTGAAGTGGAATCTCAGTGTTGTTTTGATTTTCATTTCCCTGATGATTAAGGATGTTGAACATTTTTTCAGGTGCTTCTCTGCCATTCGGTATTCCTCAGGTGAGAATTCTTTGTTCAGCTCTGAGCCCCATTTTTTAATGGGGTTATTTGATTTTCTGGAGTCCACCTTCTTGAGTTCTTTATATATATTGGATATTAGTCCCCTATCCGATTTGGGATAGGTAAAGATCCTTTCCCAATCTGTTGGTGGCCTTTTTGTCTTATTGACGGTGTCTTTTGCTTTGCAGAAGCTTTGCAATTTTATGAGGTCCCATTTATCGATTCTTAATCTTACAGCACAAGCCATTGCTGTTCTATTCAGGAATTTTTCCCCTGTACCCATATCTTCAAGGCTTTTCCCTACTTTCTCCTCTATAAGTTTCAGTGTCTCTGGTTTTATGTGGAGTTCCTTAATCCACTTAGATTTGACCTTAGTACAAGGAGATAGAAATGGATCAATTCGCATTCTTCTACATGATAACCGCCAGTTGTGCCAGCACCATTTGTTGAAAATGCTGTCTTTCTTCCACTGGATGGTTTTAGCTCCCTTGTCAAAGATAAAGTGACCATAGGTGTGTGGGTTCATCTCTGGGTCTTCAATTCTGTTCCATTGGTCTACCTGTCTGTCACTATACCAGTACCATGCCGTTTTGATCACAATTGCTCTGTAGTACAGTTTTAGGTCTGGCATAGTGATTTCACCAGAGGTTCTTTTATCCTTGAGAAGAGTTTTTGCTATCCTCGGTTTTTTGTTACTCCAGATGAATCTGCTGATTGCCCTTTCTAATTCGTTGAAGAATTGAGTTGGAATTTTGATGGGGATTGCATTGAATCTGTAGATTGCTTTTGGCAAGATAGCCAGTTTTACAATGTTGATCCTGCCAATCCATGAGCATGGGAGATCTTTCCATCTTCTGAGATCTTCTTTAATTTCTTTCTTTAGAGACTTGAAGTTCTTATCATACAGATCTTTCACTTCCTTAGTTAGAGTCACGCCAAGGTATTTTATATTATTTGTGACTATTGAGAAGGGTGTTGTTTCCCGAATTTCTTTCTCAGCCTGTTTATCCTTTGTGTACAGAAAGGCCATTGACTTGTTTGAGTTAATTTTATATCCAGCTACTTCATGGAAGCTGTTTATCAGGCTTAGGAGTTCTCTGGTGGAATTTTTAGGGTCACTTATATATACTATCATATCATCTGCAAAAAGTGATATTTTGACTTCTTCCTTTCCAATTTGTATCCCCTTGATCTCCTTTTGTTGTCTAATTGCTCTGGCTAGGACTTCAAGTACAATGTTGAATAGGTAGGGCGAGAGTGGACAGCCTTGTCTAGTCCCTGATTTTAGTGGGATTGCTTCCACCTTCTCACCATTTACTTTGATGTTGGCTATTGGTTTGCTGTAGATTGCTTTTATCATGTTTAGGTATGGGCCTTGAATTCCTGATCTTTCCAAGACTTTTATCATGAATGGGTGTTGGATTTTGTCAAATGCTTTCTCAGCATCTAACGAGATGATCATGTGGTTTTTGTCTTTGAGTTTGTTTATATACTGGATTACATTGATGGATTTCCATATATTAAACCATCCCTGCATCCCTGGGATGAAACCTACTTCGTCAGGGTGGATGATTGTTTTGATGTGTTCTTGGATTCGGTTAGCAAGAACTTTATTGAGGATTTTTGCATCGATATTCATAAGGGAAATTGGTCTGAAGTTCTCTATCTTTGTTGGGTCTTTTTGTGGTTTAGGTATCAGAGTAATTGTGGCTTCATATAATGAGTTGGGTAGAGTACCTTCCATTTCTTTTTTGTGGAATAGATTGTGAAGAACTGGAATTAGGTCTTATTTGAAGGTCTGATAGAACTCTGCACTAAACCCGTCTGGTCCTGGGCTCTTTTTGGCTGGGAGACTATTAATAACTGCTTCTATTTCTTTAGGGGATATGGGACTGTTTAGATGGTCAACTTGATCCTGATTCAACTTTGGTACCTGGTATCTGTCCAGAAATTTGTCCATTTCGTCCAGGTTTTCCAGTTTTGTTGAGTATAGCCTTTTGTAGAAGGATCTGATGGTGTTTTGGATTTCTTCAGGATCTGTTGTTATGTGTCCCTTTTCTTTTCTGATTTTGTTAATTAGGATTTTGTCCCTGTGCCCTCTAGTGAGTCTAGCTAAGGGTTTATCTATCTTGTTGATTTTCTCAAAGAACCAACTCCTCGTTTGGTTAATTCTTTGAATAGTTCTTCTTGTTTCCACTTGGTTGATTTCACCCCTGAGTTTGATTATTTCCTGCCTTCTACTCCTCTTGGGTGAATTTGCTTCCTTTTCTTCTAGAGCTTTTAGATGTGTTGTCAAGCTGCTAATGTGTGCTCTCTCTAGTTTCTTTTTGGAGGCACTCACAGCTATGAGTTTTCCTCTTAGGAATGCTTTCATTGTGTCCCATAAGTTTGGGTATGTTGTGGCTTCATTTTCATTAAACTCCAAAAAGTCCTTAATTTCTTTCTTTATTCCTTCCTTGACCAAGGTATCATTGAGAAGAGTGTTGTTCAGTTTCCTCGTGAATGTTAGCTTTCTATTATTTATTTTGTTATTGAAGATCAGCCTTAGTCCATGGTGATCTGATAGGATGCATGGGACAATTTCAATATTTTTGTATATGTTGAGGCTTGTTTTGTGACCAATTATGTGGTCAAATTTAGAGCCTCAGGCTCCGGTGGGAGCCACCTTGGCTCCAGGACTCCGCGGAGGGCAGGCTGCACGGGTGAGGGTGTGGAATACAGAGGCCAGCTGTTTCTGGGACTGGCGAGAGCCAGAGATCTTCTGAGGTGGCGCCATCTTCGGCTCCAGACAACCGGCCACCTTCCTGGCCAAAGCAACACAGCTTCTTGGAAAGATCCTGTTTTGGGCCTTCATCTCCAGCCAGGAGGAGGTCCAAACACCAGATAACTGTGCACCTTCCCTGAAAGAGGAGAGCTTGCCTGCAGAGACTGCTCTGACCACTGAAACTCAGAGGAGAGAGCTAGTCTCCCACGTCTGCTGATAGAGAGTAACAAAATCAACAGAGGAACAATCTCTAAACAAAGACAACTATAACAACTAACTCCAGAGATTGCCAGATGGCAAAAGGTAAATGTAAGAATCCTACTAACAGAAACCAGGACCACTCACCATCATCAGAACCCAGAACGCCCACTTTGCCCAGTCCAGGGCACCCTAACACACCTGAAAAGGTAGACCTGGATTCAAACTGGACTTTTAAATAACATGTAAAATTCTGAGGGTTTACAGTTAAGCAAGATATGACAAAGAAATAACAAAAGGAAAGTTTAGATTTATTATGTGGAAGCCTGGGAATTATCGAATGTCTTTCGGTCGGAATGGAACCCATTCCTTTATTAATTTAAATTTTCTAATTGGTATATATTTATTCTACACAGTGCTAGGTTTCATTAAGAATTGTATTTTCCAGTACATTGTGTATCCCGACTTCATGTACTCCCCAGACTGTCCTTCATTTCCACCTCCCTCTTCTGTCCTCTAAAAGTTTGGTCAAGTGCGTAGACAGTTGTAAAAGGTAGACGGAAAGGTGTGTAGACAGAAAGCAAGCATTGAGAAGCTCCTCAGCATCCTGAGCATCTCGATGTGAAAATCAAACCCACACCAAGGTCCCATTTCATCCTTGTCAGAATAGCTCATAAGGAAGATAAACAGCAACAAACAAATGCTCATTAGCATGGAGGGTGGGGATGAGACCTGTAGACATAGTTGGTGGGAATTATTAGGCCAACCACTGTGAAAATCAGTATGGAGTATCTTAACCAGGTAACCATTTTATCGATTATATATTTTATTTATGACTAATAGTTACAGATTCTAATGAGTTAAGTTAAAGCTTCAATTTATTAGAAGAGTACTGTTATTACAAATTCAAAGAGAAAGTGGAAGTAGTTTCAGTGTTCTTAGAAATAACTTCTTTACTAATGGACCCATTGGGGTTGGCTGGTTTGTTTCTGTAATACAACCTGGTTGGTTCTGACTGATGAACTTGCAGGAATAACTGTTAAGACTTCTCAGGCAATTCCTAGTGCTCTGTAATTTGTTTTTTATTCTGTTACATTTGTCCTTGTTCAGATCATGTTAGGACGGTCGTGTTGATATATGAGTGTAGCTTCTCACATTACTTGGTGACACAATCTCACTGCAAATTCCTTGATCCTCAGGCTCTTAAAATCTTTTTACCCTTAATCCTTTTTGTTTCCTCGGTTATTCAGTGTGTGTGTGTGTTTGTGTGTGTGTGTGTGTGTGTGTGTGTGTGTGTGTGTGTGTGTGTGTGTGTGACCACTGAAGTGTATAGATCAGCAGACAGATCTGGGGAGCCATTTTTTTCCCCTTCCACTCTGTGAGTCCTGGAGATTGAGTTCAGGTCATCAGGCTTGGCTACAGATGCCTCTACCTATTCAGTCTCACAGGTGCCATTGCATCTCTTAAATTCAGGAATCTGTCCTGCCCTGCTTACTCTTTCTGCTTTTATACCCAATGCTTCTCTCCCTCTGGAACTGTGAAACACGCCACTTGTGAATTCCTCTAGACTTGTTCTTTTCATCCTACAGCTCTCAAAAGCTGCTGAATATTTTTTCTAAAACACATATTGTCACATTTTTTTTTTGTGTAAAATAGGTGTGGTTAAACACCTGTACGAAGCAACCTTGAAGCACAAAAGCCTTCTTTAAATGGAATTACAGCTTGGTGATTGTAACGAGTTTCAGGACATCCTTACTAATCTTCAAAAATGCTATCATTTATTACTGTTATGTGATTTCTCCCTTGCTTTTTTACATTTACTTTCTGGCTGCCTTGGCATTACCTGAAGTTGCCTTAAAACCTTACCCTTGTATTCCTTTCTTCCTTCAGAATTACAAGTATTTTTCTCCATGACCACCACCCACAATGACTTATAGACTTATCTTTCAGCATCCAGTTTAAGCACAACTACTTTGAGTATAAGTTATCTTGCTTGATAGGACAGTGTATTTTCTCATGAACTTCTCTGATGCTCTCTTCATATTTCTCCTGATAGTTGTCATTACTGTGTTCACTGCCTGCTCAGCTCCGTGAGACCAGAGAGCAGCTGGGAGCAGGAGTTGTGTTTTACTGACCTCTGCGCCCCGATAAAGCTCCTGATTAAAAATAGAAACCCAATAAAATGTTTGTTAAATACATAGAAAATTGCCATGTGAAAACAGGTCTATTCTTTAATAAAACATTGTTCAACTTCTTACTGTTTGGCTCAGTGTTGCTACAATGATCTTTCTTTATCAAACTTTAAAAAATTATTTTATCTGGGTTCTTTCCAACCTCTTGCCATTATAAATAAGGCTGCTATGAACATAGTGGAGCATGTGTCCAAGTTACAAGTTGGAACATCTTCTAGGTATATGCCCAAGAGAGGCATCGCTGGATCTTCCGGTAGTACTATGTCCAATTTTTTGAGGGACCGCCAAATTGATTTCCAGAGTGGTTGTATCAGCCTACAACCTCACCAGCAATGGAGGAGTGTTCCTCTTTCTCCACATCCTTGCCAGCCTGTGCTGCTACTTGAGTTTTTTTTTTTTTATCTTAGCCATTCTAATAGGTATAAAATGGAATCTCAGAGTTGTTTTGAATTGCATTTCCCTGATGACTAAGGATATTGAACATTTCTCAGCCATTCAAGATTTCTCTGTTGAGAATTTATTGTTTGGCTCTGTTTGCCATTTTTAAATTGGGTTGTTTGGTTTGTTAGTGTGTAACTTCTTGAGTTCTTTGTATAATTTCGATATTAGCCCTCTGTCAGGTCTAGTGTTGGTGAAGATATTTTTACATTCTGTAGGCTACCAATTTGTCCTATGGAGAATGTCCTTGGCCTTAGAGAAGCTTTTCAGTTTCATGAGGTCCCATTTATTAATTGTTGATCTTAGTGCCTGAGTATTTGTATTCTGTTCTGGGGGTTGTCTCCTTTACCAATGAGTTCACGGTTACTCCCCACTTTCTGTTCTATTAGATTTAGTTTATCCAGCTTTATGTTGTGGTCTTTGACCCACTTTGAGTTTTGTGGAGGCTGATAGATATGGATCTATTTGCACTCTTCTACATGTAGACAACCAGTTAGACCAGCACCATTTGTTGAAGACCCTTTCCTTTTTCCATTGTGTGGTTTTGGTGATTTTGTCAAAAAACAAGTGTCCATAGGTGTGTGGCTTTATTTCTAAGTCTTTGATGTGATCCCATTTATAAATCTGTCTGTTTCTATTCTAATATCACCCAGCTTTTACTATTACTGCTTTGTAGTACAGCTTGGAATCACGATGGTGATAACTCCAGTTATTTTATTGTACAGTATTGTTTCAACAATACTGAATCTTTGTTTTATTTTCATATTTTTCTCTCAAGTTCTGTAAAGAATTGTATTGCAATTTTCATGGGAATTGCATTAAATGTTTAGATTCCTTTCGGAAGGATGGTCACTTTCTCCATGTTAATCCTGGCAATCCATGAGCATGGAAGATCTTTCCATATTTTGATATCTTCTTAAATTTCTTTCTCCAGAAACTTGAAGTTTTTGTCATGCAGGTCTTTCACATGCTTGGTTAGAGTTATATCAAGATCTTTTATATTACTTATGGCTATTATGAAGAGTGTTATTTCTTGATCTCTCAGCTCATTTATCTTTTTTTATAAAGAAGGGCTACTGAATTGTGTGTGTGTGTGTGTGTGTGTGTGTGTGTGTGTGTGTGTGTGTGTGTGTGTATGTGTGTGTTAATTTTGTATCCAGCCATTTTGCTGAAAGTGTTTATCAGCTGTAGTAGTAGAAATTTTTTGGGTCACTTATGTACACTATCATATCATCTGCAAATAACAATACACTGAGTTCCTTTCTAATTTATATATCCTTGATCTCCTTAGTTGTCTTATTGCTCTTACTAGACCTTCAAGTACTATATTGAATAGATATGGAGAGAGTGGGCAGCCTTGTCTTGTTCCTGATTTTAGTAGCATTGCTTTAAGTTTCTCTCCATTTAATTTGATGTTGAATATTGGCTTGCTGTATATTGCCTTTATTATGTTTAGCTTTATGTCTTGTATCCCTGCTCTCTCTAAGGTTTTCAACATGAAAGGGTGTTGGATTTTATCAAAGGTGTTTGATTTATCTAATGAGGCGATCATTATATTATTTTCCTTTCAGTTTGTTTATATAGTGGATTACATTGATAGATTTTTGTACGTTCATCCCTGGGATGAAACTTACTTGATCATGGTAGATGATGCTTTTGATGTGTTCTTTGATTTGGTTTGCAAGTGTTTCATTGACTATTTTTGCATCAATGTTCATAAGGGAAATTTGTCTGTAATTCTCTTTCTTTGTTGAGTCTTTTTGTGGTTTAGATATCAGGGTGACTGTGCCCTCATAGAATGAGGTTGGCAATGTTCCTTCTGTTACTATTTTGTGGAATAGTTTGAGAAGAATTGGTATTAGCTCTTCTGTGAAAGACTGGTAGAAATCTGCACTGAAACCATCTGGCCATGGGCTTCTTTTCAGTTGACTTTTAATTACTGATTCTATTTTCTTAGGGGTTATAGAGCTTTTAAAATAGTTTACCTGATCTTGGTTTAACTTTGGAAAGTGGTATCTAGAAAATCATGCATTTCATTTAAATTTTCCAATTTTGTGGAGTACAGGGTTTTGAAATAAAACCTAATGCCATGTACTCCTCTTGGTTGTGTTTGCTTCTTCTTCTTTTTCTTCTAGAGTCTTCAGGTATACTTTTAAATTGCTGATATGAGAACTCTCTAATTTCTTAGAACTTAGTGCTGTGAGCTTTCCATTTAGTAGTGCTTTCATTGTGCCCTATAAGTTTGGCTATATTGTGCCCTCATTTTCATTGAATTCTAGAAAATGCTTAATTTTTATTCAATATTTCTTCCCTAGCCCAGAGATCATTGAGTGTGGAGAGCCCTGTCATGAGCAATTACCATTATAAGATGGTGCTGGCTTCCACTGCGCCTAAGTAGTAAACAAGCCTTATGAGCAAGTGCAAGAGTGAATTCACATCCAGTCACTGCCCATCTCGGGGCGTAGTAATGGGGTGATGGGTGAGCAACTAATCAGGTGCTGTCACGTCACATCAGGTGCTGAAACGTCACGCTGCGGGCTATATAAGAAGCGCCATTTTCCGAGCTCGGGATCTTCCTTATGTTGAAGCAATAAAAGCTTTGCGGTAGAAGGATCCGGTTGTCAGGTGAATTCTTGACGGCGAGATACTAGCTCGGGCGAGAATTGAGTACAAAGTTGTTCAGTTTCCACAAGAGTGTATGTTTTCCTGTGTTTCTATTGTTGTTGAAATCCATCTTTAATTCATGGTGATCTGATAGGACACAGGCATTACTTCATTATCTAGTATCTGTTGAGGCTCACTTTGTGATTGTAAACTTTGGAGAAGGATCCAAGAGGTGCTGAGAAACAGTATATTCTTTTGTGTTTGTGTGAAAAGTTCTGTGCATGTCTATTAAGTCCTTTTGATTCATAACATCAGTTAATTTCATTATTTCTCTGTTTAGTTTTTGCCCTGATGAGCTGTTGAGAGTCTGGTGTTGAAGTCTCTGACTATTAATGTATGGGGTTTGATGTGTTATTTAAGCTTTAGCAATGTCTCTTTTACAAAGTGGGTGCCCTTGTGTTTGGGCCATAGGATTCAGAATAGAAATATCATCTTGGTGGATTTTTCTTTTGATTAGTATGTAATGTTCTTCCCTATCTCTTCTGATTAATTTTGATTAAAAGTCTATTTTACTGAATATTAGAATGGTTATGCCAGCTTGCTTCTTGAGTCCATTAGCTTGGAAACCCTTTCCAGCCCTTTACTTTGAGGAATTGTTTATCTCTGTTGCTGAGATATGTGTTTTGTATGCAGCAGAATGATGGATCCTGTTTATGAATCCACTCTGTTAGCCTGTGTCTTTTTATTGGGGGAATTGAGTCCATTTATATTTAGAGATATTAATTACCAATAATTTTTAGTTTTTGTTATTTTGATGTTGCTGATGTTAGTGTGTGTGTGTGTGTGTGTGTGTGTGTGTGTGTGCATGCGTGTGTGTATGAGTCTCTTCCTTTGGTTGTGCTGGTGTGCAATTGCTCATTCCTCTGTTTTCTTGGGTATAGTTACTCTCTTTGTGTTGGAGTTTTTCTTCTTGTAGCCTCTGTAGGGCTGGATTAGTAAAAGATTGTTTACATTTGATTTTGTCTTGGTTTCTTCATCTATGGAAATTTAGAATTTGCTAGTTAGAGTAGTCTGGGCTGACATCTGTGGTCTCTTAGGGTCTGCAAAACCTCTACCCAGGCCATTCTAGCTCTTAGATTCTCTGTTTAGTAACCGAGTGTAATTCTGATAGGTCTGCTATTATATGTTTCTTGTCTGTTTCCTCTTGCATCTTTTAATATGCTTTCTTTGTTCTGTACATATAGTATTTTGATTACTATGTGGCAGAGGATTTTTCTTTTCTGGTCCAATCTAGTTGGTGTGCTATAGGCTTCTTGAATGTTTATAGCCATCTCTTTCTTTAGGTTAGGGAATTGTGTGCACTGGGCTTCCATGTTATGACTACACTATCCTTCAGACTAAAGAAGCACAGTTATTGACTTCAGAATGTTTCAAAACCTTTTTTCTTTCATTTTTTCTTTCCTTTTTAAACCTGAGATACCATGACATTATGGTATGATTGTTCTGTGCTTTTCTAGGACACTGACAAGCGCGGGGAAGGAGCTGCATGATGATTTCCTGAAAGCCCTGGCGATGAGGGAAGAGGATAATCGTGCTGGGAAACTGAGCGTGAGTACACTGTACCACCAAATTAAAGCAGATTTTCAAACACACAGTTAACATAGATGATGCAGCCTGTAATGTCTTCCATAAGATGTAGCTCGGGTGCAGGCAAGACAGATGGCTCCAGACATAAAGGCAGTAGCTCAGCAGCACCCACCAGCACCCACATAGTGGGAAGGAAGAGCTGAGTAGCTGGATCTGTCCTCTGATCTCCAGGGGCCTGCTACAGTGAATGTGTACTCCATCCCCACAGAATAAGTAAATGTAATGTGATATACCCTGGATATATGTTTATATATTATAGTTCTGTGTGTAGATTTCCTTTTTATGATCATTTATGTTCATAATAGTAGCAAAATGGTAGAAAACGATAAGCTTCTAAACAGTTTTCAAGGAGAAAATGGCAACACATTGTTTCTGCATTTCTTTCTCCTTTCCAGAAACTGCTTCTATTAATAATCCAACACGTTTTCTATTATAACTTACAGGACCCTTCTGAGCCTAGTGTTTGTGTGTGTATGTGTGAGTGTGTGTGTATGCCTGTGTGAGAGTGTGCATAATAGTGTGAATGTGTGAGAATGTGTGTGTGTGTTGGTATGTGCATGTGAGTGCATGTAACTTTGGAGGCCAGAGACAAGTCAAATCCTCTAGAGCTGGAGTTCCAGGCAGGTGTGAACTCTCCATGTCAGTGCTGAGAAATAAATTCAGGTTGTCTGCAAGAGCAGTATTAGCTCTTTACCTCTGACCCAACCAAACTGTTGTATTAGGGTTTGAAAGATGAGAGAGCTGTTTTGAGTGGCTCCATTTTCTTATGGCATCGCTTTAAATGGTGTATATAATGTATATATGGCTTTTTCCCTGGGAGAGTTCCTCAAGTTTCAGAAGAGATCCTTCAGCTCCTTAAGTTCTACTTTGTATCTTACATATATAATTTTTTATCTTAGCTGGGTAGTAACTGGTTTGATAATCATAATATATAAATCATACTTACAGACCCTGAGAAAAGCCTGTGCCCATCCATTTGGTCCTTTGCATTTGCACTGTGTTATTCTGAAAGATGATGGCATGATTAATATGCTTGACTCGATCATTTTACTGAGTTAATATGTATCCAAATAGCACTTTTTACCTATAAATACATGTGCTTATTGCTAGCCCATTAAAATTAAACCAAAGAGTAAATAATGGCTAGATAGTCATTTAAGTAAGAAGCTAATTAAAAGGTCCTCCAACTCCCAGGCTGTCCCCTCTTTGCTCCGTGTCACACAATTAATCTATAACTTGGCCAATGTCCTTCTTTCTCACTCCTCAAGTGTCATATCTAGTTGTCCAAGCCAGATCAATTATTCTATTTAAGCATCGTTCAAATAACTATGTGAGATGTCACAAATGATTCAACATGGTAAAGACAGGTAGTTCTAAGAGGTATCTTTTTGTGTTTAGTAGCATCATCAGTGGCCTGAAGAATGTGGATATCGTGGAAAGAGTTGAGAGAAATGGGGGATGTAATCAGACATGCATTTGAAGTACTGGCAGCAAGGTGTACATGTCTCTGGGGGCAGAATATGAGCCATGAGCCAGGGAACTCCCCTGAGAGGTGTCACTGTGATTGCCAGAAAGTAGATAATGGAAGGGTGGAATAAAAAAAAAGACAAAAGTAATGTTGGCAGAAGAAAGAATAAACTAGCATTCTAAATGATTAAGTCTGCAATCCATATCACATTTGCTTATTTTGGTACTGAAAATGAAGCCCACGGTCCCACATCTGCTACCCTGAGCCACATCCCCAGCTTCCAGCTGCTTTGCTGGGTCTTTGGCTTTAGAGGGTGTGGCAGGATTCGTGAAAGAGTGTTCATGTGATCCACTTTGGAATATTCAGTAGGGAGAGAGTGGCTTATGGAGTGAGAGGTGTGGTACTGAGTTTAGAGGTTGTAAAGCATTCAATACAGTGCTCAACAGTTCAGATAGAGTCTGGAGGTAAAAAGTGAGTACCGTCAAGATCAGTGCTCATGGTTTCCTCAATACACCAGATCATAAAAATGTTTCTAAGTAAAGACAACTTGTAAATTAGGCAGGTTCTTATGCTTATCTAAGCTATGATGTCCTGTTCATTAATGTGGTATTTAAATGAATATTCTCCATTTAATATTGATTGAGTTTTGAAACAAAAGATAAGCATAATGCATGATACATTTACAATTTAATAAATAATTAATATGCTATACAAATTATATTTATAACCACTAAAGTTAGAATTATGGAGGAAATATATAAACAATATTGGAATATATTCTTTGCTAGAACATAAATTTGAATAGCTCCTTAGAAAAGATATCTGAAAGAGCTCTTTGTAATGATTACGGATTTTATTAGGGATCTAAATATTATTCATTATTGGTAGGATACTATATAATCAAAGTATTAATAGTACACTTGATAGATAATACTGCTGCTGTAGGAAACATTTGTCCTCTTTACCAATGTTTTGTTCTGTGCAAATATCTCTTATATTTGTCACAAACATGACGAAGATATAGGCTCTCCCTAAACATTTCTGTTGTCACAGGTTTATGTAACTCTTCTAAGTGGACAAGTAGTTAAATACTTTTTTCAGGCGGTAATAATTTAAGAATTCTTGATGTCATGAGTGAGAAAAAGAAAGCATTTCCTACCAATCAGAGTCTAGTGAGACCGTGAGGACATTTTGCATGGTGCTTCTGGTGAGGCCTCATGAACCTTATTTTCCCACTCAACAGTGAGGATGTAAACAGTACATGGCTGACTTGTTTGAGCTTTGAAATATGTTATTATCAAAACTGATATAAAAACAGTGTTTACTACTGATATAAAAACAGTGTTTACTACTCTCCATTCATGACCAGTGAAAGAAGCCACTGTAACCTGGACCAGGAAAAGCTATGAATTAGGAACTTCTAACATACCCATTTCCTGTGTTGAAAACTTTATGAAACATAAGATCGCATTGTGTATGACCAATTACACTGTGCTGACACAATCTTTTGCCTCCTTTCTATCTTCCAACTTCTCTAACGTGTCCCCTTTCAGAAAACAAGGGTATCAGAGAGGTGCTTACTTCCTTCTCAATAGAATCCATACTTGTCCACTGTAACCCACTGTGGAAATTATATGATTAATAAAGTTTTACCATTATTATAAACAGGTTTTCAACACTTACAAATGTATATCAACTTCCCTTTAACTAGAAATTTATAGTTGAATATCACTTCATTGTTAATCCATTTGTCTTTGGATTAAAAGGGATATATGGACATTAATACCAATGTGAAACATCAGAGGTTATGTGGCCATAGCATCTGTGTTTAATTTTTGTGTTGTACTGATTCATCAAAGGAAATGAGAACTCTACCATTTTTTGGAAGCTTATGTAAATTTAACACCGTATGGTCAAATATAGTAGAATCAAATGAAATTGCAAAACATAGCTGAAGGTCATATATCATATAATTTATTTTAATGTAGTCAAATTTAGTATTCTTCATCTATTACCTTAGGTGTCAAAATTATGTAAGGAACCTAAGTGAATAGATCTCATTAAGGTAGATTTGATATTAAAATCCCTTTAGGCAGAAAGAATGTAAGGGCAAGAAGATAGGAGCTCTGCCATTTTCTAAGCATGACACAGTATAAGGGCCATGAAATCACAGTCCTCTTGCTGACTACATCTTAACTACATAGGTAGTCATAGAATCAAATATAAAAAATCAAACCCTAGAGGAAAGTATATGAACATATGTACTCTAAAGCAATATATAACCCAAATCCTACCAACCATTCAAATTTAGTAACATGAATTCCATTAGCACTGTAAAGTTTTGTCAAGAGACAATTGTAGTCACTGTTCTATTCCTGTGAAGAGACTCCATGACCATGGCGACTTTTATACAGTATTTAATTGGGGACTGGCTTTCAGGTCCAGAGGTTTAGTCTGTTATCACCATGGAAGGGAGCATGGCAGCAGTCTGAAATGGCACTGAAGAAGTAGCTAAGAGTTATATCTTGATCCGTAGGTACTGGGGGAGGGTGGGAAGGAGGAGAGGGAGAGGGGGAGGGGGAGAGGGGGACAGGAAGAGAGAGGGGGGAGGGGAGGGGGAGGGAGAGGGAGAGAGAGAGAGAGAGAGAGAGAGAGAGAGAGAGAGAGAGAGAGAGAGAGAGAGAGACAGACACTGGGCCTTTTGATAGCTCAAAGCTTACCCTCAGTGACACATTTCCTGCAACCAGGCCACAACTCTTAATCCTTCTAATCCTTTCAAAGAGTTCCACTCCCTGGTAATTAAGCACTCAAGTGTAAAGGCCTACTTAGATAAATATGAGCATACATAGAAACATTTGGCAGTATATATAATAAGATACCTATAAGCAGGGAGATGAACTTCGTTGCCCTGTCATGGCCTCCTGTGTTGAAGTAAAACCTCTGACATAAGCCAAAGCACACTCCTTCTCCCATAAGTGGTTCTTATGAAAGTATTCTGCCTCAGTGGTAGGAAGTATGACTAACACAGAGGATTTGAGTGAGTCACTTAGCTGTCGATTGTCTATACATGTAAGCTGTGCTACCTACATCAATAACTTATTAATATTAGAATTTTTAAAAATGCTTCATAGTTGCAAGTATAAAGGAAAATATTATTTAAACCTTAATAATGGCCAATTAGTAGTAAATTTATTATGCCTAGTGAAGTGTTTATAAAGAAATAAAGAATGCAGCCAAGGAATCATCATTTGGAAATTTAGGTGACATGTCTTTTTCTCTGAAAATGGAACTACCTCTGAAAGGGGTCCTCTGCAGGTCATTGGCACCATTCTAGAACTCTCTGCATACCTGACCTATTACCATAGATTGGGTTGACACCCATAGCCAAGGATTCATAGAAATAAACTTGTTTTGGATGTTTGAATCTGGAAACACCAGAGCCATCCCACTAATGTTGGAATAATTCCTCCATGTAGCTTTAACTAGATTCTAATTCTTGGTTTACAGCTATAAAAACCTGAAAGTAAACCTTAAAATTTGTAATGTTTACTCATGACTAGGGTAGGATGTTAGTTTAGCATAATCATTTTATGGAAACAGATCATTAAGAATGCCATCCACTAGAATCCCTCTGAAACATTAGTACATTCAAATCAATGGCAGCTTTCTATCTCTGAGACAGTAGACCTGCGAAGATACAGTTAAGAAATGGGAATCTTTTTTTTATACTTTTTATTAGGTATTTTCCTCATTTACATTTCCAATGCTATCCCAAAAGTCCCCCATACCCTCCCACCCACTCCCCTACCCACCCACTCCCACTTTTTGGCCCTGGCATTCCCCTGTACTGGGGCATATAAAGATTGCAAGTCCAATGGGCCTCTCAGAAATGGAAATCTTGTCTTGTATGATGGGTGAAGAGGTTTCAGCTCATGACAATCTTCCTCTCCTGTTCCCTCCCTTTCATGAGGTAAAATGCAGCTGAAGGCCATGGTAAAGGCATGGACAGAAGATGAAAGACTGAGTCTGAGAAACAGGAGAGACTAAGGACCAGGGGCACATGTGTCCCCAGAAGCACTCACTCTCTTCAGCTAGGCCCCGCCTACTGCATTCCACTAGCCCCAGTAATATCATAAGATTATATGACTCTATTGATGGGCTATCCCACTGGCAATGCCAGAGTCCTTATGGTCTATAATCACTTTCCCTGACTGCCCCTGGCAACAGTGCTGCTCTGGAGAGGAAGTGTTAGCACATCTACACAATAACATGCTTTTTTGCATTTGTTAAAAAAAATAAAAAACGTAGCTCCGCATCTAAACCTGTTTTTTTTTTTTTTTTTTATCTTCTATATCATATCACGTATAAGTGCAAACATTAACTTGTAACTTGAAAAATGTTTCAAATCTTGGGAAATGCAGGGCAAAACAGAATGCATCCAGTAACACTTAAAATTACATGATATAGTTATTTCCATGATATAAAAAGATACTGCCTGTTAGTGTTTTACTTAGGTTATAAAAGCTGTCATTCTATTATAGAAGACATTTGTAGTTGGGATATGTGAAATGAAGGCCAAGGATAGCCATGACTTTTTCTTATGCAGTATGAATATTTCTTTCTTTACATTCACAAATTCTTGGGGGGGGGAGGGGAAATGTTTGCTTGCCTAATGTTACTTGTAGTGGCTTTCATATTGTGAATGATACAAAATAAAAAGTGAAAATAGAAAAACATATGAAATATGCATCTCAAAATGAACAAATTAAATGTCTTCTCTGTCCACAGGTTCCATTCCTTATAGTACTCATAGGAGAATTCCAATGAATATCACTCATCAGGAAGTTTGGTACTAACAATAACAAAGATAGCTTTCAAAGTGACAAGAAGGATGTAAGAGTTGTTTATCTTTGAAATGTAGACCAATTATCATCTAACTTGATTTTAAAATACAGTGATGAATGTGACAGACAAAGTTAGTTATAAGACACTTCTAATTTGATTTTTATGTTAATAGGAAAAAAATATTACATTATATTGAAAAGATTTTCTTCTGAGTTTCTTGTTGTATGTAATTTAATACCACAGGAGACTGGCATACACAGTGTCAGCAGCGTATATGCATATATGCATATATGTTACAGAGGCTTCTTTCCCAACAGGAAGTACAAGTATCAAAAAGATGATTTATCACTTTGGTCAACACTACAGGGTCTGAGTAGCCCAGCATAGGCACCTGGGCTCTGGAGAGGCTGAGAACGTTGTGGCTGTTCTGCCTGTGAGGAGAGATACCTTAGTGTTCTCAGCCTCGTGCCCAGTCTGGCCGATTTCTGGTATTCAAGACTCTGATGAAGTTAGGTGTCTCAGCCAATCATGGCTAAAAGTTTGAAAATTCCTGGAGAGTCTTGTATTGAGTCCATAGTGAAGGACTGTGAGGATGGAGTGCATTTCTATTGTATTAGTCAAAGTATACAAATAATTATATATAACTAATATATTATTACATGCATATTATGTGATATAAGATCAGCTGAGGGCGGCAGCAGCTGCAGCAATAGTCGTGCATGTTCAGAAAAGGAAGGAAGGTTGGCACCATTGCATGTCCCTCAGACCTTCATATTTGGTTCACCCTCTATGAAAGGCAGTCTTCCCCTTCCCTAATCTTCTGGAAGTGCCCTCCAAGATTCACCCAGACACGGTACTGCTAGATAAGTCCAGATCCCATCCACAGGCGGGATTAGCCATCAGTGTCAGGAACAAAGGAATACAGCAATCATACCAGGATCTCTCACCGTCCTTAATAAGTGGAGAGTTTAGAGTTTAAACTACAATGGATTCGCACTTTTTATTCTTCATCCTGCGCACTACTAACCTTTTGTGCCGTCCTCCTAAAGATGATTAAATTTTTAACCTTCCCAAAGAATCAGTGTTTTCATTGGCCTTTTTTTTTCCTCATAAATTTTATAGCTTCTAGATAAGTGCTTGCTTGACTTCTCCATATTCTGTAATTCAAGTCTGTGGCGTCATCAGCAAACCCTGGGGGGACGACCAAGAGCAATGATAATATTTTGGTGTCTTTGGGAATTTATAAGCCACTACTCCAAAATAACTTACTCATTTCTAGCCTTGGGGTGTTATCTGTTAGCCTCTGTGTTTAGTAAGAATATTATTACGGTTACCTGAAAGCTAATTAGTTTTTAAGAACTTGAGTGTTTCTAGTGTCCCGGACTTTCCTGGTTTCTCTAAGATTACTGAGTTCATTAATTTTAATTACCCATTTCCGTTTTTCAGTAAGAGTTGTGATGTTATTTCTTAGATACACTAAGTGTGCACTGAGCACGCCTATCTACGTTCCTCTCTGGCATGTGTACATTATGGCCGTAGTGTGAATCTTCCTAGCATATACATTCTTTTAAAATTTTCACTGATTTATTTGATGCTCATACACCTTACTTTTGTGTTATTTGACTCTGAGGAGATGGTAGTTTTGAAAAAAAATTTTTTTGGTCTTTTTACATTCTTTGGGTTACTTCTGTTTCCAAACTAAAATTTTCTTTCTGTATTTACTTCTGTAATGCTATACTGTTCTTCTCAAATATGTAGAGCCCTTTGGGCCTGCATACTTATTTAAAGAAATGGTAACAAAGGCTTGCAGGAGATGCTGTGCACTTAGGGAAAACTAGCTAGATGTAACTGATAGGCTTCGTGTTATCATGTTTGCCCAGAGTGCTTGTCATTAGACAGAGGCTCAGTTACATAATATTTGTCGTTTAGCCCCAAGACCCGAAATATCTGCCTGCCTTTTGGGGGGCTTTCTTTAGTTCTGTTGGCTAAATGTGAAGTGTCCTGCAGGCCCATGTCTCTGAACACATCATCTCCAATGGTGGACAGACCTGAGGTGGATTCTGTCTGGAAGGATGGGGTCGTTGGCTATAACACGTTTTAGTCATGCTCCACTTCCGGTTTCCCTCCGCCCTGCCCTGACCGTGGATGCAGTATGCCCACCTGGCTTGCTCTCATGCTACCATACCTTCCCTACCACAGTGGCTGTATCCCCTTGGACAGGAAGCTAGATTAAACTCTACCTCCTTTGTCTTGGCCGCAGCAGCAAGAAAAGTACCTAATCAACGTTTCTTTAAGTAGTATGACCATTAAATTCATTAGCTGGTTCATCTGAGAGAAATGGTTTTCTGCTGATAATTCTGTTTAGGGTAGAGTATATTTTCAATTGATTGCTTTGTTTTAGACCTACTTTAAATTGATTGTCTTCCAAAATTACTGATTTCTTGAGTTTGAATTGTCAGAGTTCTGTTTATAAGACAGGTTTCCTTCTTGGTTGAGGCCTCTGCTCTCTCCCTTCCCACATCCATCCTTCTTTACTTCCCTTACAAACTAAACCCTGCGATGACTGCCTTGCTTTTATTAGCAGCGTCCACTTCTGCACGGGCCATTTAATATGCAGTGGACTGTGTTTGATATTAACAAGATGCTTTGTTTCTCTCAATGGCTTCATATCTTGCTAAAATTGTTGAAAACAAATCAGCTACAAAGGCATCTCAACTATTTGAGAGTGCATGTGTCAAAATGAATGTAATAGCTTATGGTTGCTAACCTTCGTGGCGGTCTCTTTGTACCCAAGAGCTGCAGGTGTCATTTAGAGGATGCTGCATACCACCCTGACATCTGTAATCAGGTATTAATTATTTCATAAATTATCTAGCAAGAGGAATTGTACACATATTTTTTTGTGTTTTCTGAAGTGGCAAAATTTTCCAGATTCTTAAAAAACTATTTGCGCAGGAGAAGCACCCAGTTCTAAATGCTTTAATTTGGGGTAAACAGATTGGTATGAAGCACAAAATATCTTACATCTGACCTCCATTAAGGACTTCCATCATAGCGCCAGATCTCTGGAACTCTCCAGAGTGGGGAGGAGTAGAGAAACTACAGGGATACATCTTTTGTCCTAAGGTTTTAGGCAGAGGAGAGTAGAGAGAGGGACTGTGGAAGGGGGGGCAGAGGAGGGGGCAGTGGAAGGAGACTGATGCGTGTTGGATGCCAGCTTCATCCTAAGCTGTAACATCCCAGAAATGACAGGAACAGAGTTTATCTTGATTTGTAGCTCTCCCATATGGGAATCTCCTTTGCACTCTCTGACAGATGGCTGCTCAGCCTCTTCCTAAATAGTTTAAATATTTTCAGTGATAGGAAACTCATTCCTTTGTAAATTGTCTTTTCCATTTCAGCAAGTTAGAATTAGGCTGTAAATGGTATTTATTAACTTTGGTTATTGAAGCCTATTTATGTCATCTTTTAAGAAAAGTTTTCTTGGTCATTTTAGGCTAAAAAAGGAGCAGCTCTTTCTGTCTTTATTTAAGTCTTTGTCATTCTATGTGACTTCCTGGTAGTTCCTAAATTTCATTATTCCTTAATAAAACAAAACAAAACAGAACAGAAAAACCCCATCTCCATTAAAAAAATCAAAGTATAGCATACATATTAAAGTATGTAGTTTATAAGTGTGTATGGATTTCTGTATTTCATAAACTACTAACAAATGAGGCAGCCCCTGGTCATGACCCTGAATAAGAATGTGGATGTCACTGAGAGCAAACAATCCCCACATATGTCCCTTCAGTCATAGCAGCCCCATTCTCTTAGGAGTCACAGTTCTCGCTCTGCTAAGATTGCTATTCCATGCAGTCACCCTCGAACTACTATAACTATAAATCCGGTGGTTCTTTCTGAGTTCTCTCAGCAAATGCTTTGTTTGTAAGAACCACCATGTTACTGAATGCAGCTGTGATGTTTTGTTTCATTTGAGGCTATTTTTTTCTTTTTTGATAGTGAATAGAAAAATGGAATCTTAACAGAACTCAATTAGGTTTTTTTTCTTTATGGCTAGAACATTTTCTACCCCACTTAAGGTACATTTACTGTCTCAGATCACTAATATGTGCCCCTTTCATGCCGTACTTAACCATTGGGGTGTATATTTACCTGTGACAGCTCAGGTAATAAACAGTATGAAATGGAATCACGGCACACCAAGAAACTGCACATCTCTGCAGGATGTCAGACAGGCACAGATACGCGACAAAATAGGAAGTCTAGGTAGCAGTTGAAACTTCAGTTTCTAGTGAACACTGTCTACTTAATCCTTGTCTGTTTGGATGCTTAAATATAGCCATAACTAGCAATTAGGAGACTAATTCTGGTGAAGTCAGCAGCACTTGGTTATGTCATCCAATGAGACGTGGTACTTTGTGGCATGCTCATGTATTTTACAATGTAATGTTATTGAATAGAACATGTTATATTTTCTAAGAATCTGGATATTATTTTAAATAGTATATCCCGTGATTATAGTCAGTATTTGTATTACATTATGCTACACTATAATTAAAGTGTAATTCTAGAGTTATCTCTCTCAGCATCCGTGGTTGTGGAGTCTTGAGCTGGGGCTTATGATCTTGTCAGAGAAATTCACCTCCAGAGTAGATTTGTTTTACCTCTGGGTAAAAGACAAGCCAGAGGGCAGTGTGGTGTATGTCCAAATGTCATACTTTGGCCTTGAGCCATGTCTACTGTGAGAGTACAAGAGATTTATGAAGAGTAGCATTCATAGACAAATCTAAAAGAAAACAACCCCCGCCCCCAAATCAACTTGGGTATGCATTTATTCCAACTGCAATTATATTAGGTGTTATGAAGGCATGATATGAATCATGGATCTCTGTCCTCTCTTGTTGTATCTGTCTCTCGGCCAGTCCTTTATGTTTCCATCGGCCATTCTATTCTTTACTTGGTGCACAGTTATTTCCTGTTTAGATCTTGGGGCTATGCTCTTCCTCATGACACCTGTGGGTCATCACATGATGCTCGCTCAACTCCTCCTCACAGGTGGCGCCACCGCTTGGATCTTCATTATGTATTTTACACTCCCATCCTATGGACTTTCATTTGTTTGTTTGTTTGTTTGTTTGTTTGTTTCTCTGATGTACTGGTAGGAATAGGAGACCAGAACACGGAGTCTTGCTGGAGTTAAGCCATGTTGTTTGTTAACCAAGGGGTCTAGAAAATAACATCCGATCGCTATTGGTAATGTGTATGCATTTGTAAATTGTCTACAAAATTTGAATTCTTGGAGATAATGAGTTAAAAGACATATTAACACCGAGTACATATTAGAAACTCTCTTATTTGTACTTGGTGATTGTGTTATTATTGTTAATTCTGTATAAAACGAGGCTTCAGTGATCTTCATCTTTCAGGCTACTACTGTTACATCCTCAGGAAATCTTTCAGGACTGAAACTTGTTTTCCAGGTGCAAGGGTTCATTTCTTCCTCAAGCACTACCAATACTGTTTTTATAAGGCATGTGACCAAGTCATAATATGTGCTTTAAGCAATGAAGTAATGAGAGTTGTTGACTATCAGTAGGAAACTTGGATGCTATACAGTTGATTTTGGGAGATGAAAAAAAAAAAACCCAAAAAGCTGAAACCCACAAGATCTCAAAGGGACAACTTAAAAATCCATGAATAATAAACAGAGGAAAGATTTTTAAAAGGCAGGGTGTCAAATACCTATGACATCAGTTTAATATATACGATCCGCACTTATATATAGCACATTACCAACCGTTGAAGTGACCTTGGCCACTGAATGAGGGCGATAGTTTTGAAAGACTGAGTTGTACTGAAGCAGTTGCTGAAATAGAGTAGGCACAGATATCCTTTCCTTCCATTGGGTATACAGAACTTTTCCCCACCTGTTTATTTTTCCTTAAACAAACATATTATCTGATATAACCAATCCAAAGAAAATGTTCTCTTCCTACACATGAATAAAACCCCGTCTTACCACCCTTATGCTAAGTCCTGGAGATTCTGATGTAGCTTGGGCTCTTATATCACAGCATGTCACTCTTGGAATCACTTCAATGAGTGCCCAGAATTCTATTCAAACAGCTAACCAGCTTCTGTTGAAGGCTGCTTTCTCCACTGACAGTGGACGGTTATTTCTACATGCAAGTATAGTATGATACAAATGGGAATCCCTGTGCCATGATGAAGTTTTATATGAGAAATCAGTCATAGTTTAAAAGCCGTTGTTAGATACAGAAAATGGCAAACTTAAAACATGTTTCATCAAATCTTGTACCATGGCCTTCATGTAATTGTTTCATACTACAGCTGTTCTCTGATAATTAGATACAGACTTACGCTATGCTATGGATGATGGGCCTTGCAGGTATATCTCAGATTCATGGTTGAACTGTGGTACTAGTGAGAAGACTTTAGGGCAAGCTTCTGTTCTGTGTTTCAGTTGTGGGATGACAGTGATGATGGCAGCCACTCAGTGACCTGTAGGATGTCTTAAACAATTCATGGTGATGCATAGTGTGGTGTCTGCACTTATTGAATGCTCAACAAATATTAGATAATAAAACATTCTAGATTATTACATGAAGTAGGAACTTTGCCAAGAAAAACTAATTGTTGTTGCTTTTAGTTTATAGCTGATGAAGTTGAGGCTCAAAATATGTGCTAGAGCCTTCTGTCCACCGTAACTATCCTCTACATAAAATTGGAGTGGTTAGGATTTTAATCTTATTGCCTAATTACTTGAAATTAATAAAAATTTGAGCTTCTGTTATGTACTTTTGTCTAAATGTTGAATATACCTGATTTATGTATTTAATTTTTTTCTGTATATAACAAATTGTCCTTGAGCACACGCACCATGTGTTTATGTGTGCCTCCTCAGGGCTCTCACTTAAATTTACATTCAATTGAAAATGATTCAAAAGTCAAATTTGGGTTAGAACATGATCTTGACTCTGAAACAGATAAAGCTACACTGGATGAATGGTGAAGGACTGAAAGACATGTTGGAAAACACACATGGTTTCAAGACTCCTTATTTGTTAATAACTAATTTTTGCTCATTGCAGTCTAATTATAGATTAAGTAGTCTTTGTGTTTTCAAAAAACCTGTTGTCTGTATATAATTTAAGAACATGGACACTGCCAATAGGGCTAAATGGCAGCCTACAGAGTGGGAAAAGAGTTTCACTAACTTCACATCTAATAAGACACCTAATTTCTAAAATATATAAAGAACTTGAGAAACTAGACATCAACAAGCCAAATCCAATTTAAAAAAATGGGGTCCAAATCTAAGCAGAGATTCTCAACAGAGGAATCTCAAATGGCTGAGAATCACTTAAAGAAATGTTTAACATCCTTACATCAAAGAATTGAAAACCACAGTGGCTCTGAGATTCCATTTTATACAAGTCAGAATGGCTAAGATCAAACACACAAGTGACAGCTCACGCTGACAAGGATGTGGAGGAAGGGGACACCTTTCCATTGCTGATATGAATATAAACTTACACAGCCACTTTGGAAATTAATATTGTGATTTCTCAGAAAATTAGGAATTGTTCTACCTCAAGATCCAGCTCTATCACTCCTGGGCTTCGCCATAGCACTAGGACACTTGCTCACCTATGTTCATAGCTGCTTTATTCGCAGAAGCTGGAAGCTGGAAACTGGAAACAACATAGATGTCCCTCAACCAAAGAAAAGATAAAGAAAAGGTGGGACAGTTACACCATGGACTATTACCCAGCTGTTAGGAAAATAACATCATGAAATTGGCAGCCAAATGAATGGAATTAGAAAAAAATCATCCTATGTGAGGTAACCCAGCCCCAGAAAGACAAGCATAGCATGTATTTACTTCTAAGTGGATATGACCTGTAAAGTATATTCATGCTACAGTCCATAGACACAGAGAGGCTAATTAACAAAGAGGCCTCAAGGGGGAACCCATGAATTTCCTGGGAAAGGGGAACTAGAATAGGTATCATGGGTGGACTGGGGGCAGGTGGGAATTACAGGAGGGATTAGGTGCAGGGAGATGGAGGGAGAGAGTACTGGGAGACACACTAGACTGAGGGGGCATCTCTGGAATGTGTTTTAATATATATTCAATCCCAATCAGTAGCCTCTACCCTGCCTTTGATTATTCAGTTCCTGGATAAAAAACATATACAACCTTAATATTTATAATAAGCCTCTATTGGCACTAATGCTGGGGAGATCTGTACCTTCTATGCTATTTTAATATTTCCTATCAATAACCCCAAGCTGATACTTACTATGTTTCATCTAGGCTGCTTTTAACTCCAACTGGCCAGCACTTATGGCCATGGTTTCTTGGGTCCTAACCCATGGCATCTTTTGGGAGCCCAAGACCACCCCCCATCTCTCTTCTCCCCAGCTGTTGATTGTAGGCGTCTTTATGCACCAATCAGGGATAACTTGCTAGGCAAAGTTACATAGCATCATTTAGGTATATTATGTCACTTGGGCACATGCAGACTCTCTCATCCCTGGAGACAACCAGGCTTTGTGAGGTAATATTTAGCATTACAGTTTAAGCAAAAGACCAAACCTCAACAGGGTTAAGCTGGAAACTGGAGTCTATGGGAACTCCCACGTATCTAAGAGGATGATGATCCTAGCTGAGACTCCTAGTGAGGGGGATATGGAACCTGTACCAACTATCTTTTGTAACAGGAAAGACCTTTAGTGGAGGAATTGGGACATCAACCCTATAAAATTAATTATTTTTATATAAGTGTAACCAGATGATTAATCTGCCATCTGTATTTCTTTACCTTTGCTAGTATTCCAATAACCACATAGAGAAACTAAGATTTATTTCAAGCTGCACCTCAGTAGCTGAGCACTTAAATCATCTATCTTAACCTCTATGCTAATCTGACTACCTCTCAGCCCCATCCCATGATATTCAAATATTGCTATTATATTTCTGGACCCTTCCCTCCTCATGCCATCCTGAATCTCCCCCCTTTCTTCCTTCTGGCTGACTAAGGCTTCTGCCCTATTTTATCTTTTGCCCAGCCATCGGGTGATCAAATGGTTACAGAAAAAAAAAAGTTCATTTAATAGGGAACATGAAAAGAAAAATTTCTATTGTCCTCAGAATTAGGGATTGTGAAACTTGATTTTTTTTCTTGTTAAAGCTATTATACACAGCATAATCACTATTACTTCCTTCAGGTGTTTGCCTGAGTGGACCTAAAGTGATGGTTTAACT
Organism: Mus musculus; assembly: GCF_000001635.26. Taxonomy (NCBI): domain Eukaryota; kingdom Metazoa; phylum Chordata; class Mammalia; order Rodentia; family Muridae; genus Mus; species Mus musculus. The sequence continues at coordinate 98,514,027 of NC_000071.6, forward strand.
GTTAAGAGCACTACTCTTCCAGAAGAGCTGGATAGTTCCCATCATTCACTAGGTAGCTCAAATAATTCCAGTTCAAGAGAATCCAGTGTTATCATCTGGCCTTTCAAGCAGTACTTGTGCACCGTGCTGCAGAGATATGTATGCAGGCAAACATGGACACTCAAGTAAAGACAAAGAAGCAGGGCAGGAGAAGGAGAGGTAGATTGCCCTAAGCAAGTCACATAAAAATAAAAAATGATGGCAGTGGCAATGATGATAAAAGTTCATATTTGAAAAACCAGGATTCTATGGGAAGAAAATAACATTTAGTTATCAGATATGTGAGGAACTGAAAGTGTTTATAGAAAATCATAAAGATTGGAGGGTAAAGAATGCAAACTAGTGAACCACCCACCATCCAATACTCCATACCCGGCACTAGTTTGTTCAACTGGCTGTAAAAGAAGTGGACGGACCCTTAATAAAGGACCTCAAGGGACCTTGGGAAATAGTTTAGTACCCCAGTCTCTTGTCACATTTTGACTTACAGCACCAAGTCATGCCAGTTGAAACTGAAGGTGTCCTTTATGAAATCCAAAGGGTAGCCTTGTTATAGGCCAATGAAAAGCTTTCTTTCATGCACAGTTTCTAGATAGTAGCATGAAGGGCTATGGTGCCTGGGCAGGAGGCTTGTAATCAAGTTCATGTAGGCATAAAGATGCATGACTTAGGGCACAGTTAGTTCATTAGGATCTGAACTAGAGAGCTAAGATGGGACCAGTATGTGTCACGGTGTATTTAGGGACAATTGTGGAACACCAAAATAACGATGACATCATATTGTGTACATCATATTGCGCATTACAAATGTAGGCAGGCATTCTTGCTCTTCATGACCTAGGCTTAAACACTTGCCCTATAGGTCAGTTTCATAACAGAAGGAAAATTCTCTAATTACAACAATGAAAGAGAGAATGAACTAGAAGAGAATTTGGAACTGACTATATATTGTCAAGTTTGAAAAACAATGGAACTGAGTTCGTTTGGCATTGGCATGATCACATATTTTGCCACCAGTGAGAAAGGCTCACAGCTAAGTTACTTTCTGTTCCAGAGCAAAATTTGAAGCTAGTCATCATACCAAAGTTATATACAATGCCTACCTCAGCTAAAAGAGAGATGGGGTTGCATTGAAGTAGTTCTCTGATCCATTGGAGAGCGGGGGTGTGATGCTGTCCACGGAGCTGATGCTTCCATGCAGATCAGTTCTAACCCCCCAAGCATTTCCCTTTCAACCAGATGCAAAATATGAATGTCTGCAACTTTATTTTCCAAAAGCAAAAGTAGCCTAATGGGAGGAGAAGGAAAATGCCAAAAATGATTTTCCTAAAGTGTTTTTGCAATAATCATTTTTCCTTAAACATAAAAGAAATTACACTCATACATCTTACTCTGACTACAGACTGGAAAACTGCAAGCGTAGATTATACGGCCAAGAGGAAATGATTACGCCGTGCTCCCTCGGACTGCACTGCATCTTTTCGAAAGAAAGAAACAGAAACTGATGTCAAGAATGTGTTTTTGAAAATGAGTTTTTAGCTAGTGGTATTTTTTTTTAGTTTAACCATAACCTGCAGATAAAATTAAAAGAAGACATGTATTTGAAAATAAAATAGTTTGTATGTCATTTACGTAGTAATACCATTATGTCAACCTCCTCTTTTTGCTTTAGATCTATTTATTAGGAACAAATATGATGAATAAATGAAATATCAGAATCCCTGGCCTAGAGTCACCTAGTTTTGCTTATCATTTTAGCAATACTTTAAATTGGCTATTAAATGTATGTATGTATGTATGTATGTATGTATGTATGTGTTGTGCATGCGTGTGTGCATGTGTGTGTACATGATGTGTACATGTGCATGTGTCCTTACACATGCATGTACATGTAGTAGTCACAGATGTACATCGTGCATTTTCCTCTATCATTGCCCACTTTGTTTTGTGAGACAGCATTTCTCATTGAACTAGGAACTTATTGATTCTGCTAGACTGTCTGGTGAGCAAGACACCCAAGACTTCATGTCCAGATCTGAGCTTATCAATGTATACCTCTATACCCATTCCCATTTTTTATAATGTGTGGGATCAGACTCACAGTCAGCACTTCACCCTCTGAGCTATCTCTCCAGCCCATCCGACTTCTGTATTCCTGGGACGGTCTTGCCTCCTGTCGGTGAGGACCCAGTGAGGTTCCTAGCTATTCTAGCAAGAGTGTCAACAAGTGAATGAGTGAGTTAGTGAATGAATGTATGGGTTAGGCAACAATAAATCTTAATAACAGCTGTAAATGTTCCAAGTGGGAGTCGTAGTCTTCAGTTGCATTGCCTCACTCTGTGACTAATGGCGTCTCATCAATCACTGCGGAAACATGCTCAGTCCAGAGACAAGTAGTCACCACTACAGTGATAAACAGCAGTAGCTCACACTGATATACAAGGCCAACATGTCTGGAAACCGAATTAAACATACAAATTTAGAAGGCCTTTTCCAAATTTCGCCTAATTGATTAGACTGTGCCCATGTGTCTAGAGCTTGATTTTTCTATGTAACAATATATCAATTAGCTTGTTATCATATCAATTAGCTTGTTATCTGTTCAAATAAATCCACCTCAGTCTTTTTAAAGGCTGCATAATATTTACTCATATAAGAACAATAACTTTTTAATCACTCCACAAATTACTAATGAAAAATTCCCTTTGACTTCCACTGTTACAACATTTATAAAGGTCGATTATGTGTATTTTGCACTTGAGTGAGATTTTATGTGACATGCAATTCTAGTGGATTTTACACGTAATTTATGTTAATTCTTGAATAATTTTGAAAATTATTGTTTGGAATTTCAGTAAATAGAAGGCATGGAGTGAGGAACAGAAGGGAATAAAGTCAGGCTAGGTTTTAGAGAAAAGTAATGGAACATAAAAACCACTTATAAATGTCATTTTCACCCGTTTTCTATTGTGTCTTTGGAAATCAGATTAGATTTTACTTTCCTAGTAGTAATGTTAAAATAGTCTATAAATTATTTTTGTGAAGAGCCCTATGGTGTCCTAAACTATCAATCACACTAGAAATGCTTTTACTCTTTATATAGACAATAAAAAAAGGCATTTGAATGTCTGTCTTGTTATTTAATGTATTATTTCTGTAGGAGCGTGTCCAGATTCTCCACATTGTTTAAAGGAAGAAGGGTCAGACACTGGGTTACGTTTATTGTCTCAGAACTAAGGAAGTTGAGGCAAAAGAATCACAACCTTGAAGTCAGCCATGGCTATGTAGTGAGACCCTGTAGAGCCGTATCAAAAGCTACTCCACTAGAAACTTCCTAAACTATATGCACATGTAAAAGGGATTTAAATGAAGTTACCATATAATGAGGGAGACAGTGCCCCAACTAGTCATTATTTGCTATCAATTAAAACCACCAATGTGGGGAATTGGCTACATGTTTTTGAGTTACTGACCAAAGTGGTCCTATAGAACCCCAAAATTACAGACTATGGTCAGTGCTACTGGTTATCTTCCACAACCTGATGGTAAGACCCAGTTTCTGATGACACTGCTGGCACAGGACATGGAGAAATAGAGGTGGGTCTCAACAGGAAGTCCCCCCTGCTGACCATCGTTCCTAGCACTGGAGGGTCCTCCGCATACCGCCAACAATACTGCCAATGAGGAAAGTTAATCATCATTGTTACCCAGCTACAAATCCTAGACGCTACCATAGCAACCTGCCTACAAGATAGACTCCTCTGGTGGTGGGAGGGGCAAATTACATCAAGGTAATTTGATAAAGCCCTAAGAGATCATATTATGTTGTATTTACCTAATATTATTATACATATTTCCTCCTCTTTCTCCTCTTCCTCCTCCTCCTCTTCCTCCTCCTCTTCTTCCTCCTACTCCTCTTCCTCCTCCTCTTCCTCCTCCTCCTCCTCCTCCTTCTCTCTCTCTCTCTCTCTCTCTCTCTCTCTGTCTGTATGCTGTGTGAGTCATAAGGTTATGCCACTTGGGCTGACATGGCACCTTGTAAGAACCAGAGACTAACAAAACTCTCTATATAAGTCACAAGAAACCTCATTTTGAGTAGTTGGCCAGACTAGTCCAAAATAATCTAGACTATTGCTTTTGCCTCTGGATGTCTCTCAGAGGTTGAAGATAAGCCCCTACTTCTGGAGACATTGTACACTTAGGTCTACACTTAGCACTATGAAGTTGCTAAGGAGGTCTGGAGGAAGCAATTAACATCCTACCCAGAGGTGACACCTCACCATGAATCATGGTAGCTTGGCATGATACCTGTCAATTTACAGTGGTGACACTCTGGTGGTGGCAGTAGCCAGCATCCTGATAAGTGGCTTTAAGACCCACTAACAGAAGAGAAATCATTTACAGTAATCAAATGTGACCCAATGACCCAGTGCTAGTGAGGTCACGAATCTCGGAGTTTCTACAACAGTCACTGGCCTAGGCCATCATAACTTCTCAAGTACATTCTAACTCTTATCAATATTCCCAAAGATAAGAGCGGTTATTACTTCTCACTATAGAAGCTCCTCTCTCCAGCAGATGGAGAGCATTACAGAAGGCCAACAAGAAAATACAAAGGGATCTGTGCATTGGTAGATCATGGAGATCACAGCCCCAGTGTGTATATGCAAGCAAAGCTCTTTTATCTAAGTCTCAGGAAATATGGCTAAGGGGTGGGGGTGGGGGAACAGTTGTAAGAGCAGTAAGACCAGGAGGTCTGCTGTGTGACCACCTCTCTTAGAAATGGCTGCATAAACAAGACTGGAACAATGAAAATATCAATAAACATGCTAATGCAGATTGGGGGGATTTCATTGGGTTCCTTCCCTAGACAAATAAATACAAGCAACGTATGACTGCTCAAAGAAAGAGAGAGAACTGGCCATTCCCAGGAATGTGCCTCCTGATCCAATAGGAAGTGCTCAGCCATGATGCCATATACACCAACAACAGAAATGTGAGGGAAAGAAAGAATGGGGAGACTGTGGGAAAGGAGAGGGGAAGACTTAGATATGGTAGGAATTACAGTATGAATATTACAAAAATTTTAAAGAGTACATTGTAATAGAAAAATCAAGATCAGCTCTGAAAATGTCAGTGTTTCCTGACTTCAGAAACGTGTAATTCTTCAGAAAAACCAAAGGAGTTGGTTACTTGGTCCTTGGTGTCTTCTGCCTATTGAGAGCAAGGGTTGCAAAGACAAACGTATGGAATAAGAATTGCTGTTTGATGACTTGCTTTATAATTTAGAATGAAAACAAGACTGGGAGATGTGTCCCGGCGAGGTGAGGTAAGGAAGGGAAACTCATAAGAGTGAGTCTTTAATGATGGGCCAGCTTGGAAATCACACTGGAGCCATGCAATAAAGCAGTGAGAATTCTGGGAAAAGATATAAAGCAGGTCCTGGGCAGATTTTAAATTGTTTTCATATAAGTTAATACATTAAGATATTTTCATTCAAGACATGTTATCTTAACTCTACAATAATTCCCAGGTGTTGGACTTAAATAATTTGGAAATATGTCACAACCTTCTGGTTATACACTTATTTCTGTCATTTCACTCTCTCGCTTTTATACCTGTGTCTCTTGTTTGCCCAAGTACTAAAAACACATTCATGAAAGAATCTCTGAAATCCAAAAGAATAAGTTGCATGTATATGTCCATACTATTGATCACTTATCTGTGTCACCGTGGATACATGCTTCTAGAGAACCAGAGAGTGACCTCCACACATGCAGAAAGCAGGAGGACTCAGTGACATATGCGTACACCTCACGTGGATTTCCTCACTTATTGACGATAAAGCAACAGGCGTCTGACGTCGCTCATAGCTTGACGAGGGAACTGACAGAAAGTTCTGCTCATTGGAAAACTTTCTTCTACAAGTTAGAAAAACATTTTGGCTTCGTTCTGCACATACATTCTGCTCCAAGGCTTCTTGCTACTGTTTTCCGAATTACTCACTGGTTTGATGAATGGCAGTCACAAGTAGTGTTTTTATTGCAATGTACAGATGTTGATATTTTCCATGATTTTCTTGGAGTAAGTAGAGGGCTTTCATGTTTAAAAAAAATTCATTTTGGACATAGCAAAAAAAAAAAAACCTTAGATTTGTACTTTAAAAACTTCTATATGCTACTTACATTTTTTAATTCTTATTTTTTTTTAAAGAGTTAGTTTGTTTAAGGAACCTGTCTTCCTTAGCGCTGATAGAGAGCAGATGTTGACAACTGGATGAGACTGGGAGGTTTAACGAGAAAAAAAGAGAAGAACATAGCAATGTTGCAGAGGGTGAGAAGTGGTTTGGAATACTTGTGGGAAACAGGGAAGCTCACAGTGTGTTGTGTGTGAAAGAGATGAAAAAATCAGACAAGCTCTTTAAGCTTTCACCTTTTTTACTTTCATCTCTAGCCCTTCTTCTCTCTCTCCCTTCCCCGCCTCTCACCACGTGGCCATAGCCAGCCTCTCTCCCTCTTTCTATCTTCTCTCTTTCTCCCTGCCTTTCTACAATAAAGCTCTAAAAATATAAAAAAAGGAAAGAAAAGAAAAAGAAAAAGAAAAAGAAAAAATCAGACGAAATGAAGAAAATGTTCTGTGAAATATTTCGTACAGGCTGAGTGAGGATTGCCCATACTTAAATATGATTTAATTGTATATTTAGGGATCTTAGTTCTTAAGACTAATAGATCTGGGCCTAGGACCCAGTATAAAGCATGGGGTATGGATAAATTCCTTTGAAAAATTTCCAAGGCCTTTAATACACCTATACATGATATTTGAACTCTGTGTACTGTATTCCCAACCATAAGCTTTTAAAATTAGTTTACATCATGTTAAATAATGTTACATTTTCAAGTGGGACTAATGCCTTGTGCATTTTTATACAAGCAAATTAACATACAATCTGAATAACTTTCACAATATTAAAGGGCTTTTCTCTGTGCTATTATTTAGCTAAAGAATCCTGCTAATTGTATTATGATGTTCATGCAAATATGTCTAAAATCTGGACATTATACTAAAAGAAAAAACCACTTTAGGAGGTGGTGGACTGTCCTTGTCGAAATATTGGAAGGCTTGGTTTCTGTAACTCTCTAAAGAATAAAGATCTTTAGAGCTTTGTGGATGCCCAAGTGCATCAGGAGGATATTTGTTCAGCCTGATGAGTTTTAAACAGTAGAGTGTAACAAGTGCAAATACTATTTTCATTAGTTTTCCTATTGTCCAGTGCAAAAATGGAATTCACAGCATATTTAGTGTTTGCAAATTTTCCCTACTTTTACTTAACCCTTAATGAACTACATTATTTTCTTCCTCCCTTGATTCCTTGATCCTTTCTTCCCTCTCTCTCTCCTTCCCTCCATACTTCCCTCCCTCCTTCCTTTTTTCCTTCCTTCCTTCTGTCCCTCCTGTTATGTAATCAAGTCTGGCTTAGAACTCAAAATTTTGCTCCCTCTGCCCCCCCCCCCTCCCAAGGGCTAGGGTTATAGGTGTAATTACACCACACCAGCCTACAACTTCCTTATTACCTGTAGCTATATATTTTTATATTCACAACTATTTTACATGTATTTTTTTAGTTTTCCAGTGATAACTGGCCTACCTATAAATTTGAACTTTCATATACCACATACTATTAGTTTCTGTGCTTATGTTCCTAATAGAATTTGTGTGGGAAAACAATAATTTAACTAAGTAATTCATGAAAAACTCTCAAAATGATAAAATGAAGTGAGGACTAAATCTTACAGTGTTTGGGAAAAAAACCTGTGCTTTAGTAATTCTGTCTTTTAGTAATTCTGTCCTTCTGCATTCAGATCTTACATGGGCACCATTTTACCTATGGGACATTTCTCAAGGTGTTTTAAGTGACTAAATTATGTTTATTAGGGTCTATAGCTTTGAGGCAGTTTTATTAAGGATGCTATTCCAGTTCCTCTCCGTTTCTCCTGCTTTGTTTTTTATCATATTCACAAGTTTTTAAATTTAATGTAGGCCCTAATAGAAATAAATGGCCCCAAGGAAGAGCAGAGGAATTATTTTATTAATTACGTTTCCTGATGGTATTACCAAATACTTAAAGGAAACTCGTAGAGGAACAGACATGTGCTTTTGCTCATGGTTTCAGAGGGTTCGGTTTGTATGGCAGGGAAGGCTGGCAGAGCAGCACCTTTTACGTGGTGGAAGGCCAGGAGTCAGACATATGGAGAACGCCTGTTTTCCTGGCTTTCCCCAGGGAAAGTTGTTGTCTGCGTTCTGGATGTATTTCCTGCTTTAGCTAATCATCTCTGAGAACATTCTCAAGGATCCACCCAGCACTGTGCCTCCTCAGTCACTAGGCAGTCTTAGACACAGCCGCGCAGACAGTGCAGAGCAGCTGTCGGCCTGCCTTGTGCTCATGCTACTTATAGGATTTCTGGAGTAAATGTCAATGCATTCCTTGTGCTTAGAGACTTTCCAGATAGACTCATGGAGCAGTCAAAAAACTGATAGGGAATGAGAAGGATGGAGCTAGAGAGAGGGCCCAGTGGCTAAGAGCACTGACTGCTTTTCCAGAGGACATGGATTCAAATTCCAGCACTCATGAGGGAGCTCCCAGCTGTCTGTAAATCTACTTCCATGGATTAAGACGCCCTCTTCTTGCATCCTGGGCAATGCATGCATTCTGTGCACAGACAGACATGCTGGCAAAACACCTCCACACAGAAACATTTTAAAAATAATCCCAAAGAAAAAGAGTTAACTGAAACAAAAATAGTATGTAAATTACTGACTATGAAGACATAACCCCATTTACTCTCTACTCCCTGTTTTATGTGCCTTTCTTACAACACTCATGTGCTAGGAATTTCCACTTACAACTGGGCTTGTAATTTTCTTAGGCTAAGTACCTAAAAATGGTTGTACGGAGTTCATGTTGGTTTAGAAAGTGGGAAAAAGACTTTTAAAAAGTTTTAATCAAACTGGACCAATAGCTAAAGAATCTGTTGGGATCTTGGTCTCAGGTCTATAAGGTCTACAGAAGTTCTTTTCTAAATGCAAACCCGTGGTTCCTCTTCGCTAGTGATAAGAGAGGCTATTTTTATACCCAGATCACTATGGAGATTCGTTAATAGCCCAGAAGCGTGCAGTCAGGAGGGTTTCATCAGCCCTGCTCCGAGTGGCCTGAAACCATGGTGTTGTCATCAGCTGGGGGATGGGTGGATCATACTGGTTGTATTCTCACTAAGTTGTTCCATCAGCTGTGCAGAAGCAAATGTCAATCAATCAGTTCCCAGCCCCCTTTGGAGCATACTGTAAATCTTTGTAACTTCGAGGCCACTGCAGAATGGTAAGCCGCAGGCAAGGCCACGTGACCCAACTCCCTCAAGAGAGTCATGTGATTCCTGTCAGGCATTTCTTCCCCCATTCCTCAGCCAGAACTTTCATCTCCATTTAAAGTCATGGCCTTTCAAGCAGGGGCGAAGTTACACCTGTCAGTAATAAATGTCCTCAGTGATCTCTGTCATTCTGTCATTTCAGCAAAAGAAATGAAAAGGAACTGGATATTTTGTTACATATGCATTTAGCAACAGTTTGTGCCCCTTCTCTATGGTACTTTTCTATACCTTCTGTCTCTATAACTACGCAGACTTTTAAACTATTCAGTAAATGTGGGGAGATAGGGGAATGATGGAAAAGTCAGGTTCCATGTGAGGGACCCATTATATTTAATAACTGCATAAGACTTACCTGACCAAAGATTTAACACTATACACAATCTACAACAGAAATCTACATGTGCCCTTTAACATACATGTTCTGTTTATTTTTTCTGTGTTACACTCTGATAACTCTGGTGCTGCCCATAACACCATACACCTGTTCAGCCACTAGTTTATTTCTAGAGAGAACAAAGTTAATGTTTTATCAAATCCAGGTCACACCTGGGTCAGGACATTAGTAGGAAGCTGAATTCAAGTCAAAATGACTTTTTTTTTTTTTGGACTGGTGCTTGAACACCATTGAGAGAATTTTGTTTGAATGTTTTGAGGACATGCTATGGTAAGTCCCCGAAGAGGAAGACTTAAGAGAGGAAGACTTAAGGCATCATGCATTGATACTGCCCCTCAGCTGGATAGGGCCTGCCCAAGAAACCGGAATGAATTTCATCTTTCCTGCCCATATGAGCCGTTATCCCAACAGAAGACTCTCTATTCCAAATGTATTTAGGTGGATGTACCTGACTTTCAGGGAACATATTTGATGACTGTTCCACAACTGAACTAAATGAGTCAATGAAAAATTAAAACTCCTTCATGACAGTGACATTCTGAAAAGTCTGGACTCAGGTCTTCTGCAGGTGTATCAAGTGCTCTTAACTACAGAGCCACCCCTGTGGCCTGGCCAGACTGATTCCCTTCCTGTCTTCCCAATTAACTGAAAGCAGAACCTAAATCTTAATCAGCTGTGCACACTAGCTCACTTTGTTTCTGAAAAAGTCAGCTCCAATGTATGAATTACAAATTTGTAATAAGCTTGTTAGAGAATTAAAACATTTGTAACTTAGAAATTATTTTGTGCCCTATGATCATAGTTTGGGGAGTAAAAAAAAATCTATTGTCTTTATTACAGTTGAATTCATATACGGGGCTAAAATGGGTTACTACTATTTAATATTGCTTTCCAAAATCTATAATCACTTCATTCACATATGCTGCTGTTACACATTATGTGTATTAAATTATAACATCTAGCCCTCACATCACCCTTCCCTCTGTTGCCCCTCATGTCTCACAAGTCCCCTCCCTTTCATGACATTTTGCCATTGTCACTGTTTTGTTACTTCCCGAGATCCTCCAAGCCTGACTAGGTCATCCATGCGACCATGGGCTTGGTGCATGGGATTTTGGGTTTGACGTTCTCCCGACATGCCTATACTCCAGAAGAGCAGGGTGTTGAGAAATGCAGCCCCACCACCCACACTGAAACCATGTAAGACTGCCTCTGGAGACTGAACTCTGAAGGCTAGAATTGGAGCTCAGGTTTGGAAAAGTGTGGAAGCCACCTTTCCCTCAGACATCATCATCCTTGATTCATTAGGAGGCCATGCTCTGCAGCTGGCTGCATTTCGCAGTTCAGCCACCTCGGCCAAAGCTAGGTAGTGCTTGGACAAACCATGCATGGTTGGAGAGACAAATATTGGTAAAGCTTGCATCTCTCCTCAGTTTATAACTCCCATGACTCTGCCCTGTTCATCTTTTTCCCTTTGGTGTAGAAATACAGGCAAGAACACATCTGATCCATTTTCTTCAGTGTGTTTTATAGATTGTTGTTGGTTTGTAGTAACTGGAATTGGGCTATGCTATTCAAAGCTGTAGTTTGTACACGTCTACCATTTAGATTAAAGAAGATATGTATTTCATTTCCTCTCAATTTTTATGTGATAAATCTCCCATTTGTGTTATATTTCCTCCCATAGAAGGTTGACATTGACTTCTATAGAAAATGGCTGTACTTTCAAGGCTACTAAGCAGATTGTGCTTGGGTAAGTTTTAAGGGGTGATTGAAAACACAAAGAACTGTTGTTATTCCTGAAAGATGGTGTCCTGGGAGGTGAATTTCTGTGTGTGATAAGGAGCTGCCCCTAGTACCCTGTATTTAACAGAGATGACAAACAGCCCGTGCCTGCAGCAGAGCAGAGACTTGAAAGGACAGAATGGGTGTTGAAAAGGAGCCCTTGATCTGGTGCACATCACAGGTTCTGTGATTAAGGAAGATGGCTCTGATTTGATGTGGGCCATGGAGCAGAACGATGGCCAAGTAGGGTGCTGGAGCAGCACGTTTTATGAATCTTCTGGAAGGCTGGCTATCTCCGGAAGGCAGGGGAGACAATGCTGATGTAGTTTAGGTGATGTTTTGTTTTGTCCCCATTTCCCACCCTATTTTCCTTCATTTCCCTTCTGCCTCTTCCCTTTCCTCCTTCCCCTTTATTGAAAGATTAAATACTAACAATTGCTGGTAATGTGTCTCCTTCTGAATGTGGTTACAAGTCTTGAGATTCAAAGAGTTAGTTCAAGTTTTAAAGTGTTATGAAAACATTGCTTACACGCGTTGTTAAAATACTGTGTGAAGTTGCAATGTTTTGAAACAGTGTCTGATCAGAAGGACAAAATCGGATCTTTTTTACTAGATATTTTCTTTATTTACATTTCAAATGTTATCCCCTTTCCTTATTTCTCCTCCAACCACCCCCATCCTATCCCCCTCCCCCTGCTTACTAACCTACCTACTCCCAATTACCTGTCCTGGCATTCCCCTACACTGGGGCACAGAGCCTTCACAAGACCAAGGACCTCTCCTCTCATTGATGTCCCACAAGGCCATCCTCTGCTACATATGCAGCTGGAGTCCTGAGTACCTTTTTGGTTGGTGGTTTAGTCCCTGGGAGCTCTGGGGGTACTGGTTGGTTCATATTGTTGTTCCTCCTATGGAGCTGCAGACCCCTTCAGCTCCTTGGGTCCTTTCTCTAGCTCCTTCCTCCATTGACCCTGTGCTCAGTCCAATAGATGGCTGTGAGCATCCACTTCTATATTTGTCAGGCACTGGCAGAGCCTCTCAGGAAAGGCCATCCAGTGACTGTCCCACATGGGAATCCATCCCATATACGGTTACCAAACCCAGACACTATTGTGGATGCGAAATAGGATCTTAAGGTCAATATGTTGGAGACACCTTTGGATACATTTGTACCAAAACATTGTAAATCAGCATGGTTAATTACAGCCCTAAGTTTCCCTTTTACTCATTGTTATATTGAAATGTTAACTGCTAGGGCTGGGGGTGTGGCTCCATCCATGAAGCCCCTACGGTGCAAGCATGATCACCTGACTTCTGATCCCCAGCTTCTGGGACAAGCTGAGTGGGAGGCAAGTGTTTATAATGCCAGTACTGTGAGCAGGGAACAGACATGGATATCTTAGAAACAAGTAGTGTAGATAGTTTATCCAATCTGTGAGTTCTAGGCTCCATGAGAGGCACAGTCTCAAGTCAGGTGGAGGGCCACAGGGCTGACTCAGCAGTAGAAGGTGCTTGTGGCTGTCTTACAACCTGAGTTCAATCCTCAGACCCCAGACTATTAAAGGCCAAACCTGACTCTCACAAGTTGCCCTATGAAATCCATGGAACCATGGCATGCTCTGCCTTCCCTATCACATCACAAAATAAATAAGGGCAAGTTAAAAAAAATACTGTGGAGAGCAAGAGAAGACACCTCCACAAAGACACAAACACACACATGTATACTATAAAAAAAAATAAATGTCTACCTTCTAATTATATTTTAAATACCACATTATATTACAGATTTTTATCAATGGTAAAGTGTATTAAATTTTATGCATATTTTAATGGCATGCTTTCTTGATAAACTATTTTTATTACATTAATTTGTCTTGCTATTTCTATAGCCAACATATTTTAACTAATGCTGGAAAAAGAAAGATGCTGACATTTAGCAACACAGAACTTAGTTATCTAGACTTTGTGAACTCTGCCTTGGGCTTAGAAGACTACAGACTGCCAGAGAGGAGAATGTAGAACCAGTGAGTGGCTCTCTAAGGGTATATTTGACAAACATTTTTGTTCATTGGCTAGGCACACAGTCATGTGGAAGTAGACTGACATAAATGTAAACGCCAATGCATTTACTTTTTATGATACATGTGTTTATTTATAACAACAGTACCTTGGGTTATTAGAGCTCAGATTTAAAGAGCCAAGCTCTGAGACTATTATAATGTTTAAGTAGGTGTGTCTGCAGGGTTAGGAAGCTGACAGTATCTCAGCTCAACAGTATCTTAGAAGTACTTTGTCTTTCATGTTCCACTAAGCAACTGCTACAAGAACCATAGGAATTATTAAGTAAACTTTATTGAGTAAAACTACTTTACAGTTCTTGATTATGGAATAAGGAGTTTCTGGGCCCACAACCTTCAGAGTATACTTTGATGGTCCTTCTTAGCTACAGTCAAGCAACTCTTCTCTGTAAACCTTGGGCCTTCAGTCAGCCCACAGACTGATGGAGTTATTAGGCTATGGACACTAATACTTAGAATAATAAATTACTAAAATGATCAAAGTTTTTCTGCATTGCATTTTATACAACAAACTATAAACATAAGTATTCGGATACCCTCAAGCCGAAGGGACTATTGATATGTTCAAGTCACAGCATTATTTTTATAATAAAGCAGTCACAGTGACTATAGAAAAGTGACATTTCCAAGACCCCAAGTCATGCAGGCAGGACTCCTATACTCAAGAAATCCACATATCCCTTAGGATGATTTGTGCAGTGGTAAGAAAATGAACTGATAATGGAGATGTAAGAGATGTAAACTAAGATGTGTCGATATGCATATGCATTATGTATACTATGCTGCTTAAGCATTCTGAATACAACTACTACTTTAATAAGTTAACAGTACTAACAATGATGCTGTAATGTCAAATGAACGCTCACATCATAGTTTGGATAGTTATCCGTTTTTATACGAACTCAACTGTGAGTAATTTTTGATATAGCAGTTCCTACTATCAGGACTTTATAGGAAAAATAATTGCATGAAATGTGTAAGTGAGAATATTAGAAAATAAAGTGGCAAAAATAAAAACATGGCAGTAGCTACCTAGGTCACCATTAATTGAATATTTTTTAAAATAATGGAATTGTGTATATCAGTTGGGTCCTTCTGGGAACATAATAGAAAGCTGATTCTGACAGGAAGGGTTGGGAGAGATTGTCGTCTTTTGTGCCAGGCAGTTTCCATGACATATTCTATGTTTGCCTAGAACTGCTTTTATACCACCACTAGCATACATACAACAGTTATCAACTGAATCTTGCCCATCCAATTATTTTGAAAGACATTCTTTATGTACAATAAAAGTCGCTGGTATGAGAAAACTTGAAGCCATAGGAATGAAGCAGCCTAAGACTATGCACAGACTGAAGGGCAGGGTGATTACAGACATGCCTGCTGTGTGGAAATGACTCTGTAGGGGAAGATACTTGTACCATCAAGATATTGACTAGCGAAAACTACCACTTGATATGTTTGTCCAGCATCTGTCAACTCCCTAAAAGATCTGCTCCAGACACCTGTTGTTGGCTATGACAGTTTGCTTGATTTGCTGACTTGAAATATGCTTACCCACACGCTGTTTCTTTAGAGGTATGGAGGAATGCAGTATGATGGTTTGCATTATCTCTTTCTTCATTATTTTGGGCCAAGCTGGAATGGATAGACTTGGTCATTATGTTCTTGGATTGTTCAACTTCCATTGTGAAAATGACTCATTTTCTTTTGATTAGATATTTTCTTTATTTACATTTCAAATGCTATCCTGAAAGTTCTCTATACCCTACCTCCGCCCTGCTCCCCTACCCACCCACTCCCATTTCTTGGCCCTGGCATTCCCCTGTCATTGTTTTTAATAGCTGAGTAGTACTCCATTGTGTAAATATACCACATTTTCTATATCTGTTCCTCTGTTGAGGGACATATGGGTTCTTTCCAGCTTCTGGCTATTATAAATAAGGCTGCTATGAACATAGTGGAGCATGTGTTCTTATTGCCATTGGAACATCTTCTAGGTATATGCCCAGGAGAGGTATTGCTGGATCTTCCTGTAGTACTATGTCCAATTTTCTGAGGAACCGCCAGACTGATTTCCAGAGTGGTTGTACAAGCTTGCAATCCCACCAGCAATGGAGGAGTGTTCCTCTTTCTCCACTTCCTCGCCAGCATCTGCTGTCACATGAACTTTTGATCTTAGCCATTCTGACTGGAGTGAGGTGGAATCTCAAGGTTGTTTTGATTTGCATTTCTCTGATGATTAAGGATGTTGAACATTTTTTCAGGTGCTTCTCAGTCCTTCGGTATTCCCCACTTGAGAATTCTTTGTTTAGCTCTGTACCCCAGTTTTAACAGGGTTATTTGAATTTCTGGAGTCCAGCTTCTTGAGATCTTTGTATATATTGGATATTAGTCCCCTATCAGATTTAGTATTGGTAAAAATCCTTTCCCAATCTGTTGGTGGCCTTTTTGTCTTATTGACAGTATCTTTTGCCTTATGGAAGCTTTGCAATTTCATGAGATCCCATTTGTCAATTCTTGATCTTACAGCACAAGCCATTGGTGTTCTGTTTAGGAATTTTCACCCAGTGCCCATATCTTTGAGGCTTTCCCCCACTTTCTCCTCTATAAATTTCAATGTCTCTGGTTTTATGTGTAGTTCTTTGATCCACTTAGACTTGAGCTTTGTACAAGGAGATAAGAATGGATCAATTCGCATTCTTCTACATGATAACCTCCAGATGTGCCAGCACCATTTGTTGAAAATGCTGTCTTTTTTCCACTGGATGGTTTTAGATTCCTTGTCAAATATCAAGTGACCATAGGTGTGTGGGTTCATTTCTGGGTTTTCAATTCTATTCCATTGATCTACCTGTCTGTCGCTGTACCAGGACCATGCAGTTTTTATCACAATTGCTCTGTAGTACAGCTTTAGGTCAGGCACGGTGATTCCCCCCGAGGTTCTTTTATCCTTGAGAAGAGTTTTTGCTATCCTAGGTTTTTTGTTATTCTAGATGAATTTGCAAATTGCCCTTTCTAACTCAGTGATGAATTGGGTTGGAATTTTGATTGGAATTGCATTGAGTCTGTAGATTGCTTTTGGCAAGATAGCCAGTTTTACTATATTAATCTTGCCAATTCATGTGCCTGGGAGATCTTTCCATCTTCTGAGATCTTCAATTTCTTTCTTCTGAGACTTGAAGATCTTGTCATACAGATCTTTCACTTCCTTAGTTAGAGTCACACCAAGGTATTTTATATTTTTTGTGACTATTGTAAAGGGCGTTCTTGGGCTGGTGAGATGGCTCAGTGGGTAAGAGCACCCGACTGCTCTTCCAAAGGTCCTGAGTTCAAATCCCAGCAACCACATGGTGGCTCACAACCATCCCTAACGAGATCTGACTCCCTCTTCTGGTGTGTCTGAAGACAGCTACAGTATACTTACATATAATAATAAATAAATCTTAAAAAAAAAAAAGGGCGTTCCTTCCCTAATTTCTTTCTCATCCTGTTTATCCTTTGTGTAGAGAAAGGCCATTGACTTGTTTGAGTTAATTTTATATCCAGTTACTGCACTGAAGCTGTTTATCAGGTTTAGGAGTTCTCTGGTGGAATTTTTAGGGTCACTTATATATACTATCATATCATCTGCAAATAGTGATATTTTGACTTCTTCCTTTCCAATTTGTATCCCCTTGATCTCCTTTTGTTGTCAAATTGCTCTGGCTAGGACTTCAAGTACTATATTGAATAGGTAGGGAGAAAGTGGGCAGCCTTGTCTAGTCCCTGATTTTAGTGGGATTGCTTCCAGCTTCTCTCCTTTTACTTTGATGTTGGCTGCTGGTTTGCTGTAGATTGCTTTTATTATGTTTAGGTATGAGCCTTCAATTACTGACCTTTCCAAGACTTTTATCATGAATGGGTGTTGGATTTTGTCAAATGCTTTCTCAGCATCTAAAGTATGATCACGTGGTTTTTCTCTTTGAGTTTGTTTATATAGTGAATTACATTAATGGATTTCCATATAATAAACAATCCTTGCATCCCTGGGATGAAGCCTACTTGGTCATGATGGATGATCATTTTGATGTGTTCTTGGATTCAGGTTGTGAGGATTTTATTGAGTATTTTTGCATTGATATTCATAAGGGAAATTGGTCTGAAGTTCTCTATCTTTGTTGGGTCTTTCTGTGGTTTAGGTATCAGAGTAATTGTGACTTCATAGAATGAATTGGGTAGAGTTCCTTCTGTTTCCATTTTGTGGAACAGTTTGAGGAGAGTTGGATTTAGGTCTTCTCTGATAGAACTCTGCACTAAACCCATCTGGTCCTTGGCTTTTTTTGGTTGGGAGACTATTGATGACTGCTTCTATTTCTTTAGGGGAAATGGGACTGTTTAGATCGTTAATATGATCCTGATTTAACTTTGGTACCTGGTATCTGTCTAGGAAGTTGTCCAATTCATCCAGGTTTTCCAGTTTTGTTGAGTGTAGCCTTTTGTAGTAGGAACTGATGATGTTTTGGATTTCCTCAGTTTCTGTTGTTATGTCTCCTTTTTCATTTCTGATTTTGTTAATTAGAATACTGTCCCTGTGCCCTCTAGTTAGTCTGGCTAAGGGTTTATCTATCTTCTAGATTTTCTCAAAGAACAATCTTCTGGTTTGGTTGATTCTTTGAATAGTTCTTCTTGTTTCCACTTGGTTGATTTCAGCCCTGAGTTTGATTATTTCCTGCTGTCTACTCCTCTTGGGTGAATTTGCTTCCTTTAGTTCTAGAGCTTCTAGGTGTTCTGTCAGGCTGCTAGTCTATGCTCTCTCTAGTTTCTTTTTGGAGGCACTCAGGGCTGTAAGTTTTCATTTTTGGACTCCCTTCATTGTTGCCCATACGTTTGGGTATATTGTAGCTTCATTTTCATTAAACTCTAAAAGTCTTTCATTTCTTTCCTTATTTCTTCCTTGTCCAAGGTATCATTGAATAGAGTGTTGTTTAGTTTCCACATGGATATTGGCTTTCTATTATTTATGCTGTTATTGAAGATCAGCCTCATTCCTTGGTGATCTGATAGGATGCATGGGATAATTTCAATATTTTTGTATCTGTTGAGGCCTGTTTTGTGACCAATTATATGGTTAATTTTGGAGGAGGTACCATGTGGTTCTGAGAAGAAGGTATATCCTTTTGTTTTAGGATAAAATGTTCTGTAGATATCTATTAAATCCATTTGTTTCATAACATCTGTTGGTGTCCATGTGTCTCTGTTTAGTTTCTGTTTCCAGGATCTGTCCATTGGTGCAAGTGGGGTATAGAAGTCTCCCACTATTATTGTGTGAGGTGCAATGTGTGCTTTGAGCTTTACTAAAGTTTCTTTAATGAATGTGTCTGCTCTTGCATCTGGAGCATCGATATTCAGGATTGAGATTTCCTCTTGGAGGACTTTACCTTTGATGAGTATGAAGTGCCCCTCCTTGTCTTTTTTATAACTTCTGGTTGAAAGTCAATTTTATTCGATATTAGAATGGCTATCCTGCTTGTTTCTTCGGACCATTTGCTTGGAAAATTGTTTTCCAGCCTTTTATTCTGAGGTAGTGTCTGTCTTTTTTCCTGAGGTTGGTTTCCTGTAAGCAATAAAATGTTGGGTCCTGTTTGTGTAGCCAGTCTATTAGTGTATGTCTTTTTATTGGGGAATTGAGTCCATTGATGTTAAGAGAAATAAAAGAAAAGTAATTGTTGCTTCCTGTTATTTTTGTTTTTAAAGTTGGGATTCTGCTCTTGCGGCTGTCTTCTTTTAGGTTTGTTGAAGGATTGCTTTCTTGCTTTTTCTATGGTGTAGTTTCTATCCTTGTGTTGGTGTTTTCCCTTTATTATCCTTTGAAGGGCTGGATTTGTGGAAAGATATTGTGGAATTTGGTTTTATCATGGAATACCTTGGTTTCTCCGTCTATGGTAATTAAGAGTTTTGCTGGGTATAGTTGCCTGGGCTGGCATTTGTGTTCTCTTAGGGTCTGCATAACATCTGTCCAGGATCTTCTGGCTTTCATAGTCCCTGGTGAGAAGTCTGGTGTAATTCTAATAGGCCTGCCTTTTCCTTTTTCCCTTACTGTTTTTAATATTCTATCTTTATTTAGTGCATTTGTTGTTCTGATTGTTATGTGTCGGGATGAATTTCTTTTTTGGTCCAGTCTATTTGGAGTTCTGTAGGTTTCTTGTATGTTCATGGGCATCTCTTTCTTTAGGTTTGGGAAGTTTTCTTCTATAATTTTGTTGAAGATATTTGCTGGCCCTTTAAGTTGAAAATCTTCATTCTCATGTACTCTTATTATCCGTAGGTTTGGTCTTCTCATTGTGTCCTGGATTTCCTGGATGTTTTGAGTTAGGATCTTTTTGCATTTTGCATTTTCTTTGATTCTTGTGTCCAAGTTCTCTATGGAATCTTCTGCACCTGAGATTCTCTCTTCCATCTCTTGTATTCTGTTGCTGATGCTCGCATCTATGTTTCCTGATTTCTTTCCTAGGGTTTCTATCTCGGGAGTTGTCTCCTTTTGAGTTTTCTTTATTGTTTCTATGTCCCTTTTCAGGTCTTGAATGGTTTTGTTCAATTCTATCACCTGTTTGTTTGTGTTTTCCTGTAATTCTTTAAGGGATTTTTGTGTTTCCTCTTTAAGGACTTCTACCTGTTTAGCAGTGTTTTCCTGTGATTCTTTAAGGACTTCTACCTGTTTAGCAGTGTTCTCCTGTATTTCTTTAAGTGAGTTATCAATGCCCTTCTTAAAGTCCTCTACCAGCATCATGAGATATCATTTTGAATCAGAATCTTGCTTTGTGGGTGTGTTGGGGTATCCAGGACTGGCTGATGTGGGAGTGCTGGGTTCTGATGATGGTGAGCGGTCTTGGTTTCTGTTGGTAAGATTCTTATGTTTGCCTTTTGCCTTCTGGTAATCTCTGTTGTTAGTTGTTATAGTTGTCTCTGGCTGGAGCATCTTCCTCATGTGATTCTGTTAGCCTCTGTCAGCAGTCCTGGGAGTCCAGCTCTCTTATGAGTCTCAGTGGTCAGAGTACTCTCTGCAGGCAAGCTCTCCTCTTGCAGGGAAGGTGCACAGAGGTCTGGCATTGAGACCTGCCTCCTGGCTGAAGTTGAAGACCGGAAACAGGGCCTGTCCCAGAAGATGTGTTGCCTCTGCAGTCTGTGCACTCACCTGCACCTATTGGTCTCTGAGGGACCCAGAACACAAGATGCCTCCCTCACCTGCTCTGGAGGTCAGTGGAAGTCAGAGCCATCGCAGGTGGTCACCTCTCCTCTGGTGGGGAAGGTGCCCGGATGTCTGGAGAGGGAAACAGGGGTCTGTCCCAGAAGCTGTGTAGCTTCTGCCTGTCCCAGAAGCTGTGTCACTTCTGCAGTCCGCTCGCTAACCCTCTGCAGTCTGCTTGCTGACCTGTGCAGATTGGTCTCAGAGTGACCCAGGGACAAGATGGCTCCCTCACCTGCTCTGGCTTTCAGATCCCTCCTGGGTGGCCACCTCTCCTCTGGCGGGGAAGGTGCCTGGATGTCTGTAGCCCAAAACAGGTCCTGTCCCAGAAGCTTTGTAGCTTCTGCAGTCTGTTTGCTCACCTTCTGAAGTCTGCGAGCTGATCTGTGCAGACTGGTCTCAGAGGGACCCAGGAAACAAGATCAAATGACGAATTTTCAATGATTACTTTTCAGGTCCTATAAAAACTGACGTAGGTTTGTGGTGACAAGTTTCAGATATGTGCATGTACAGTCTAACTAGTTTGACATTGTTATTATGCTTAGATTGGATGCTTGACATTTAGATTAATTACACTTATGAGAAAATGCATAAGGTAATCCATTCATCTTCACACTTTTGATTCAACATAGTAATTAGTAATTCAACTTAGACATGCAATATAGTAATTAGGCCTCTGTGCAGTCCATTCACAGACACAGGGTCTTCAGGATTGGATGTCACTACACTTGTTGGTAGCATAGTATGATGTGTGGTTGTTTATGAATAGCTAATAAATGAATGATTCCTGAGATACCAAAAGAGTAGAGGGCTGAGAAGCGATGTTCATTGTGATGTCAGGATGGTGTGACCTGCCATGGCTCTGAACATCTGAGAGAGATGTTCTGCTTGCTGGCATAGTTGATGATTTCTCTGAAGACTCAATGGCTGAACGCCACAGTGACATAAAGACGTTTACAGAAATGGCTTTGAAACAAATCTAGTAAAGTTTTATTTTGGGTTTTCTGTTTGCCCAACGATTGTATAACTTTAAACAATGCTATGATTACTTTAGATAGTGGTTTAATGTATGATACCATGCTGACAAGTGCAGGTCAGTATCTTTATTCCCCCTAGCCTGCTCATCAATTTAGTTAATTCTGTGGGGTCAAGTTAATAAACTTCACACCGAATGGCAATGTATTCAGTTTCTTTTTGTCTTTAAATCTGTTCCCTCATGAAGACAGCAGAGCACCAACTTTTGAAGGAAAGACATTTGGTTTTAAATTCTGATATACAGTCTGTATAGATTGTCTGCATACAGCCATAGATTGTCATCAACTAAACATCTATGAACCTAGTCTCTTTCTTTATTCCACTTCTAGGGTTGGTTTTTTAAACAAGCAGCCTGTAGAGTGCCAGGCAGACCTGGAGTCTCGGCCTTCTGAAGCTTCTGTTTTTGTGACTGCATATACTCCCTTCTGCCTTTGTCAATAGTTCTCTCGTTAATCTCTTAATCACCAGGCTGACTTTCACAGACTTTCACAGGGAATGATGCTCTCCTCGTAACTCTCCTAAGCTGAGCACTTGGAGTACAGTCTTTCTCTCCTTCAAGCACTGTCTCAAGTATTTGGTATTCCATGAGAAAATAGAAACTTTGAAAATAGACTTTAAGTACAAATGAAAGGCCACACTCATTACTCTAATTTCCCCACCTGACGATAACTTCTTACCTTTTCCCAATGTGTAGGCTTGTGCTACTAGACACACTCAAATGAGCAGTTATATGTCTTAAAAGAAGAATTAAATATAAGATTCTTTTAAATGTGTCTTTTGTTCACCAGATAAAGTATTTACTTATCAGTTGATAAAATTTCTGTCTTACTCAAGCTATATTCAAGATAAATATCTTAGTACTAAGGCTCTTTTAGGAAATGTTCCATCCTAGTACTTTTTTTCAAAACCAAAAACTCATCTCTTGCTTTAGCAAAGCTATTCTAGTT
The DNA here is from genome assembly GCF_000001635.26 of Mus musculus. Lineage (NCBI taxonomy): Eukaryota > Metazoa > Chordata > Mammalia > Rodentia > Muridae > Mus > Mus musculus. Next base: position 98,536,952 of record NC_000071.6, read on the forward strand.
AGAGGTTAGAAGGGTGATATTCTATTGAGTTTAAAGATGGATTGAGCATCTGACCCAAGCCAAACACTGTTCACAAACTGAAAATTCTGGGATGAGCAAGACAACATGCTTTTCAGAAAGGTTAATTGTTTATATAAAACTGTTTATAATTAATTAAAAACAACCAAAATAAAGCAGCACATTAAATTCTTTAATTTACCCATGAACCAAGTACTAGGCCATAGAGAGAGGAAGATATTTAACTTGATTATTAAAAAGTTAGACATTTTCATATTACTGAGGAAATAAGGAGTGCTAAAGAGAATATATTGAGGGGAAAAGCCAAAGTACTTTGGACAGAGGATCAAGCAAAATGAAAGACCTCTTGTCATCAAATGCTGTGCTGATTCAGTTTTGATAGTGGACAGAGAAGACAGGTAAATTCCAAGAAAACAAGCTGAGACAATCACTGCATAGGAACATGATAGTATGTATGATGTACTCTCAACTCTTACAGAGGAGTTTTTTTCTCCTTCAGATTAACACCAATACTTTTGTTTGCTTGTTTGTCTTGTTTTCTATTTTATGGTCTTAATATAATCAATGTCCATTCTCCAGCTAGTCAGACCAGATGATATTGATTAGCATTATGTCTAATTTAACTACGTCAACATGTCTTTTATTGGATTAAAAAAGTATACTTTGACTTTTTCAAAATCATTTTATTCTAAAGTATATTAATTTCAGTAGCCTTTATAAATGTTCTTATCAATACGGACTAGCAGTTTTGGTCCGGATAGCATAAAGGGTTCATATATAAATGATAACTTCTGCTCCCAACACTAGAAGCAAATGATAAAAGGTAAAGTGTTACAGATATTGGACTTGAAAACAAAGTTAATAAACTGCAAATATCTAAAACCACAATCTGGTTGCAGTGACTGGGCCTAAAAATGTTGAATGGGACACTTGGAAATAGAGTCAGTGGACTTATTAATATGTGATGCCTAAGAGTTGAAATTATTCTTAACCAAGATAGTTTGTCATATGCAAGGATTACAGATTATGGGTCTGACTATGAGTGTGAGACTATTACCTCATACAATAATGTGATACAGAGCAATGAGAGGACCAAGATATCCTTGTTTAGCTGTAGAAACTTGGTTATGTTGTGCATTGGCTTAGTGTTGCAATTTGTTGTCAGGGCTATCATAGTGAGGAAGGGAATATTTTAATTATTTGATAATAAATTTATTTATCATGCTAAGTGATAACTAAAAATTCAAAGAGTTTAAAGGCCTCATGATAGCTGAAAAATAGAGGAAAGATTCCTTTCATGGAAATATGCTTGCAATTTATGGTTGTAAAGCATGCTAGCAAACTTTTCTTAAGGAAGAAAAATGTTCATGCATGCCAGTTACCCCAGCACTAGGAGGGCAAAGTTAGGAAAATTGTGAATTCGAGGCCAGCTTGGGTTACATAACTAACAAGGCAATGTTCACAAACAAACAAACAAACAAAAATAACAGCAACAAAAAACAAGCAAACAAATGAAATCAATTTTATGGGAAAATTTAATTTAATGTTATTTCTGAATAACATTAAAATAATCATGAGGTAAAAGGGCAGGCAGAAAAGGGGAAATAATCCAGCATGGATAGTATTAATCACTTAATGAGTGAAGAATAACTTGGACCAGATGTTAGGATAGGCTCTTCTGACTCTCCCCCTTCAGTAGTGCCCTCAGGAAGGTATCTGCAAACAGGTGGACAGGAACACGGCTAATGTCACAACATTTAGCAGCTTGCATTGGGAAGGAGATATAGGAAGGAAGCTTCACCCACCCCACCCCTAGCCCCAGGCAGTGTGGTGCTGTGGTTATCACCTCAAAGAAAGGTGCACATAGGACCTTAGCACAGTGTATCCCATACCAGCTAACGTCATAACTCTGGGGAAGGGACTGGTGATGATGGGAGGGAGGAGGTAGGATTTGAAGGGAGAAAAGAGAGGGAGAGGGTGGAGAGAGATATTTAGTGTCTGTGTATGAAACTGCCAAATAGCAAGGTTAATTTAAAAGGAAAAATAAAATTAAAGAAAACATTGATACTCACTGAACTAAATACTATAAAAGAGAAATACACATTGCATGCTTCCTGACTATACTTCTTTCTTACTTTGTAATCGTTTACTACCAAGCAAGCATCTTTTCTTTTATTCTTCTATTATAATCTCAGTAGTTGCAGAATTCAAGATTAAGTCTTTTATTCATGATGTATATATTTTTTCTAGCAGTATTGAAGTATGGCTATTGCCCTGTAAATAAAAATTCCTTGCTGGAATCTGAGCCTGGTTCTATATGGCCAACCTACAGCCTTAAAGAATATATACTTTTTGTTTCCAAGTCACCAAATTTGTGATTACTTAATTCTAACAGCCCAAATATATAAGGTAATTTTTTTCATTATGATATAAATATTTTGTCATGAAAATCCCTTTCTAGTATTCATATTGTTTAAAAAGTATTTGTTTTTCTCTAGACAAAGTTTAACTATTCCTTATCAGTAAGACTCACTCATTTCTCCTTTCAATTGATTCATTCATTAAATAAAGTTATTGTTCTCAACAACTATTATATGCTAGGCCATTACTACTTGCTGTTTATAAAACTTTGCATGCTATCAGCAAGTAACCAGACATCCTCAAAATTGAAGACCCATGGGAAAGACTTACAATTAGTAAGAAAGAAAGAAAAAATAAAAAACAGTGTGAGTCTAATCCTGAAAGAAATCAACATCAAAAACACTGGTGTGTGAATTACATAGTAACCACACATACATGAGCACGAGGAAAAAACTGGTGTGTGCAGTGTTACATAGTAACCACACACAGGTGAGTATAACTACATTTGTTACTTCTCATATGTGAAAATAATCTTTGACACTAATTTTCAGGTTTCTGTGAGTGTGTTCCACATTTAAATACAACAGAACTAAGAAAAATATACTCAGATAAGTACAAGTTTATAGTGTTTAAAGAATGTTACCAATGGGGATTCCAAAATCAATTTTTTTCATTTGTGAATGAAAAAAAAAGTTCAAAACTCATTTTCTTAATGAATAATGCAACATTATTAAGCATGATCTATATTGTTTTGAAAGACACAATATAAAGAATACACAATATTACATGAGTGACTTACTTGACATCACAATGACATAAAATGATATTGAAAAAAATTAAATAATAATTTAATTCCCTTTAGTATATTTTTTTCTTCTTAAAATTGTTAAATATTCTTTTAAATGTGTTTCTTCTTACACTTCCAGCTAACAGCCCATCACTGAGAGAAGTCAGGTCAGGACTTCAAGCAGGGTAGGGATACTGAGACAGGAGCTGATGCAGAGGCCATGGAGAAGCATTACTTTTTAGTGTCCTGTCCATGGCTTCCTTTGCTTTCTTAGAGCACCCAGGACCACCAGCCCAGAAGTGGCACCACCCACAGTGGGCTGGGTCCTCCTGCTTCAATCATTAACCACTAGAATGTACCCCATGCTTGACCATATTTTATCAGCTGAGATTTTCTTTTTCAAAATGACTTTAGCTTATGTCTAAGTTGACATAAAAAGTAGGCAGCATAATTGACTCCTTGTCAGAGTGGCTCTCGAATTACTATTAGCCTACAGCCCTTTCATTTTTGTTTATATCCAAGATCTCATACTAATACTAAGAGCACAATATAAAAATATTCCAAACTTCAAATTTCCCAGTTCTTAAAAGTATAAGTACTTTAAAAGTTTGGTCTCTTTAAAACATCTGAAATTTCTCTAAAATATTCAAAGCCTCTCTAAAATTTCAAAGTCCAATAAAAAATGTGTTGCATAGATTCTTATTTCAGTGGGAGGTAGAATCAGGGCATAGTTAAAATCAAGGCAAAGGCAAGCCAAGATTATCTGTGTTAAATGTTCAGTGCTTGATATCTTGGACCCACTCACTGCCCTCTGGATTCCTAAGGACCTCAGTCACTTGTAACTCTGCCCTCGGCAGCACACACATTATGTCACCTAGGCTCCTGTCCTTGGTAGACATCCCATGGTATTGGCATCTCCAAAATGCTGGGGTCTGCCCTCCTACTGGGCTACAGCTTCACCAAGAGCCTCTTCTGGGATCTCTCCAGGGTCTCTGAACCTGTCACATGGTACCAGACCTCACCTTCTCTCCTTGACCTCTTTAATCCTGCGGCTTCAACTTTTGCTGAGGCTGTCCTTTCTTCAGTAGTCTCTCCTGTCCTCTCTCCTTGCAGCCTCTCCACTTTGATCCTTAAATATCTGGATGGCTGCCTGGAAAATTAAACTGAAAAATTTCATGACAATGTTGACAACCTTTATGGCTTGCTTTAAATTCCCATTCTTCAGAACACTTTTTTCCCCAAAGAAAGTATAGTTATGGCATAGTATTACAATTTTATATTGACAAGATGCTATTACAAAAGGTGACAGTTTCCTGGTTTTTTGTTGTTGCTGTGGTTCATTTTTGCATATAAATTAAGACTACAACCTACCTGCAGAGGCATTGCAGGTGTGGCTGCCGTGTCCCATGTGTGTCAGTAGGTGGCAGACAGGAGAGAGGCTATGTCTAAGCTCAATGTTCTGACCTGTAAACATTTGAATAATTAGTATCCTACATTCCTTGAAGATTACAAGCACCATGGGGCCTGGATAGGAAGCCTGAGACCACAACCATTTGGGCACTGCATAGGCCTGCAGGGAATGGAGGTGCAGACAGTGCCTGAGATGACCCCTTCCCAGGTACTGTAATGCACAGTCGGTGCATAGCACGCCTAAGACCATCCCTGAGATGACCCCAGACACACAGAGATCCCAGGTCCTAAGAAGAGCAAGGGAGTGGCAAGGGAGTGATGGAGAAATGGAAGAGCAAGAGAAGCAGAAGAATGTGGGCACAATGGAGAGAGGCAGAACTGGAGACTCAAGGGTAGTGAGGTTAAGGAGGTTCTGGCCAGTCTGCCATTGGGGACCATGACTGGGTCCACGGCTCTGCAGCAACAGAAGTCTGTCATCACCAAAGGCCAGGTGGACACCTCTGGGCTGGGCTGCCACCCTGGGATTGAGGGTTGTTTAGACTGACCCCACCCCTCACCTGGGCATCATGGAGAGCTGGCCCTGAACGCCTGAGTGCAGGAGAACTGACTCCACCCCTATCTAGCTGCAGGTCTCCAGAGAGCAGCCTGGGAGGATCTGTGGGTGAGACAGCCCCTGAGCACTCAAGAGTGGTAGACCTGCATTATTACTCATTTCCTGTGTAGTAGGGTGGGCCAGGAAGAGATACCACCTGCAGCATGTGGGAGACCTGACCATGGGGTCATGAGAGCAGAAGTCCCTGAGCTAAACCTGGGAGAGCTGGCCCTGCTACATGTTTGCCAAGCAGTGACATGGACAAGAGAGAGATGGCAATCCCCCTCATCCCCCTACTACCCAGGGCAGACAGGAGAGCAGACCCCAAGACCATCAGAGTCATAGATGTCCCTCACTCGTTGCAGGTTTTGGGAGAGCAGGCCCTGTACCTTGCCTAGGTAGCACAGGATATTCAAGAGGAGTCCCAGTGAGGTTCCAGTATTGCTAGAGTAGCAGAAGCCAGAGGCCTCATACTAGACCAATAAATCCTTGCAAACAAACGAATATTTGGGAGCAAAGAAATGTGGAAACACTGTGACACACTACAGTTTCCACAGGGAGAAACTTGTTTTCTATAACCTCTGTTGGTAGGGCGGTTGCAGGGGTGAAGGGTGGGTACAGTGGTAGGGGAAGATGAGTGGGATTGGGGTTCACGATGTCAAATTCAAAAATAATCAATAAAAAGTTGAAAAAAATTGCAAGTAATCTGAGCATAGATACTACCAGACCAAAGTTGCATACTACTGATCATGTTGATACACCATATGTCTTCAGAATGATCAGTTTCAGCTGCCGAGCTTATATTGCATATATCCTAGTTGGGTTCTTCTTAGTTTGACAAAAGCTAGAGTCATTTGAGAAGAGGGAACCTTAATTGAGAAAATTCTCAACCAAATTGTCTTAAAGGCAATCCTATGTGGCATTTTTGTCAATGAATGTTTGCTATGGGAGGGCCCATCCCACTGGTGACCTAGACTGGTAGTCATTGATGATATAAGAAAGCAGGGTGAGCAAACCATGGGGAGCGAGCCAGGGTGCAGTCTCCTCCATGGCTTCTGCTTCAGGTCCTGCCTCCCTCTAGTGATAGGCTGTAAGCAGATGTAAACCCAGTCCTCCTAAAGTTGCTTTGGATCATGAGGTTTTGTCATAGCAGGAGAAACTCTAGCAAAGACTACACGATCTATTTATATTTGCCATATATAAAAAATCATCTAGAAAACCAAATAAACCAAGTCTAGAACTGTAAGTGTGAAACAAGAATATAAACTTCATTCACCAAATGAGATCCTTTGAAACATTGTAATATAGCAGTCACAGATATCTACCCCAGGGCCAGGTCAGAGTCAGTTGAAATGAGCTCTGTTGCAAACTTCTTGTGTATGTTAACCATTCACTTGTCAGTTCCACTACGGGTCAATTTAAGACACTATTATGTCACCATATATGGCTTGAAGATACAATGAAAAGAGTGTATGCTCTGTTTCATAAATGCTTACTAATTTTGTGAATGTTCAAAAAAGTCTACCTTAGCTTCAGTTAGAGTAAAGGAATCTGGTCTTGAGTATTGCTCTTGAGGTTGAAGATATATATAGCTAAGCACACTTTTTATGGTTTGCAGTGACTAGATCAGAAGTACAGTCACATTGCATTTAGAGATTGGATTGTAGTTTTAGAAGATAGCACCATGAACTTCCAGTACTCTTTGTTTCATTATATTCTGATTGACAAAGAGTTCCATCTAGTGATCGACAGATTAAGTAGAATTTGCTGAAATATAAAACATGTGACTCTTTCTCTAACATGAAATGAATAATTTGGACCTAGTGAAATAACCATAATATTATGTAGTTCACTTAAGTCATTAGAAATAATTTTCATTCTGCCTCCTAGAGGAATCCAATAAAAGGAATTAAGTATATGATACAATGTCTAATCCAAAGATTGTTTTATCATATTTGTTAATATATGCAGTGTATCTTGATCTAGCTTTATAATGTGGTCTAATTTATCTGCAAACCATAAAGTTCTGTGACTTAAAATTTTAAAGTATGAAACGACTTTAGTGCTGCTTATAGTTTTTTTTTTTTTAGTTTGTAATGCCTCAGGCACTAATTTGTTCCTGCTTCTACTGAACTTAACTGAAGTAGAGTCAAGCTGAAGACAGCTTCCATAGCCTCTGTCTGTGCAGTGGTGCTCTGAGGGCTGCAGAATGAAATCTCCTTGTGAGTTAAGAATTTATTTATTAAGAATCTAGAGTCTGTTTGTAACTTTTCTCTTTTTGTTCTTGATATAAACAGCTGTTCTATAGTACACAGCTAATTGCATTCTCTTACTCTGGATCCTTTAGTATTAACTGATATTAGTAATGAAGAAAATAGTTTAAGTCTTAAATTGAGTGAAAATTTTCTATTATATATATATGTATATATATATAAACCTATTGTGAATTCAAAACAAAGGTGTCTGCAGTCTGGTCCCCACAGTGGTGGTGATCTAGTGATGGCATATCACCTGCTGAGTCTGCTCGCATGTTTATTATGAATTCCAAACTGGCACAGTCTCCTTATCTTCTCTAACTTATTCTTGCATGTGAAATTAATGAGTGAAACATAAATACACAGTTAATAGATTATCTTTTTGTTTTATAATGTTTAGTTATCTTCCTATGTTTGTCTCCAGATTTCTCCCAGGTAATGCAAAACTGTAACTTGCTTAGAAACAAATGTGGGTGACACATGTGAGTGTTGACTACAATGACAAGCACTCATTTGTTACATCTAGAATTGTAACAAGTCACAAGCTCTCATTGAATTCCATTACTTTAGGCCACCCTACAACATATGGCCCATTGATACTTTTTCGTTTACACATTTGATAGTAATAAAAATGATAGATTGCCTGGAAGGATTGTCACATGTATTCACTAGTAGTTAAACCATGAGAAGCAAATCTTATCAGCACTCTTCGTTCAATTAACAAAGAATCCCACGCTATTTTCAAAATGCCAAATCTTTCAAGGACAGTAGTCATATAACCATCGTACTAACATTTCTCAAACTGTTTAAGAAATAAAAACATAGCTAATTTCTCTAATTTCAGCTACATGGAGTCTGAGAGACAGTGAGACCGTAAGTTGAAAGGCAAGTAGGTGACTTAGCAGAACCGTATTTCAAAATAAAAATAAAAAGAGTTGAGAATGTAGCTCAGCGGTAGAGTACATACATACGCATTCTGGAAAGTCTTGGCATTGGTCAGTCCTTATTATAGATAGATGATGGATGTATGGATGGGTGGATGTATGGATGGGTAGATAGATCATGTTGTGGTTTGAATAGGTATGGCCCCCATACACTCATGTATTTGAATGCTTGATTATAGGGAGTGGCACTATAGGTGGGTGTGACCTTGTTGGAGTAGCTATGGCCTTGGAGGAAGTGTACCACTGTAGGGGCAGGCTTTGATATCCCCTATTCTTCGGCTTTACCCCGTGTGGTACACTGTCTCGTTCTGCTGCCTTCGGATCAAAATGTAGAACTTTGAGTTCCTTCTCCAGCATTCTATCTGCTTGGATGCTGCTATGCTTCCCACATGGTGAAGACTGATTAACCCTCTGAAGCTGTAAGCCAGACCCAATTAAATGCTTTTTTTTATAGGAGTTTCCCTGGTCATGGTGTCTTCACAAGAATAAAACCCTAATTCAGACAGACAGACAATCAGACAGACAGGAAGAAATCAGGCTCACATTCTGAGATTTCGTTCCTTCAGAGGTACAGATAGGAATTAGAGAAGAAGAAAAGTAGCATTTGCTGGCACAGTTGATCAGCCGACTCATCGTTCACACGTCCTTGACCTCAACATGGAAATCCGTCTCTCATTAGATGCCGTAGCTGGGCTATCCCCCAAATTTCCCGTCTGACATTAAAGTTCTATCTGTGAGCAAATAAAGAATTTCATTTATAATGACTTGGAAATCTTTTGATTGGCCTAAGATTTACTTGTCAAAGGAAAGCAAGAAAAGAGGTACAAATGGAAAATTTTACTGGAAAAATCTGTTCCTAAGATTTAGCATTACGATTCATATTTGCTCGTAAGTAAGCGAATGCTATTCACTAGTGGCTGTAGAAATATCAGGGTTTGACCAAATTCACTTAGAACAACCTTGTTTCTATTGTACAGGTTGAAGTCAGTTAAGAGATGAAATGGTTCAGTAGGAAAGATTGCTCAACATCAGTAGCTCCTGGCATACTGTGCTTATGATTGCATAATATCATCTATGGATTGAGATATTCCCTAATGCAGCAGGCAGGAAGGTGTGGTTGCTGGACCATATCACCTTACTCTTCATTTGTGCAGAAACTATCTGCTAAACCATTCATTTGTGTAGGAAACTTTATACATACACATATTATTTATTTATTTAATTTATTGAGAAAGTATGCCTACTGTCTAATAGGCATAGGCAGTTAAGTATAAGCATTACATTACAAAAGTAGAAAATTCAGTACACTAACCAAAAAAAAAAAAAAAGTAGCTTGAGTCTCCAAACAATAATGAAGAGTGTGGTCATCCACCAATAGCGCAGTTGTCTATGTTATAAATTACTTGTTTGTTCTGTAAATATCGGGTATCTAAGACCTGCTGTAATATATTCATTAAAAGGTAAAGGGGTGCTATGAAAGGTCTCTGAAACAGATGATACCTCCTAAATGTTCCTCAAAGAAAGAAAGGGGGAGATGCCATTGTCAGCAAGATGTAGTGGGTGTAATTGAATGTACAGTCAAAAGGAGAAGTGATGGACATGTGTTTTCCCCCCCTGAAAATGCCCTTACTTTGGAAAGAAATGGCTGTCAGTGACTGTGCATTCCCTTGACAAATTATACCGTGCTCCACAATGGCAGCATTTGTCTTTGGTCTGTGGACCTAGGACATTCCCCACTGATGGGACCTTTTCCTATCCAGGTAATAATAAAGTGGTCAGTCATGCAACCAAAAGATCAAGTTTAAAGTCAAAATTAAATAAGAATTCCCAGCACTCTAGCATTTCATGTTGTGCAGAGCTCTCAGCAGCCGGGCTTGTTTAAATGTCATAAGTATGCAAATGGACTACCAGGTTGACATGAAAGATATATGCTGGTAAGGTAGCGTGTTCCACAGAGAAGAGAAGAACAAAAACACTAGAACAAGCCTAATAGCGACTCAAAGAGTAATGGATGCCATGTAGCCTCTACATGTCCTTTAAAAACACGTGTTCCAGCAGTTCAACTAAAGGTCACAGTGTCTTACTCTGTGGGACCTCCCTGGATAAGCCACATTTACAGTGTAAAATAAGTCCCTTTTATTTCTTTTGAATTACAAAGTTGACTCACATGTCTAATTTCAAAAACTGATGTTTATAACAACAATTAAAATATAATTAATGTATATTAAGTATATGTGAGGAGATGGTGGCTGTAGAAAACTTTGATGTGCTTAGAGTTCAGGGTCTCCGCAAATCTCATTTGCTCTGAGAGATTAGGGAGCTGAAGTGAAAGAGGCATGTTATTATCACACCTGTGCAGCAAACTGGTGGGACCAGGGCTGCTGGGTCAGAAACACCTGACATCAGTCTCCTGTTGTTGGCTACAAGAACTTCTTTTACTCAGATTCAGGGTTGTTCTGTCGAAGGGAGTTAATTTAGAGCAAAGAGTTCCAACTGAGGAAATTCCAGAGGCATTCAAAGATTGTGGTTCATCTTATTAATTTAGGTATTTCCAATGCTATAAGCTCTGAATCCAATTTAGCCATTTAAGGTTTTGTCATAGATCTATCTCCCCATAAAAACAGAAGGTAGGTTGATCTGAAATTTGCAAGCAAACGAAGTAGTCTTGTTTCGAAGAGAGATGAAAAGAGGCTTTCTGAATTCAGAAACAATGGGAAATCAGAAACTAACCAGTTGGAGTGCTTAAAACATTTGTCTAAGACTGGAGGATATGAAGACAGTGTAATAGTTCACAACGTGGCTGACTGGCTGAAGTCTATAACTTCTGGATTACCAAAATGATCCCATTTCCAGGTGGAAAATTTTATCCTTCTCCTTTAGTTTCTATTAAATTTGAGGTCCAATGATATCACTGTGAGCATATGACTTTGAATGTGTATACTAAAAATGGACATATGCAGTGGAAGTTTTAAATTCCATGCGAAGTGGCTTTTCAGAAGTAGATTCTAGTGAGGGGTCCTTAGTACTAGGCATCAAACCTGTAGAGGGCTAATGGTAGGTCTTGTGGGCCCAGATAGTTCTTCTGCATGTGAGGTGGTACAAAAAGGACAATTGGGGTTTTGGTTTACTGTCTCGCAGTGTGACCCCTCACTGTGTTTCTAAACATCTATTGCAGTGAGCTAAAGAAACTAAAAACCATGTTCCTAAGCTCTTATATCAACAGTGGAAAACAAAATGTGATTCTACATATATGAGGTAGCTTGTCATAAGCGAGGAAAAGGGACATGGGGAGCCATGGGTTAATGCACAGATTTCCAGGACAGGCTGATCAATGCTTTGTGGAGATGGCTGAAATATGGCGATGGCCCAAACAGCAGGGAATGCCCCTAATGCCATGCAAGTTTACACTGAAGCATGCTAAGCTTGAGTCATGACTATTTTATCACACTGAAAACCAAGACAGAGCAACAAACAAAAAAGAAACAGGAAAGAAAACCGAGTGGAGCAGATGTGAGATGCTCCTGGCTCCGTGTGCTGGGTAACTGCCTCATAGCCGTGTCCACTAAGCCTGCTTGATTCGTAGCATGCGGTGTGGGTGGTCAGTCCTCAGCACTGTCGGGAACTCCACGGGTGTGTCAGGACTGGCAGGAAATGTACCCTGGAGCAGGAGCCTATGACAGGCTGTTCCCATGATGCTTTGGCTTTCCTGACTGGGTGTTTCCCCTTCTCCCTTCAGTGCTCACCTGTGTCCAGGTGCCCCTCTGTTGGGACCTGACAGCAGTTACTCTATGCAAACACAACAGTTCTCAACAGAGTCCCTTTGTTTACTTGACTCAATAGCAGCTCCAACTCCTCTTCACATATGTTTTTCAATGTGTGCTGAGGAATTCACACAATCATGTCTCAGGGTTAGTCCTGGGAATTTGATAATTCCTGGAAATTGGACTCCAGTGGTAACATTAGATATCACCTGTAATACTCGCTGGAATTCTGTGACTATAGTCTATTTTTGTTCTGTGTGTATTTTATGGTTATATTTCCCTCTTGTGTACATACTGCTTATATTCTGGCTCAGAGGGTTACTCAAGATTAATTAGTGTCTCCTGTGTATAAGAAATGACAGCATCTGTAGTTTATCATGGGAAAACATATCAATTTTCTTTGCTCAATCAAATCCAGATGAAAATATTGCATATTTCAGTGCAAGTGTTAAAGGAATATACTAAGAAAGTGCCTTGTCCCTGAATTAGTCTGGATAATAATATTCTTAATATAGATTTTAGTATCAGTTCTATTACATGAGTTTAAGAAATTTTATTATTTGAATTAGTTATCTTGGACATCCAACAATTAGAAAGTGGTGGAGCAATTATGCCTGTACTTGAAAAAACTACGAGTTATACAACTCTATCTATCACATTCCAGAGATTACTAATAGGAGTGTCCAGTGAGGACAGCTAGTTATACAGTAATGTGCCAACTATGGTCCGTTTTATACAACCAAAGCCTGTGCACTGTGAATGATCTGTTACGACTACTGAGTGTAATTTAGAAATGTCCACTGCTCTGAGGAGCTCCTGTCCCTCCGCCTGATTCCACGCATCATTTCAGATGTGTTGGTAACAGCAGTAGGGAAAGCGAGCATGCATCAGAGCATTTCATGAAGATAGATCAGATGGGAAGAACGCTGGAAGAATTCCTGTGCTCCTTCCTTGAGTGTGTTCTGAATGACATTTGAAGATTTTTACGCTGGAAACAGCTGGTTTCTCTGTAATGGCTCAACGTGTGACTCTGGGCTCATTGCCTAGCTTCACGAGGCAATGTTTTTCAGGGTTCAATATGAAATGAATTAATATTTAAACTTAATTTATTCAATGAAAAAATAGGAAGAAATGTTAAATACAGATTATCTCTCCCTCTTTTCAGTAGCAGTAGCAGTTTTGCTTTACTCTCGCCCTCAATCCTAATGCTCACTGTCCCTCAGAAACACTGCCTCTCCTTCCTTCCTTTCAGAGATCTGATTAATAAGATCTTTTTTTTTCTTCTTTTTTCTGTATCAAAACACGGTAAGCCTCGGTAAAGCAAAATTCCTGGTCTGTTCCACCACTCCCTTCCAGCATCTGCCACCTCGGTGAACGGTCTAATCACTCCCCCAGCTGTGCAAGGCTAACTCTGGAAACATCAGTGGACTCTCACCCTCACCGTGTGTGCTGTCTTCAATCAGGCCTGGCTTTTTCAACTCCATTCCTCCTCCCACACTCATGGCTGACTAGCCCACCTTACTTTTAACATCCAATGCTTCCCCTTTCCCACATCTGTTCTTTGGGAAGTCATAAAATCAACCTAAACACTACTTTATTTTAATTTGTATCTTCATTTGTCACTTGTCTTAGCATCATATCTCCAGGAGCAGCCTAAGCTGGGCAGCCTCTCTCCTATGCCTGGGCCCTGGCACACATAATCCACACTTTCTTGCTTCATCACGGTATCAGTTGCTAAACCTTAAGATTTTAGTTCCAGGTTTTTTTTTTGTTTTTTTTTTTTTTTTAATGCTTTCCAAACTAGACAAATTTGCTTTTAGTTCTTAGTGTACCAAATACTTCTCCTTAGTTATTGCAATAGATAAAAACAAACATTTGTTTCTTGTAGTGACAATCCTGGAATTTTTGTTTCTTAAAAACCACAGAACTATTCTAAGTATGTTTTTTTGTTTTGATCCCAGGTGTGGGGATGTGGGGCCTGCTCTGGGCTGTCCCCAGCAGCTGACTATGACTCACCTTGTGCTCTAGCAGAGGTGTGGTTTTGCCAGCTGCAGATAATTTTTGTGATTGTGTGACATTTAGAAATCTGGGAACTTTTCAGAGTATATATAAGTGCTAAAGCCCAGAGAGGTGGAGTTGGTGGTTATTGGTTTTTTTTGGAGTTCGGTTGTGGTTTTTTAGTAGTTGTGCTCAAAGCAAAAAAACAAAAGGAAAGAAATTAGATTCAGGGATCTCTCTTTCTCCCCTCTTTGTTCTTCTTTCTCTCCTCTCTGGTGATAGGGGGTGAAACCTGAGGTTTGGGGGTGGGGGAGGATAACGGATGGGAAAAAGAAGAACCTACAAAGTAATGAAGAGCTGCTACAGTTTCTATGAGTCGATTTTCTGTGTTGTATAGAAGAAATCTCAGATAGTTCATCCTTGTATTTCTAGTGATGATAGCCAAAAATACTACAAGGGTTCAATGCATATTTATTGAATAAATGAATCAAGAAATTGATGCTCATGGAAATTCAGAAGTTTATCATTATTTTGATAATTTGCAATTTGATAACATTCACCTTATGAAATTGAGAGAGGTATTCAGATACTTAGAATAATAATTAGAGTAACAATGTAAAGATGAAGGACACTGGCCTTTGTTTAAGATGAAGCCTTTGACATTGGCAACTCATGCTTGCCAGTTCCCCCTTAGATCCTTACTCTCTAATTTTATATATTTTTATGTATGCTGTCCTAGACAATTCTATATGTGTCTTCATAATTATCTCTGTATGCTGATGTGTAAATGCTACTTTGTTTGACAATTTGTTACTTTAAGAGTATTTTTCTGATTCTCACTGTAGGAAAATGACATAAAATTCAGATTTGAACCCCAAATCAAGTCTCCTCTTTCCTAAGAAGCAGACTGCACGTGTTGCAAAAGCCATCATTGTCACGCAGGTGGAGCCTTCTGAAATTTATCTGTTTATTGACAATGGTTTGTCTTGGTATTTTTGCTGTGTTAATAGAATGCCATGGTTGGGGAAACTAAACAATTTTTATTTGGCACAGTTCTCAAAGATGTGACTACGACATCAATGTGCCAGCACAGTGCGGGTCTTCCAGAGAATGTCTCAAATGACTGGCTTCTATTGTGTCTCCAAAGGACGGGGATTTCCTGTAAGGATACTCATTCTATCCTGGAGCCACACTCACTTTATCTAATTATCTCCCAAAGACCCTACTATCAAGAATCAACTTAGCCTTTCAATATATAAATTTTTAGAGATGCAAACACTTTATCTATAGCATGTACAGTAAACACACACACACACACATACATACATTCAGTTTTGAGAATTAGTAATGCTTTTCATATGACATAAAATATTCCATATTTCTACCTATACACTAAGTTAATCCTCTTTATGGTTTCATTGCAGTTCATTATATGGCTGTGTGATCATCTGTACAGTCACCTACTGGTGGTGACATGAAATTGGTTATAAATATATACACTTTATACTACAAGCATATAACATTGTATACATTTATATAGGAGAAATTGAACAAAGAAAATTTCATCTTTTAAATGTTGTGAGCCATGATGAAAACTCTTTTCATGGAAGTTGAATTTTCTTATTCATGAGACTAAGAACCCTGAAGAGGGAGCACCAATTTCTATGGTAATGTGGTACTCCAGGTTGGGGCCCCTAGAATTTCTGGTAACAATTTGGGGAAAATGAGAATTTAGTATTTTAATTTGGCTGTCATATAACTTGGAGGATAAAGGATTAATAGAAGCCCTAGCAGCTAGCTGGGAAGCTACTGCGTCCTGTGTTAGCTGTGAGGTTGGGGACAGGTGCTTGCTTCTGTCACTTGCATTCTTTCTCTTGTATTCTCCTTGGTCCTTATGACTCAGGGTCAAGAGCCCCTTGTGCAATTTCTCATAAGCAGTAACAGGTGAAGCTAGGACAAATGGTTCGTGCAAACATGCGCACAAAAGGTCTCCTTAGAACCTGTGTGTGCTCACTGGGGCTGGAGTTGTATTGATTTCTCTGTTAAGTGTCCAGAATTAGCTGGACCTTGACACGCATGTTTCTTTCAACTGTTTAGCTTTCATAACGCAGCTTTTGAACACACTATTTACTGAGAAGGCAGCACCCTTCCTAAACGTGGTGGCATCTTTGAACCACAAGTTAATGAAAATGGAGGACTTTAGCTGCCAAACCACAACAGTGCCTCCAGTGTCTGTCATCTTGCTTTGAGCTGGTGCAAAGGCATGTGTTTTGCATCTGTATTAGAGAGGTTAGCCTTGACATTCCTTCATCCCATGCAATATTTGTTAAATAAAAGGAAAAGAAAGGGGCAGGCATGCTTCACCCAGATGTGATATTTAGTCAGCTTGGAAATTCTTCCCCTTGCCTTTCCTGTCACAATGCAGCACTCACCAGCACTGGCCTCCTGCATCCAATTAAAATCGATGATTGCTGGTGACTTATTATTCAGATTCCTAATCAGTTAATTACAATAGACCTACTGTGCAGAACAAGAGTACTACATTGCATTCGGATGGAAGCTTTATTCTTTGTTTCATGTTTACAAAATCAATTTAATAACTGCTCTTCCACGAGCCACTGGCATTTGTAAATATTTTTAAAGGGTAAGAAAATCCCCGAATCTTTTTTCAACTGTTATGAGAAGACAAGGTCATGTGTCAAAACCTGATCGTATTTACTTTTGCAAACCCACACACATTTGTTCTTCGTGGTAGAAACCACTGTCTTCTCTCAATCCGGCTTCATCGTCTGTAGGAAAACTCCATATGGGACTTTGTTCTTCCCACCTCCTGCTTTCTTCCTTCTTATGAAACACCTCTTCTTCCTCCTGTTCCCTGTCCCCTTTTCTCATTTCTCTTCTCTCTTAAAAATGTAAATCAAGAAAAGAAAATATCTAATAAAAATAAAAATAAACAAATAAAAGTATAAATCATATTTACTTCTATTAGTCAGATAGCAACAAAAAACTTGTTGAAATTGGTCAGAGTTTATATTTTATTCTCTGATATGATACCACTAGGGTGGTTTTGAACTATATGGAATCAAAGGGAATGGTTTGAACTGACTACCTTAATTACCATTTCCTTCAAAAAAGAATCAGAATGTGTGTGTGTGTGTGTGTGTGTGTGTGTATGTATGTGTGTGTATGTGGTTGAAGAAAAATGATAAGAACAAAGTTTGCTTTCAAGGATTATGAACATTTCTTCCTAAAGTGATACTAATCATGTAATAAATTACATTGGTTACTTCTATGCAAGATTTTGGTTTCAATGTACAGTTTAGAAAGGGATAATCTTCAAGTTATGAGATAATTTATAAAATATAATTTTGAAAAGTTGAAAAATGTGTTGCAAAGCATTTTTGCATTTGTGAAGCACAGAAATATTTATTCTTGGAGAAATTAGACCATTAAATAAACTTTCTCTTTCAATTGTTGTGTACATGGTTGATCTTATCACGGTTTTTAACCAAATGGATCAACTGTATCTTTGTACTAACATATATGAAAAGAAAAATTTACTTCTGTCCATTTGCCTTTATGTAAATTTTTAAAAAACTAAATTGGTTCTATTATAAATCACTTAATCTAAACTTAATACATTTTAAGATTCTATACAGTCTAACGTATAAAATTTGTGTATAAAATTTGTAAATATTCAACTTCCTGTGAGTATGCAGATATATGTGTCTAGCTGGGCAATTTGACATATGTTTAAATATATAAATAAAGATACACATATTAATATTTTTCAAGTAGTTCTACTTGTAGAAATATATAAACAAATGTTTAGAGTCCCATAAGGGAATATGTATTTTCATATTTCATAAAGGAATATCTTTTCATTATGCTTCTGGACCTTGTACCATTTGCTACAAATTGGGAAAACCAGTAAGTATTTAGTTTACTAGTAAATGGCTGTCTTTACGTACTTTCAAAGAGCTCAGTCAAACAGTTACGTCTCAGACACATCTGTTTGGCCCATGCTTTTGTAACCATAGTTAAAAACAGAAGTAATATTTTAATAACAATCTTAAGATGATATCTTAGGAACTTAAAGATATTTAAGTATATTCTACATTTTGTATTTATAACAGAAGGCCAAATACTTTCAAATAATGAATTTGTAAGCAGTGCTATAAATCCATACTTAATGACTTCCTGAACTGTGAAATGGCTCATCATTCCTGAATCTTTGTTTCTGATGCCCATGTCATAGGCACTTACACTGAGTGATGCAGGCTTCCTGTCCATGTATACTGCTTCCTGTGGTCAGCTTGCATGCTCATCAAGAGATACTCATATTTGTATTCAATGTCTTCCTGTAATAGATGTACTTGCTACTTTTCTATTAAGTTTCATGCTTAATTATTCATATAAATGAATCAGATATATAAGGGGTTATAGATATAGATGAATAGATGGCAATAGAACACTTAAAAATGTTTTGCTAGAACTGTTATTGCACTGGGGGGCGGGGACAAAAGTCATACATATCTAGACAGTTATTATGATTAAGTCATTTCTGAAGTATCTCTAATTCCTTATACACCAAAAAAGAAAAATAATAGATTTTACTTTCTTATTTGTAATAGACTGTAGTTTGTGTAAAGAGATGATGAATTCTGAAGAATGGCCATCTCTAATATGCATAGGCAAGGTCATAGCCATCATGTAAAACATGAAACTTCAATTGTATTTCCTTGTGTTACACACACCACTGTTTATAGTCACGTCAAGGTCCTATCTGACTGTTCTAAGAACATGACTCGGCGAGTCTAGCTGTGTCTGGATCAGCAGTCTTTAATGCGTCAGTAGGATGTAGTTAAAAAAATGACTGGGCCTGAAAAACAAGATTTTTCATAAAAATCCCTTTATCATTCCTAACTTTCTTGTACGACTGGTTATTTATTACCTTGCTATTATACAATGTAGGCAAACTTTATACCAAGTAAAATAGTAAAATAGTACAGTTGATCACCAAGAAGACAAATATTCTGATATTCTAATTTCAAATGTCTTATATAATATCTTATTTTTTCTGATTAAGTACTTTTACAAAAGTTATGAAGATGAACCTACCTAAGAACTTTTATGATATATTTTGTTATATTGAGGACCTATAAAAATGCACGTCTTTAAAGAATTACATCATCAAAAATGCTTCAGTTACTCTAATTGAGAATATGTAAAAATGATAATGACTTTGCCTTAGCTTGAAAAAACAGTATTAAAGACATCCCCTTTACAAAGGTGACTGCCTGTGGTGAGCTGTTTCCACTACATAGCTGAGGGGCACCTCACCAAGAAACCAAGGCTTGAGGGGCTGGGACTACAGATCAGTCCAGCATGTGCAAATACGAAGACCTGAGTTCAAACCTCAGCCCATACATAAAGGCTGGACACTGTGCTATGCCCTGGAAACCCTAACACTAGGGAAATGGACACAGGAGGATTCATGGACGTTGTTGGCCAGGCTAGTCAAAGGCATGAGCTTCAGGTATACCTAGAGAACCTATTCCCCTGCAAATAGAGGAGAGAGCAACCAGGGAAGATGATAGATGCTAACTTCTGACATCTATGCATGTGCACACATGTATATTACATACATGTACAAAAGAAACTAGCACATAAACCTTAAGCTATAACCAAAAAACAAACAAACAAACAAACAAACAAAACAAACAATGATCTGTGTTTTAACTGATGGCTGCTGTGCAAGAAGAGTCAGTATTTTTCAGGGATGAGAGCATGGAGGGGTTACCCAAGCTGCAGTAAGTAGATGGTCCCACATCCATTTACATGCAAGTAGCCCTAAATGGCCTTAGTGGGTATTAGATTTATATATAGTTAATATATATTATATACTTATATATAATATATCCATATAAAATATCTTTATGATATTATATATAGATATATACTATATAATATATATATATATATATATATATAATATAAAGTTAAGAGCACACGAAGTCTGATGGGAAAAGATAGAGAGGAATTGGAGGTAGGGGGTGGTAGATTTGATCAATATATAATATATGTACATCTGAGTATTAAATTAAAAATGTAATTTAAAAACTGAGCAATTTTCAAGCAAAAACCTCCAAGAATGGCAACAATTTAAAAAGAGTATGCTGCTAATTACCTAATAACAAGGAAATGGTAACTGTTTTAGAAGGGCAGGAAATTATTGGTCAGTTTGGGGAGGAGCCTTTGAAAAGGTCGGGGCATTCCAGGTAAGGCGGTTTTCCAAGACACTGGTAGTCTTGGGTCTAGAAATGGCAGGAATCGTTCACTTGCGGAACATCCACTGAGCTTCCCATAATGGGTGACAGACAAGGCAAGCATGTGACATGATTTGCCCTGTTCATTTGAAGACTGTATATTTAGGACAGGCTCTTAGACTCTGCAGTAGAGAGCAAATAGAGGCGGAGAGAACTGCAAATCCTTAGAAAATAATCTACCAATTCCATAATATATTAGCTTTCATTCTCAGAAGATTCTTAGTGATTCTAAATTAGTGTATTGGTTTATTTGTTTTAGTATGCATCTATAATGCACTTGTGAGTATGAGTGTGAATGTGCGTGCAGGTCTGAAAACAGCCTTTGGGGGTCAACTATCCCCTTCTCACCATGAGTTCCAGGGATCCAACTCGCATTGTCAAGTCATGGTAAACACTCTCATCTACTGAGGCATTCTTTTAAGGAAAATTCTTATTGAGTTAAGTAAATCGTAACTTGGTGAAATTTATAACATGAAATATTCATGTCTCAGTTCTCCACTGGTTGGCATCCCTTAGTTTCAAAAACTGAGTTGGGATGTAGAAAGTATTTTTCTAAGGTAAAATTTAGCTTTTCAGTTAAAATCTAGAAACCATTCCCAAACAAAATATGAGAGTAAGGTAAAAATTCCATCTTTCTGTATAGAAAATGTTTGCTTGAATTGTATTGTCATTAACAGGGGACTAAACTTGGATTTTAAAATATTTTTTGAAGACTCTACATTGTGGTATGTTTCAGTTTTATGTGCCTTTAAGAAAAAAATGTGTTCATTTGGCGTTAGGGAGTTTCCTCCACGAATCACTGAAGAATATGTTCTTTTTAAAATGCACCTTCAATTTCATACATGATATACTGGAAAAAGAACCTTGATGCCGCCATCTGTTCAGAGCTGTACTGGCACGTAACTGGGAGGTTTGCCTACTTCCAGGTAAGCAAAATAACTACAAGATATTTTCATAGTATAGAAATATCCTGCTATCTATATGGAGTATGAAAATAAAAACCCTCTTCATAAAAAATAAGTTAAACGGTATTAAGAAGGCCGGTATTTGCCAAGAATTAAACATTTTAAACAGCTGCAGTTGTCAGTTGTTAAATGAAGAACTTTAAATTACTCTGTGAAAACATCAACTACAACAACTGTGTCCCGCCATCCGGAAGAGTGAGACATAAGGAACATTAGAATGTACAGAACACTAATCCATCTACTTGAGTAAATGTAAGACTCTCTTTCATTACACAGTGAGGAAGGCTTTGACACAATTTTAAAGCAGATGAATCTCTCCCAAGAGAAAGACACTGCCATTATATTCAGACACGGAGGCCACTGATGACTTCAGCAACT
This sequence comes from Mus musculus, assembly GCF_000001635.26. Lineage (NCBI taxonomy): Eukaryota > Metazoa > Chordata > Mammalia > Rodentia > Muridae > Mus > Mus musculus. The sequence continues at coordinate 98,558,750 of NC_000071.6, forward strand.
TCCAGCTGGGCTATGGCTGGGCTGTGTGTTCGCTTCGAGTGTGGCCCTTTGAAGCTCAGGTGTTTTAATTTCCTCTTATTGAAAATAGTTTGCTTCTCACATAATATGTCCTGATTTCGGTTTCTCCTCCCTCTACTTCTATCTACCCCCCCCCCCCCATCCAGACGTATCACCTTCCTCTCATTAGGAAACAAACAGGTTTCTATGGAATAACAATAGAAGAAAATGTAGTAAGATAGAGCCAGAACTAACACGTCATCATGGCACAAAACAGACAGAAGCTTAAGCACCCAAGGAAGGCACAGGAAACGAAGAAGAACCATTTGTGGGCACATTCAGAAATCCCACAAAAACACCAAACTGGAAGCTGTAATGCACGTCCAAAGGGTCTCTGGGGTAAAAGAAAGAAGAAATTAATACGTGAATGAGATGAAAATTTAAAACTATGATTCAAGCAAAGCCAAGAAATTCAAAAGGACGAGGCCTGCATGGCCTTGTGAGACAAGGAGCCTCCAAAGCCAGCACTGAGTCAGTTTTCTGTTGACATAGGCTGCTGGGCATGCAGCCCACCCTCAAGACAGTTGCTATCCTCTGCAAGACTGCCTTGGAAGAAACTAAAATATCATTCGCAAGTGGCTGTCAATCAGAGATGACTTCTGGGTTGGCCATGGGAGGCATGTGTCCACATCTCCTTTAAGATCTAGGGCCCATGCCCTTCCCACTGTTCCCTGTACATTACCAAGACTGGAAAAGTGACTCAAGAATATGAAAGAAGATTCTTGCAGACCTAAGAAATACCAGGTCTTTATGTGTGTGTGTGTGTGTGTGTGTGTGTGTGTGTGTGTGTGAAGTGACTATTTTTCCAGCTCAGCCAAGGTATTTGCTAAGTAGACATTTTCCTATAAAGCTTGTGAGGCCTCGACAGTGCTTTAAGGCTATGAACAGCATCTAATGCTGTCTGTGATGCACATTACAAGTGAACTACTTGGCTGGCCAAGTAATGGTGGTCCACTGTAATCTTAGTGTTTAGAGTGTGGCTGAAGGAGCAAGAACTCCAGGTCAACTTTGTCTGCATAATGAATTCAAGGCAAGCCTGAACTTTATGAGACTCCGTCTCAAAACAACTAAACTATGTAAACAAGGGAAAGAAAGAGCCAGATATGGTTGGTGGCTTGTGCTTGTAATGTGAGGCTGAAGATTGCTTGGGGATCAACCCCTCCCTCCTTAAGTGGTTAGCCAGGGAACTCTCAGAGGTCCTGAAGACTGTGAAAACTATTGGAATCACTCATGGGTGCCCAGAAGAACTAGACAGTGCAGCCATATTGCTGAAGATGACACACTCTAGATAAAGAACTGGGAGAACCTTTGCTTGAGCTGAACTGCAATCTTTCTCCCTGTTGGCTACATTTCAGTGTTGGATGGCTCCAGTCAGGCCATTGAGAGAAAAAAGTCATCACGCTCAAAGCTGGAGACCCTGTGCTAAAATAGTGAGCTACCTGCTAAGACATGCCCACTGGTGAAATAATAGCAAGGATAGGCTGGAGATAGCCAAATGCCCACTGATTGCTTTTGCAGGTGAGAATTCATGCCTGCTACTTTAGAATTTGTGGGAGGGAATTCACTCCTGACTGTAGGAATTTCCCAGAAGCCTATAGCTTAGAAGCCTGTAGCTTACATACCCTAGGGAGGATTCTAGTACCAGTGGTTTTTGTTTTTTTGTTTTTTTGTTTTTTTCCCAAATTGACAGGAAGTTAAATTGCCTTATAAGTATTTCTATTTGAGTGCAGGCCTTATTCGAAGAAGCCTCTTTGTCAGACACAAAACAGGTTCGGGTGCTGGGGACAAGTGAGTGCTGAGTGCTTGGCCCTAGAACAAATGTCAGAGGGACTGTGGGAACTGAGGGAGAGGGAGGAGGATGGGGGGGACAGGTCTTCTGCGCACACACTGCAATCATGAACACACAGCAGTTGTCACTGCACACATGACGCTCAGTAATAGAGGGCGAAAACAGAAGAAAGGCAAGAATGGGGGAAAGGATGCGATGGTAGAGGAGAGATCAGCTGGGGAAGGGAGAGTTGGCAAGAATGGGGGATGGGAAGGGCAGTGGGAGGTGGATGTGATCACAGTCACTGTCTACATGTATGCTACTATGAGATTTGGTTACACAAATAAAGTTGTATTATTTGATACTTTTCCAAATTAAACCTAAAACCACATCGAATAAACAGTTACAAAATCAGAGAATTGGCATAGGGTCAAAATAGCCCAGAATGGACAAGGGTTGTGTTGGTTCTACCACTGGCATCCAATTTGAGTGACCTGCTCCTTCATGGGATTCTGGGGTCTGTGTAGAGCACTTGCCTTACTTGTGCAGGCCCCGTGATCCTAATACTACAATTGTGAAGTATTCACATATCAATAACTAATCCCCACTTACAATCAATTAAAACAGTGGGACTAAACCAATCAAGGAAGGGAAAGATTACCACATTAAAAAATCAGAAGCACTTAAGGAAGAAATTGAAAAGGACAGAGGATGATGAAAAAACTGCCGACATTCCTAGAATAATCAAGCTAATTTTATGTAAATGAATATTTTAATGAAAATAATACTCATATCTAATGCAGTTTCAAAGGCATCATTTGCCTATTCAGACTACTACAAGTGTAACAGTCAGATGGTAGCACAGAACGCCTCAATCAAAGAAGGCAATCATTAACAAAAAGCGATGCTTGAAGGACCACAGTGCCTGACACCAGCATTCCATGCAGTTAGTGATGCCATAGCAACAAAAACAATGATGATCCAGGAATAAAAACAAACACATGGACTAGTGGGATGGATCATTGAGCCCAGATTCAGTCTCAAGAAGCTGCAGCCGCCCAGTTTTGGCACAGCCATCAAAAGGTATATTGGATAAAAGACAGACTTGTTAACAAATGGTGCTGAGAAAACCAATTTCCACACATAGGCCACACACAAAAGTAGCCTCAGAATAGGTCATATGCCTTAACCTGAGACTTACATAGATAATACACTTCAAGGTATAAATACAGGAAAAGGTTTTTGAATAAAAACTTTAAAACCCAGGAAACAATCTTGAGAATTTTTTAATTGGATATTTTCTTTTATTTCAAATGTTATCATCTTTCATGGTTTCCCCTCTGGAATCCCCCTATCCCATATCTCCCCCCCCCTCTTATATGAGGGTGCTCATCCACCCACCCACCCACCCACTTCTACTTCTTCACTTTCGAATTCCCCTATACTGGGGCATTGAGCCTTCACAGGACCAAGGGCCTCTCCTCCTATTGTTGCCAGATAAAGCCATCCTCTGCTACACATGTAACTGGAGCCATGGGTCCCTCCATGTGTACTCTTTGGTTGGTGGTTTAGTCCCTAGGAGCTCTGGAGGGTCTGGTTGGTTGATATTGTTGTTCTTTCTAGGGGGTTACAAACCCCTTCAGCTCCTTCAGTCCTTCCCCTAACTCTTCCATTGGGGACGCCGTGCTCAGTCCAATGGTTGGCTGCAAGCATCCACATCTGTATTGGTCAGGCTCAGGACAGTACCTGAAGTTTAGATAGTTTTTGTACAGCAGTAGAGGGAAAAGACAGCCTACAGGATGGGAGAAAATCTGTGTAACCTGGACCCCTGGTAGGAAACCAATACCTGTAATTTGCACAGAACTAAAAGATTATACACCAAAAATTAATAAAACTCAAAAAATAGGCAAAATGGGTTGAACAGATAGTTCTCAAAAGCAAAAAGAGGACAGATGAAAACACAAAATGTCACATTTCTTTCATTTGTGGGCTCTAGATGTTACAACGTATTTACCCAGACAAACATAGGACATGGAAGGGGATGGAGATTAACCAGGAGAGAAGGGGAAGGATAGGGGTGGTAGTCAGGAGTGAGTATGGGCCAAGTGCATCGGTACATGTGTAGGAAAAACATGATTCAACTCATTACTGCGTGTTAACTTAAAACAAGTGAACAACAATGTAAAGGAAAAAAAGAGACATATCTTATCCCCGAAAAATGTATTGAGGTGGTACTGAAAACATAGAGGAAACAACTCCCAGATGATTTTTTTTAAAAAGCTACATTTACACCCAAAGATCAAAAGCAGTACTATCATTAAGTCTCTCAAAACACTCAAGACAAATTAGGCTGTGATTGTCACAGCATTTTTATCTGATGAGAGCCCGAAGCTGAGTACACACGGGTGCCAGGAAATGTTTCCCATTAGAAACGACACCGTACATTTTCGATGATGAAACCCTGTTGGTAATGGATGCGGAACCTCGCTCATGCCAGAAATGCTTCATCAAGTAGATTCTCTGCAGGAGGTAAAATTTCACCACGTTTCAAACTTTTATGAACAATATTTTATAGAACATATATTTTGATATTTGGCAAAACTATAGAGAGAAGCGGTAAATGAAGAACATAAATTTCAAGTCAGTAGTCACCTCTGGGAGAAAGGGAGGAGGGTGTAACCAGGGAGGGCAAGTTGGGGGCAACAACAGCCCTGGGAATGCTGGGGCTGGTGGGGGTTACGTGGGTTTTTAAAAATATGCTCCCTTGGGCTTCTGATAGACATTAGGCACTGGATTTGTTTGAATGTGATATTACAGTATTTTAATAACTCGTGTTGAAAAGAACAGAAAGTGCCATGAACACTGTTCCGGTTTTGTGCACTTTCTATGAGCCCTGGTTCCCTTCCCTTCCAGTGATTCCAGAAGCTATGGTTCCCCGGCCTCTCTGGTGTCCCTGCTGCCCCCTTACTCTGCTCTGATGGTGACAGTAAAGCAGTGACTATGACAACACTACCCCCAAGTTTCCACACAGCGCACCTCCAGCCCCGCCTCCTTTCTGGTGCAGAACGTACCTGTGCCTTGTGTTAACAGTCTGGATTCATGTTCCATGCTCTAGAATGATCTGAAGAGACAAGTCGACCCACTCTTACCTCACCACTCAAAAGCAAGACACTGCCTACTTTCTTTTGAGTTCTCAGCTCCTTAGTCAGCATTCAGCTGCATCACAGGCATCTAAACCAAGACTGCTGCTCCGTGGTGCAAGTGAGACCAGGACCACTGCACAGCCATTCCCTGGCCTCCACATCTCCCTGTTTTCGTCCCTGTCACCCCTTTTGCTTCCCATATCTCTTTTTCACCTCTGGCTCTGCTATAGCTTGGGGCTTCATTTTGACCATCTAGATTATGCGCATGAGAGAACAAAAACAAACACCCCCATTGTTGTTCTCTCTTTTTTGTTGAAGATCAAAAATACTGAACAAAGCATAAGTTCGCCATTCCCCTCCCCCATCCTCCGAGAGAATGCTCCCCCCCCCCGCCCCGCCCCGGGCGTTTGAGGGAGAGAGCCCATGCAGTACTGAGTCTGCCAGTACTGAGTTCTGCACCTTGCTCACTTTCTCTCCTGTCAGAATCCACATCCTTTCGGTCTCTCCTTAGAAAACAACAGGGATCTGAGGAAGAATAAAACAAAATAAAATAAGATAAAATAAACAAACCTGAAAAGAACAAAACAAGCAAACAGCAGAAAAAGCGCAGTATAAATGCAGATGGAGAGAGAAGCATGTTCCTAAGGGATTCACAGGAATCACTTAAAAATATAAAACTGGAAGCTACAATACCTAAAGACCTAAAGGGAAAATGCCCTATCCAACTCATATGAGGTAAAGAACCTCCAAAGAAGCCATTGATTTCATTTCATCATCTACAGGCATGGAGCCTGGCCTCAGAGTCCTTTGTATCCTCAGTGAGACTACACTGGAGAGAGCTTCTTTCTTTGTTGACCAGTGCTTATCAATTGGACATAGCTTTTGGGCTACGGAAGGGAGCTTATGTCTGCCTCTGCTCTTGGTACTGGGACTCAGTCTAACACAGACAGACCCATGCTGGCCTTGTGCACACCTCCACAGTCTCGGGGAGTTCAAATGTGGGTGGGTGGGTGGGTCCTGCTATGTTTACAGAGCTTGTTTCCTTAGCATCCTCCATCCTTTCCACAGCGTTCTCTGTAAGGGGAGCCCCTGACGGAAGGGATTTGATGGAGACATCCCATTTAGGATCGAGAGCTCCAAGGTCTCTCATCTTTGCACACTGTCCAGCTGTGGGTCTCTGTATTTGTTCCCAGCTATTGCAGGAGGAAGCTTCTCTGCTGAGGGCTGCGGGAGAACTGATCTGTGAGGACAGCAGAAGGCAGTTAAGAGTCATTATATGGCCACATTCCTTTAGCAAAACTAGTAGTAGATGCTTTTCTCATGGGTCCCTCTCTTGGCCACCCACCAGGGTTAGGGATAAATTCTATCTCATGGGATGGGTCTTAAATGTACTCAGATATTGATTGGTTGCTCCTATAAGTTTTTGTCACTGTTGCAGTAGGACATCTTGCAGGCAGGACACCATTGTAGACCAAAGACTTTTCTTTTGTTAGCATACATTATACCTTCCAGTACCCTGAACACTAGTTCATAGGGGTGCATAGTCTCAGTAGGCACCAGTTCAACTTCTCTCTGTTCAAGAGGCTGTATAGGTGTTCTCTTCAGCAGTAAGGCCTTGCTGTCAGGTTGGGGCAAGCAACCAACAGTCTTGATAATGGTCTGAGTGGTTTGGGTATGGGTATTCCCATGGGGCCCTTTTGCCCCAACTCGATCAGGTGTAACTTATTCTGAGAAGTGGATGCTTTGTTTTTGGTGACAAGAGATGTCCAGGTGAGACTTTGTCTCCTTGGCTATTTAGAGATATCATTCAGATCACCTTCATACACATGTATATTTTAGGAAGATAGATAGACAGACAGACAGACAGACAGACAGACAGATGCTTATTAATTTTATGTGTGGACTTCATGGGCAAGCATTATTATATTTAGTGGACATTAATTCAGAGGCCACTTGTTGACATCACTACATTTGAGTGATAGATATATACAGCTTTCTTCAGGTTGTAGTGTGCCTAATTAAAATGCGTCATGACATCAGCACCCTGGGAAATGGTGAGCTTCCTCTGAGCTGAGGTTAGAATAAAGAAGCAGTGGACTTTCCTTCAATGCAGATGGCAGGGGTATTTGAGGGAGGGTAGCTTACTCGTTGCTTTTAGTAAGCACCGTGGTCCCCTTTCCAGCTTCCTACAAACCCTCCAGAAGATAACATGTGTCCGATGCTTGAGCTTTCTTCCTCATGTTAGCCTTTGCAGAACTGCGGATGAGCACAAACTGATTTTATAAAATTTTCTGACGCAAATTGATGATTATTGTCAGTAGAAAATCCAAACAGCCACAGAATCATAAGTATATCCCACAGACATGTCAACATTTCCCTTTACTGATTGATTTGTGTAATTCTGACTTTACTCTCCTAAGTTATTCTAAAGAAAGCAGGTACATTCCTAGGTTTAAGTAAGACGCATTCTGGGAATTTCCCCTCTGCCTCTATCTAGCAACCCAGGCAAGAAAGCTGTCTATAAATATATTGAGTATAACACAATATATTGTGTACATATATTGATATATTGTAAATATATCTTAAAAATAACACCCTTGCAGTCTGTATGTAATAATAAAGTCTTCAGTGAAGCTGATTTTCTTGAGTGGGTATTTTCCACCAAATAAGTGATAATTTATCAGGTATGCCAGTATCATTCCCAGTAACCTACCTTTTTTTGCAGAGCAGTCTCTTTAGCATGAGGGGCAGAAAGAGATTCTTTCTTTTTATTTGTTGTAAAGTAAAAAACTTGAAAAAATTTGAAGGTAAACTATCTCCCATCAGCACCTGGTCAGTGTTGGTGAAAACACTCATTGAAGAGTAAGGGTCCCAGTGTCTTCCCAGGACATATACTTCATGTGCACGAAACTTGCACCAGCTAGAGGGACACGCACAACAGAACTGGTGTGAGTGGGTCCCACATCTGTGTTGGCTTCGTAAGTATTTTCTTCTTGAAGAGCAAAATGGAGACCATTCCTCCTCCTTCCAAGGGCATGGAAACATGTTTCTTTTCTTTTACTAGATATCCATTTTATTTTCTTGAAGTGTTTGAAACGGTGAGTAGGCAGCCAGCCTGATGACACAGCTGTTGAGAAGACCAGACACAAAGAAAGCCCAGCACTTTTCTCAAAGCAAGCTTGAGACTGTAATTACGTGTTAGCCACTGGAATTACAAACACTGGTCCTTGAGAAGAGAGCTGGAAAGCTGCCAGCTTCTTTTTAGAAAACCTATTCATAGACATCACAAAGAAACTTGGAATTTGTCATGCCCCTCCCCCCACCTTTATTGAGATGCAGGTCCCCCACCCCCACCCCGACCCCCTGCTCCACTCTGACTGAGTAGGGTTTCTTGGTGTTTCTGGATTTGAGGTAGGAGTGGAGTGGCTGGAACTTGTCTTAGTGATCTCCCAGCTTTCTGAATGAGCAACTGCACCCAACTGCTCCACATCATATGAATATGCAAAGACTGATGTTCAGGTCCAGTGAGAATAAAGTGTAACTTTTCCCTTTAGCTACCTACGTTTTAATATTGAATACTTTTTTTTTAAAGATTCTGTTTCTTTTTGTATTATTATTAGATATTTTCTTTATATACATTTCAAATTTCAAATGCTATCCCGAAATTTCCCTATACCCTCCCTCCGCCCTGCTCCCCTACCCACCCACTCCCGCTTCTTGGCCCTGGCATTCCCCTGTACTGGGGCATATAAAGTTTGCAATACCAAGGGACCTCTCTTCACAGTGATGGCCAACTAGGCCATCTTCTGCTATATATGCAGCTAGAGACACAAGCTCTGGGGGTACTGGTTAGTTCATATTGTTGTTCCACCTATAGGGTTGCAGACCCCTTCAGTTCCTTGGGTACTTTCTCTAGCTTCTCCATTTGGGGCCCTATGTTCCATCTTATAGATGACTGTGAGCATCCACTTCTGTATTTGCCAGGCACTGACATAGCCTCATATGAGACAGCTATACCAGGGCCCCTTCATCAAAATCTTGCTGGCATATGCAAACCATATGGTTTGGTGGCTGATTATGGAATGGATCCCCTGGTAGGGTAGTCTCTGGATAGTCCATCCTTTCTTCTTAGCTCCAAACTTTGTCTCCATAACTCCTTTCATGGGTATTTTGTTCCCTATTCTAAGGAGGAATGAAGTATCCACCCATTGGCCTTCCCTCTTTTTGATTTTCTTGTGTTTTGCAAATTGTATCTTAGGTGTTCTATGCTTCTGGGCTAATATTGAATACTTTTAATGCTTTAACAAATTGGCTGTAGTGTGATGCTAAATAAGACAGAATATTGTTGCCCTGGGACCACTAAGATATATTTCTGGTTACTTCTTAGATGCTTTGGAAATTTCTAGAAATTACCCGTGAAAGCTAGAGGATTTCTTGCCTTTGAAGATTTTCTTAGCAATTATTTTTATTCTTTGATGAGCAACCCTCCCCAAATTGTCAGCTCTGGCTGTGGATATGGGTGATGGTCATTTGCTCTTGTCAAAGTCCGTGAGACACGGTGCCCTTTCCCTTACTTTCCTCATTACTAGTACACTGCTAAAGCCCTGCTAATTTTTTGTTCATATTCACTTACCTATGTTTTAATCAGCTCCTCTTTCCCACAAACCTGTTTGTCCATCTCCACCAATACTGAATAAGTCCTATTTGCTTTCAAGTTACTGCTCCTGTTCTGCATTTTGTTTTGGCGTTGGTGGAAGACTGGTCATTAAGTCACCATGTGAAACAATTCCTTTATCCCTACCCCAAGTAGCTGCTCCCACATATGCAGTGGAAGAAAGACACAAGCAGCAGCTGCCTTAAGGGGTGCTCTTGACTAGTTCCAGTGCAGGTGAGTGAGCAAGTGAAGTGAGAATCTCAAAGCAGAGCCTTGCAGAGCCGGTGAGCTCAAGAATACGAGAGAGACACTGGCTCAGCTTGGCAACCAAGTGAACCCTCTTCGTCAAGTGGAAACTCAAGGGTTCTCTAGAATGGCATTTGTGTTGGATGGTATTCTGTGGGAGCCAACACTTGAAGGAGTGTTTTCCTGAAGTGGACACAAGCGAAAAGATGTTTTGCTTAAATACACACCTGAAGGAGCATTTCCCTGAAGCAGACACAGGTGAAAGGATGTTTTGCTAAAGCAAAGGAGGTGGGATGAAGGATTCTTTGCTCATAACCTGTATGTGTTAGTTTGTTGTATGTGTTGTTGAGCTCCGTTTGTTGTGACTCCATAAAGAGAAATGCACCCAAAAGCTTCTTGAGAGGTTCCTGTGGTTTCCTGTGGCTGCTCCTGCAGACTTGGGCTGATTGGCAGAGTGACACAGCTGAGACAGACTCACTGGGGTTTTGCTAAGACAGACTTAGTTGCTGAGGCAAGACACCTGGTGAGGCAAGACCTATGGAGGACATGTGCTGGTTAGAGGGAGTATAAATAGGATCCAAAGGGCAGTGACAGGGGCTTGGCTTGTTTGCATAGCTAGCTTTGTAATGCTTTTTTTTTTTCTCCACTCTGCTAAGATGGGCAAGTTGGGAACCTACTTCTGGTGTCCCTGGTGGTCTGTTTTCTTCTGCTGACTCATTCCAATTCAGCTGAGGCCGAGCTGTTTCTGCTAGGTTGTGCCACACTGCTGATTTGTGTTTGCTATGCTGACAGTACCGAGTTGGACTGCTGGTGTGTCTGTGAAGTGTTTGTGAGTGGATCAAGCTGCCACTGCCCAACTGCTGATTTCCTGATAACGCAGATGGGATTTGTTCCAAAGAACAATATCTAAGCAGGTCCACTTCTTCCGTATCCTAATAACTTTTCTTTTACCTCTGGTGGGTGGTGGGCTAGAAGAGAGGTTAGAGCATTTAAGAGCCGTTATTAAAAATAGGGTTGAGAAAAAAATTTAAGCTTACATCTTGCAGAAAAGCAGATTCATCCACAGCTTCTAATGTCCCCTGGTAGTCTTTTTCCCTTTCTTTGGTGAGGACAAATATGGGTAGATGGTACTATATTTCCTCCTGCTCTTTGACCAATCTCACCCCAACTTTCCTATCATTTTGTCCCACACAGAGCCTTCAGAAGGCCCTTCTTACTCTCTGCCCTTAACTCTTTGATTGGGAATAAATACTTCTCTAAGCCCACATTCCATCCCTTTCTTTTCTTCTCCGTCCTCTCTCCCTTCCTGTTGTTCTTCTGGTAACCGTATACTGTGTTTGCTTTCCACATTTATGCCCAGTGATCTCTGTGAAGACAAGGGAAGGAAATGTGTGTCTTATATTTCATTCTTGTCTGAACTGGAAGTTTGTCTTCCTTCAAAACAATCACAATGGTCACTGAGACTGTACTTTGGTTATTTCTGTCTGAAACCACTCCTAAGTGGCATTTCCTGTCTTGCCTTTTTCTACAAAACCTCCTAGTTAGATGTTCTCTGAAGATCTACCCCAGTGCCCTTCACTCCCTTTTATTTTCTATTGTCTTTTGACAGCAAGAGTCAACCTCTGGACCAAATCTCCATTTGTATGTAAGTTCTCTTGACACTTTCTTCTATAGGCAACTGAACGTCTTCTCCATCTCAGCCCACAATATTTGACTATTATACCACATTCACAATATCTTGTTAAAATAACACTCAACTTTTATTTTCTACCTTTTTGACCATACAAGACACCAAATGCCTGTTTAACAATTGTGGCTTCTAGTTAAAGGTAGACATGGAATGGCTGGAACTTAATGATCTCCTCTTACCTTTAGGAGTGGCCAGCTGAAAGATGCTAATGGGAAGAAGAAAGAATGATCAGAGAAAGAATAAAATTATGACATTAGGTATGGGGTTTCCACAGTGAAAACAGGAAACCCAAATTTCTAGCAGAAAGGCATTTTCAGCAAGGTAGTGACCTCAAAAGAATTGTGATCCTTGACCCTTCTTAGAAAGTCTCAGGTGATAATGACCTGGCTGTGTTTATTTACTCTGTTGGATGTAGAAGTGCAGCCTGGAACCTAGACTTATGGTAGACTGAAGTGCTCAGAATAGATGGTGAAAGCCTGGATGCTGGGAGTACCAGTTAAGCCATGGGTGAAGGAAGTGTTGGTCAGATGGTTAAGCTCAGTAGGTCACAAGACAAAACAAAAAGACATGAATGTGGGAAAGGAATTTGGGGGAGGAGGTAAGGGTTGACAGGGGTGAAATGAAAATGGACTGGAAGAATCACTGAAACCTAGAAGACTGGGATCTCCAAATTTCTTCTTTTTCTTCATTGTTTCTGGTATATAAGGTCCACATGAATTTTCGTTATTAGTTATATATTTTTTGTTCTTTCCTTGCTCAGCCATTAAAGAGTCCACAGTTAGTATTTCAACCCTTTCTATTATCAACAGAATGCCAGTTTACATTATATATTATTAAAGACATTTATAATACCAAAACCATATGATATAGTTGTATTATGCAATGGAAACAACCTTATACTTAGCCTGCTCTTTTCTAAAGGGAAAGGGAGGAAGAGTGGGCCTAGAGAAGAGGGGAGGTGGGGGGATGAGCTGGGAGGAGTGGAGGGAGGGAATCAGGTCAGGAAGTATTGTATGACAGAAGAAAAAAAAAAAAGAGAAGGATTTAGAAATCTGGTTCTGAACTCTAACAAGCTGTACCATCAGAAAGCTGGGCAATTCTTCAAAGCTTACATCCCATCCTTTTAGATTAAAATGGATTGTCTGTATGACATGTCTCAGCCCCAACGTGTTATGAAAAGTATAAATTCTTGGAACCAGGCATGGCAGAGTAGGATTTTACCTCTTTCTTCTACCTCTTCTATCGTTAACAACTATGAAATGTGCCTCCTTTTTTATGGAAGTATGTTATGAGTATTCTTGTGGAAAACAAAATCTCACTTCTGTACGTACAGCCCAGTGTTTCATCTGCTGGGAAACAAATGGGAAATTTGACAAAAAATTAAAAACAAGCAGGACACAGGAGTGCTGAGAGGTATCAATCAATGTGATTGAAAGTACAGTCCTGGGGCCAGGATGCTGAAGAAGACAGTTCCTAGGCATCAGAACCAAAATGAGAGCTACCCACTGCCTGAATTGCCCAGGAACCTAGATATAAAACATCAAACAAAAGAAAGAATTTTCACTTAAGTGTTCAAAGGGAAGGAAGAAAGGTCATAGTCCTGTGAATTTGCCAAAGGTAACTTAGCAATGACAGATGTGTAAATTCTAAAGTGTGATCTTGGGCAGTTATCCCCTGTACCCCAGGAAGTTCCAAAACCCAATGCTATATTTTGGAGAAACTTAGACATATGGAGATGGACTAGTGGCTGCATTTTACTCCCAACTCCAAGGAGCATAAGGCTAAGCATTTCTTGAAAGTCAAGAAACTGCTGCCCAAATGTTCTTAGGTGTATGGCCCTCCACTGGAGTGTGGGTGACTTGCCAGGAGTTGTGCTCTTAAAGAAAACTAACTCTCTCTTCCCCAGCAGCTAACAGTTGCCAGGGGCTCTTTGACTATGCATGGGTCATCATGGCCAACTCCTCTTTCCTTGCCGGTCTGCCGTAGGACTGCAGAAGCCTCAAGCAAGCTGTCACAAGCACTGTGAGTTCCTACACACATCTGTCTTCCTGAGTCCAGAAAAGGTTGCTTTCTGGACACTGGGCTCTACTTTTGTAAATTGCCCTAGAATTACAGAGAGGTGCTTAGGAAAGTTTGTTTCCCATCTCCATTACATGATAAGTAAAACAGAAGCTAAAGCTTCGTTGGCTCTGATTAAATGCTAGGCCATGATCACTGTGCATGGATAATGCCTCCAGCATCCTTATGCCCCCTGTTGCTAGGAATGCTGCACACATTGCCAAGCACAGCCGTCTGTGGTGCAGTAGTTGGTCAGCTGACATCAGTGCTGATTTCCCGGTTGTGATTACCTCTCATTCATCTTCTCTTCTCCATCTGGTCTACAGATTTTGCCAGATCTTTCTCTGTTGGACAACACTTCCATCTCACTAATTCTAGAGAGTGACTGCTCTCCGGTTTAGCTTGATGCTGTGATGTGAGTAGGAAGGGAAGTCTGTAAAGGATACCATGTAAGTGTCAAGGCTAAAAATGTCTCAAACATTCTACTAATAAATTCTCTTCTAAGTACGCAGATTAATATTTTTATTCAACTCCCATTTCTCTATCGATCCTCACACTTTATGAGACACAACCTAGACCCAAGCCCTTTCATTTGGTTATTTGAAATGATATTTTCTTATTTTGTCATTTCCAAGGGATATGTAGAAGAGAAGACTGTTGCTAATTTTATGACATAAAGTGCACAGCCACCCGTGGAAGGTCTGTTCCTTCTTTGACTCAACTACTATAGAACTAACAACACATAATTTAATACAAAATCTCTTGAACGTATTTATAATTTATTTACTTGTTAGTTTGTGAATCCCATGTTTTTATTATTTAATTGCTTACTCTAAATATCTTGGAATCTTTATATATTACCACTTTTGGAAAATATGAACAGTACCTGTTGTGAAACACAGTAACATTGCATTGTATTTTAAATGTCTATAATTTTATATTTTTAATTATATGTATGGTTGGATTTGAGATACTTCTGAGATTTTCATTGTGTATTATTTACATTGTCCTTTATATGTCCCAAATGCTCTCTCTCTCTCTCTCTCTCTCTCTCTCCATATATATGTATATATATATATACACATATACATATATATGTGTGTGTATACACATATATAGGTATACACACATATGCTAATATGCTATCATGGCAATCTAGTTCATTTCCTTTTCTGTATTATTAAGCTTCTTTCTTTGAGTTGTAAAGAGTGTTCATTCATTATAGTATTCAAATGTTTGGCCAATAAGTAAATGTTTATAACTATTTTGGCTATCATTAACTTCAAACTTCTTTATTCAAATTTTGCCTTCTAAATGGTAATCCTAATATCCTAAAGTATTATCTTCACTGAGAGCTCCTCCCACAAAACCTTGCTAGGAGTAGCTGTCTATCTCTGAACATTTGCCACAACACTCTCAATCTTTTTATCTTTTTACTGTTCCGCTGAGTTGCCGTGATACAAGCTCCCAGGGATGTGCATCTTCCTTGTTTAGGGACACTGCAGATCTTTGTTATGTTCATGCTTATTTTAATTCCTTTTATTTACATTGAAATGCTGTCATCAAACCTTCCCTATCAGCTATACAACTAGTTTAACTCAATAAAAGTAAAAATTGACTATATGACCTAAATACACTTTTATATTTTGAAAGACTTTTCAGGGGTCTGTATGGAGCTTATGCTATTTATACTCAATAAATATGTGCTTAAATTGCTTTTGTGTCATTATAGAAATCTAGTAATTTGCCTTTTCTGAATTATAAAGTTTCCTTTACCAAGTTTTAAAGAGTATGCAGAAGTTCTAGTATCTTCGTATTTTCATAGAACACTGTGATAATATTATCTAAATCTTTCATTTCAACTTAAATCTACATCCTAGCTTTTTACACAATGGATTAGGCATACCCATAATCTGTCATTAGTCCGAGTTTTTAACACCATCAAAAACCTTTCACTGGGGCTGTTACACACACACACTTCCACATTGGTTCCCAGGAAAAGACAAACTACAGCTGAAACATCAATTAAGTTGTCCATAATTATCCTGGTATGCATTAGTTTGTTTGATTATAATTCAAACACTTTTGGGAAATCATTTTGGATTTGGACGTGAATATCACCTTATAAAAAAGCAACAAAGAAAAAATAAATTTAAAAACTAAAATCAAATTCTCTAAGCAATACAATGCACCTTTACACATTTTCCGGATAAAAGAACTCTTGCTTTGGCCCCACACAGCCGCCCGGCATTCCTCTGGCGTTTTTGTCACTTAATCTAAGAAGTTCTTGTTCAGCACATAAATTTTCCAACTGTTATTAAATTTGGGTTACTAGTTTCTCAGATTTGGTTTGAGATCTCTGAGGGGAAAAAGTCCAGGACTCCAACATTAGCTACCCAATGCATAATGTCTGCTTTCAAAACAACGAACTGAGAAACCCGACCCCGAGCCTGGGAATTGAAAGCTTGCCAGTTGCGCTGAAGTGTTACATTCATTATGTCATACCACACACATCTGATAAGGGAAGACATAATGCTGTTGGATAGGCTCTAGTATACGAAAACCCTATAGGTCAAGCAGAGAGCTGTTTCTCATCTAATAACTGAACTATGCAGGTGCTAATTTGGACCATATGCAGGACAGTGCAGAAATGTGCTACTCCATAGTAAAATGGTAGTATGCGTGATGCTGGGTATTAAGGGGAATTTTTTGATTAATTAAGGCGCTTCTGCTCTGGTTAATTCAAGCCATACAATTGAGTTGACATAACTTTGTAAAAAATGAAGCTTACAGAAAACTGTCATAAGGCTGGTTTCCCCTTCTGTTCCTTTTCTTCATACACGCTGAGTTTTTGAAGCTCCCTTTGGACCAGTTCATTTGAGAGAAACGTATTGGACACTGGAAAAGGCCAAATTAGAACTGAAGCAGCAATTGACTCCCTCATTAAATATGCCTGCCTTGGGATTCCCCACCGTGGCTCTGGCACATGGAATACTGAGTGATTCAGCTTCTTAATATTTTTCATCTTCTTGTGGGAACTAACTTCGAATAAAGGACCCCAGAGGTAACACGCTAAGAACCATTTTTACAGTTTAATTGCAGATTTATACTAAGCAAGCGAGTATAGCCTACATGTTGAAGACTAAGGAAATCCATGGGAACTTTGATGGCAATTGTATTTTAAAGCTGTTAGAATTCAGCCTGAGGAGAATGTTTAAGGTTCTACCCTATCTAATGAGATTCACGTCTCACATCATTTCCTCTTTTCAGGGGGCTCTGGCTCTGCTCTTCTCTCTTCTGTTACTCATTGCCTCCTCTGTGAGGCAGTGTTACTAAGCTGCTTTTATTTGTCTTACAAATATTATCCTCTAACTTCTTAGAAAATAACATGAGAATTAAGTCAGTCTTTAGTTCACTGTAGCATGTAATACACGTGAAAAAAGAACTCGTCACAGTAAGGAACACAGAAAAAGCTGTTGCAGCTCTTCCCGCTCTGTGTGTTGGCAATATTAAGTAACCATTGGGCTTATGGTGCATTGAAAATAAATGGATCAACACCCAATCCCAAGGAAAGAGGATGTTTACATAAAATATAAATATCGAATATGTCTTTGCTATACTGGCCCAGCTGGTACAAAGTCGAGCAGTCCTTTGAGTTGGCAGTGAGTATATAGAAAAGACGGAAAAAAAAAGACTCAGAGACAAAGGTTAGAAACTGGGAGGGCTGTCCAGTCAGTATTGTGGCAGCCTCGAGTTTAATTCTCTTAGGCTCTATATACTTTACAGTATCGTGGGAAACGAAGTCACAAGCCAGCAGAGACAATGGCTGGTGTATATTCGATATCTGTATCCATCTGGAGACCTCTCTATTCCTTCTTATTCCTTCCCCCAAGATGAATAGAACACGCAGTCCCTTGCCTTGAGCTTCAAGTATATCCGCTCTTATCCTTCTATGTGTCAGCAGGCCAGGAAATCCGTCAGCAGACCCTGGCCTGACTTGACTCTTCCTGACAGGCAGGCTGTCACAGAAGCAGGCAAAATGGCTCCCGACACTTTGCTACTTGACCAAGAAGATGGTCCTTCCTTCCTTCCTTTAAACTTCTGACTGAACCCACCTAAAGGAATCTCTTTGCAGCTCAATCTTCTGTAACTAGAGCGACCGCATGAGGCTTATCTCTTTAAGACACTCACATTTATCATTTTCCTTAATTGCAATGAGAAACACCGTGTAAAAGTTATTCTTCTTAGAAAATAGTTTTGTTTCTAAAATAAAACTGGAACGCCTCCTGGACAAGCTAGCTGACCGTCCCACTGCCTGGCTCAGCCTACCAATCAGCTTCCTTCCTAGCTGCTTCACCTGGCTCAGCCTACCAATCAGCTTCCTTCCTAGCTGCTTCACCTGGCTCAGCCTACCAATCAGCTCCCTCCCTAGCTGCTGCTGCTCTAGAAGGTTGGTTCCATCTGAAATCATTACATCAGTTTTTTGAGTTCACCCGATTCCGTTGCCCTGGAATGCGCTCCTCCCTCCTTTCTGTTTATTAAAACTCCATACTTCACATTCCATGTCAAAAAGTCTGCTCTGCCACCCAGAATCTTCTCAACTTTGGAACTCCCGAAGTTATTTATTGCGGAATCCCAGAATGTCATACCTCAAAGGAGGTTTGTAAGTGATCTGTTTTAATCTCCTCATTGCGTGCAATATGGCACCCTCCTGTCTACCTGTTAGCAATAATGAGAAAACGTGAGAGTGCTGGGCAAACGCTCTGCTTAGAAACTATGTTGCTAATCAAAGCAGGCAGCTGAGTATAGATACTTATGATTTTTTCCTAGTAAGGGAACATTATTGTATGAAAACTGCCAATGACTAGAAGCTGGCCTGGAAGATCAAATTAGTAGCTAATTATTGAAAGAAGTTATACAAAGGTGAGAATTCACACTGAGATGGGAGCCACGGTTGCAAACTCATGAGCTCTGGGTTTGAGTCATATCTATCACCTAGAAAGCATGCAGTAAGTTTTTCAAAAAATATTTTGAATATATTATTCCAGTGAAATTGACAAAATGGAACTCAATGACCATTTAATCATCTATCCAGGACCTAGAGCATTGGATTCCATCATAGGAAAGTTATAAACCAAATAACACAAAAATACATTCAATTAATTTAGTAGATTATTGTCCTGGGACTACCTTAAAGTTAAATTTCTTGTTGAAGAAAACCATTCCTAAAGTTTCTCTTAATATTTCTTATACAGAAATATTATAAATACCTTTCGTTTGAAAATTTATTTTGTGTAAAGTTGTCACTGACCATAAAAATCCGTGCTATTTCTGGCTTACCACAGCATTCTGCAAGTGCAGCAGTGGAGGGCCGCAAGCCGCGCACTGGGGAACAGGGTTTGGAATCTTCTTTGTTTGATCGCCACTGCACAACACGCAAGCTTTGTATTTTCTCACCTGAATAAATACAGCCCTACGTTTGTCTCACCCTTTGAGGTCAGTGCATACATCTCACAGGACACGCATTCTTGGGCTCTTGTCCTGCCAATTCTAGTGAAAAGGAAAGGCTCCGCCACCTTACAGAGAGTGGTGAGCTCTGCTTCATTATCTTTTCCTGTTTGTCAAGGCTAGCTTCTAGTCATTGGCAGTTTTACACACAGTGATGTTCTCTTACTAGGAAACAACCATATGTATCCATAGTCAGCTCCCTCCTTTGACAAGCACCGAAGTTTCAGAGCAGATCCTTTGCCCAGCACTCTGGCATCTTCTCATTATTGTTATCAGGTAGACAGGAGGGTGCCATATTTGCATACTGTTGTGAATCCCGTTGTTTCATATTCATTTGCTAACATGTCAAGACGCTTACTGGCTTCCTAAATACAACATTTCCAAAATATAATTGATTATTGTATTTTCAAAATCTAAACATTCTTAGCTTTGTGTGCCCAATTTAAGTTGTCTCAGAGTGTTAGTTCTTCTGCTCATGACCCTAATGTCCTGCTGACATTCAGCTCTAGATAGTCTAGGCTTAATTTTGGATCTCCTGTCTGTTGGCTACTCATGTAGAGAAAAGGGTGACTGGGGTGGGTTTTGATGGGGGAGGCAGCATCTGTGCTGAACTCAGGTTTCTATTCTGGAAGAAACTCAGAGCATTGGAAACAGACAAGGAACTCCCAAGAATTCACTGCTGCGTAAGTCTCTGGTCCAGATTAGGGAAGTGAGACAGGAAGAGACTTGAAGGAAAGGATGCCACACCCATGTAGGTGAGACGAGGAGAATTTGAGGAAGTTGTATTAAAAGATAAAGGAGAACTGAAAAGAGCAGAAACTGTTACTAACACAATAAAAAAGAGTTGAAAAGGTGGGAAGATAAAGTGACTCCCATTCTGGATGCCAAGGTACAGTTCTTCTAGTAAGATTTTAAAATGTTTAGGATACCAAGGCAGAAAACCCATTTGATACTATGTAACCATGGCAAGTTACAATGAGCCACTTTTATGTTATTATTATTAATAAATAATGGTAATGATCTGATAGGGTATTATTGTGAATATTGAGTTATTACTGTCTGTGCCTGGCACATAATAAATGTTTAGTCCTAGTAATTACTGTTGTTTTTAATTAATCTGAACTGTTAATATCACCATTAGGATAGTAGTGGCTCTTCTAACTAGAGTAGAGATAGGAAGGTCAAAAGTATTTTGAAAGCTGAAGGACTTTTAGACTTAATTTAGGATTAAGAGCCAGTGCTATTAAGAGCTAAACCCAGCATAAAGATGAACCCAGAACTCTAGAGCAGTGGTTCCCAACCTGTGGGTCATGATCCCTGCAGCAAATCTTTATTTCCAAAACTATTTACATTATGATTCATAACAGCAAAATTACAGTTATGAAGTAGCAACAAAATTAATTTTGTGGTAGAGGGCCAACATTAGGAACTTACTAAAGGGTCACAGCAGTAGCAAGATTGGTAACCACTGCTTCAAGCACAGACCAACACAGGAAGGCATACATGAAGCAATGTTTCATTTCACAAACGCAAAGAAAAGACAGCAAGATAGCAAAGGCACAATCAAAGAGGGAGTTTCTTCTCAGAATCATTTCTTTTGTATTTGCTTCTTATACAAAGAAGTCTGCAGGAAGTCTGAAGTGAGGTCAAAGCAGAGAAAATTATAAGGGAAATTATAAATAGTATATACAAATGATTTGCTAATAGAAAACACATGTATTTGTGTCAGCAGGTTACATACTAGAGGATCAGAATACATGAAAGCTGGTGGTAAACCATTGGCTGTTAGGGGCTAAGCTATCGTCCGCCACCTTGAATCTAGCACCAAAGGAAACCCACATTCATAGTATTTAGCAATCTGTTCTGCTTCCAGGGATTGAAATAACGTGGATAAGGGATTGTGTCCTTAAAAGAGCGAGAGTGGGTGAGAACTGAGAACATATAAAGAAGCCAGGAGGATTAAGGGATCCTTGAGCTAGATCACAAAGGAAGATAGCTGATGAACAAGAGGAGAGAGGAAAGTAATCCCTCATCCCTTCAGCCCTTGTGAACATAGATATAAACTTGTTTTTGCAAAAAGCATTGGAATTCTAACATTCAATTATCAAACACCTCCCATCAAGCCAGCTTAGTTAGCCTATGGTCTTTTCAAAAATATTTTAATGTCACTTATATCTATTCTGGTAAGACGTATTTTAAAGTGATGATCATGCCTGGCATGGTGCTACACGCCTTTAATCCCAGCAATCAGGAGGCAGAGGCATTCTCTGCGAGTTTGGCTCTGTGAGTTCGAGGCCAGCCTGGTCTGCAGAGCAAGTTCCAGGACAGCCAGGGCTGCACAGAGAAACCGTGACTCAAAACAGACAAAGAAATAAAACAAACAAACAAACAAACAAAAAAACAAACCAAAGGAAAGAAGGAAAGAAGGAAGAGAAAGAAAGAAAGAAAGAAAGAAAGAAAGAAAGAAAAGAAGGAAGGAAAGATGGAAGGAAGAGAAAGAAAGAAAGAAAGAAAGAAAGAAAGAAAGAAAGAAAGAAAGAAAGAAAGAAAGAAAGAAAGGAGGGAGGGAGGGAGGGAGGGAGGGAGGGAGGGAGGGAGGGAGGAAGGAAGGAAAAGAAAGAAAAAGAAAAAAAGAAAGAGAGGGAGGGAGGGAGGAAGGGAAGGAGGGAAGGGAAAGAAAGAAAAAGAAAGAAAGAAAGAAAAGAAAGAGAGAGAGAGAGGGAGGGAGGGAGGGGGGAGGGAGGGAGGGAAGGGAGGGAAGGAGGGAGAGAGAGAAGGGATGGAGGGAGGAAGGAAGAGAAAGAAAGAAGGGAGGGAGGGAGGTAGGAAGGAAGAAGGAGAGAATAAAGGATCTTTTGAAGCACTTAACCCACCCTGAGTTTAGACAGGAAATACAGTAAGGGTGTTTGTTTGTTTGTTTGTTTCTTTTTTTTGAAGTACCTTAGTAGGGCAACTGAGCAGAACCCTTCTTCCAGCAGTATTGGTGGGATTTAAGAATGCTTGCACATATCTTTGTCCTACTTGTTTGTAGGCTCGCAGAGTT
The DNA here is from genome assembly GCF_000001635.26 of Mus musculus. Lineage (NCBI taxonomy): Eukaryota > Metazoa > Chordata > Mammalia > Rodentia > Muridae > Mus > Mus musculus. The sequence goes on from NC_000071.6 coordinate 98,580,917, forward strand.
TTCCTGAGTCATGTCAGGGAAGTCCCTATTGATTCAAACCAGGCTCATAACACGAGACGTGCGCTCCTACTTTTTATAGGCAAACGACAGAGAATGATTATAAACAATGAACATGCCAAGCTGATACTACTAATCAACTTGTTTAAAGAACCCCCCAGCCACATGCCAAGTATCTGCCATCTTCTGAGGGAACAGTTTATGTTCTTTCTATGTGGCCAGATTCTGTTCCCTGGAGATTTGATGCTATGAGGCAGGAATTCAATTTGTGTGTGGTTAGGAATGATATTAAGTCCTGGACATTCTGCCAGAGTGTGTCTTTCCAAACAGGTGGGAAATGAGGTGCGGTGGAAAAAACTCTACAGTGATGGAGAGGAGACAGAAATAGATTTATTCTTATTATACCATTTCAAAATTCCCCTAAAACTTTCCTCATCTGTCCAAATAAATTAGGAAGTTCTCATATTACTTTACATAATAGAAAAAATTTTAGCATTTATAATGGTCTTTTGTAAAGTCCTTACATCTATTTCATGAAACCTTATTGGTTTATTTAGGGTGTTGTATTTTGTTAAAAAGTAATTTATTAGTTAAATTAATGTATCTAGCATTGAAAAATTTTCTCAGGACTGTTTAAGATATAATGGAAGCTCTCTGCTTTTCCAGGTAGGTCTGACCTGTTTTCTAAAAGAGAGGAGAAAAATCTGTTACCAAATGTCTGAAAAGTTGCTTTAAGAGCAAGCTAATTTGCATATCTGTAGTGAGAATTAGGTCATTCTAAACACAGAGGGACTCCTGGCTCTAGCTGCATATGTAGCAGAGGATGGACTAGTTGGTCATCAATAGGAGGAGAGGCCCTGGTCCTGTGAAGGAAGGTTCTATGCCCCAGTATAGGGGGAATGCCTGGGCCAGGAAGTGGGAGTGGGTGGCTTGGGGAGCAGGAGGAGGGGAGAGAGGATAGGGGATTTTCAGAGGGGAAACTAGGAAAGGAGATAATATTTGAAATGTAAATAAAGAAAATATCTAATAAAAAAAACCTTCTCAGATAAGACCCTGCACATATTCTTTGTTTATCTCTGTTAAATTGTTGCTACTTGAGTAAATTCTGGAATTTTATTGAATATATTTCCTGCCCATTTGCCGCATATCATATAACATGTAAAGAGAAATGGGAGGGGTCCCTGCAAATGGTATACATTTTAAAATGCATGTTGATCTTCATAAAGTTTGCTTATATTAGTCATTTCAATTTAGTTAATTGCCTACAATGTTTAAAGCCTTTGTCATATTAATAAACAAATCTTGGCCAAACACAATACTCTGCCAACTGAGCTGAGCCTGCACTTTGATTCATGGAGTGAGTATTCCTACAGTAGATCTGGAAAGGGTTGAACGATGTAAGGAAAAGAACTAAGCCTTCAGGAAAGATGCTGGAAGCAAGCTGTGCAAACCCTCTCTTCCAGTCCAGCCAGCGTTCAGCTCTCACCTGCCACTATGTTGACTTAGATTTGAGGGTTCACCAGCCCCTTCACACCACGGCTGTCTTATACAGACACCAATGGGGTCAGGCTTGTGGGAGTGTCAGTAAACATTTGTACTGTTCCTGTTCACAGTATGGAAACATTTCTGACCATCGGATCAACCTTGCTTGGTCTTACCCTGCTAACACTGGCTTCCATAGCTAAACCTTCTATAACCTTTCAGATAAAATCTCAGTATACAAAGGGCAAACATAGAATGATCTGGTTTCCCATGTATATCGGCTTAAAGGGGATGAAATGCTAGTACAGCCACTAGATTCCTGAAGTCACACAGAAAATCAACATAGCTTTACTCTTTTTGAACAAAATAATAGCATCTATATTGCTCTACTTTTTTTGTCACTAAACAAGGTATCTGAAACTGGATAATATGGAAAGGAAAGCCATTCCTTGAGTTCATCGCCCTGGATCTAGAAAGCCCAAGAGCATGGGAACATACACAATGCCAGCATCTGATAATATATGCAATTTTGCTGTACACTAAGACAAATTAATAGCAAGAAATGAATTGCTGTATGTGTTAAGAAAAAAAAATAAACTTAGTAGTGTAAACCTGGAGGAAGTGGGAAAGTGAGCTAGACATGCGCATGGATACCTGCTGTTCATGGGTCCTACAGTAGGGCTTGAGAGACAGGACAGAGAGGGACTCTTCCGGTGAGGGAAGTAACAAGGGACACATAGATCCCTTAGAATGACAGGTGAAAGGGAAGATGCTCTGTGTGTTCTCAGGGCCTGACTGCTGACAGGAGAAAGGAGGGTTGGTGGCAGACCCTTGAGAAGAGGGAAAAAAAAACATTCTGAAAAAGAGATAACAGAAGCCCAAATGTCATCTACTGAATTAAAGGAATGCAAATCTAAATGGAAAAGCCCCTGGTGATGAGATGCTTACAGAGACTTACAAACCTCGTGCTTTACTCATTTCTAAAAATGAGACACGCTGCTAGACAGTTGCATTTTATAAGCAAGTTTTTGAGAGATTTAGCAGATAACGAGCCATGTCAGGGCTAGCCTGGAAGATGAGCTAACCTTCCTGAGATTTCAGAAGCAGCCAGCCTTCAAACCTGTAACTATAATAAAGTGAACGGATATTGGTCACCACAGCTCTTCAGTGTTCTAGCGGCTCCTACTACTTTAGATTGAATGCTCTCCAGATGAAGCAAGACCTTTTCAGGCTTCAGTCTACTGTAGTTTACTCGGTTTCATAAAACATTCGCCTAGATGCTTTTGGATTGTGAGCGTTGTCAATCAAGAAGAATAACGTCTATAGAATGAACTGTCATTTTACCAGTTTCTATGTGATGGGGAAACTGGATAAGGCTCAACATTTCTGTGTTAAAGCTAGGCTATATTATCTTCCAGCTTTATTGTAGACTCAAGAAGTCTTCATAGGAATGGTGCAGGCTTTGGAGACAACATATTAGTGGTTTCACTTCATAAAGAAGAAAGAAACATAATCTCTTCTTCATGTGTCCTGCCAATTGCATTAAGTAAAGTAATAATAACTGCAGAAACAAATTGACCCCAGCATTTATAATTAAATAGAGTTGAGCAGACTCAGGAGACTCAGGACTTCAAGGTCATCCTTCACTAAAGGAAACCTTTGACACCAGCCTGGACTATATGAAGTTCTATATTCAGAAAATATTGATTTAAAACAGATGATTGGAGACTAGAGAGATACCTTAGCTTTTTAAAGCACTTGCTGTTCCTGAGGATTGAGATTCACTTCCTAGCACCCAGACAATAGCACAAAACTACGCCTAACTCCACTTCCAGGAAATTGGACACTTTCTCCTGATATCCACAAGCTCCTGCACACACGGTACATATATGTACTCAGGCACAAAAAATTATACATATAAAACCACTCAACAGTCCTTAAAAAGGTTTAAAATTAAACATATGCACACACACACACACGCACACGCACATGCACTCATGACACTTGAGTACTTGACACATACCCTCCAAGCAACTGCAGGAGGATGCTTGTCTGTGCATAGCCCATGCTCTGTCTTTTTGAGTCACTGAGTGATCCTGACTGTAACAGAGTTTCATCCTCATCACAGCTGCCAATACTGTATAGCTGACACCCTCCAGTAAGAGTCTGAAGTTGAAGTGCATGGCATACAGTAAGTTTGATGGGCCAGCTTGTGAAATGTTGCACTTGCCTGTGCTGACAATCCAGTGTTCAGCACTCTGTCCTCAGAACAAATCTACCTTTAAAGGAAACTGAGATTATGATTATTCATGTGCCCAGGAAAATGGATTTGGGAAGACTCAGCTCTGTAACCAGTACTGCACTGACTTCCTAAAGAGCAGTGTGGCCATAATAAGCCACAAGTAGAACTCATAGCAAAGCTGACCTCTGTCTAGCCCAAGCCTCCACAGACTGGGTTGTGAACACTTACTGGTTTCCTTCTAGTTAACTTTTATTTGAGTACGTTTTCAATTTAACAAACTTCAACTAACCTGAGAGCCAGCAATTAGAGGCTGTGAAGTTTAATTAGAATCTGCTTTCTCATAGTCACTAGTGTAGATGACACATAGGAACACATGTATAATATGGAAATGTCTTGTGATTAATACAGGGCACAAAACTACATCTCCACATAACTGGCAACTGCGAAAATAACAGTGCATTTGCATTGGGAGACATGCAAATACCATTGAGAAGCAGAATTTTTCACATTTTTAAATACTTTGCTACTGCTGGGATATTATTTGCGTATTTGGTAAAAAACTGGTTTCTCAAGCAAGAACACAGAGCTCTCCAATGTGTTTAAGTATTTATGTTGAGGTATGGTAATGTAGTATACAGCTGGGAAGGAATGCTCAAAATTTAGTCTTATTTTTTCTTCATGATCATAATTTAATTTCAGAATGTAGATTCTTGAGAACAATTATAGCCAGATGCATTCTTTAAAAAAAAAAAAACATCATCATTCTTAGCTTGGGGTGTTCTGTGGTCAGTACTGTGTTTTAAGCTACTATCATTTATGTGAACATTTCTTAAAACATTGAAAATTTAATTAAACTGTAGGTTATTTCTCAAACTCATGCACTATGTAATGATTAAATGAAAATATCATTTGTGCTAATTTTACTCTCAACTTCAAAGTTTCAAAGAATAAAGGTCTTTAGTTTTGTTTTTGCTTTAAATCAAACACAAGGTTTTGGAAGGAAACACAATTTTTAATCCTATTTGAAATTTTACTTTATTCTCACTGAATGCATTTCTTATATACAAATATGGAAATTTAGTACTGTGAACATTAACACCTGAAGTTTAAGCATACATAGAGAACATTTTAAAAATTTAATGAAGTTCCTGCCTCAGTGTCCCTCTCCCCAGACTGTGCCACCCCCACTCCCGTCCCTACACAGGCAGATACCCTCTGTTTAGGTGCAGGTCAGGCAAGTCAGAATGGGTAAGAACCCTACCTGCCTCCTGAACCCTCCCACTCCTGTCCCTCAGAGCCAAAAGACCCAGGCTGCTAACCACCACAAGCAGCAGCACCAGTTGCCATGCCTCCACCCCTACATAGGTGCATACCTGCTGCTCAAGTGCAGTTCACCCAGTCAGAGATCCCCAAAGGCATGCTAAGGACCCTAAGTCTGCCCTCCCCACCCCTCTGATGGAGACTCCCTGCTGTACCAGTCATGCTGACTGGCAGAAATACAGACCACAAAACCCAGAAGACCAAAGAGGAAACAGACTGAGGAGTAAAACACCCACAAAGGGAAAAAAAAAAAAAAACCTCAGAAATTATCTCCTAGACCTGTATTCATCCCAAACCCTGATGCCTAGATGTCAGTGTAAGAACACAATAAAAATAGCCAGGAAAATATAGCACTACCAGAGCACAGCAATCCTAATACAGCAACCCTGGAATATTCCAAAGCCAGCTGACGCACAAGAAAATGACCTTAAAACCAACTTTGTGAAGATGAGAGAGATCCTAAAAGAGGAAATGAATAAATCCCTTAAAGACATCCGGGAAAATTCAAACAAACAATTGGAGGAAATGAATAAATTACTTAAAGAAATTCAAGAAAACAATAAGGAGAAGAAATGGATAAATCACACACAAAAAAGCCAAGGGGAAAAATATGAAAGAGATGAATGAAATTGTTCAAGACCTGAAAATGGATATAAAAGCAAGAAGAAGAAGGAGAAGGAGGAGAAAGAAGAAGAAGAAGAAGAAGAAGAAGAAGAAGAAGAAGAAGAAGAAGAAGAAGAAGAAGAAGAAGAAGAAGAAGAAGAAAGAAGAAGAAGAAAGAAGAAGAAGAAGAAAAGAAGAAAAACCAACCAAACAAAAGGAAACACAAATTAAGGGAAGAGAACAGGAGCAACAGATGCAAGTATCACCAAAAAAATGTATAAGAGATGGAAGAGAGAATCTCAGGCATAGAAGATATAATAGCAGGAACTGATATATCAGTCAAATAAAATGTTAAATCTAATAGTTCCTGACACAAACCATTCAGGAAATCTGGGAAACTATGTAAACACCAATCTAAGAATCGTAAGACTAGAAGAAGGAAATCTCCAGATCAAGGGCTCAGGAAATATTTTTTAAAAAATCATAGAAGAAAATTTTCGCAACTTAAAAAAGGAGATGCCTATAAAAATGTAAGAAGCTTACAGAACATCAAATAGATTGAATCAGAAAAGAAAATCTTCACACTACATAATAAAAGCACTAAATATGCAGAACAAAGAAAGAATACTAAAAGCTGCAAGAGAAAACAGCCAAGTAACAAATAAAGGCAGACCTACTAAAATTATACCAGACTTCTCTTTATTTTAAATTGTTTTCTTTTATTACATCGCAAATTTTATCACCTTTCCTTATTTCCCGTCCTAACCCACCCCCCATAGCATCTTTGCACCCACTTCCCTGTCCTGGCATTCCCCTATACTGGTGCATGGAGCCGTCACAAGGCCAAGGGCCTCTCCTCTCATTGATGTCCTACAAGGACATCCTCTGCTACATATGCAGCTGGAGAAATGGGTCCCTCCATGTATACCCTTTGATTGATGGTTTAGTCTCTGGGAGCTCTGAGGGTACTGCTTGGTTCATATTGTTGTTCCCCCTATGGGGCTGCAAACCTCTTCATCTCCTGTGTCCTTTCTCCAGCTCCTCCATTGGGGACCCTGTGCTCAGTCCAATGCATGGCTGTGAGCATACATTTCTGTATTTGTCTGGCACTGGCAGAGCCTCTCAGGAGAGATCTACATCAGGCTTCTGTCAGTAAGCACTTGCTGGCATCCACAACAGTGTCTGGGTTTGGTATATGGGATGGATGCCCAGGTGGGGCAGTCACTGGATGTCCTTTACTTCAGTTTCTGCTCCAACTTTGTCTCTGTATCTCTTCCCATGGGTATTTTGATCCGCCTTCTAAGAAGGACCGAAGTATCCACACTGTGTTCTTCCTTCTTCTTGAGCTTCGTGTGGTCTGTGAATTGTATTTTGAGTATTCCAAACTTCTGGGCTAATATCCACTTATCAGTGAGTGAATATCAGTGTGTCATTTTGTGATTGGGTTACCTCACTCAGTATGATATTTTCTAGTTCCATCAATTTGCCTAAGAACTTCATGAATTCATTGTTTTTAATAGCTGAGTAGTACACCATTGTACCACATTTTCTATATCCATTCCTCTGTTAAAGGATATCTGAGTTCTTTACAGCTTCTGGCTATTATAAATAAGGCTGCTATGAACATAGTAGAGCATGTGTCCATATTACATGTTGGATCATCTTCTCGGTATATGCTCAGTAGTGGTATAGCTGGGTCCTCAGGTAGTACTATATCCAATCTTCTGAGGAACCACTAAACTGATTTCCAGAGTGGTTGTACCAGCTTGCAATCCCACTAGCAATGGAGGAGTGTTCCTTTCTCCGAATCCTCACCAGCATCTGCTGTCACCTGAGGTTTTGCTCTTAACCATTCTGACTGGTGTGAGGTTGAATTTCAGGGTTGTTTTGAATTGCATTTTTCTGATGACTAAGGATGTTGAAAGTGTCTTTACATGCCTCTCAGCCATTCGATATTCTTTGGTTGAGAATTTTTTGTTTAGCTCTGTACCCCATCTTTTAATAGGGCTATTTGATTCTTCTTGAGTTCTTTGTATATATTGGATATTAGCCCTCTATCAGATGTAGGGTTGGTAAAGAGTTTTCCCCAATCTATTGGTTGCCCTTTTGTCCTATTGACAGTGTCCTTTGCCCTACAAAAGCTTTGCAATTTTATGAGGTCCCATCTGTCAATTCTTGATCCTAGAGCATTAGCTATTTGTGTTCTGTTCAGGAAATTTCCCCTTTTGCCCATGTGCTCAAGGCTCTTCCTCACTTTCTTTTCTATTAGTTTCAGTGTATCTCTATTAGTTTTATTGTGGAGGTCCTTGATCCACTTGAACTTGAGGTTTGTACAAGGAGATAAGAATGGATCAATTTGCAGTCTTCTACATGATAACCGCCAGTTGAACCAGCACCATTTGTTGGAATTGCTGTCTTTATTCCACTAGATGGTTTTACTCCTTTGTCAAAGATCAAGAGATAATGGGTGTGTGGGTTCATTTCTGAGTATTAAATTCTATTCCATTGATCTACCTGCCTGTCACTGTACCAATACTATGCAGTTTTTATCATTATTGCTCTGTAGTACAGCTTGAGTTCAGAGACAGTGATTCTCTCAGAAGTTTTTATTGTTGAGTATAGTTTTTGCTATACTGGGTTTTTTGTTATTCCAGTTGAATTTGGAAACTGCTCTTTCTAACCCTATGAAGAATTGATTTGGAGTTTTTGATGGGGATTGCACTGAATCTGTAGATTGCTTTTGGCAAGGTGGCTATTTTTACTATATTAATCCTACCAATCCATGAGCATGGGAGATTTTTCTGTCTTCTGAGATTTTCTTTGATTTTGTTTCTTCAGAGACTTAAAGTTCTTTTTATACAGATCTTTCACTTGCTTAGTTAGAGTCACACCAAGGTATTTTATATTATTTGTGACTATTGTGAAAGGTGTTGTTTCCCTCATTTCTTTCTCAGCCTGTTCATCCTTTGAGTAGAGGAATGCCAGTGATTTGTTTGAGTTCATTTTATATCCATCGACTTTACTGAAGTTTTTTTTTTTTTTTTTTTTTTTTTTTTTTTTTTTTTTTAATTAGGTTTAGGAGTTCTCTGGTTGAATTTTTTTGGGTCCCTTATGTATACTATCATATCATCTACAAATAGTGATATTTTGACTTCTTCCTTTCCAATTTGTATCCCTTTGACCTCCTTTTGTTGTCTAATAGCTTCAGCTATGATTTTGAGTACTATATTTATTAAGTAGGGAGAGAGTGGACAACCTTGTCTAGTACCTGATTTTAGTGGGATTGTTTCAATTTCCTCTCCATTTAGTTTGATGTTGTCCACTGGTTTGCTGTATAGTGCTTTTAGTGTGTTTAGGTATGGGCCTTGAATTCCTGATCTTTCTAAGACTTTTATCATGAAGGGGTGTTAGATTTTGTCAAATGCTTTCTCAGCATCTAATGAAATGATCATTTTTTTTTTTAGTTTGTTTATATAGTGGATTACACTGATGGATTTCTATATATTGAATCATCCCTGCATCCCTGAGATAAAACCTACTTGGTCAGGATGGATGATCGTTTTGATGTGTCCTTGGATTCAGTCTGTGAGAATTTTATTGTGTATTTTTGCATCAATATTCATAAAGGAAATTGGTCTGAAGTTCTCTTTCTTTGTTGGCTGTTTGTGTGGTTAAGATATCAGCGTAATTGTGGCTTCATAGAACAAGTTAGGTAGAGTTCCTTCTGTTTCTATTTTGTGGAATAATTTTAAGTGTATTAGTATTAGGTCTTCCTTGAAGGTCTTATAGAATTCTGAACTAAATCCATCTGGTCCTGGGCTTTTTTTGGTTGGGAGACTATTACTGACTGTTTCTATTTCTTTAGGGGATATGGGACTGTTTAAATCATTTATCTGATCCTGATTTTACTTTGGTACCTGGTATCTGTCTAGAAAAATTGTCCATTTCATCCAGATTTTCCAGTTTTGTTAAGTATAGGCATTTGTAGTAGGATCTGATGATTTTTTTTTTGGATTTGCTCAGTTTCTGTTTTTATGTCTCCCTTTTCATTTCTGATTTTGTTGATTTGGATACTATCTCTGTGTCCTCTGGTTAGTTTGGCCAAGGATTTATCTATCTTGTTGATTTTTCTCAAAAACCAACTCCTATTTTTTTTTTGTTCTTTTGTTGTTTTGTTGTTTTTTTGTCTGTTTGCTGTTTTGATTCTTTGTATAGTATTTTGTGTTTCTACTTGGTTGATTTCAGTCGTGAGGTTGATTATTTCCTGCCTTCTACTCCTTTTGTGTCTATTTGCTTCTTTTTGTTCTAGAGCTTTCAGTTGTGCTGTCAAGCTGCTAGTGTTTGCTCTCTCCAGTTCCTTTTTGGAGGCACTCAGAGCTATGAGTTTTCCTCTTAGGACTGCTTTCATTGTGTCCCATATGTTTGGGTATGTTGTAGCTTTATTTTGTTATTGAAGACTAGCCTTAGTCAGTGGTTATCTGATATAATGCATGGGATAATTTTAATCTTTTTATATTTGTTGAAGCCTTTTTTGTGCCCGATAATATGATCAGTTTTGGAGAAGGTGCCATGAGGTGCTGAGAAGAAGGTATATTCTTTTGTTTTAGAATAAAATGTTCTATAGATATCTGTTAAATCCATCTGGTTCATAACTTCTGTTAGTTTCACTGTATCTTTGTTTAGTTTCTGTTTCCATGATCTGTCCATTGCTGAGAGTGGGGTGTTGAAATCTCCCACTATTATTGTGTGAGGTGCAATGTGTGTTTTGAGCTTTAGCAAAATTTCTTTTATAAATGTGGGTGCCCTTGTACTTGGAGCATAGATGTTCAGAATTGAGAGTTCACCTTGGTAGATTTTACCTTTGATGAGTATGAAGTTTTCCTCATTGTATTTTTTGCTAACTTTGGGTTGAAAGTCAATTTTATTCAGTATTAGAATGGCTACTCCAGCTTGTTTCTTGAGACCATTTGCTTGGAGAATTGTTTTCCATTCTTTTTCTCTGAGTTAGTCTGTCTTTGTAACTGAGGTGGGTTTCCTGTATACAGGAAAATGTTGAGTCCTGTTTATGTAACCAGTCTGTTAGTCGATGTCTTTTTATTGGGGAATTGAGTCCATTGATATTAAGAGATAGTAAGGAAAAGTAATTGTTGCTTCCTGTTATTTTTGTTGGTAGAATTGGAATTCTGGTTATGTGACAATCGTCTTTTAGGTTTGTTGAAAGGTTACTTTCTTGCTTTTTCTAGGGTGTAGTTTCCCTCCTTGTGTTGGAGTTTTATTATCCTTTGAAGGGCTGGATTTGTGGAAAGTTAGTGTGTAAATTTAGTTTTGTCATGGAATACCTTGTTTTCTCCATTTATGGTAATTGATAGTTTTGTTGGGTATAGTAGCCTGGGCTGGCATTTGTGTTCTCTTAGGGTCTGTATGACATCTTTCCAGGATCTTCTGGTTTTCATTGACTTTGGTAAGAAGTTTGGTGTAATTCTAATAGGTCTGCCCTTGTATTTTACTTGACCGTTTCTCCTTACTGCTTTTAATATTCTTTGTTTTGAGCATTTGGTATTTTGATTATTATGTATCGGGAGGGATTTCTTTTCTGGTCCAAACTATTTGGAGTTCTGTAAGCTTCTTGTATGTTAATGGGCATCACTTTCTTTAGGTTAGGGAAGTTTTCTTCCATAATTTTGTTAAAGATATTTACTGGCCCTTTAAGTTCGAAATCCTCACTCTCTTCTATACCTATTATCCTTAGGTTTGGACTTCTCATTGTGTCCCAGATTTCCTGGATATATTGGGTTAGGAGTTTTTGGATTTTACATTTTCTTTGACTGTTGTACCAGTGTTTTCTATGGTATCTTCTGCACCCAAGAGTCTCTCTTCTTGTTCTGTTGGTGATGCTTGCATCAATAACTCCTGACCTCTTTCCTATGTCCAAATTTCTCTCCCTTTGTGATTTCTTTATTGTTTCTACTTCTATTTTTATATTCTGGATGGGTTTGTTCAATTCCTTAACCTGTTTGGCTTTGTTTTTATGTAATTCTTTAATGGATTTTTGTGTTTCCTCTTTAAGGTTTTCTACCTGCTTTCCTGTGTTCTCCTGTATTTCTTTAAGGGAGTTACTTTTGTCCTTCTTAAACTCCTCTATCAGCATCATCAGATGTGATTTTAAATCCAATTTTTACTTTTCCAGTGTGTTGGGGTATCCATGACTTGCTGTTGTGGGAGAAGTTGGTTGTGATGATGCCACGTAACCTTGGTTTCTGTTGGTAAGGTTCCTGCACTTGCCTTTCACCATCTGGTTGTCTGTGGTATTAGTTGGTCTTGCTGTCTCTGGCTTGATCTTGTCCCTCTTGTAAGCCTGTGTCAGCACTCCTGGGAGACCAGCTCTTTCCTGGCAAGATCACTCCACAGAGGGCTGCAGAACCACCCCACCGCCTGGGTGCAGTTGTAGGTCCATAGGACCCTGTCCCAGCTGCTCTGCTGCTTCTGCGGCCTGTGCACTCCTGGCTGGTTCAGCCTTAAAGTCACTGGAGAGGAAATGGTGATCTCACCTCTGAGTCTTGAGGTCAAACTCTCCCCTCGTAGTAACCATGCACAGAGGGCAGCTGAACAGCCCTACCTCCTGGGAATACCAGACTTCTCAATGGAGACTCTAAAAGCCAGAATGGCCTGGATAGATGTTCTACAGACTAAAAGAGATCACAGATGCCATCCTAGATTACTATATGCAGCAAAACTTTCAATTATCATAAATGAAGAAAACAAAATATTGGATGACAAAATCAAATTTAAACAATATCCACAAATCCAGAACTATGGAAGATAATAGAAGGAAAATTGCAACCTAAGGAGGCTAATTACACCAATGGAAACACAAGAAATAAATATTCTTATATCAGCAAAACCCAAAGAATGAAAGTGTTTGCACTAAATTGCATATGCACATACATACATGCACAAACCACCACCAATACTACCATCATCATCATCATCAACAACAACAACAACAACAATATAGCAGGAATCAATAATCATTGGACAATAGTATCTGTCAACATCAATAGATTCAATTCCCCAATAAAAACAACACAGGCTAACAATGTATGGGAAAACAAGATCCATCCTGCTGCTGCATGACAAAACACACCTCAACATCAAAGAAAGATGTTAACTCAGTAATATCTTTTGACTTCATACTCATCAAAGTAAGGATACACCAAGATGATATCTCAAATCTGAACATCCATGCCACAACACATTTGTAAATGAAGCATTACCAAAGCTTAAATCACACATAGAACCACATACCTTCATAGTGGGAGACTTTAATAGCCTACTCTCACCAATGGACAGGACATTCAGATAAAAACTAAACAGAAATATTGGAGCTAATGGATGTAACCACTCAAATGGACCTAACAAATATCTATAGAACATTTCACCCAAACACAAAAGTATAGACCTTTTTCTCAGCATCTCACAGAAATTTCTCCAAAGTTGACCATATGATCAGTCACAAAAGATACAAGAAAATTTAAATTTTCTTGAAGACAGACCCCCTCTATTCTTTTAGATCACCACAGTTAAAAGCTGGATTTTAAACAACAGAAACAACAAAAAGACTACAAATTCATGTAAACTGAACAGGTCTCTATTTAATGACTCCTCGGCCAATGCTGAAATAAGCATTGGATTCCTAAAATCCAATGAAAATGAATATACAACATACTCAAACTTATGGAACACAAAGTGGTGCTAAGAGGAAAGTTCATAACACTAAGTGCCTTCATGAAGAAATTAGACAGATCTCATACTATCAACGTAACAGTATACCTGAAAACTCTACAGTAAAAAGAAGCAAGCACATCCAAGAGGAGTAAATGTCAGAAAATAAACTGAGAGCTGAAATCAATAAAATAGAAACAAAGAGAACAATATAAAAAAATCAACAAAACAAAGAATTGGTTTCTTTTGAAAACATCAACAAGATAGACAAACCCTTGACCAAACTAACTAAAATGCAGAGAGAATATCCACATTAATAAACAAACACTAAGAACCCCCCCCCCCAATCATTAGGTTATAGTTCAAAACAGATACTCCACAAAATTGGGAAACCTAAAAGAAATGGACAATTTTCTCAGCAGTTACCAAAATTATATCAACATCAGATAAACAATTTAAATAGACCTATAACCCCCAAGGAAACAAAATCTGTCATAAAAACGTCCCCCCCCCGCCCCCGACACACAAAGACCTTAGCCACACCATTTTAGTGTAGAATTCTCCCAAACTTTCACAGAAGAGCAAATACAAACACTACTCCCATTATTCCACAAAATAGAAACAGAAGAAGCATTGCCAAGTTCATTTCTTGAGGACACAATCACCTTGATAAGTAAACCACACAAATATTCAACAAAGAAAAAGAATCATGGACCAATTTCTCTCATGAACATTAATGCAAAATTACTCAATAAAATACCAAATGAATCCCAGAAAACATCAGAATGATTCTCTACCATGACCATGTAGGTGTCATCCCAGAGATACAGGGATGGTTCACCCTATAAAAATCTGTCAATGAAATCCACCATATAATCAAACTGAAAGGAAATAAAAACCCACATGATTATCTATTTAGACACTGAAATGACTTTGACAAAATCCAACACCCTTTGATGATAAAGTCTTGGAGAAATCAACAATACAAGAGACATACCTATACTTAATACAGGCAATTATGTAAACAAAATTACAGCAAGCCTACAGTTAATATCAAATTAAATACAAACTCAAAGCAATTCCTTTAAAATCTAGAACAAGAAAAGGCTGTGCACACTCTCATTTGTTCAATTTAATGCTTGAAGTTTTAGCTATAGCAATAAGACAACTGAAGACCAAGAGGAAACAAAATGGAAGAATTCAAAGTATCGCTATCCCTAGATAACATGATAGTATATATAAGCAACCCAAAAAATTTTACCAGGGAACTTCTACAACTAATAAATACCTAGATACAATATTAATGAATAACTAACTCACTAACTAACTAACTAAATGAAAAATAGGCTGATAAAGAAATAAGGGAAATAGCACCCTTTTGAATACCTAAAAATATATAAAATATCTCAGGGTAACTGTAGCCAAACAAGTAAAAGACCTATATGATAAAACTTGAAGTATTTGAATAAAGATAGTGAAGATATCAGAATATAGAAAAATCACCCATGCTCATGGATCTGTAGGATTGAAATAGTAAAAATGTTTACCTTACCAAATGCAACCTACATATTTAATGAAATCTACATCAAAATTCCAACACAATTCTTTATAGACCTTGAAAGAACAATTCTCTACTTCATACAGAATAAACCAGAAGCCCAGGATAGCTAAAACAATCCTATACCATAAAAAAACTTCTAGAGGTATCACTGACCCTGAGCTCACGAGGTTCTACAGAGCAATAGTAATAAAAACTACATGCTAGTGGCATAAAAACATGTTGATAAACTGAATCTAATTGAAGACTCCGACATAACACCTACAAACACTTGATTTTTGGAAAAGAAGTCAGAAATATATAGTGAAATAAAGAAACCAACTTCAACAAATAGTGCTGGTCTAATGATGTCTGTATGTAGAAGAAAGCAAATAGATCCATATCTATCACCCTGCTCAAAACTCACATCTGGATGGGTCAAAAGCCTCAACACAAAACAGGATACACTGAACTTGACAGAGGAGAAAGTAGAGAATAGCTTTGAATGTGTTGGTACAGGAAACAACTTCAATGAATAAACAGGACCCCATGAAACTGAAAAGCTTCTGTAAGGCAAAAGACATTGTTAATGAGACAAATCAGCAGCCTACAGAATAGGAAAAGGTCTTGCCAACTCCACATTTGGTAGAGTGCTAATTTCCAGAGTACATTTAAAAAGTCAAGAGATTAGACCTCAATAAACCATGTAATCCAGTTTAAAAAATGGAGTACAGATCTAAACAGAGACTTCTCAACATTGGAATATCAAATGGCCTAGAAGCACCTAAAGAAAGGTTCAACATCGTTAGCTGCCAGGGAGCTAACAAGCTAACACAAGCTAACAAGCTAACAAGCGTCCACGTTCAAACATCTTGGACACTCCTAAAAGTGCGAGCAGGGGCTGCCTTTGCCTCTTTTGCCTGCTTTTGGGACCATTTTCTTCATACTGGGCAATACTTCATACCAGTGTTTAGAGAGCCCAAATACCCAGGATAGAACCAAACAGAACTGACAAATAAAAAGTCAATGAAATGATGATTCATAATGATATTCTGCTATACTCGTAGATAGAAGCCTAGCATAATCAGCAGAAAAGCTTCATCCAGCAGCGACTGATGGAAACAGATGTGGAGACCCACAGCCAAACATTAGGCAGAGATTAGAGAATCCTGTGGAAGGAGAAGAAGGATTGTAGGAACAAGAAAGGACAATGACACTACACTACACTACACTACACTACACACACACACACACACACACACACACACACGCACACACACTCGACTAACCAGGGCTCGCAGAGTGTCACAGAGACTGAACTGACAATCAGGGAGCCTGCATAGGTCTGACCTAGGCCCTCTGCATATATGTTATGTTATGTTATGTTATGTTATGTTATGATGTTATGTTATGTTATGTTATGGTTTGTCGTTGTGGAGCTTGGTCTTCTTTGAGACTCCAAACAGTGGGAGCAGAGGCTGTCTCTGACTCTTTTGCCTGCTTTTGGGACCCTTCCTTCATACTGGTTTGCCTCACCCAGCCTTAGAACAGGGAAGGTGTCTAGTTTTATTGTGTCTAGTTTTATTGTAACTTAGTATGCCATGATATGACATATGAGAGAAGAATAAATTTTAAAAATTCAATAGACACACTATGTAGTTTTATATTGAGTAACGGAAAATCATGTTTGAGAGCGTTTATGCATGTGTATGTATGTGAGGTGTGTTTGAGGGTGTGTGCTTTGTATGCATGTTTGTACACATAAGGTGTGTGAGTGTGTCTGCATGTGTATACGTGAAGTGCTTCTGAGTGTGTGTATGCCTGTGTATGTGTGTGCTATGTTTTAGTGTATATCTAAGTGTATGTATGCAAGTGTAGGTGTGTAAGGGATGTTTTGGCATATGCTTCAGTGTGTATACATAGTTTGCATTTTTTTAACAAGCCTGTAAGACTTGATTTCTTACTTTTAATTTGTCCTACCATGAACTTTGTAGAAAAAAACGTATTCTGTGAGTGAGCTGAATCAAGTCTGATTCTAAGCCTTGTTTTCTTCCAAAACCCTTGTCATTTAATTTTTAAAATGTTTTGGTTTCACTTGGGAGGCAGAGGCAGGTGGGTTTCTGAGTTCGAGGCCAGCCAGGTCTACAGAGTGAGTTCCAGGACAGCCAGGACGACACAGAGAAACCCTGTCTCAAAAAACAAAACAAAACAAAACAAAACAAAACAAAACAAAACAAAAAATGCTTTGTTTTGAGTGAGATATGTATGACCATAAAATTGATACAATAATTCATAATATATATTAACTTATCCTTCTTTTAAGAAAGTTGATTTTGAATTTCTATACTCCTATTAAAATAAAATTAGAGGGGAACATATATATTTAATTCAATGCATATTCATTTTTTGTTTTCCTTTTTTATTAGATGTTTTCTTTATTTACATTTCAAATGTTATCCCCTTTCCTGGTTTCCCCTCAGAAAACCCCCTATCCCATCCCCCTCCCCTTGTTCACAAACCTACCCACTCCCTCTTCCTTGCCCTGGCATTCCCCTACAGTGGAGCATAGAGCCTTCACAGGACCAAGGGCCTCTCCTCCAATTGACGACTGACAAGGTCATCTTATGCTACATATGTTCCTGGAGCCATGGGTCCCTTCATGTGTACTCTTTGTTTGTTAGTTTAGTCCCTAGGAGCTGTGGGGGTACTAGTTGGTTCATATTGTTGTTCCTTCTATGGGGTTGCAAACCCCTTCAGCTCCTTATGGCCTTTCTCTAGCTCCTCCATTGGGGACCCTGCGTTCAATCCAATGGATGGCTGAGAGCATCCACCTCTGTATTTGTCAGGCACTGGTAGAGCCTCTCAGGATACAGCTATATCAGGTTCCAATATACAATTCACAGACAACATGAAGCTTAAGATGAAGGAAGACCAAAGTATGGATACTTCGGTCCTTAGAAGGGGGAACAAAATACCCATGGGAAGATATATAGAGACAAAATGTAGAGCAGAAATTGAAGGAAAGGCCATCCAGAGACTGCCCCAACTGGTGATCCATCCCAAATACTGTCACCAAACCCAGACACTATTGTGGATGCCAACAAGTGCATATTCATTTTTATAAGCTTAGTTCCATGGTCACACAACAGGAAATGCTGTCTTGAGGGCACATAAAGGAGTATTTCTTATGTTTATATTCATATCTACTTATGTGTCTGGCAGAAGACAGTCTGTGAGTCAGTTCTTTCTTGGTCCTAGAAACTGAGCTATAGACATAGGCTTGGCAACAAATGACTTTACCTCCTGAGCCACTTGTCTCCATAAAAGAAATATTTCTGTGTTAGAGTGCTTAATTTTAGTCTTGTATGAAGTTCAGGAAATATGTTGTTTCTAAAATGAGCACTATTTGTTCTTCACATTTCATATTTAATTTGAATTGTATTGCAATGTAGGGAGACCTTGGAAGTAATCTCATCTATTATTTTTTTAAGCTGCAAAATATGTGAATTTTAAATCAGGGGCTCTCTAGCTATAGGTTGTGATCCAAATATGGCATATTTCTCATTTTGAAAGGTCCGCTGTTTGAATATATTTTATATTTTGAAATTGTTGAATACAAATCAAAGGAAGAAGAGTACTTCATGACTTCTGAAAACTGTATACAATTTTTTATGTCTACAAGTAAGCTTAATTTAGGACAGTGCTATGATCTTTTGTTGTAGATTACTTCTGGCTATTTACATACTATAAGAACAAGGGTATTACTAAGACAGTATGTGATGTCTTAGTTTCTCATGACTGCTCAGTCTGCTGCCATTTTTAGGGATACAGTTTTAATTCCAGTGTCTGCTATGTTTCAGGTATTCAGGATGAAACACAGGTTAAGCCTTGTGTTTATTGTACACCAGCACCGGCATTATAAACCATACCAAACTAAAACATACCAAACTAAAACTATCAGTATCATAGGTTAAAAAAAAAAAAAGTGGTTATTACAGTATTTAAACTCACAAGATAGTAGTCAAGGAAAAGCCACTAGGAAATTTGGACTGACTACCTTTATTTATAACAATTTCTTCAGAAAAAATTTAAAATAGAGACCCAAAGGTTTTGAGTTACTGTTTGGTTAGTCATGCAAGGAAGCTGTTTGGTGATTTGATCTAATTGAAAGATAATTATAGTGATTGAAAATATTTATCTAGTGAAAATGAGCATATGTAGACTATCACCATTTGTGCATTCTCTCTCTCTCTTTCTGTGTGTGTGTGTGTGTGTGTGTGTGTGTGTGTGTGTGTGTGTGTTACTGGGGATTGAACAGAAAACTTGCATATCCACGGTAAGCAAGCTACGACTGAGTTACATCCCCAAACTAATTTTTACACTTGGGTGAATTAGTAGTTTGAATAATTGTTATTGTTGGGAAAATTAACAATACTTATTATGTGACTTAGTCATTCACAGGAAGTGTGGGTAAACCTCTCTTTATTTGGTGGCTGAGAGACAAAAGAAGCAATTCTATCTAAGTGATTGCTAGTGATGCAGTGAATTTGTTGGGGTTACTTACAGATATATACATGATGGGTTTCTATGGAGAACATGAGAGATTTCGTGAAAGCTGCCTTATCAGAACAAAAAAAATACTCAACTTGAATGACAGCTCATGAAAGTGCATCCTTAGAATGTCATAAATAAGTTGCAGAAAGCTCAGTCAGCTTGCCAGTCTTATTTCCTAAACAATTATTTATTGCTTTTAGAGCCCTCCGAAGGACTTTGACTTTTGTAAATTTTAGGAGCTTTTTGAGTCATATAATCTTCCTTAGCACCATAAATTTTGTCTACTTCCGGAGTCTTATAAGTCTTCCTCTTTCTTCCAGAAAGGAGTGCTTCAACTCTGAGAAAATAGCTACACCAGAGTAGTTCATGGAAAACTGAGCAAGGGTCTTAGAGTGGTTTCCATGCCCTTGACCAAGCCACAAACACGCCTGACAGCTGACATGCTGATTTGAGCAGGCAATCTTGAGTGTAAAGTTACTGAAGAGTTAGTCCGTACAAATATTCTCCACAGGGGAAAGAAAAAACAAACAAACTATGCTCATCTGAGAAAGCTAACTGTAACCTGAAATGGCTTCAACAAAGACGTTAGCAACTGATTATTTCAAAATGTGCAAGGAGGAAAGGGACTGTGTAAACGTTTACACAGTTTCTGAGAATTATGAGAAGATATTCAAAGTCTTGTTCTCCACAAGGAATTTTGGGGTAAACTGTTTGGTTTACTGTGTACTACTTGACCAGCTTTGTCAAATTGACTTTGTCAGTTCCATGATGGTTTCCCAGAAGTAGAAACAGTATTTTGAGGTTCGTTATCATAGAACTATCCTTCAGATTAGCACTGATCATGTTTGATCACGAAGTAAAGAGAAAGAACAACTCTTAACACTGTTTTAAATGGGTGATTTTGGAATCAGCTTTTCTCAGACCTATTGACATTTCCTAGTAAATTTACTTTAAACTTGTCAGAAAACAGTACTTGTGTGTGGAATTTTTATTGCTTAACTTAAAATTTACATAATTTTGAATCAAGTGTGTTACTTTTCTAATGATCTGTAACAAATTACCACAGAAATGACAGCTCCAAAAACAGCACTCATTGATTAGCTCACAGCTTTGCCGACTCAAAGGAAGGTAGCAGCCAGGTGAGTCCTCACTGAAGACCTCTGGGGAAAGGTCTGTTTCCAAGCTTGTTCTCGGAGTTGGAAAGATTCGGTTGTTTCTCATTGCCGGACAGGAGACCGAGTGTTTTCCTTGCTGGCCATTCTCCACAGGACATGTTGAGCATCTCAAGTTAGCTCACTTATCGTCCATATGTTCTCTCCGTCTTTAAGTTCAAAACAGCAGATCAAATCGTTCATAAGATTTTTATCTTTGGATTTATCTTCTCAGACTTCTGCCCAGAGGCACCTCAAAATTCTAGCCCAGTCCCAGGGACACATGTGTGTTCATCTATTTTTTCATTACCCATGACAATTCATGCACCACAGTGACAAAGCCTAGAACATTCCATGGAAACTGTGATACTCCGCTCTTACAAAAGGGCATCTTGTAAGTCACCTCAAAGTTGTTCTTTACTGCACATAAGTCATTTCATACTTTTATGTGTATCAGAGTTAAACTGAGCAGCTAAGACTTCACTCGCATTCACGTTTGTAGCACATATATTTTGTGATGTCACCCTATAGATACACAGTTGGTTTGGGGGATGGGAAAAACAGTGGAAGCACAAATGACATTTCCAAATATCCTCTTAAAAACTCATTTGTGTGCAGTTGAGAAGCGTCCACATAACCTTCAATTGGAAATGATTAATCTACAATGTCATGGCATGCTGAAAGGAAAATATCAAGTGAAATGTCTTCCAGGCAATGAATATGCTCAATTAAAATCATATTCTTGTGAACTGATGTAAGTAGTTGGAAACACTTGTGTGAAAAAGTATCTTCAAATAGGAAACACGAACACTGTAGTTTCAGATAGGTTGAAGAGATGTGTTTTATAGTTAATCTCTGGTGATATACATTTGAGTTCCAGTCAAGCAATATGTTACTCAAAAACAAATGAGATGTTTTCCATTCATGTTATCAATCTATAGAAACATATATGCATGTTTCTAGAAGATGCTGTACTTAAGGCTGGTTATAGATCACTTTCACTGAGAATGACTAAGTGAGTTCTGTCTTCGACCACCCCCTCACCATGAGGGACATAAACTTAATTTTTTTTAATTTAAACTTAAAACGATTTGTTCTAAAGCTGGGTATCTAGAGTCAGAATCAATAATTTTCAAACATATGATAACTTTGCTAGGATATCCAGTTCACTGCTGCTTGCCAACAAACACAACTCTTGGTTTGGTTTTCAGTTATATTACTACTGTGTGTGTGTGTGTGTGTGTGTGATTTTTATCTCTTAGTAGTTGATGAATATACAAGGTTTCCTTGCTAGAATTCTAAGCTCCTTTCCCTTTGTGTGTGACAACTATTCATGGCTGTCAACTTGACTACATCTGGACTTAACTAAAACCCAAATGTCTGGGAACAGCTATGAAGGATTTTTTTAAATTAAATTATTTAAAGTGGGAGGACCCACTTCAATCTGCAACTTTGAGGTGGGAAGATCCACCTTTGATCTGGGCCACACATTCTGCTAGCCTGTATGAAGGACATGGAAAAAAGGAAGTTCTCCCCCCCCCACCCCCGTTTGCCTGCTTGCTCTTTCTGACTAGTCACTTTTTCACTGCATTAGAGCCCGATTCTTCAGGATTCTGCCATATACTGAAGAGCAGCTGAGACATCCAGCAAAATGGTCTGGAATACAGGGAAGCTAACATAGAAAACTGGCCTCTACACACAGGCACATTTATCCACACACAACACCAGGTCTTGGTCAAAGTCAAGGGACTGAAGTAATTTTTTCATTTAGTTTAGTCAGTGATAAATACAGAAGAGTTTTCACCCAAACCCTTAAAACTTATATACACAGACTCTACCAAGTTCCTCTGTCTCACATCAGCCTTTCTATTGGCCAACTTCCTACTTGTTCCCTGACTGCCTTTGAATTTAAGATCACTCCTATCTTTTCTTTTATCATATTTTCTACTCTAAATTCCATGTATTTTTGATAATATTATATAATAAATAATACTGGCTTATTGTCTCTATTTTCATGTGCTTGGAATTTCAAAAGTACTATATATATATATATATATATATATATATATATATATATATATAAAATCTTTAAATTATAAAAAAGTGTAAAAATTTCTTTTTTACAGAGGAGAAAACTGGGGCTATGGATATTAAATAATTTCTCAAAAATCTAAGCTTGTAAGTGATAGGAACAGCATGGGACCAAAGCAAAAAATTCTTTCTATCTCATATAATCTATTCTGTTACTTTAATTTAAAAAAATGTTGTGCAGAAGGACACATTTATCTGGGTGACAGTCTAATCCAGACTCTCGTATTCTGTGATTGTGCCGGAACTGTCACCCTGCTCAGAGTGAAGGTATTTAATGTTTCTGCTCTCTAAATAGACTAAAATTTGTGGCTGCAATTATCAATTTAAAATTAAATTCTTATTTACATTTTAAATCCTTTCTGTTCAATTCTAATGTTAATGAGGATATATTAGGATTTCTTATCACTTACAAGCTTAGATTTTTAAAAAATTATTTAATATCCATAGCCCCAGTTTCCTCCTCTGTAAAAAAGAAATTTTTACACTTTCTTATAATTTAAAGATTATCTACCTTAAACAAGATGCCCTAGCAGACTTGAATTCCTAGCAGGAGGAAAAGCATCTTGTGTGATTCATACTAAACAATTTTGCATCATTTTCATCACCAAAATGTGGAAAGTACAACCTTCCAAGTCAGCACCTAAATATACTAGAATAGGCCTAGAGATGTTTTAAAATTCAGACTTATAAATGATTTTTTTGCCAGAATTTCTGTATGCAAATTGTAAAAAGAGATGTTTGGCATCAAAGCTATGGTTTAGTATGATATGTGTTATTTCTATAATGATTTTGTTTATTCAGTCAATGAGTGTTAAATCATAAACAGACTCAACAAAATTTGTACTGAGAATACTACCATATATCAACCATAAATACTACCATATATTAACCGTAAGTACCATAAGTATTACCATATATCAACCATATGTACTACAATATGTTAACCATAAAGTACTACTTCATATCAACCATAAGTACTATCATATATTAATTATAGGTACTATAATGCATTAACTGTAAGTGCTATACTGTATCAACCAAAAGTACTACCATAGATCAACCATTAGTACTATCATATACCAACCATAAGTACTACTATATGTCAACCATAAGTATTGCCTGATATATATATATATATATCAAATTCTACCAGAAGTCTGGGCAGTAGGTTTACTTGCTTCACTGTTGTGGCAAAATACTTGAGGAAACCATCTTCAAGAAGAAAGGTGTATGTTGAGAGTGTAGTTCTTCATGGTGGGGCAGGCACGGAGGCAGGAACATGAGGCAGCTGGTCACATTGCATCTGTACACGGGAAACAGAGCCAGATAACCACTGACATTGTTTGCTCTCTCCTTTTTATTCAGGCCAGGAAGCCTGTCCGTGGGATTATCCCACCCACATTTAGGGTGTGTCTTCTCACCTCAATTAATCTAATCTAGGAATTCCCTTAAAGATACTGTCAGACTTGGTTCCATTTTGACTCTAAAGCCCAGCAACTTGACAACTAAGACTAACTATCCTGGGGCTGGGAAGGGGTGTTCTTCCATCATCTGAAGCATGGAAAGCCTCCTCAATACTAGTACAGTGTTGTGTGCTGGACATCAGGGACAGTGGTGAGCAATAACTGGGCAGGAAGTCAGGGAGGATAGGAGCCGGCATCTGAAGGATGTGGACACCTTAGTCCAAGATGGAATGAGTTGTATCTCAGCAGAGCAGAGACAAAAGAGCAAATGCATAGCAATGAAAGTCCTCCAAACGAACCATAGATGAATGGGCACTAATGGGTCTCAGTGTAAAAAGAGGAAAACCACCTAGAAAGCTGGGCCAAAGCCTGTACACAGGGACCCTGGTTAACTAGACTGAGTCCTGTAAGGGCCAAAGAATTGTGCTCAGCCAGAGAACTGCATGTGGAGCTATGGTGACAGCTATGGTAGCAGTGTGCAGTTTTGTGAATTATCCGACTTTAAGGCAAGATTTCAGGAAGAATGGGGAGGGTCTGAACTAAGCTGTTCTTACTCCACTGTAGTCCATGCCACGGTGTTTTCTGCATAGGGAAAAAGATCCTAGAGGAATAGCAGGAAAATATCACCAGTGGCAGTGTTAGTGTCAGGACCAGTAGCAACCAGAATTTATGGAACACTTACTCTGCACCAGGAATCCTACCAGGTCCCACCCATGCTCCAGTGCAACCAGACCATGTAATACAGGTCCTCTGATTATCCATCCCCGTGTTTAGAGAAACTCAGAGCTAAGCAGCCCATGGGAAAAGACAGAAGTTTGTTTCAGAGTATGATTTTTAATCACTATGCTATGCAACAAAGCTTACTTGACTTATAACTTACTTAATTTAGGATTTGAAGCATTCACAACACAACGAAGAAATAGCCTTCGAATAGGATTTGTATGTATTTCTCTTCTGAAAGAATCAAAGGTATGACTTTTGTGACTGACATTGATTGCCTTTGCTTCAGGGAGGTTTCAGCTTTCTAAGTTTTAAGTTTGTAGCTATTTCGATGCAGGCTTCAACTACAGAGGGGGGACTTGCTCACACCCTAGCAGTGAGCCACTCAGTATGGGGTATTAGCTTGGTGAAAGAACAGATTCTCTCTAGCACATCTTGCCACTTCACCCTTAATTTTTCTTGGTTTATTTTTTATTTTTTGTTTCCCTGAATTCTTTTATGGCACAAGTTACCTGAAGTTGATTTAAATAGATTGTTAGGTAGCTCTTTGAATTGTTGGTCCTCAAATGGGTATTCCTCTGGGATTGATTTAATACAAAAATGAGGGCCAAAAGGAATCCAGAGGCAAAGCCAGAGAGAGGTTTTCAAAATAACTGGAAACCATCTCCTTTTGAAAAGATGTTATTCTTCAAATAAGTAGCTGATGTGATGAACAGTCAGACCTCACCATCAATGGACTTTCTTGAATAAGCAGTCAGATCTCACCATCAATGGACTTTCTCCAAACTCCATCCTTCCATGCAAGTGATTATGAAACTTCTGTTGTGGTCAGGTTGCCTGGATCAAGTGTTCTAAGGAGAAGATCAAGTGCCAAGATTCATGGGGAGTTTTAGTTCTCCACGGCAATTCTGAAAATACCCAGAGTTCTCTTATATTCCCAGGAACTTTGGCTAGCTAAGTCAATTCCTGATCACGTGTCCACTTTCAGAATGCTTGCAAATAAAATTTGAGTCTGAATCACTGGGAAGACCTGGAATCCTCCTCAGCTTCAACGATGTTTGACAGCATCTCATTTTCCTACCTTGTGGCGTTACACCCTTATCTAGAAATGTGTCACTTTCCATCAGACATGTCTAGAACTTGTTTAGAAAGAAAGACTACAACCATCCTGGGCCATGGAAAGGAGATACAAATGGAGGAGGCATGGCTTTCATTATAGCTATGCCACACTAGGCCAATTTTAGAAATCTACTGAACAGAATTTTGACACCGACAGCTTTGTTCATTATTCCAAGGAAATATCAATTCTGACACCCAACAGTTTCTTACAATTGATTGAATATCCTGTTTTAAAGCTACATAGAGTCCTTACTGAATTCCCCAGGCCTGACGCTTGGCAAATTTAGAAGTACTGATAATCTTACTAAAAGCTCGTCATTTCACAGGTAGTTTCTGGTCTCGCCCAATAAATCACTTTCTTTCTTCTCAAAGGTTACGAGACTTCTTGAGATGTATACCAAGTTGGACAGATGTTTTGAAAAGATTCTGATCAATCCAAATTAAGAAATAGGTGTTTGAAGCTCACGGTTTAGACATCATGGTCCTGAAATATGATTGTGTGATTGAGTAAAGCACAGGGAAGAAACAGAAAGCATCTTGCTGCCTCTCTATGACCCAGTCCTGTTTAGCAGAAGGGGAGAAATGACATGTGGACTTAGAGATGTTTTGATCTTTCTGAAAATCCTGACAATGCTTTATGTCTATTTGCTGCTGATAATTACAGGCCAAGCAATTTTTTCAACCAAAGCATTCACTTTGTATCTTGTGATGGCATAACTTAGCTGGGTTTTGATGTGGAAATAACAAACATTTTACTTTCCCAGGGACTGTCACAAGCATTGCACTTCAGAAAAACCAAAATGAGTCAATAGTTTGTGTTGTAAAAGAAACGCATTCCAATGGTCATCAAATTATTTAATGTGGTGTGAGCTTTTCAGAAATAAAACATCATTTACAAACTAAGTGAAACTGATCTTAAATGTTTAAAGTACACAATTTTTAAATGAATTTTTCACCTAAATATTTTTAAGTGACTATGCTACGGAATTTCTATTGGCCATTTGATGTTTGAGAGTATCTGAGGTTTTGATCTTCAGTTAATTGAGAGCAGTATCAAATCAGGAGTCCTAGAGATTAGCAATGGAAAGTTCCAAGTAGAGACCGAGTCTGATAACATTTAACATAAAGCCTTTCTTGGGGTCCCATGTCCTTTGAATGGCAGCCATGCTGTGGCAAAAAAAAAAAATGTAATGTGAGCACTTGTTACTATTCTGAAAACCCGACTTGCTATTCATCATGTCTGATTCGGAACACGATCTTATAATCTTAACTATGTGACTTAATTGGACTGATAGAAAGCGGGGTCTTTACTTGTAAGTTCTATAGCCTCCATCCCTCATGAAAATACAACAGAGAACAGAGAGTAGGAACCATAGTTCAGTCCAAAAGGAACAGTATTGAAAGTGATAAATGTGTGAACAAAAGCTTTGATATGTTCTGCTAATGTGCTATGACTGATTCCTTCGCGTGGGTATGTGATCTGCCTCCCACGGGGGCCCCAAGAGAAATGTTAGGCACATGATATTTTCCTGTTGCAGACAAGAGGGGGTAGTACTGAAAGACTTAAGTTATCTGATGCCTGATAGCAAATGAATATCAATAAAGACAACACTAACTTATAATCCATGTTACAATTAAATCATTTGGGGTTTCAATATAGGTCATTCCTTGGAGACAGTTAAAGGTTTAATCCATTCAGAAACAACAAGAACCTCGTTAAAATAACATCATCCCTTACTTCCTTCATCCTTGATGTATACGCTTGTCACTGTTATATGGATCTTCCTTCTAATGTTGGCAAGCTTTGGCTCCAGTTACATTTTTTCTAGGCTATTTCTTTATACTAAAATTGAGTATTACACTTCTATATAATGTGATGAAATTACCTACCAAAAGTACCTACCCTTTATGTGATTGTTTTGTGATTGATTTAGTTGGCTCTAAATACACAAACATTCAGAACATATCAGGTAAAGAGGTCTGAATGGATCTCAATGCAGGACCACATGGAGCATCTTTGAGCATCTGTGGAGATGTCAGTGACAGAGCTGACTTGGGTGTTCAAGTAATACTCACTACTCTACCCAGTACCTCTGAAGGTATGAGCCTGCCTGTTCTCTGGGGTCTACTACAAATGCAATTTCTAACTTTCTCTAGACCCAAATTTAAGTCTGCACATCTATTATGGAACTTATACATTTATTCAACATTTCTTCAGTAGCCAGTGCTGTGTTGAACCACATGCTTAGTCCTAAGGGTATTGAAATTAATAAGACACACATGGCTCTTTTATGGGGTTTGAAAAATGCAAAAAAAAAAAAAAAGAAACCCAACAATGCAAATGAGTGATAGGTGCTATGGTAGAGAAAACTGGAGTGAGTGGCATAAGAACTCTAAGCAACGTGTCTAGCCTAGACTAACAGGAATAGT
Organism: Mus musculus; assembly: GCF_000001635.26. Lineage (NCBI taxonomy): Eukaryota > Metazoa > Chordata > Mammalia > Rodentia > Muridae > Mus > Mus musculus. The sequence continues at coordinate 98,609,348 of NC_000071.6, forward strand.
CCCAGTTTGGAATTGAGCATATGCAGGCAGAAAACTAAACAATGAGTTAAAATGTTTTTAAATAAAGTGAGGGAGCTGGAGTGCTTGGCAGTGATTTTCTCCTGTGTCCTACCAGATTCTCCCATGACATTTGAGATATACAAAGTCATATTTGAATGCTTTGTTGTGACCACTGTGTGTTACTGGAAATGAATTTGGGTCAGGAGAAATCACAGATACTAGCCAAGTCCTGGTAGACAAAACATCTGAAGCCCCCAGTTCTCCACAACTATATGATTGAAAAAATTTTAAGTTACAGAAGTAAATCTTAAAATCATTATTAAAAAATAGAAAAAAGTCTTTCTATAAAATTTATTGATATGATATTGAATTATTGCACTGAATTGATACTGATATCCAATTCTCTGTATATCCAATGTGAGCTGTGCCAGGATCATTTTTCATATTCATTGACTTCAATCTTTTTTTTTATGTTTTGTTTTAAATAGTAGTTACACATTTACTATTTTTAGTTTGAATCTTTAATAGCTATCCATATTTCAAATAAGTCCAAGGTTAGTTAACGGGAAGCTAGTCTAATCCCCATTCTATTCTCTCTATCATATAGTATATTCTTGCGGATATTAGATATGCAGATACTGCCTATCTGCAACATTGGATGTCCCCATTTTATAAAGCTTTTGTATCATTTATAATTATAATTTTATGACTACTTTTATTGTTGCAATTTTAATTATGTATTGCTTTTTTCAGATATGGATTCCTTTCCCTGCATTTTCTGTCATTTTCTGCACATTAGAAGGAATGCCTAAACAGTTGAAGCCTTGTGTGTTCAGAGAAAGGAGAGAAAAAATAAGGAATGGTCGAGGCTTTACCTCATTTGCTGCTGGCAGTTGGCAGGGTAATTCTGAGCTATTTAAAAACAAAACAAAACAAAACAAAACAAAACAAAACAAAACAAAACAAAACAAAGATACCATGAATTTTGCAGGCAAGTGGATGAAACTGGAAAATATCTTGTCAATGAGGTAACCCAGGCTCAATATATACATGATATGTACTCACTGATAAGTGGATATTAGCCAAAAAGTACAGAATACCCATGATATACCCCACAGATCCTCCCAAAGAAGTTAAATAGGAAAGAAGGCCCAAGTGAGGATGCTTCAATCCCACTTAGAAGGGGGAACAATATAATCACTGGAGGCAGAAGGGAGGTACCTGGGTAGAAGAGGGGAGGAGGGAAAAGGGGGGCAGCATCTGCTGTGTTGGGGAGACAGGAGAGAAGCCTGAAGGCTCAGGAGAATGAATGGAAATATGCAGCTGCCAGCGTTGGGGAATGGGGGAAACATCTAGAAATTCCCAGAGACCTGGGATGTGGTAGGCTTCCTCATCTCAATTTGGGTGGCCTTAACCGAAATGCCCAACAGTGTGGAGATGGAACCTGAAGAGACCACCTTCAGTAGTTAGACAGGTTCCCTTGTGGAGGGATAGAGACACCAACCCACTTATAAAATTTTTGACTCAGAATTGTTTCTGTCTAAAAGAAATGCAGAGGCACCTAGTTCTTAACTGCTGAGCCATCTCTAGCTCCTCCAGGCTCTCATTTTAAATTTGGCTCCTGGGATGCGGTCACCCTAGCTGTCTCAGTTGTGGGAGAGGAAAGACATTTTCCTGATGGCAGGGTAGACAGAGATATAGGTCTAGCTAGTTCTCCACAAACTTTCACATGATTTTTTAAAAGCATTTTCTCAACTCGCTGTCATCTCTACATTCCTGGAGCTATAAACCTGTGTCCCTTTGAATGACACTTGAATCTTGTCTATTGCTCTATTACATAAGGTTTAAAATCTCTCGTATGTACTCAACAGATTCATAGAGATGGTTCCTGGCTCCTCGTGCTCTCCATTCCTCATTACCCAGTTGGGTTATTTCTTTCATCTTTCCAAGAACTGGGCCAAGGGGGACTTTTCGAACCATCCCATGCAAGAACTTAAGACTCTTAACCTGTGACATATAGCTTTTTTTTTTAAATTAGATATTTCCTTTATTTACATTTCAAATGCTATCCCCTTTTCTGGTTTCCCTTCCGAAAACCACCTATCCCCTCCCCACTCCTCCTGCTCACCAACCCACCCGCTCCTGCTTCCAGGCCCTGGGGTTACTCATACTTGTTCAGTATTCAGAGACTTTGATTTTGTTTAATTTGTTCCCTTCTGTTAAATGGTTACTAGTACTTGGTAAATAATTGTTTGCTTTCATTGAAAGAAAAAATGTATTGAATCTAGCCATTTTTACTATATTAATCCTGCTAATCCATGAACATGGAAGATCTTTCTTTGAGACACACCAAGGTATTTTATATTATTTGTGACTATTGAGAAGGGTATTGTTTCCCTAATTTCTTTCTCAGCCTGTTTATCCTTTGTGTAGAGAAAGGCCATTGATTTGTTTGAGTTAATTTTATATCCAGCTACTTTGCTGAAGTTGTTTATCGGGTTTAGGAGTTCTCTGGTGGAATTTTGGGGGTCACTTAATTATACTATCATATCATCTGCAAATATTTTGACTTCTTCGTTTCCAATTTGTATCCCTTTGACCTCCTTTTGTTGTCTTATTACTCTGACTAGGACTTCAAGTACTATATTGAATAGGTAGGGAGAAAGTGGGCAGCCTTGTCTAGTCCCTGATTTTAGTGGGATTGCTTCAAGTTTCTCTTCATTTAGTTTGATATTGGCTACTGGTTTACTGTATATTGCTTTTACTATGTTTATGTATGGGTCTTGAATTCCTGATCTTTCCAAGACTTTTATTATAAAGGGGTGTTGGATTTTGGCAAATGCTTTTTTAGCATCTAATGAGATGATGATATGGTTTTTTTCCCTTTGAGTTTGTTTATATAGTGGATTACATTGATGGATTTCTGTATATTGAACCATCCCTGCATCCCTGGGATGAAGCCTACTTGGTCATGATGGATGATCATTTTGATGTGTTCTTGGATTCAGTCTGTGAGAATTTTTTGAGTATTTTTGCATTGATATTCATAAGGGAAATTGGTCTGAAGTTCTCTTTCTTTGTTTGGTCTTTGGGTGATTTAGGTATCAGAGTAATTGTGGCTTCATAGAATGAATTGGGTAGAGTACTTCTGTTTCTATTTTGTGGAGTACTTTGAAGAGTATTGGGTACTGGGTCTTTGAAAGTTTGATAGAACTCTGCACTAAACCCATCTGGTCCTGGGCTTTTTTTTTTTTTTTGGTTGGGAGACTATTATTGACTGTTTCTATTTCTTTAGAGAATATGGGACTGTTTAGATGGTTTACCTGATACTGATTTAACTTTGGAACATTGTATCTGTCTAGAAAATTGTCCATTTCACCCAGATTTTCCAGTTTTGTTGAGTATAGGCTTTTTAGTAGGATCTGATGATTTTTTGGATTTCCTCAGTTTTTGTTGTTATGTCTCCCTTTTCATTTCTGATTTTGTTAATTAGGATACTGTATAAAATACTCATATTTATTTTACACTTATTAAAATATACTTTCTTATTAGATATTTTCTTTATTTACATTTCAAATGTTATCCCCTTTCCTGGTTTCCCCTCTGAAAACTCCTTATCGCCTACCCCATTCCCCTGCCAATCAATCCCCTCCGGCTTCCTGGCCCTGGCATTCCCCTACACTAAGGCTTAGAACCTTCACAGGACCAATGCCCTCTCCTCCCATTGATGACTGACTAGACCATCTTCTGCTACATCTGCAGCTGGAGCCATGAGTCCCAACATGTGTATTCTTTGTTTGGTGGTTTAGTCCCTGGGAGCTCTGGGGATACTGGTTAGAAATGAACCCACACACGTATGGTCACCTGATCTTTGACAAAGGAGCTAAAACCATCTAGTGGAAAAAAGATAGCATTTTCAACAAATGGTGCTGGCTCAACTGGTACTTAACATGTAGAAGAATGCAAATCAATCCATTCTTATCTCCTTGTACAAAGATCAAGTCCAAGTGGATTAGTGGATTAAAATGTACTTAAGCACTGGGGACATAGCTAATAAATAAATACTTCCTATACAAGTGTGAGGGCCCGAGGATCTGTGCTCGCCCTCACACAAATCACACACACACACACACACACACACATTCACATACACTCTCACACACACGTACATATATTTGTATGTCTATATACACACAAGTTAAAAATAAAACAAAGCTGAGACTGGAAAGGAAAGGGAAAATAAGCCATATCAAGTAAAAATGAACTTTCTTCCATAATTTGTGAGCGCTCAAATGTATTTTGGGCCATCTCCTTTTGTCATGTTTTTGGCATTTCACGAGCGTAGCTGAGCAACACCAGCATATGGTCTTCCTTTGATTTTCCATTTCTCCTCTGACTTAAACATTATGGAGACATGCCGTATTACTCACCACTGGTGGAATAAAGTAGTTGGCATTGCAATGGATTTAAATCAAATCTGATATTTCAAAGATATGAATCATGTTTTGACAGTGTTAGCACAATCCCCAGGAGACATTATCTAATCAATGGGATAGAGGTATTTGTTTACAAAGTTGTCCTTACTCATTAATAAAACCTTTTCATGATTAGTGTTGATTTTCTTTTATTATAATAACTTAGTTTGGAGAAGAAAACCTTGTTTTCCTCTCTACACCCCACCTCAAATGGACAGTAAATTAAATAATACCCAAATAAAAGCAAGCAGGTCTTCACTAGTGAGGCTAATAATCTAAATATTCCAAGATAACACGAAAATATTTTAGAAAAATATTTCCTTTTAATGTCAAAGAAAGTCTATGTATCCTTTATAGAAAATATATTTTTATTTCAGCTCACTTATAAGTTATAAAAGAGTCCCAAATTTTGGGTTACTTAATAAAGACATCTATATGTTCCTGTTTATTTTGTTGGACATTTTTAAATGACTATGTTATTTAAGAATAACTAGCGTATTTCGATACCGTCAACTATACTATGCTTCCTTTTACTCTTCTGAAGGTATTGAGAGAGTACAGTGTGAACAGTTTTGAACACATGCTAGAGTAACATAGAGTTGAATAAACCATGCAAAGACCCTCGACAATAATGTATGCTTCAGGCAAACTATCTGAATAAATTTAAGTCTTGATTCCACCCTTTACTGTTTCCTGGGGCCATTGGCTTTGGGCTCTGCACTGTTAGGAAAGCAATGCTACTTGTGCAGTTGGAAAAAACATCCAACAGAGGCATCGAGCATAAAGTCATTACCTTGTAAGAATTTACTAAATGATTCTATTATTACCATAAGCATACCACTCCGTTATTATTACTAAGAGACTTTATTTGTTTTTCAAATACAAGCTGTTGTTATAACTGGGACAAAAACATATTTACATCTGAATTTCTGATCTTAGAATTCCCTGATAAAATATTTTTCAGAAATGAGTGCAGAAAACAAATAGAATATTTGGTGAGAAATACTAGAACATTATTCCTGGTATGATAAAATGAGAGCAATATTAGTATTTAGGAGAATATAAAATCATGACATAAATTAAGTATAACCAAGTTTCCAAATATTTTGATTTTGTAGCCAAAGGAAAATTCAGATCAACTTATGTATCAAGTGATTAACAAAGCATGATTTCTGGTTCTGAAACCATGAATTTCATGGATATTCCTTTAAACCTGTTACAACTTAAACATTGAAAAATGCCACACCAGGGTGGGAATGGAAACTGAAATCAGCATTTCTTTTGTCAAAAACTTATTAACTTTATAGGAATTGTTACGCAGAATAATAAGTAATATCACTGCTATCTTCATCTTTCAAAACTTAGAAAATTCTTCTATTTTCAAAGATTGGAGCTTTGATTTTTAAATATCAAGTCAATAGAATTTAGCTTTTATCATTTTTCATAATTTGCAAAGATAAAGCAAAATCTCAGAGCTAGAAATTTTGTCAGGGATCAAAACAGACGGAGAATATCACTGTAGATTTACTTACATTAAAAGTTACCTTAGGAGCCCTGTTTGGTACCAATCTGCACTTGACATCAGTGACATCACCAGGTTTTAAACACATTCTGCCTAATAGCTCCCTGCAACCTACACACAAACAAAAACTTTCAACTCCTTCATCATTGAGGTAACGTAATTTGGGTTAACAAGCCAGTATTTCACTGTGTGTGTGTGTGTGTGTGTGTGTTGGGGTGGGGGGGGGAGATAGATTTATTTGTTGCTTTATTTCGTCTAATGGATAGGTGGAGTTTACAAAAATTGAATTAATAAAATGCAAATGCAGCCTTACTTTATCTCTAAGTGTCTGAGGCCCAGATGTAGCTGCAAAGCTTGTTATAGACTTCCTTGCCCTCTGTAGGCGTGAAGCCACTGGTTTGCTCTGTAGGAAGGGCGATCTTCGGTGCTGTGCGGGGAACCCTTTTCTTGTACTGCTGCAAGCTGCCTGCTTCTGTGATAGTACCTTAAACTCTGTCTCTAAGTAAAGTCCTTCGCTTGTAAAAGGAAACCTCCCTTAGATGCTCCCAATGATCCTTGCCCCTGATATCCCTCTACGTGTGTAATACTTTTTCTTTACCAGGCTGGATTCTGTGAATCATTTCAAAAAATGGCGCAGAAGTCTTATCATCCTTGGTACTGGATCATCATCAGATGATGGTTTCCTTTCTGGGCACTCTTGTAGCTCACTCACTTGAAGAGGCAATTTGGGGTCATGTTGCAGGCAGCTTTTGAGGCTGTGCATCTACAGTGTACTCGACAGTGATTCCTTCAGGCCTGTTCTGTCCTTGCTGACTGCAGTCTGGGCACATGGAGAAACCCAAAGCAAGGAGAGACTTGTAGTTAAATACACATACTAAAGCCAGGATCTGACTCTTGATTCAGAAAACTGTGAGATTGTAAATGTTTGTTGTTTTAAACCCAAATGGTGAGGTTGAAAGCAATGGACTAATACATTTTTTTCCAAGCTTTCATGCTTTGTGTTGACTGACGTCACTTAAACACATAGCTAAATGACTGAACCATTTCTTGCTTTACCTCTTCCCACCTCTGATGATCCCCTGTTCACTACATCTACATTCACGAACCCCTTTGAAAAGGCTTCCTGAAAATGAGACCCTAGATAGCACCTTTTCGTTATTGCTTCGACGCCTCATACCTACTGTGACTTGGCCATTCGATACTACCTGGTAAATGTCTGACAGACATGATGACATATAATTAGCATAATTCTATGTGCTGGCTCCCACTGACAAGGTGTTTAAAGATGACACCTACTTTCATTATGGAAAAGAAAAAGAACACTCCTCCAAATTCCACCCCTGTGAAGGCAGCAAGCTACTTGTTTATTTATTTATTCTTACCTCAGGAGAGCTTTCCTATCAAACCAAGCTGCATATTGAAAACTGTATACAGTGGTGGTAACTCCCCGCTGCTAAAATAAACAATAACTGAGAATATGGGGGGCAAACAAACACAGACACAGTAAAGTCACCAAGACTTCTGCACTTGAAAAAATGCCTGCTGGCAAATTTCCCCCTAAACCTCCACAGACAATAAAAGGAAAGACATGAATAGTGAATGTGGAAATGCACCATAATGGCTTGGAAACTAACCTTCAAATTTCACAGAGTCAAGCCTTCCAGTTTCTACTGGGCTGACCAGCCATTACCAAGCTTTAATGGGTGCAGGTGCAGCTGGTTCTTAACTTGCTGGTTTTCAGGTAATCCTCTTCTTTCTGGCTGTTACCATAGCAACCCCATCTGCTTCCTTGTCCTCATCAGATCAGTCGCTGAGCTCTATAGACAAACTCAATTTTCTAAGAGAAAGGACAAGATTTCCTGATCTTATCACCATCAAAAATAATGAGTGATTCTGCACTAGATTTAGTGTTTGCAGTTTTCTGGGTTAGTCCGTGCCCGGGTTGATTTTCCTCACTGCCTTTTTCCTTCATTGCTTTTTATTGTGTCCCAGTTATCATCTGCTCACTCCATAAGTTTTAGATTCTAGAATAATCTCCTAGCTATTAAAATTTAAGTTATCATTTTGTCTACTCATTGCATGATATAGACCAACCTGCTGTATTTCTACAACATTCCTAAACTTCAGTCCTCCTAGGCTAGTTCTCCTTAAAATGCTGTGCAGCGATTTCTCTGGGTTGAGAAAACACAATTGTGTATTTTGAATGTGGACACCCTAAGCAGGAAAAGGACCAATCTGATTGGAAGCGTTCCAGAGAGGGTGGAATATTTGAAGGAAATGATTTAGTTTCATGGTTTTTCTTAGTAAATCTTGCTGTTTACTTGGAGACAAGCCATCGGTACTCTGGGAACTGGCTTTGAGGCTCATATCCCTTCAGCTACGGGGATGTTGCCCACTGTTTTCAGGTGCACAGGAAGACTAGATTTCCATCATGTTTTATCCTTGATCCCTCAGGTCTTAAAAAGCCTTCACTTTTGGCTGAAAATCCAGTCAGCATTGGCACCCACCGGTCAGGGAGAAACTCACCTGAGCCCCTCTTCTGTGGGAACCACAGAGGAACCCTTTTGATTGCACACACTTCGGTTCCTACCACTGGAGTTGAAATTAGAGAACCAGAGAAGAAATTGTCCCAAATGGTTCTAAAGTTTCTTTGCTTCTCACCAGACCAACCCCTCCTTGACCTCCAAGGTCAGTCTCCTGCAGGGAGGTCTTCCTCTATACTTTCTGGGGTCCTCACATTTGCCGGTCTATTTTCTACTTAATGTTTTATATGGCTCAGGACTTGGAACTCATTACTCTGCGATCCTTGTGTTGGAAATGCATGAGACTCAATAGATGTTGGTTAGGTAAGCCAATAGCAGTGCTACATATAAAATTATCATCTACTGAAGCCTTAAACAAGTTAGTGTTGATTTTAGCCTTCTGATGACCATAGCTATGAAAGTGCTTTGCATGGCCTATCACCACAAATAGAAATATACATATGAATCAATATGAAGTGTACTGCCACTCAAAATGAAACTAGAGTTGTTTATCATCTTGAGGTGGCTATAATTTTGAAAGTTCAGAGAGTGTATTTTGTATATTAATTTCAGATCTATCTATAGGTATATATTACCATATTATAATATTTGGTTATATATCTACCATACTGAAACCAAACTAAAAACTCATAAATTTGTTTGTGACTAAAAAACTTTTATTGATCTAATAAACTATCTTTTTAATGTACAGCTAGTATTAGCAAATACCTAATTGTCTCTGCTAACATAGGCTGTGAAACAATGGATTCAAAGAGGGAATTCTTCTAGAGGAAGTGTGCAGTGCCTAATAAAACTTATTACATTTAAACACATTTTCATACAGAAGTGACTACTGGTTGTACTCACTACTAGCTAGTAGGATAGATAAAACAAAGCAATTTTTGAAATGGTAGTTACAGTCTAGTAGCTTTTAGTAGGTGATCAGCGAAGACCTTTTATTAGATGAACTATAATCAAAGATAAATTGTTTGTCTCTCAATGAAGTCATTTCAAAGATTATAAAGTTTCATACACGAGGAAGATTAGTTCTAGATATAAACCACAAAAGATCAAAAGTTAAAAGTTGCTCTTATCTTAATGTGTTAGTCTCAATGCCCTCCCTGTGTTTGAAAGCTCAAGGCAATGAGTTTACCTTAGAAATAGACCCAATATTTCCTCTTATAGAAATTGCCACGCATGTAGGAAAGTCATTCTTGTAAGAAAAAATAATCCAGGTATATTTGTAGGACATGCTGTTTCCCCCAAAAGTGGTATATGTTAGGACATATAGAAAGTTGATGCAATAGTTTGCTTGGTTACTCTAAACACTTACATACAATCCAACCTGAACTTAATATTCATCTTACATATTATTTCAAGTTATACGTATATATTTATACAGAAAACATATACTTAAATTACACAAGAATGTGCTGTTTACATAGAAAGGTTTCAGTCATCTTCTAAGCATTATTTGGTTTTGTGGTATATTCTGAGGTGGATGGTCTAATAGCAAATAGCAGAACGCTGCTTCCATTTCTAGTGAAAGGTCTGGTTTAAGTAGTCTTCATTTCTCAAGTTCAAGGAGCTGGTTACAAATTCACATAAGGATTCCACCCTATCCTGTTCTTCAGCAAATAGACTTGAAGGAATTCAACACCCTTAAAAATAAACCAACCTAATGTGTTCTCATTTGGGAACATTTGGAATAAAAACACAATTAAAAAGGACATATTAGTTTTTGAAGTCACAAGTCTAGAGAGACAATAGGATTTTCATTTGCTGTTTGTAAGGGAAGTCTTAATTGTGATAGTTGCTCTTGATTGGATTGAGACATCTGGAAGATGAAGAAAGCATGCTTTGTCTGTCTCCGAGGGTGCTCTCAAAGGCGATTGGACCATGAGGGCTTTGACCTAATGGATAATTTAATCCCTTTATAGTTATAGAAGTTTAGCGACTTAGAAGGTGATTAAACGGTAGAAGGTGGAGCTGATGAGAAAGTGACCTACTGTGGCCAAGTGTTTGAAGATTTTGTCTTAGTTGTTTCCTTCTGTTTCCTGGATGCCCTGAGGTAAACATCTTTCCTCAGCCACATCCTTCCTCCCTGGCATCTCTGCCTTGCCCAAGGCCTGAAAGCCGTGGATTCAGTTGACTGTTGACGACTTCTGATTCCCACACATGTAAATAAGCCACCTCCCCGTGTACTTTTCACAGATATCTTGTTAACAATGACAAAAAGCCTTTCAAATATAAATATTTGCATGAAGGTCTCATTCATAATTTAAAATCACTATCTTTGCACTTAAGTTGGTGGATACAGCTGACTTCAATAAGGTAATTCTGTCAGCAGCATTCCAAAGTGAAAGCCATTGTACCATTTTGAGCCTGTAATTATTAGAAATCCACCCATTAATCCTGCACCATGGCCAGTAGAGGGGCTCTTACTTTGTGGCAGCCAGAAAGCCAAGGGAAACAATCTCAAAGGAGCTTGTCCCTGTCTTCTGATTCCTTCTGGGCTTCTAGCCCGCAGGCCCCTACAGCCATACCCCAATAGTACATCCTTCTACCTTAGTTAGTGCTCTCCAGAAAAACCCTCACAGACACGCATTCAGAAATCTGCTTTACCAATCTTTATAGGTTCCTCAAACCAAACAGTTTGACTTCTAAGACTAGCTGTCCAGATGGTTGTGTTGGTGCTTGGCTGCATACTGGGCACCTAGAACACAGCAACCAGAGAAGCTTAAACTTGAGACCAGCCTAGGCTATGCTGGGAGATTTTTTTTTCAAGAAATGAAAAAGTTTAGTTGCCATTATCTTCATCATTAAGAGAAAAGGTATAACTTCTACATCAGCAAAAATAACAGCATGGAAAGTTTTAAACATCATAGCCTACCTTTATTCTTTAAATAAATGTAAATTTATACATAACTATTTCTATATTAACCTGCTTATATACCTATATACACAGATATGATTACTACTGGCTTAATATGAATCTATTATAAAATACCATATACACTTGATGATGGGAGTTAATATGCAGACAAATGGCTATAATCCAAAATAATAATAAATGAATCTAGAGTTGATTCCTATCTAATTCATATCCATTTTATCATTTTACTATGATTTGGTTATCACAAACTAGTTTTTTGCTATTCTGAGTAAAGGTTTTGAAGTATGGGCGTTCATGTAAAGACTCCATAGGTATAGCTTCTGAAGTTGCTGAGATATGCAGTCTCACAGGAAACTCCCCAGTCCTCTGCCTCTTACTGCATCTTTGGCCTCTCTTGCACCATGTTTCCAGAACCTTGGGGGTAGGGGTTTTATTGTGGATCTATCAGCCCGGACTGTGCTCCACAACTCTGAGTTTTGTTTGGCTGTGGGTTTCTGTAATGGTCTCTGTCTTTTAGAAGAGAAATTTCCTTAATGAGGGATGAAGCTTACACTTGTCTGTAGGTACAAGGACAAATATTTAGAGTGTAGATAGAGATTATGAATATTTAGTAAAGTGGCTATTGTAGGTTGAACTGCAGGATCCCTGACTTCACCAGCCCTGGGTAGCACACTAGGTTTACAGCACCAGGTATGTGTTCCCTCTTGTTGCTTGGATCTTAAATCTAGGCATGCTAAAGTAGACTGGGCAAGACCATGAAGGGTCAACAATATGCAAAGAACTAAAGACAAGTAAGGCATGCTGAGAGTGAGAGAAGTGGTTTTTCCCAGAGAAGAGCACACCAACTGTTATCCAATACCAAATGGTCATCTCTGATAACATACGGACAAGTAGTATAATGCACATTAAGTGTCTTATGCATTTCTGTGTTTGTGCACGTGCATGTGCGTGTGTGACAAAATGAGGCCGTAAGTTTGAAAGAGAACAAGGAGGTGGTTTTGTGGGGGAGAAAAAGGGAAGGAGTAAATGGTGTAATTACATTATTATACTCTCAAAAAGTAAAAGAAGTAATTTCACTATTATTTAAGGGTCAGGGTATAGCTAAGTCGGCAGAGGGCTTGACCAGCATTCACGAGGCTCTGGTTTTGATCCCAGACACTGATGTAACTACAAGTGCCTCTGAATTCCCAGCACTGCAAAGGTGGAGAGAGGGAAAGTTCGAAGTCATCCTAGGCTACATAGTTAGTTTGAGGGCAGCCAGAGCCACATGAGATCAAGAAAGAACTAGTGAGATAACAAGATAGTGAGTGAGGGAGAAGGGGAGTATGTGAGGGAGGAAGGAAGGGGGAGCGAAGGAGGGAGGCAGAGAGAGAGAGAGAGAGAGAGAGAAAGAGAGAGAGAATATTATTTAGCTGCACGGTGGTATTTAAGAATGAGTAGAATGGAAATCTATAAAATATGACTTAATTTGCCACGTGTCAGAAACTATAAAAGCAGTTGTATCCAAGGGCCTTTCATGCCAGCGTGTATAACACAAGTGGTCTTTTTCATCATTTATAGTAAATATGATTATTGCCAGATTGTCAATATGGTCTCAGTCTGTTCCTAGGAAAATTTGGCCCAGTCTGTTTGCAACGCTTTACAGATGTGAGTTTTCCACAAAGGCCCTATCGTTTTTATTTTACTACAACTGAAGATTAGATAATTTCATTTGTCAGTACAAGTACACAATAACATTCTTTACATGAGTCATTTTAGAAGGATTAAGGGAGATAAAAAGAAAGGTAGGGAGCTGAGGAAGAAATCTGTTCAATATACAATACGGACTTGAAAGAAAACTTAAATCTGTAAAAGAAAATTAAATAAATAGAATCTATAGTAATATAATTAAAATAAATTTGTGTTATGTAAAAACTGACTTTCAGACATAAACCTATGTCTGATCCAAGCCCAGCAAGGGTACGAGGTAAAAGTAACTAGATTGGGGACAGGCAGCATGACTGCCCATGGCTCTATTGATCATATTACTACTCAGTTTGAGAGTTTGTCCAGTGCTTGTGTCTTGCAGTGAAATCTCAGGGTATTTTTAATCCACTCAGTATGCCCACTGGAAGTTTTCGAATGGTTTACAGTCAAGGCTAAAACAAAACAAGACAAAACTTTTTTTTTTCTTTTACTATTATTGTACACTTACAGGATGATGATTATTTAACAAGGTGGAAACCTTTTTGAGAGCTCACATGCAACAAATTCAATGGCTTTGGTGTATATCCTACTTCATCCTCTCAGCTCTGGGGTCTACAGTATGTTAGTCTAGTGTCATACATGAGCAAGCATATAGGCCTTTGTTAAAGAGTCTTGCCACAAGGATAAGTGTGAACATAATGACTAACTTGTGTCAGAAGGAAACCGAAGTATAACCTGTGCTAAATCTTGGCTTTAAAAAGTTTCCTGGACCAAATAAAATTGCATTCATTTTGCCAAGTCGTCACAAATGAGGGATTCATTTATCAGAAATAATTAGCCAATTTACTGATAAATTCTTAGTTATTAAAGTCCACACATTAATATTACTTACTTTCTTTTATGATTACATATAGAATCCCTCCTTCCTTTAGTTGTCCTGTTTTCTCAGATTAGTCGCTTTTAAAGACTCTCGTAGTATTTAGGAGAACCAATCTGATAGCCTATTAAGCACTTGTCTTAGTTGAGATTCCTCTGATGCAGCCAGGGTCTCATGAGGTGAAGGCTGATCTCAAACTTCCTATATAGTTAAGGATGACCTTGAATTTCTCATCCTCCACCCTTTGAGTGCTGGGATTATAGATGTTCACCACTGGGTCTGGTTTCATATGGGGAAGGCTTCATGTACAATAGTCAAGCACTTTCCCGCTGAGTCACACCCACACCCCAGTGTGCTTCCTGAAATCATAATTATTCTTACAGTGCTAGGTCCTGATTCAAACACCATTCTCAGCTCTCCTCCCCAGCAAATCACACTCAAGGAGCATCACAGCAGAGGAGCCGAAAAGAGGTAAGAGACGGACAAGGAAGGAGTGATCTGAAACACAAAACCCTGGGGTTGAACTGTCTGTCACACTCATGAACTCACACTGCCTGCGGTTACTGGCACAAGACCCAAACAAGACCAATCCAGCCAAAATCCCAGCATAGATGACAGAGGTGAATCTTTGTGCAACCATCTACCAGATTCCTAAAGATGGGCAAACAAGCTCTCAAAACAACTCCCCACAGAATTATAACCATACATCCTAATTTAGGGAATGTTATAAATATTTAAATAAATTAATCAGTCTGAGTTTCAGGTGTACTTCCTGGACATAGTAATCTATTAGTAAGTAGAAGACTAAAAATATTAGTCGGCTCTATATACAAAAGAATGGGAGCACAAAATGGATTCTAATACAAATCTTTTTAGAGTGATAGGTGTGAGGTAGACCTATTTTAATTATGGAAATACTTCATTTGGGAATACATATTCTCCTAACTGACCCAACAGTTTTGCATGTGGCCTCACTTGAATGGTGCCATTTCTCGGAGTAAACAATTCATTCAGTTTTAAGAATGCTTTCTCCTATGTGGTTGTCGTTAGATGAAAAGGCTAGTATCAATCAGGTGGATTTGATTTTCTTCAGCTGATAGATCTGGGATAGCTTTTGAGTGGCTGATTGCCCTCAAGCAATTTCAGATTAAAGTCACATTCCTGGTTCAACAATAGTTAATTGTTTAATGAAAACTCTTTAATACTGGAGCAGACAGCTGTTTTCACAAACTTGAATCCAAGCAGATAGTCAAAATGGAAGACATTATGCAGTCTTATTGTAATGCCTTTTTAGTTTCCCAGTGAAGACTCACCTAATCAAGACCACTCAAACTTTCATGCACAAAACCCAGCCAGAGTCTAGGAAAGGGCTTTCTGAATCTGATAAGCTAGATAAGAGTGAGAGATCAGGATAATCAGGGCTGTCTTTTTATCCATGACTTTAAAGAAACTAGACTAGGTTCAATGGAAATCGGGCTCTGAGCCCAAGCTGAATTAGGCAGGGAGCCTAAAGGAAATTGAATGTTCTCTGTGTCTCCTTTCTGCTTTCGATTTAATTTGGTTTTGGAAGAAGTATCTATTTGTGAGACAATCTTGAGTTTATCTGAAGCAGGTGGATAATGCTTTTAAGTTTGCTGAAATGGAAAAGCAAAGAAGAGTGGAAGAGAAAAGCGATGCTACCACCAGTAACCGTTAGATGGGCCAAGGAAAGTCCAGCATGCTGAGGATGGGCCAGGGAGAGCATGGCACTTGGAGCCCGGCTGCAGGGTAGAGATGTGAATTTTCCCATGACACTGGACATTGAGTTGTTTGTATTTGTGTCATAACTTGCTCCATGTGTCCTGCTGTACCATAACAATTGTAATAATCTTAAAAAAGATTTTGCATACTCTGATTTATTCAACGTTCCTTCCTCCCTCCCTCCCTCCCTCCCTCCCTCCCTCCCTCCCTTCCTTCCTTCCTTCCTTCCTTCCTTCCTATGTTCAGTAAATGTACCAATTTATAAAGAAAGCCTGTTGTGCAAACTCAACCTTATTTTTTTTTAAAAAAACAAAGCACTAGGATAGTGATCTACAAATTCATATGATAACAACATTTTTGAACGGATGGATGGAGAAGAAATAACTGAGTGTATCAAATAAGAATAAAAATGTGTTTTCCAAAAAGTATATTGAAATCGTTTATGCATGGCAATTGTGACTAAATGCCTCCTAAGCATTTTCTAAGAAAAATTGGGAAATCTTAGAGATAAAGGGAACTTTAAAGTTTAGTGCACACATTTTTATGTGCACATTATAAACTTCCTTTGTGACTCCAGTTTTTCGATGCACTGAAATAGCATTCTGAAACTGAGGTTTTTGTTGTTAAATAAGAGCACAAAACAGTTATAACTAACACTAGACATCAAAGGACATGGTGGGCTCAAAGTAAGAATTGGAATTGCCATTTTTTTCTAATAGGAAATATCTTGTAAATTAAAAAAAGAAAAAGAAAAAAAGAAACTGTGGTGCTTTGAGAGAAAATTTCTCCCATGGACTTGTATCTGTTTAGCCCCCAGCTGATGAACTATTTGGGAAAGGTTAGGATTGTGATCTTATTGCATGAATCGCGTCATCAGGAATGGGCTTTAAGGTTTCAAAATTCTTGCCAGGACCAGCAATCTCCCTCTCCCCTTCTGTCTGTCTGTCAGTCTGTCGGTTTGTCTGTCTGTCTCTATCCCACACACAGCAACAGAACAGTAACTAAGACAGAAATCGAAACTCATAAAGAAGTTACGCACTGATTATGCAAAGATAATTAGTAATAAAAACAATGTTTCTTACATTATAATCAGTATATTATATGACTACAGGATAAATTGTATAGTGTTCTACATTAAGAATATGAATGACTGTAAACCAAAAGCTTTAAATCAAAGGAAAAATACTTATTTATGACTAGAGTTGTGGATTCTAGCAAGACTTGTTGGTTAGAATTAAGTTTATTTTGAACCAGCCATTGTTACATGTTTCATTTATGGGCTGGCCTTGCTTTCTTCACAAGCAATATCATTATGCAAATTAATTGAATCTAATCGAAGCTCCAAGTAAAAGTAAAAAAGAAGTTGTAAAATGCCATGTAGTACCTCTGCCTTTGTTAAAGGGGTGTGCTCTTCCAACCTGATGCATCTCGTCTTGGCACTAATCCTGAACCTATGTCTATGTTAATAATTTAATAATTACAGCAATTCAGCCTCATTCGCAGTCTTGGTTGTCACTTTGTGAGAATAAAGCATGTTTGTATTTGTTACATTTAAAGCTTCCAATATAAATGTTATCCTTAAGCACATTTTATCAAGATGGAAATATATATAGGAGAGCAGAATAAATACATGCATAGAAGGATATCTATGTATTTTATTTATTAGAATCAAATTTTCTTTTATTTCAGATTAAGGCGTCTACAGAGTGATGCATATGTAATTTCTCAATGAAATTAATCAGCCAGAAAAGCAGCCCTATGTTCCCAGGAATGATTATTTAGGGTTGACTTACTGATTTGTCACCCTTGGTTTGTCCCTGGTGCATACATCTGGAAAAATATCCCTGGCCCCTCACTGTTATACTAAAACAATGCTTACTAAATAGAGTATGATTTAAACATCCACCAAATTTCTTTAGCAAGGAATAGGCATGTGTTAAGAAAAGGGAAGGGTTGAAACTGTCAGTTCTGAATGCTGTGGAGTGCCTTTCTCTTATGCAATCTATTCAGTTGGTCTCATCAGGTCATTGATGGATTACGGAGCTGCTTTCACTAGTCCAAAGATAGTAGCTACATTTACCACATTGGTTGGCTAATAGAGATTTGTCATAATGAATGAAATTACTAGCCTGTAATTGGCTACTAGGATTTGTCAAAGCCAATCTTGCAAGCTAAATCTATAGCAACGATGTTATATTCAGTGAATCCAATGCCTTTAGGGCTGGAAAATTTGTACTCACACACCACACATGACTGGGTCCTTGCAGAGTTCCAGCTTTGTCATCTATGGGTCTCCTACACGAGCATCTGTCTTCCCTTCTTGATTATGAATTCCATGGGACCATACTGACTTCCTTCTGTATTTCTCCATTTACAGGAGACTATCATTGGAAAGATGATCATTTCCACTGTTGTCTTGGAATTCAGTCAAATTAATTTAAGTTCAATTGTCAGTCATCCTGCCTCGATGGAGCTCTCTTCTTATCAATTTTCTTTCTTTTTTTTATTTATTTTTCCATTTTTATTAGGTATTTACCTCATTTACATTTCCAATGCTATACCAAAAGTCCCCCATACCCACCCACCCCTACTCCCCTACCCACCCACTCCCCCTTTTTGGTCCTGGCGTTCCCCTGTACTGGGGCATATAAAGTTTGCGTGTCCAATGGGCCTTTCTTTCCAGTGATGGCCGACTAGGCCATCTTTTGATACATATGCAGCTTATCAATTTTCCATCCAGAGTCCTTCCACTATCTCCAAGCACCTCTGAGACTGGCTTTGTCACTTCCCAGGCAGTATATCTTCTGATAGTTTACACATTTGTTCAGCATACTTATTCATTAGTTCACTGATAAAATGAACAGAGATATTTGTTTCCTTTGAAATACTTGGAATCAAATATGAAACATGACCTGTCTATATAACCCAATAACCGGATAAGTACCATAGATTTTCCTTTGGTGTAAATTTCTTCTTTATCTACACAATATGCTAATTTTCCTCTGACTCTTTCATCAGTATTGTTTCATAGAGAAAATTTAGGTATTACATTTTATATATAATATATTTACATATATAAATACATATGAGATTTACACCTTGTTTCATAAATGGTATTCATTCATCTTATTTTTAGATATTTTATATAATAACAGTATTGAACACTCTTTATAAAACTTTGGCATCTACAGACTGGATTTAAATTTTTATTATTTTCCTTATAGTATCTATTCAGTCTAGTTGACATCTCTTTGTCTTGGTTCCCTCGGCTTCATAGATAAATAGCATTTCACCATTCATGTCTGCTATAAGAATTAAAAGAGAGAGTAGTTAGCACAGTAGGTGATGTTTGGTAAGCAATAACCAAATGTTAGTAATTACTAAAGTAAAACTTGGAAAGATAATCCCTTTATTCAGAATTCAGTTTTTATTTTATATTATATTTAAGAGATATCATATGCTAGTTTTTCTGCTATATAAGTTTTGATATCTCACAATATAAATACATGATAAATCATTCAAATTGTAGAAAGTGTTGTTTAATGAAAAGTCTACCATCTATGCAATCTCTTTGGAAATAAAAAATCAATATAGCATTTAAAAGTATATAACCTAATTGAAATATCTAGACCACATATTGAATATTTGCAGTGCTTGAATGGAAAGAGGCCCCACCCACTGCTAATTTTGTCAGTGCTAGCCTCGCTAACACTCTGGCACGAATCATTGCAATTACATTGTTTGCTTCTGGGAGAGTGCCATTATCAAGTTCATTAAATGCATGGTGACAATGAGCTCTTCGAGTAAGAACCATAAATCCTGGATAACAGGAATCCACCTGTAGCTTTATGGTTTTGAACTCCAGCCATGAGTTTTCAGCAGCAATGGAAACTCAACCCTATATCAGATAAGGAGTCCTTTTTAGCCATCAACTATAGTCCTTTATTATGTCGAAGTCTTGGACTAAGAGTATTATTGGCAGGGTAGGGTTTTTGTTTGATTGAGGTCATATTGAAAGTTGCAGCCCATCTGTTAGTGGCCTTGCCAGTGTCTTGGTTTGATCATGGGGTGAAGACATCTGAGACAAACCATGCTGGGGATCATGTGAGGCTCCGCTTAGCTTCCTTTCTGAAACACAAAGCTATGAAGCAGATTCTACTTAAAGCCTTAAAGCCATGTTCAGGGTTTTGAAAATTGGAGCAACCATTATTTGTCAGCTGGTAACAGAGACCTGAGAAATGTGAAGGAGAGAAGGAAGCTCCTTAGGATTTCTTTGAAAGAATCAGTTGTCTCTTCAGTGTTTTGAACTTACACAGCCCATTAATTGAAAATTCCAACTTGATATAAACTAGTCTTGATATCAATTATTGTCAAACTAAATGTAATAATTCTTACTAAAATTACTAATAGTTTTTACTACTAATAAATTTTATGTTTACTATATTCACAGTGAAGGCTGATGTATTTATTATAGTGTATGTTCCTCCTCTCTCTCTCTCTCTCTCTCTCTCTCTCTCTCTCTCTCTGTGTGTATGTGTGTGTTAAAGACAATTACAAAAGTAGGGATTATGAAATTGAGAGGGACTTGGGGGAACATGACAGGAATTGAAGATGGAGAGATGGAGATGTTATAAATATAGTCTTCATGTATACATCTCTTAATTCCATTATGTTGTTATTTCAGTAATATTAGATTGATGCATTATTAAGATTACATGTCTATGAGTGACATGAACAAACATTAATAGTATGCTAAAGGTAGCCCAAGAAGGGACATCTAAACCATGCCATTTTCTCAAATTTGCTTTTTTTTTTCCCCATCAGAGTTTTCATGTGTATTTAACTGTTGGTTTTCTTTAAAGAACTATTATTATTAACATGTGATATAACATTTTGTCTTATTAAGTGATTTTATAAATATATATACATATGTAATTTTATCATATATTTTAAGTTTAAAGTCACTTATATATTGTGATAGCGATTGGAAAGTAGGCCCCATGATTATTTCTGAAAATATAGCCTTGATGCCAGTTAAACAGATAACTGTTCATTTTTTTTCAGTGTTTACCTATTTAGTATATTAAATTTTAAAAGAGTGTACACATCTAAGTTTATAGCTCACAATGCTGAGAGGAGTATGTGTGCAAACATGTACCACTAGTGTGCCAGCGAAGCTCTCTGGGGACACAGGAGCATCCCTCATAAGCCTTGCTTTCATATATAATTCTGTCCATATCTAATATCCCCACTTCTCCATGTATGCATTAAACACTTTACTAGCATTGAACAAATAAATAAGCAAAGAGATATGTATTTTCCTCCATTTGGTTTACTTTCCTCAAAACTATTGTGGGGTTAATCCATGTTATGGTACTTCAGAATAGGTTATTCATTTTTATATGAATGTGGCTCATATTTTATCTACCAGAGGGAAAAATGAGGATAAGCACTTTTAAATAATAATAATTATGCTTTATTCTTGAGAATTTCATAAATGTATGCAATGAGACTTCATCCTATCCACCCTAGATTTCCTACCTCCAACTCCAAATCCCTTTGAACATAGCTCCCTCTAGACTTCAAGTTCTCTTGACTTCTTTTTGATAGCCTACTAAGTTCAGTTAGGGCTCTGCATATGCATGGATGTGGGAAATTTGCCAGTGGCCACTCATTTTTAAAAAGTGAAGGAAGGGAGGGAGGAAGAGAAGAAAGCAGCTATCCCTCGCCAGTAGTTCTTCAGTAAAAGACGAGGCCAGAGTGCACTCATTTTTCTTATGTATGCAGAAGTTTTGGCTGACTTTATCTTGTTCTTGTGCTATGCAGATAGTCCCAGTTAGTATGAGTTCATGAGTGTCATAGCCATGTCTAGTTCATATGTCTGCATTCCACAGCCTTTCTCCTGTCATCTGGCTCTTATATCCGTTTTGCCTCCTTTACTGTGTTATTCCACACCATTGCTGGGAAGGATGTATGAAAAAGACTCCTCATAAAGCGGAGAGCTCTCAGTCTCTGTTCCTTGGTACTTGAACCAATTACATACACCATCACTGATTGAATGTTGTCTACTGTAAAATAGAAGCTTCTATAACCAATGTCAAGAATAGCCCAATTCTCACATCTGATCTGGACCCTTACCCCAAACAAGTACTGCCTTAAAATGATTTCATTGTTCTTAATAAAATTTGGTGGGTGGGGAGATGTGAGTATTGGACTAGAATCCAAAATGTCAGAAGTTGATCAAGGGGTCCCATGTGGGGAATGTTTCCCAAATCGTAAGAGCACTGGACAGGTTAGAACTTGCTTCTCATGGACCTCTGGATCAGGCAAACAGAACTGGGCATTTATTGTTGCACACACCATTCACTGGTTAAGGTCACCCCCTCTTTGAGTTAAAGTAGAAGTTTGCTCCCAAAGTCTCAGGACAGTTTGTGGTAGAAGTGGAGATGTTGACAGTTGAAAATAACTGACAGTTAAACTAACTATGGATGAAGATGGCAGAGAGCTCTCCCAGGACATGGGTAGAATATATCCAGAAAATCTGTTACAAATATCATACATCATCACCTATTTATTCTTCTCACTGCTGACAGACATCTGGGCTCAGTTCTGCCTTTAGGTTATTATGAAGAGTACTGCTGTGAACATTTTGACATTTTTTTGCATCTATTTAAATAGAAAGTCTAATTGCTGCACCATACATTATTTACACCCCATTCAATTAAAAGTATTAACAGCTCAGGATAGTACTTTTAACAGTTTATAGTGTCAGCAAAACTGAATGAGACTCATAGAGGCTTAATTTGATCAGAACTTGAAGTTGTTGGTCTCCTTTTTAACCATGCCAGCAAGTTGGCAGAGGTGCCTAGTTTTCTGCTATCAGTATGGTTTTACTTTGCACTTCCCTCATATCTAATGGGGAAAATCATATTTTCATATGCTTATAAACCATTTTGATACTCTCCTTGTTGAGGTTATCTTTAAGTCATTGTGTAAATGTTATAAGATTGCTTTCAGTTTAATGATTTGTAAGAGTTCTTTGCATAGTTTGCATTTGATCCACTTGCCAATTATACTGTATAGAATTCTGAGAACAGAGAGTTCCTAAATATATCAGGCCCCCCCTAGGGAGATCAGGTCTGAATCCTTGGGACCTAAAAAAACCTAATTTTTTTACAGTAAAGAGTTTGCACATGTGACTAAAGATGTTAAGATAAAGGCATTATCTTGGATTACCTAGGTGGGTTTTAAATGCAACTGGGCATATATTTGAAGATGGATTTGGGCATATCATTTGAAGACGGAATCAGAGGAAAATTTGGCATATGTACAAGAGATAAGGTGAGGGAATTAGAGCTTGGCTAAATGCAGTCTGAAGCAAGAAGAGGCAAAGAGCGCACTCTGCCCAAGGCCTGCTGACACTTTGATTCTGTCCCAATGGTACTAATTTTAGACCTCTGGAATCTAAAACGTGGGAGGAACACGCTTGTGTTATTTTAGTTCACCTGGTTGGTAATAATATCTTAATAGAATAAATTATGCAAATTGAGAATGTTATGTGTACTGATTTGTAATACTTTGATTCTTTTCTTGATGTCTCCCAGCATAGAGGACCGCAGTGTGATTGCAGTCCAGTCCAGGACTCTTTCTATATACTGAGTTATGATTTTTCTTGCCATGTGTGTAAAATGTCTCTCTGTTGTAACTTCAGGAAGATAACCCCATTTTAAAAATATTTTACCTTTCAAATATATATCTACTGTTTCCTGAGGATCTGTGTATCCATATACCATGAGGTGGGGTGCTCAGGCTTGGTGGCTATCTGCTCCTGGTTGAGATTCCTTCTGACCAGCATCACTTGTTGAAGCAACTCCCCTTTACCTTCCCTGCTGAGATCTTAGGGGTCTTGGTCATAAGTGAGACATTTTGATGCTCTGTTGTTGTCCTCTGTCCCATTGTTGTAACTGTTCTTGTGCAACCAAACAGATCTGAATTAACACCATGTCTACATTTTCAGGTGTCTCCTTTTGTACTTTTCAAGATTATCAATTTTAATTGTGTATAGCTACAGATGTTTTAGTATCATTTCATTGGTTTTCACACACACAAAAATCAAGCAGAGTTTTATTTTAGTTAGCTCTACAGAAATATTTGCAGACAACTGAGAACTGTAATATATATATATATATATATATATATATATATATATATATATATATATATATATTTATATATATTCACAAAAGTACCATTTTCTTCCACTTCTTTAGGATTTCAATCTTTAAAATAGTATTTGAAAGTTTTTATTTATTTAACTCTAAGTACTTCACATTGTTGCTATTATAAATGCTAATTCAAAATTGCCATTTTTCTTTACTCTATATAGCTGGTAAGATATAAATATAGATTTTAAAATATGGACTTATTATAAATCCCAATACATACAAAATAGACTTTTTACTGAATATAAAAATATTTTGTTATTTTGTGTACACATTATATGATGCACTAATAAATTCTTATGATTTCTTCCCAAAATTTATAGACTACCTCTTCTCTCCTCCCTTCTATTCTGGCTGTTTTCTCTTCATCTTTTCTCCCTATACCTTTCTTCTTGCCTTCCTTCCTTTCTCCTTCCTTCCTTCTTCCCTCCTGGTCACCTCTCCTGCCTTACTGATAAGGTTTTCACTACAGCTTGAGTAGAAGTGCTAAGACTGAATCTTTTCTATTCTTCCTTATATGCGAAGGGAAGAGTGTGACATGCTAACACTATCTCTGAGATTTGCTTAGATTAATTTGTTGGTGCCACTTGACAGAATAAGACTATTTCCTTATAATTCTTATTTTTTGATGAGAGTCTACACATCACAATTTTCCAGTACTTAGTTCTGTGTGTTTTCTCACATGGTCACTTACTTTTCTCTCTGTGTTTTTATGTGCAAATTACATAAATTAATTTTCTAAGAACAAGAAACCTAACTAATGACACATTATCCTGGTATATATTACTACATTTATACAGCTGTTTTTGAGCTATGTACTTCAACAAGGTAGCCTTGTAATTTTCCCTTCCTGTGATATTCTTTTAATATGTTCACCTAAAGGTTATAATGAACCCATAAGACAAGTTTTGTCTTATTTTCTTTTTTCATTTATTCTCGATGTGTTTTATATGGCTAGCATGATTTCTTTCTTAAGTCATTAAGTCTATTAATGAAGCTATCTGATCTGGAATTATATTAAATCAAGGTAATTTGTATATTCAAACAAATTTATTTGTAGATACAAGAAAGATATTTTTCTTATACTAATCTAGGTAGGATGTGTTGTTCTGGAATTTTTATACCTCATGGACTTTGTTTTTTATTGCCATTAAACTACTTGGTAATATAACTTTATGTTCTCGAGTGTCTGCATGGCTCATACCCATTCCATTTCTAGTGATGGACTTAAGTTTTCACTTTGCAGTTTTTAAAATTTTATTTTCAATGAGTACTATCAAACAGAAACACTGCTATTATAAAATTTGAATTAGTTTTTAAGACTTTAAATTCTGTATTTGCCTTATTATACATTCTATCTTCTAAATGTCTGATGTTGTGTATCCGATAATCTGAATGCTTAGACGACATTGACTTTCATAATTTTTTCTGACTAAATATATGTATGTCAGAGCATTCTTTTAAGCATGCATTTAGCTGCATCTTAAATACATTCCTTTTTTTTAAAACTACACACAGGTTAGACAACCTAAAGTCTATTCCTGGAACCCCCATGGACTCAGGAGAGAACACATTTACCTGAACTGTCCTCTGACATCCACTCATTACCTAGCCTACACAGAACCCAATGTCTGCACATGTTTGTGCACAGAAATACACATAAATGAAAATTTTAAGTATATTTTACTATTATCCCCATTATGACTTCCAAATGGTATGTTGGGGAAATTTTTGAAAACAAAACAAGAAAAAATTGCGTACATGTGGAAATCAAAATTTGATTATCTCTATTGCCCAGAAGTGCTGTTGTGACACTTCCTAGTCAAACAGACCAGGATCTGGTTTCTGTTGCTGTTAATTAGATTTGTTTTCTCTGTTTTATATTCATGGAACTATACAATTATATATCCTCTCATATGTCTAGCTGTTTTTGTCAAGAATAGTCTCTTTGATTTATCCATGGCATTATTGTGATTAGGCACTGGCTAAGGAATAGTCCAAACAATGGATGAAATCCTATTTTCCTATTCACAGGCTGTCATAGTTAGGTTTCTATTGCTGTGATAAAACAAAAGCAACTTGGAGAGGAGTTTATTTAGATTACAAGTCAGGATCAAAACTCTTCATTGAGGGAAGTCAGGGTGAGAACTTATGCAGGAACCTAGAGGCTGCAGTTGGAGCAGAAATTCTGGAGGGAAGCCAGCTTGCTTCTCATTGTGTCCATGGTGGTCTCTTATATTCCCTATAACCACCTGTCCAGGGATTGCACCACCCACCGTGGGCTGGGCCCTCCTGCATCAATCAATAATCAAGAAAGTGCCCCTGCAGACTTGACAACTGCAAACTGAGTGAGGCATTTTTTTAAAATTTTATATTACGTATTTTCCTCACTTACATTTCCAATGCTATCTGAAAAGTCCCCCATACACTCCCCCCCACACTCCCCTGCCCACCTGCTCCCCCTTTTTGGCCCTGGTGTTCCTCTGTACTGGGGCATATAAAGTTTGCAAGTCCAATGGCCCTCTCTTTCCAGTGATGGCCGACTAGGCCATCTTTTGATACATATGCAGCTAGAGACACGAGCTCTGGGGAGTACTGGGTAGTTCACATTGTTGTTCCACCTATAGGGTTGCAGTTCCCTTTAGTTCCTTGGGTGCTTTCTCTAGTTCCTCCATTGGGGGTCCTGTGGTCCATTCAAAAGTTGACTGTGAGTATCCACTTCTGTGTTTGCTAGGCCCTGGCATAGTCTCACAAGAGACAGCTATATCTGGGTCCTTTCAGCAAAATCTTGCTAGTGTATGCAATGGTGTCAGCGTTTGGATGCTGATTAAGGGGTGGATCCCTGGATATGGCAATCACTAGATGGTCCATCCTTTCGTCACACTTGCAAATTTTGTCTCTGTAACTCCTTCCATGGGTGTTTTGTTTCCTATTCTAAGAAGGGGCAAAGTGTCCACACTTTGGTCTTCGTTCTCTTGAGTTTAATGTTTTTAGCAAATTATATCTTATATCTTGGGTATGCTAAGTTTCTGGGCTAATATCCACTTATCAGTGAGTACATATTGTGTGAGTTGCTTTGTAATTGGGTTACCTCACTCAGGATGATGCCCTCCAGGTCCATCCATTTGCCTAGGAATTTCATAAATTCATTTTTTAATAGCTGAGTAGTACTCCATTGTGTAAATATACCACATTTTCTGTATCCATTCCTCTGTTGAGGGGCATCTGGGTTCTTTCCACCTTCTGGCTATTATAAATAAGGCTGCTATGAACATAGTGGAGCATGTGTCCTTCTTACCGGTTGGGACATCTTCTGGATATATGCCCAGGAGAGGTATTGCGGGATCCTCTGGTAGTACTATGTCCAATTTTCTGAGGAACTGCCAGACTGATTTCCAGAGTGGTTGGACAAGCTTGCAATCTCACCACCAATGGAGGAGTGTTCCTCTTTCTCCACATCCTCGCCAGCATCTGCTGTCACCTGAATTTTTGATCTTAGCCATTTTCACTGGTGTGAGGTGGAATCTCAGGGTTGTTTTGATTTGAATTTCCCTGATGATTAAGGATGTTGAACAGTTTTTCAGGTGCTTCTCTGCCATTCGGTATTCCTCAGGTGAGAATTCTTTGTTCAGCTCTGAGCCCCATTTTTTAATGGGGTTATTTGATTTTCTGGAGTCCACCTTCTTGAGTTCTTTATATATATTGGATATTAGTCCCCTATCTGATTTGGGATAGGTAAAGATCTTTTCCCAATCTGTTGGTGGTCTTTTTGTCTTATTGACAGTGTCTTTTGCCTTGCAGAAGCTTTGCCATTTCATGAGGTCCCATTTATCGATTCTCGATCTTACAGCACAAGCCATTGCTGTTCTTCTATTCAGGATTTCCCCACCCTGTACCCATATCTTCGAGGCTTTTCCCTACTTTCTCCTCTATAAGTTTCAGTGTCTCTGGTTTTATGTGGAGTTCCTTAATCCACTTAGATTTGACCTTAGTACAAGGAGATAGAAACAGATCAATTCCCAATTTTCTACATGATAACCGCCAGTTGTGCCAGCACCATTTGTTGAAAATTCTATCTTTTTTCCACTGGATGGTTTTAGCTCCCTTGTCAAAGATCAAGTGACCATATGTGTGTGGGTTCATTTCTGGGTCTTCAATTCAGTTCCATTGGTCTACTTGTCTGTCAATATACCAGTACCATGCAGTTTTTTTTTATCACAATTGCTCTGTAGTACAGCTTTAGGTCAGGCATGGTGATTCCACCAGAGGTTCTTTTATCCTTGAGAAGAGTTTTTGCTATCCTAGGTTTTTTGTTATTCCGGATGAATTTGCAGATTGCTCTTTCTAATTCGTTGAAGAATTGAGTTGGAATTTTGATGGGGATTGCATTGAATCTGTAGATTGCTTTTGGCAAGATAGCCATTTTTACTATATTGATCCTGCCAATCCATGAGCATGGGAGATCTTTCCATCTTCTGAGATCTTCTTTAATTTCTTTCTTCAGAGACTTGAAGTTCTTATCAATCAGATCTTTCACTTCCTTAGTTAGAGGCACACCAAGGTGTTTTATATTATTTGTGACTATTGAGAAGGGTACTGTTTCCCTAATTTCTTTCTCAGCCTGTTTATCCTTTGTGTACAGAAAGGCCATTGACTTGTTTGAGTTTATTTTATATCCAGCTACTTCACTGAAGCTGTTTATCAGGCTTAGGAGTTCTCTGGTGGAATTTTTAGGGTCACTTATATATACTATCATATCATCTGCAAAAAGTGATATTTTGATTTCTTCCTTTCCAATTTGTATCCCCTTTATCTACTTTTGTTGTCTAATTGCTCTGGCTAGGACTTCAAGTACAATGTTGAATAGGTTGGGAGACAGTGGACAGCCGTGTGTAGTCCCTGATTTTAGTGGGATTGCTTCCAGCTTCTCACCATTTACTTTGATGTTGGCTACTGGTTTGCTGTAGATTGCTTTTATCATGTTTAGGTATGGGCCTTGAATTCCTGATCTTTCCAAGACTTTTATCATGAATGGGTGTTGGATTTTGTCAAATGATTTCTCAGCATCTAACGAGATGATCATGTGGTTTTTGTCTTTGAGTTTGTTTATATACTGGATTACGTTGATGAACTTCCGTATATTGAACCATCCCTGCATCACTGGGATGAAACCTACTTGGTCAGGATGGATGATTGTTTTGATGTGTTCTTGGATTCGGTTAGCAGGAACTTTATTGAGGATTTTTGAATCGGTGTTCATAAGGGAAATTTGTCTGAAGTTCTCTATCTTTGTTGTTTTTTTTTTTTTTGTGGTTTAGGTATCAGAGTAATTGTGGCTTCATAGAATGAGTTGGGTAGAGTACCTTCTGTTTCTATTTTGTGGAATAGTTTGTGAAGAACTGGGATTAGATCTTCTTTGAAGGTCTTATAGAACTCTGCACTAAACCCATCTGGTCCTGGGTTTGTTTGTTTTTTTTTTTTTGTTCGGAGACTATTAATGACTGCTTCTTTTTCTTTAGGGGATATAGGACTGTTGAGATCATTAACCTGATCTTGATTTAATTTGGTACCTGGTATCTGACTAGAAACTTGTCCATTTCATCCAGGTTCTCCAGTTTTGTTGAGTATAGCCTTTTGTAAAAGGATCTAGTGATGTTTTTGATTACTTCATGATCTGTTGTTATGTCTCTTTTTTCATTTCTGATTTTGTTAATTAGGATGCTTTCCCTGTGCCCTCTAGTGAGTCTGGCTAAGAATTTATCTATGTTGTTGTTTTTCTCAAAGAACCAGCTCCTCGAAATGTTGATTCTTTGAATAGTTCTTCTTGTTTCCACTTGGTTGATTTCGCCCCTGAGTTTGCTTATTTCCTGCCATTTATTCCTCTTGGGTGAATTTGCTTCCTTTTGTTCTAGAGCTTTTAGGTGTGTTGTCAAGCTGCTAATGTGTGCTCTCTCTAGTTTCTTTTTGGAGGCACTCAGAGGTATGAGTTTTCCTCTTAGAAATGCTTTCATTGTGTCCCATAAGTTTGGGTATGTTGTGGCTTCATTTTCATTAAACTCCAAAAAGTCCTTAATTTCTTTCTTTATTTCTTCCTTGACCAAGGTATCATTGAGAAGAGTATTGTTCAGTTTCCACATGAATGTTGGCTTTCTATTATTTATTTTGTTATTGAAGATCAGCCTTAGTGCATGGTGATCTAATAGGATGCATGGGACAATTTCAATGTTTTTGTATATGTTGAGGCTTGTTTTGTGACCAATTATGTGGTCAATTTTGGAGAAGGTACCATGAGGTGCTGAGAAGAAGGTATATCCTTTTGTTTTAGGATAAAATGTTCTGTAGATATCTGTCAGATCCATTTGTTTCATAACTTCTGTTAGTTTCAGTGTGTCCCTGTTTAGTTTCTGTTTCCATGATCTGTCCATTGGTGAAAGTGGTGTGTTGAAGTCTCCCACTATTATTGTGTGAGGTGCAATGTGTGCTTTGAGCTTTACTAAAGTTTCTTTAATGAATGTGGCTGTCCTTGTATTTGGAGCATAGATATTCAGAATTGATAGTTCCTATTTGAGGATTTTACCTTTGATGAGTATGAAGTGCCCCTCCTTGTCTTTTTTGATGACTTTGTGTTGGAAGTTGATTTTATTAGATATTAGCATGGCTACTCCAGCTTGTTTCTTCAGACCATTTGCTTGGAAAATTATTTTCCAGCCTTTCATTCTGAGGTAGTGTCTATCTTTTTCTCTGAGATGAGTTTCCTGTAAGCAGCAAAATGTTGGGTCTTGTTTGTACTGCCAGTTTCTCAGTCTATGTCTTTTTATTGGGAAGTTGAGTCCATTGATATTAAGAGATATTAAGGAAAAGTAATTGTTGCTTCCTATTATTTTTGTTGTTAAAGTTGGCATTCTGTTCTTGTGGCTGTCTTCTTTTATGTTTGTTGAGGGATTACCTTCTTGCTTTTTCTAGGGCGTCGTTTCTGTCCTGGTATTGGTTTTTTTTTTTTTTTCTGTTATTATCCTTTGAAGGGCTGGATTCATGTAAAGATAATGTGTGAATTTGGTTTTGTCATGGAATACTTTGGTTTCTCCATATATGGTAATTGAGATTTTGGTTGGGTATAGTAGCCTGGGCTGGCATTTGTGTTCTCTTAGTGTCTGTATAACATCTGTCCAGGCTCTTCTGGCTTTCATAGTCTCTGGTGAAAAATCTGGTGTAATTCTGATAGGCTTGCCTTTATATGTTACTTGACCTTTTTCCTTTGCTGCTTTTAGTATTCTATCTTTATTTAGTGCATTTGTTGTTCTGATTATTATGTGTCGGGAGGAATTTCTTTTCTGGTCCAGTCTATTTGGAGTTCTGTAGGCTTCTTGTATGTTTATGGGCATCTCTTTCTTTAGATTTGGGAAGTATTCTTCTATAATTTTGTTGAAGATATTTGCCGGTCCTTTGAGTTGAAAATCTTCATTCTCATCCACTCCTATTATATTATTTGGTCTTCTCATTGTGTCCTGGATTTCCTGGATATTTTGAGTTAGGATCTTTTTGCATTTTCCATTTTCTTTGATTGTTGTGCCGATGTTCTCTATGGAATCTTCTGCACCTGAGATTCTCTCTTCCATCTCTTGTATTCTGTTGCTGATGCTCACATCTATGGTTCCAGATTTCTTTCCTAGTGTTTCTATCTCCAGAGTTGCCTCACTTTGGGTTTTCTTTATTGTGTCTACCTCCCTTTTTAGGTCTTGCATGGTCTTATTCAATTCCATCACCTGTTTGGTTGTGTTTTGCTGCAATTCTTTAAGGGATTTTTGTGCTTCCTCTTTAATGTCTTCTACCTGTTTAGCAATGTTCTCCTGTATTTCTTTAAGTGAGTTATTAAAGTCCTTCTTGATGTCCTCTACCATCATCATGAGATATGCTTTTAAATCCGGGTCTAGCTTTTCGGGTGTGTTTGGGTGCCCTGGACTGGCCGAAGTGGGAGTGCTGGGTTCTGATGATGGTGAGTGGTCTTGGTTTCTGTTAGTAAGATTACGTTTACCTTTCGCCATCTGGCAATCTCTGGAGCTAGTTGTTATAGTCTCTGTTTAGAGATTATTCCTTTGGTGATTCTGTTACCCTCTATCAGCAGACCTGGGAGACTAGCTCTCTCCTCTGAATTTCAGTGGTCAGAGCAGTCTCTGCAGGCAAGCTCTCCTCTTATAGGGAAGGTGCACAGTTATCTGGCATTTGGACCTCCTCCTGGCCGAAGATGAAGGCCCAAAACAGGACCTTTTCCAGAAGCTGTGTTGCTTTGGCCTGTCACAGAAGCTGTTAGTTTCAGTAGTCCACACTCTCACCTGTGCAGACTACTTTCTGCGGAGTCCCGGAACCAAGATGGCTCCCACGGATCCTGAGGCAAAGGCCTCCCAGGCCGGGCGGACACCTGTCCTCTGGTGGGAAGGTGGCCGGATGTCTGGAGCCCGAAAATGGTGCTGCCTCAGAACCTCTGTGGCTCTCACCTGTCCCAGAAGCTGCTAGCTTCTGTAGTCCACACTCTCACCTGTGCAGACTACTTTCTGTGGAGTCCCGGAACCAAGATGGCATTTCTTAACTGAGGTTACTCTTCGCAGTTGATTCCGGCTTGTATCAAATTGACTAGATAGATAGATAGATAGATAGATAGATAGAAGGAAGGAAGGAAAAAGAAAGAAAGAGAGAGAGAGAGAGAGAGAGAGAGAGAGAGAGAGAGAGAGAGAAAGAAGGAAAGAAAGAAAGAAAGAAAGAAAGAAAGAAAGAAAGAAAGAAAGAAAGAAAGAAAGAAGGAAAGAAAGAGAAAAGATGGAGTACATTTGTGCTTTTTCCTGGCGTGGAAGTTGAGGTAGCTGAAGGTAATCTCTTTGTTTGAAAATATGCCTTAATTTCTAATGAACCAATGCCTTTGAATAGGATCATTAGATCATATAAAGATACATTAAGACAAAAATAATAAGAAAATATAAATTTTCTACTTAATTTTTATTCACTTAATGTACTAGTCTGTTAATATTTGTGGATCTATTTTTTTCTTAAACCATATTGTATTCAAAGGGGCCTCTTTTTTATTTTTTATACTAATGTCTATTGGCAGTGGGTTTTCATGTATTTGTCTAAAACTGGTAAGTTTTTATTTTGTTTCAAAAATGTAAATAATGCATTGTGATCATATTCCTCCCTTCTTCCTTTCACTCTCACCAATTCCTTTCTCCTCCCAAGCCCTTGTCCTCCTCCTTTTCTGTGTATATATAAGTGAACCTATGTGTGCATGCATGCCTGTGTGTGCGTGTGTATTCATGCTTGTGTGTGGGTGTTTGCCTGTGTGTGTGCTTGCCTGTGTGTGTTTGCACATGCTTGTGCATGTGTGTGTATACATAAGTATGAGTGTATATGCATGCTTATGTGAATGTGGGTGTGTGTCCTTTCCTATGTTTGTGCACATACCTGTTCATGTATGTCGTATGTGTGTGTGGTCATGCCTTATGCAGGTGCTCACAGTTGTAGTAGTGTGTTCATGGTTGTGATGTCTGTGTCACTTTTTCCAGACAAGGGTGTGTAACTTTATTAACTTTTTTAATTTCTCAGGTTGAAAGGACTGTGGGATTTTTCTGTCTTCAAGCACTTCCCAGTACCACATTATCGTTGAGAATTCTGCTTTAAATTGTATCTTTGTTCCTTCGACGTAACGTGTCTTTTTCTCCTAGCTGTCATCAAGATTGTCCTTCTGTCTTTGGTTTTCAGATGTTTGAATAAGATATTCTTGGGAGGGTGGGGGTTGTTTGTTTTGTTTACATTTATTCTTAGTGTTCTCTCTGTTTCTTTGTGACTGGGTGTCCAATATTAATTTTGGAAAATTTCCAGCCATTCAAACACTTTTTGTTCTGTTTTCATTCTCTTCTTTTAAATGTCCCATTGCATGTGTGCAACACGAACTGGAACTGCTTACACCAGTTGCTGCCCTAGACTGTCGTTTCCTTTTCTTTTGTTTCTGTGCTCCCTTTGTTCTGTCGTCTGTTTGGGATAATTCTACTTGATTGTCTTCCAGTTCACTGTTTCTCTTCTCTGCTTTGTCAACGTTAATTGAGAGCCACTTGAAGTCACATTTCATCTAAGACTGTGCTTGTTTGCTTCAGTTCTAGAAGTTCCTGATTTCTTGCTCAGTCCTAAAGTGATCCCTCTATTCTTACTGGTTTTCTCTCTTTGCTACTAGGGTGCTCGCTGAATCAGTAGTAATGCTGTAAAGCCTGCTATCTCATAGCTTCAATATAAGCATCATATCTAAATCTTGTTCACTATAGAAAACAGAAGTAAATGTATTTTGTGCTTGTATATCTCTCTGCTCCAGTGCTATAGTATGGGGAGGTTTTCATTTTGGTTTTCATTTGTGCACCATGATCTTCAGATTTTCTTCCAGTTTTACATTGTTTTTAAGACAGGGGCTGGTATCCTAGAGGGTGTGATCACACAGTTGCTCCACGCTCAGCTTTGTCTCTCCCCTTATAGCATGCCTTAAGGTCACCCAAAAAACTTTGTCCTCATCAAACAATGTAAAGTCTACTGTCTCTTAAAGTTTGATATCCTGTTCCAGGCAGGGGAGGGAGACTATTTTCTTGTACTAAGGAAGACTAAAACTTATTCTCAGGCAAGCACTTTGTCAAGGATGTGAAACTGGGGATTCTCAGGAAGCCTGCTCCAGCCTTGGACTTCGTTTTGGACAAGCTATGTGTTGTTTATTATTTTCCCAACTATAGCTGGTTTTCACCAGGTCTCAAAGGAAGATGGTGCTTGTTGTTCTTCATCCTGACACTTTAAGGTTTCTTCCCATGGGAAAAATGAGAGTAAGGTTCCACTCTGGCCCTTATGTCTCTTCTCCAGTGGTTGCCATCCAAATTGGACTGCCCTGTTCTTGCTGAGACTTCCTCTGACTTTAGATAGTATATTTTGCTAACACTTGAAGGTTATTGGTATGACATCCCTTGTTCTAAGTGTTCTATACTTGAAGAGTCTCTGTGCCAGACTAATTTCTACCCTGTGATCATAGGTAAATATCTGCCCCAGGTAAATATGTGCTGGCTCAGGTCTATCCTTAGTAATTCTTATCTTCCTTTAAATTTCATCTTAGGTCTTCAATTCTTCAGTGAGGTCCACGAAAGTCTGTATGTTTATAGATTGTTCAAAATGTTGTTTCTATTATTGTTATTTGAAGGGTGGGGAATAATGCTCATCTTCCTACTTCCTATGTGGCAACAGATACTCATTTTCAAGTGTCATTTGCTGAGATGAAAGGAGATGTAATTGTAGCATTAAAGAGATGGGGTTTAGTAGAAAAACAGTCTGATGTTGTTCTAGGCCAACAGTAATCAAGTTATATCAAGTCTATAATAGTACAATAAAAAGATAAATGAATGGTTGTTCTATTTTCTGTCATTTTGTTCAATTATGTTATAGGGGGGAAATGTAACGTGACTGATTCTGATGTTTGAGAGACATCAATAAGACCAAAAGACACAAGGGCAGATGCGAAAATTTAGAACACATCTGACAAAACAAAGGAAGTAAAACCAAAATCATGAATGAAAAGTATTAATCTCTTTGAAGGACATGAAAATTTACTACTTCTTCCCATTTCATTTGATTGATTTTGAAATGTTCTTCAACCTTTCCTCCATTATAAATTATGGAAAAAATATTTTGAGAATAAAATTAAAGGACCATAATTTGTGTAGAACAAAGGCTTAAAAGATTCCACCATTCAATTATTAAGTTTGCTTTAGCCATCAGGGTAAACAGTAACCAATTTAAGAAGTAATTGAAGTTTCATAGAGAGTAGAAAGGCAACATAATCCAATCATTGGTGGACACTGAATGTGTCACTGCTCAGGAAACAAGGGCTCTCTACCCATTGGTGGTGTAAGTCACAGCAGAGTTTTTGTTAGATTTCTTTAGCCAGCAGAAAAATAGATTTAAATTCATTTAACTAACAAATATTTATTTTACATGAATAGATAAGATGGCCCAGATTTGCACTATACTATTTCTTTTCTTTAGTGCCTTGGTATGAAGGGTTCTTTGCACTAGTGTGACCACACTGCTATCATTCAACAATCTTCCATCAGAAACCCCTAAGAGCTAGAATGTGTGGACTTGGCTTTCTCCACCTTGGAGGGAATGCTTTATGGACACCGGGGGAAAGTGTGTCCAGTGCTTTGTTGGACTGTATCATTTTACATCCATGCTTATTATTTCAAAGGCAATTATTATGCCAATAGTTGATATTTTAGATGCCTCTAATATAGAAAATACTTGTGATTGTATTGAGTTTATAATAGTTTTCTAACAAAAAGTATTTCTGAGAGATTTTCTGTGTTTTTGTTAATTTTATTTAAAAGTCCCTAATTGCTCTATTTTTTCTCCTATGAAGGAAATATGGCATTGGTTGAGACTTTCTGCAATACCTACTTCTGTTGATCTGTATAAATATAATAATTTTTTCTGTAAGCATGAAAGAATATTCAAGGTGATTATTTTTTCTGTCTTCAGCCACCATCATAAACTGAATTGTCAACCAATAACTGAGATCATCGGAGGGGCTTCTTAGTGAATTACATCAAAGAGTGATAAACTCTGACGTTCACGCTGAATCTGATAGCCCTTTGAACCAAGGATGGATTTTGCATTTTCTAATGATTATGAAGCATAATATTTATTTCTGGACACATGAAAACTACCTAGCATTCCTGTCTCAATGCACATAAACATAGTTTTACTCAAATACCACTGCTGTCCTCAGCTGTGAATTCCTAATGGATTGTTGTTGCCACAAACCTATAAGCCCCCAGTGCCTAGAGCACTTACTACCTATTCACTTGAAGAAAAGTCTCTTGACTTCTGGAACACAAAAAGAATCTCCATCAAGGGATGGAGAGGTGAGTCAGTCAGTAAAAGCACATCTTGTGAGCATCTGAGCACTTCCCATGAAAGTCTGAGGACTTCCTCTAAAATTCTGAGCACTTCCTGTAAAAGTCTAGGCAGTTCCTGCAAAAGTCTAAATACTTCCTGTGATAGCCTGAGCACTTCCTGTGAATGTCTGAACACTTCCTGTGAAAGTCATAGCACTTCCCTTAAAAGTCTGAGCACTTCCCATGAAACTCTGAAGACTGGAGTTCAGGTGCCCAGAATGCACAGAAAAGCCATGCAGTAAGATAACAACCCTTATAACCCAAGTGCTTAGGAGGCAGAGACACAGGGGATCTCCAGGGCAAGCTCGCTAGCTGAACTGAAATTGAGGACTCGCATTCCACTGAGAGACCTTGTCTTAGTGTACACAATGAAGAGTGGTTAGGATTTGGAGTCTTCACAGGCATACACACACACACACACACACACATGTATACACATGTGTACCTACATAGAGGTAGGTATCATTTACACCACACAATCACAAAATATTTTTAAAGTACGGAAAAGGTTTCTCATTAAACCACACTTGAAGGTTTGTGCCTATATGGGAGAAGGATCAAGAACTGAAGGATACCTTCCTTCACAAATCAGGCTTGAGAATAGCTTGGACGTCAAGAGACTGTTTCCATAAAGGAAGTAATAGCATCTAAATAAATCATGATGAGTAATATTTCAATAAGCAAATGCTGCACCAAGTGGTAGTGACCCAAAAGAATTCCTGTTGCTACTTTTACCATAGAATTGTGGTGTCTTAATTATAATAGATAATTTATGAAAAAGGTTATTCAATCTTTGTATTTACATTAGGTTAATACTGATACCTCCTCCATAACACTTTGTGTGAAGCACTATTTTAAAAATAAACTATATTATTCCACAAACCAAACATTAAAATCTAAATTGTTTTGATAATTATAATTCACAAAATCTAATTGTGTTCTAATCAGTTCTTTGAAGATTCTCCATAATTTCATGTAAGATAAGTTAGAAGAACTTATAGAAGAAAAAAGTAAGAAAAATTCATAGGGAAAAATCAAATGAATAGCATTAACTATTACAGCACTGGTAATTTTGACAATATCATTTTATTTCTTTGTTGTTGTTTTGTTACTATTATTGTTAGACTATTCATCAGACTTAAACTGAAGAATCTGAACTTATTTAATGTCAGTTTTATAGAGATCTAACAAAAAGCAAAGATGGTACTCTGACTTCTTATAATTATTAATGAATAAGTTTTCCAAAGTCTATTCACACATTCATGTCAACCTAAGACTCTTGAGATTCATCTTATTTTTATTGAAAAACATTTTTCATTCAATATATCTTAATGATATTTTCCCACCCTTCCAATTCCTCCCAGATCGGCCTGCATTCCTACCCACCCAACTTTATGCTCCCCTCTCTAACAAACAAACAAGCAAAAGACCAAAGATGAGAAAAGAAGTCAGTTCACTCCCTCCCCCAACATGAAATAAATTTAAAGGGCCACAAAAATACCACGGAGTTCCTCTTGTGGCGGCCAAGTACTTCTGGGCATGGAGCCTGCTCTGATCTATGGTTTAACATGTTCAGTGAGACTCCATCAGTTGCCAGCAGGGATCAATGGCAAATATCCTCTTGAGTAGAGGTGGGATCTTGATCCCTCTCTCAAGAAATCACTGATTTTGACTTTGAAATTTAACATTTTAAATTTCATTTAACAAACATGATGTGCCGTCATCTGAGTCCTGAGCAGAGGCTACGGCCACTGTGGCAGTCATGGTGTGAGCAGAAACACTGAACTGCTTGCTGCTGTGAGATCTGTGAGCGATGCATTGATAGCAAGGAGATAGCTAAGCTAATAATTAATGAATTGGTGAACGTGATCTTAGGAAAGAAAAGAACAAAACAAAAAAACAAAAAACCAGGGATGTAAAGCCATGGCTGACAGGTCCAGAGTGCAGGGGCAGAATAGTGTAGGGAAGGAAGAGGAAACAGGTCGGCATGAGCAGAATCCCGAGTCCCCAGAGGGATGGGTATCTACTGATGAACAAAGTCTTTAATAAGTGGCTATGAACATGCAGGTTTTCTTCTTTCTGTGCTCCAAACTCAGTTTGATAGCATTTCAGTCCTCTGCAAGTTGCCATGTTTAGAACTCCCTCTGATCTTAGGGGTTGTTTTCATAGGTATTATTGTCTCACAGCAGATGTTTTGGAAATAATTAAGTCTGACAAAAACTGCATCTTATTTAAAATTTTCCATTTCAATGTGTCTAAAAGTATAATATAAACAAGAACATATGTTTAACCAAACTTTTTTTTCCTCTTCCCATATCCATTTAGTAACATGTCTTTTCCTTCTGGGTGGTCACCGTTGCAGTATTTGTTTTTAAACAAAAGAAAATATAGGAGGACTCTACTGTAAACTAAGATACAATGGAATTTTGCTTACAGTTTAATTCTTAAAAAAAAAAAAACCTCAATCATGCATACTTCCTGAGACTATTATTAACAGAGCAAATCTGTGAGTTTAATGATAAACTGCACTCTTGAAATCTGAAATGTTGATATGTTGTATGAAAATGAGAAAGTGAATACACTTTACCTGAGAATTAAATGCCCAAGCTAGAAACATTAAAATTGCTATCCATCAATTAAATGAGGACAAAATGCAAAAAAAAAAAAAAAAAAAAAAAGGAAATGCTTTCTTTTATGGCTGCAATAATGGTGTAAAAAATGGTCATAATAGACATTAAATAATTCAATATTCTTTACAAGTGGCTATGACATCATAATCTTAGTCTTATATGAAATTCTGTGTGTGTGTGTATGTATGTATGTGTGTGTTTGTGTGTATGTGTGTGTGCGCGCGCGCGCGTGTGTGCGCGTGAGTGTAAATTATAATGGTGAAAGACATCTCTGTATTGTGGTAAGCATATAGAGTTCAGAGACCAGTTTTATTTTGGGAGTCAGTTCACTCCTTTTACCTTGTGACATAGCCTCCAGTGTTTTTGTAACTGCAGATTCCGGGCTCCATTCCCTTCCTGTGTCATTGTAAGAGTGCTGGGTTATAGATGATTCCACCACATCCTGCGTTCCAAGTGGCTTCCTGAGATCCACCTCAGATGGTCAGGCCACAAGAACCATCATCCCTCCTTGTATTATGTAACTCCCATATATAAAAATCTTTAGTAGAACTATTTTGTGCTAGATATGAATCATGTTACTTTCCTACCAGCCTGAGAAAATGCTATATAAGTTATTCTCTATCAAAATGGAGAGTTTTTCTTTCAATAGTTAAGGATGTCATTGCCCTCTATACCACTTCTTTTAATACCTTAATATTAGTCTTAAAAATTTAACAACTAAAGCACAAATTCCCTGTAGGTTACAATATTCTCTCTCTCTCTCTCTCTCTCTCTCTCTCTCTCTCTCTCTCTCTCTCTCTCTCTCTCTCTGTCTCTCTCTCTGTGTGTGTGTATGTGTGTGTGTGTGAACACAAGACCATTGGTGCTATTACCACCCACTTTCTTCCCCTCAGAAAGAATGACTCATCTGTAAATAAAGATTAATAACACTAAAGTTCTAAACACATCTTTTAAAATCTTCAGAAGGCCTCATAGATGTGTCCAGGAGTTTGCACAGAAGGATGTTATGATGCTATTAACTGATGGTTGCTTGCATCTGCTTACTCTTTGCATTATAAATGGATTGTTCTAAAGACAATAAGTTAGATATTGGGCAACAAAACGGGCATTGGGGTCAAGCAGCAGACACATGAAAAGACAAATCTACCAGGAAGATGCTATACTTGTAAATAACACAGCATTTAATTTTGGCTGAACTTTGTAAGCTATTGGGTTGCTCCATATTACATAAAAATGCAACAGTCTTAAAGACAAATCATGTTTAAAGCACAGAAATATCTTTATTTTTAACCATACCTAATCTGTGTAGATTTGTCTAAGGATATTTAACATTAACCATTACAAAATACACGGAACATTTAAGTATTATATTAGCATGATGTGCTAAATGGGATTTTTTTCCTCATAATTCACTTAAGTTCAATACATACTATGTATTGCATTATTGCTGCTTCATAGCAGATACTTGGTTAGTTTATGAATCCAACAGTCTTAAGACCCAGATAAAAATTGAAAGAAAATGCATTGAAATGTGTTCAGTTTTAGAAGAAAACAGTAATGCAGTCAACCTGTGAAATAGCTTGCCTTAAATAGAATTCCAAACAGCATCTGCTGTGGTAGCCAAGAGAACAGACCACTCATTCTGCCAGCCATGTTGTAAGCAGAGCTTGTCAGAGAAGGAGGCATTTGGACCTGATATGCCAGGCACAGTAATGCTGTCCAAAGAACAGTGAAACATAGCATATTCTCTTGCAGTTCAAACTCTGTAAGATTCCAATATAGTCTGTTGAAAGGAAAATTAAAGTTCATATACTTATCTGGAAAATAATGTTATACAATGATAATTAAGAAGAGGTCATGAGCTTGAGAGGAAGTGGGGGAGACACAGGAGGAGATGGATGGAGAGGAGGTAGAAATTATGTAAATGCAGTACACACTTATAGAGTTGTTTAAAAACAACAAAAAATTAGTTGATTAAAACAAGGTCATTGGCCAGCTTCCTCGTCTAGCTATCTTTAGACATCATCTACAACTTAATGGACTGTAAAGCAAAAGAGACTTGTAACTTCCTTTTTAAAACAAGCAGGTAAGGGGGACAATTTTATTAAGTACCTACTGCTTCAAGCTTGGCAAGAATTATGTCATTTAATACATATATCATGGTATAGGCATTATCGTTTGATGATAGAGAAACTGAGAGACAGAAAGCCTGTTGCTAGACTTTTACTAAAGATAACAGGCTCATTGGTGGCCTCATTCGTTTTACTGATGAATAACACAGTAGCATATACAGTGTCTTACAACAGTTCCTCTTTATTTATCTAACAATTCTGTAGGCTGACAGTCCAGATGTGAAGGAGCCCAGCTGCTCTCCCAAAGCCCAGGGCGTCTTCCAAGCTGAGACCAAGGTGTTGACCAAGCCGAGCCTTGTGATCTTCCTGTTATAAAACGTCAATGTCTACAGGCCAAGCTCTGACTAAGCTCCCAGTGTCCTTGAAAATTGTCAACTAGGGGTGGCTATTACCAACTAGAGACCACCCACACTTG
Organism: Mus musculus; assembly: GCF_000001635.26. Classification (NCBI taxonomy): domain Eukaryota; kingdom Metazoa; phylum Chordata; class Mammalia; order Rodentia; family Muridae; genus Mus; species Mus musculus. The sequence continues at coordinate 98,651,430 of NC_000071.6, forward strand.
GTTGTTGTCTGACCCCCATATACAATTCATTTCATAGTGTTTTCCTTTCTTTCAAATTTGGAAAAGCTGATCTCTATCTTCCAAACTCCTCTGCTGGTTGCTAAGCTATAACACAGTATTATGTAATCACCGAGTGACCACCCCACCCTTTTTCATGACTCTTAGCTCCCTCATATTTCCAGGGTCTTTGCATAGTGAATAGGCGATTGAATAAGACATCTATCCCAGGGCACGGAAATCTTGAAGGCCTTCCCTTACTGTGGTCTTCCTGTTGCAAGATATACTCCTCCTTGTCTCAAGGTCCACAGAAGTCTTGCTGGTTCCAGCCTCAGCTGTAGCTCACAATCTCATCATCTAAATCAAGTACAGATGTACATCCTTATATATAATTTATTCACATAATTCCTGGGGCAAAATTCTTTTCTGCGGATGTGTAAAAATTAGAGACAAATTCCTATCCCACAATACCCCCAACATAAAATATTTATGCAAGCATAAGACTACATTAGAGCATTCTGGTTCCTCAAAATGGGAATAAAAGATGAAAAGCGGTCTCTAATTCAAAGCATGTCTGTGTCCCATCTAGGCAAATGGGAGCATCTCGATTTGTTTGCAAGAGTTGGAATTAAATCTCTAAGGCTCTTATTTTCTCAGAGTCTTTCTACACCACCCTTGCTTTAATGAAATGTAGTGCCGCCTTTGCAGCTGAGCTATTGGTCTGTTTCCTGCCTGCTGTAGTTTTTTTAAATTTGTTTCCTTTTACTTTAATGTCTCTGATATCCTTGAACATGCTATCTTAGCACTCTACATACTAAGCTGTATCACCACGCCTTAACTTGATCTTAATTGCCTTCCAACACTTGTATTAAAAGGAGTCCTTGGAACTATTGGAAGATGGCAAAGTATTTTAAGTGATGGTGACTGGTGAGATCCTCTAGGTCATTTTGGAGGTATGTCCTTAAAGAGCTTGGGCACTCTGGTCTTTTTTTCCTTTTTCTGGTGTCAAGCTATGGAGTAAGCCACTTTGCAGAAAGGCTCCAAAACAAGAAAGCCCAACTGACACAGACAGAAATCTTTAACACCTGCGCCAAAATAAACCCTTCCTCATTATAAATTGATCTCCTGGATAATTTGTTAAAATGGCAGAAAGCAGACTGAATGACAGCACCAATAAAATTGGACTGGGTTTTGGTTATTTTTTGTTTGTTTGTTTGTTTTGTTTTGGTTTCGTTTTGGCTTTGTTTTGTTTGTTTGTTTTTTGGACAGTATCCTTTCATTTGTTCCTGTCAAATAAAGTTGGCAGTATTTCTGTTTTTCTGCTGATATGGTCTATTCAAGGCCTCCGTGAACCCTTTGTATTCACTCCACAGAATTCACTCCATAAGACAAAACTCACATATAGAAATCATGGCCTCATATCTCTTTTATATTTGGGCCTTCTTCCTAGATACCTACTGGTTTGAGAAGATTGTACAGTTCTTATTCATTTGAAACTACCTTCATGTGGCTAATTACTACTTCTTCTCCTCCTTCTCCTTCTCCTACTTCTTCTTCTTCTTTTTTTTTGGGGGGGGTGGGGTTGGGACAGGGTTTCTCTGTGTAGCCCTGGTTATCCTGGAACTCACTTTGTAGACCAGGCTGGCCTCGAACTCAGAAATCTGCCTGTCTCTGCCTCCCAAGTGCTGGGATTAAAGCCATGCGCCACCACCGCCCGACGGGCTAACTACTTCTAAATAGCAAACAACCAACTTAGTCAGCACCCTTTGGAATTTATTTCTGCTCAGAAGAAAATCTTAACTGTCTGCCAAAGTCTATCAATTCCAAGTTCTGCTTTCCCCATGACTGTAGTACACTATTTTCTTAAACTTTCTGCCTTTACATAGTGAGTACCCCATGCTGCATTTAAAAAAAAACAGATATGGTAAATAAACTGCTATTGCAGTTGTTATGGGGCATCCCCCAAGAAGACCACAATGCCTGTGGGCCAGCAAAGAGCATAGAGATGAACCACTCCAGAGAGAGTTTCAGGGAAAACATCTGCTGTATTACATGTGAGCAACTGCTTCCATAGTGGAAGCCTATTGACTGTGATTGGTTAGCGCCTAGAACTGGACACTGAGCACTATTACCACAGGTCTCTAAGGCAGGGGTGGGAGGGGGAGCACAAGAAGTAGAATGTGCAGACACACCAGCTGGCCAGTTACCAGCTACTCAAGCTACTTCAGAATTCAGTGTTGTGACATCTAAGGAATGCTCAAAAGCGTGGTTTATCAGGCTTCTTACGGAAAAGCACAGTGTGCCAAGTAGGGTGACCATCAGGCCATGCCTGCATTGTCTTCTACATAAAAAACAAATGAGAAAGAATTAAAGGAAATGGCAGCTGTGAAGGTTTGATTGAGGATGGCCTCATTGGCCATATTTGAGTGCTTGGTCTCCAGTTGGTGGAAATGTTTGGGAAGGATTACATGTGCCTTGTGGTGATGGACTTGGAGGTTTCAAAAGCTTATGTGCCCTTCTCTGTCTGTTTCTCTCTCTCTCTCTCTCTCTCTCTCTCTCTCTCTCTCTCTCTCTCTCTCTCTCTCTCTCTCTCCTTCCCTCCCTCCCTCCCTCCCCCCGTCTCTCTCTGCCTTGTGATTCTAGACGACAATGTAAGTTTTCAGCTACTGCTCTAGAGCCATGACTACATGTCTGCTGCCATGCTCCCTGCCATAATACCCTTGGCTGCACCCTCCAAAGCTCTAATCCTCAAATGAGCTCATTCCTCTGTAAATTGCAGTAGTCCTATCTTATATAGAATTAGAAAATTGACTATAACATACATTAATTCCAGAGCATGGGCTACTGCTACAATAAGCCTGACTAGGCTGGTCTTTGATTTTGTTTGTTTGTTGCGTTTTGGGGTTTTCCTTTTTGTTGTTGTTGTTTTGCTTTGTGAAAAATGTGGAAGACTTTGGGACTTTAGACTAAAAGACCACTTGCATGCTCTAAGTAGGACATAAGGGACCATCCTTGTAGAACCCTGGAAGACAGTCGTGCTATAAGCAATGTGGACTCTGGAAGCCCAGGTCAAGAGATTTCAGAGAAGAACAATTAGCAGCTGGGCTAGTGACCAATATTGTGACATATTGTCAAAGAATGTAGTTATTTTCTATCTTGTCCTAAATATTTGGCTGAGGCTAAATTTAAGTGTTTGTGGGAAATTTTGTTGGTAGTAGAGAGTTCAAGACAGCCTAATATTAACCATGTCACATGGCTATTAGTAATCACTATTATACAAATTGACAATGTAACTGACAAAGCAGAGTAAAAAGAATTATATAATGTAAAATTTATGAAGAAAAAGAGCACAAGGAAATTTAATATTGGAGCTAAGACGTGTGCTGAAAGATCTAAGGAAAGATCTTATCTAAAATATTATAAAGGGAGTTTGTGTCCTCCTGTAAAGGTCCAATCCACTAATTTCTACAAGTATGAAAGGAAAAGGCTTTAAGGATTCTCAATTTCTAAAACAAAGGAACAAATTTATGCAAGAAAGGAAAGCCCTATGCATATGGGTTTCAAGAAGGGAGCCAGGCTCCATCACAAGAATAGCAGAACTGAACTTGATAGCTGTAGCCACATAGCTCTGACTTTAGAGTCATCTAGGATATAAGAGCAAAGGGGATGTGGAATTTTCCTCTGCAGTTAACGGGAGCTACTGAGGCTAAGACTATGGCAGAGGAATCCCTGCATGGAGGCTCTGAAAGGCCATTATATGCAGGTGTGAAAGTGAAACCTGGGTTGCACTGGACCCCTGCCCTCAAGAAGTTGGAGGAGCCTGAGCCATGGGATGTCTGCTAGGGAAACACGTGTCTAGGAAATGGAAAGAGCCCAAGAGAGAGAAGTATGTTGCAGTTAGCAGAGCTCGAAGTGAAGCGCTATCTAAGCCCTTTGACATTGGACACAGAGGTACAGTATTTGGAGTTTGCCCTGCAGAGGTAGAGTATTTCTGGTTGGTTGGTTGGTTGGTTGGTTTGGTTTGGTTTTTGCTTTGGTCCAGTATTTCCTCAGTATGATCCTGTTCCTCTATTTTGAAATGGTAATGCATATTCTTTGACATTGTGCATTGGGAGTGTGCAATTTGAATTTTGATATTATAGAGGGTTACAATTGAAAGAATTTTTTCCTTAAGTGTCAGAAAAGATTTTGGAATTTTCACTCTGTTGAGACTGAAGGAATTTTCAAGTTGAATTAAATAATTTTGCATTATGATATGGGCCTAAGCCTCTGGGAAGCAAGCCATGGAACATGGTAGTGAATGTGGATCACCCTCATAGGCTCATATGTTTGGATGCTTAGACCCCACTTCTTGTTTGTAGGTTGAGAGGTAAGCTCTCAGCTATTGCTCCAGCACTATGCCTGCCTGCCTGCTGCCTTTATGGTAAAGGCTTTAGCCCTGGAACTGTGAGTCCCAAATTAAATACTTTCTTTTATAAATTGCCTTAATGTTTTATCACAGCAATAGAAGAGTAAGACAGTAGATTAACAGTAGCCTCAAAAAATATATATTTTGGAATAACATTATCCAAGCAATGGAAAAGGTGTTATTTCTTCATTTCCAAACACCATCTCCTGCATTGACCATCCTTTTGGTTAAGAAAAATTTCTAATTCAGAGAAAATCAATTTTTTGTTTTTGCTTAAAAATATAGATATTTAGCCAGGCAGTGGTGGTGCACGCCTTTAATCCCAGCACTTGGTAGGCAGAGGTAGGCGGATTTCTGAGTTTGAGGCCAGCCTGGTTTACAGAGTGAGTTTCAGGACAGCTGGAGCTATACAGAGAAACCATAAAAGAAAAGCCATATATATATATATTTGATACAGAAACAGTTTAGATATATAAACATTACTTCTACTAATAATTAGGACTGCTTAGTTAATATTATTTTTTCCTCAGCATCAGTTCAGTAAATAAAGTTGTTATTATGTACATAAACAAGGAAAACTGGGTTGTCATAGAACTAGGCACCTTCTTGACTCATGTTTTCACTTAGAATTCCAGTCAACAAATAATAATCATAAAGGACTGTTGGCTTGAATAATGGGTTTTCTCCTGGACTGAGGGACAAGCTGAGGACAAGCATCTGATGTGAGGCCTTATGATGCTGTGTTGTACCTGTTCCGCATCGTAAGCACATTCTCTCCGACATGTGCCTTAAGGTGGCTTCTCCAGCACAGTCCATAATTTAGTACACAAAGAAAAGGGAAGGACGAGGAAGGAATGGGTGTTTTCTCTTCAAGAAAATATCTGGAAGTTGTGCCCATTCCTTTTTTATGTAGACTACTTAAATGTCCCTTCCTAGGCACAATCTAGTCTGAGCTTCACACTAGACTGAAGAGCATTCATGTTCTTACTCCTTGGTCAGACCTTAAATCATGGCTATTCAAATGATATCTGATCATATTATTTTATATCTCTCAGCAAGTTCATTTGCTCAATGGTTTAGTCACCACGATCTACAAAATTGAGAGCACTCTTGGCTGATTCCATCTGTAGGGTGTGGACTGAAATCCGCACATGGCTGGATAATTACAGAAAGTGACCTAAGAAGTGACCTAGAATTTCCCTTAGTATCAAGAGCAGAAGTGTGCCCCCACCCCCCGCCTGTGAACCACTCTGAAACTTTCATTGAGAAATAAAGTATATGCTCAACAATAATAGATACAACCTAAACTGTTTATTATTGTAGAATTTAAAAAGGAAAATAGAGAGCAGAGGACCACTAACACTCACTGCCACATATTTTATAATTATTACCCAATGTTTTGTTGGCTAACACTCTGATGGGCAATTCTTACTTATCTTTTATGGCTAATCAGAGGAATGTAAGTAAAAATGCAGAAATATCTCACAGGCTACCAAAAATACGAAGTTTTTATTGGAATGCAGCAAAGCAACACTTTCAAAATACCAGACAAGGATAAAGATGGCAAGGGTCAGAGGTCAATGAGAGCTCTGTGGACATTCTCTGCTTTACAGAGTACGTGACAAACATCAGTGAGACATGGATAAATGCGACCAAAATGTATCAAGGTTCCAGAAAAGCAATGTATGGGAAATGAAGAAAAGGAGATGTGGCCTACCGTGTAGGATATGGGGGTGTAGCAATATATCAGTGGAGGGTGTTATTTTATTTAACACTGATTCAAGCTGTGTAGTCCCATTGCAAGGATAACTTTCAATGTGCTAATAGAAGGGGGATGGTTTTCAAATCATTAAGCTGAAACTTCTGATATTATGGAATTACATTCCTCCATAACTACTTAAGAAATCACTTGAGTTTTCTGTGCTACGACCATTAGTGTGGCTGTGGTGATTTAACCAGCGAACACACGAACTTTCTAAGAGATATAAAAAAAATATGATCAAATATCATTTGAATATTTATGATTTGAGGACTAACCAAGAAGTAAGAACATGAAGGCTGTTCAGTCTAGTGTGAAGCTCAGACTAGATTGTGATAGACCCAGTGGGAAGGTATCTAGAACCTGAGGCTACTGATAAGAACCAGACAAAGGATAATCTCTGATCAATTTCCAGAAATTGAGAACACTCTTGGCCAATTCCATCTGTAGGGGTGGACTGAAATCCACACATGGCTGGATAATTACAGAAAATGACCTAGAATTGCCTTTAATTTCAAGAGCAGAAGTGTGCCCCCTGCCTGCAGACCACTCAGAAACTTTCATTCATCAGACATGATCATTTCCACTGACTTTGTAGGTGAATAACTTTACTAAAAAAATATAGAAATGCAAATGATGATAATACAGTATCCATTTCATCATAGCATTACTAGATTTTTAAAAAAGAAATACACAGAAATGTTGGCTGTTCTCTGTAATATTTTGGATAATCACCTTCATTTAGTATTTAGAATATTCAAATAGTAAAATTTGGGATAGTAGAATATTTTGCCAATTGATAATTTAATTGAGCATATTTGAATAATTGTTTAGGACTTGAGGTTTTAGGTCAAAAATTAGCTTTTAAAAATATGTTCTGGGTTTGGAACTCAGGTGTTAGGTCTTGTACACTGACTGAGCTATTCACTTACACACACACACACACACACACACACACACACACACACACACCCTTCTGTATGATTTATGTTCACTGAATCTTGAACTGGACTTTTCAATCAACGGTTCACTGTCATTTGTTTCCTTGAGAGCTGGTTTATTTAATATGCTTTTGTCATACAGTTAATTAGCTTGAGGAATGAGAAGAGGACACTAGTCACAGTCCAAGCAAGGTATTCTTTGCCCTAGAGAAACCTGCATATTAATCACAGGACACACCCGAACACTAAAAGTGAGGAGGAAAATCAATTAAAATATATTTGTACAAAGCCTTAAAATCTTAGGCTTGTGAGCATCTTGGAGAATATTTTTGAAAAATCTAGCCATCCAAATAAAACTTACTTTTCTGGGATGCAAATGCATAAACAAAACGGTTGCATAAAGTGTGAAAGGTCTGAATCTTTGTTTGCTTCTATGTTATTTTTAACACTTTGCAATGTTCCAGTAAGTGATTTGAATTGCAATTGGGGAACCAACTGAGTCAACACAATAAATATGACAATTTGATGCTATTTGAGGATATTGGCATTTTATGAAAGAAATTGTCACATAGAGCAAGTGGTGGATCTGGCTTAGAATGCATCTACCCCTCTCCCCCAACACCAATAGAGCGATCACTACTGTGTTCAAAGCACTGTGACCAATTCTATCACTATTGTAGCAATTAAAAGTTACTAATTTTTGAGAATTGAATGACCTTGATGTTTTCAGGTCCTTTCACGACTCCTTGGGAAACAAGGGAATGCTTGTCCAAGTGGCCCAGAGAGGGAATATGCAAATGCATTATGCAAATTTGGTGATGTTTTTACTAATAACTTTTTGGGAGTGAATATGGTTTCACACTATAGTTTATGCTGGTTCTGCCTCTGCATTAAGCCTCCTGCCTCGTCACCCAGAGGGCTAGGATTATAAGACTGAGCCACAATCCCTGCCTCTCCCAATGATTTAGATCCATCACCGTCACTAGAAGCTCATCTCTCTGTGTTTCTATTTTCCCTGTGGAGTCTCACCATGGCAGTGGCCAGATATACTTGCATGTAGTCTTCATCAGAGAAGTTTCAGTCTCTTGGGGATTCCTCACTTTGGGTCAGTGATGCCACCCAAGTCTCCAAATGACTTTCAAGGATTACATAACAGAAGTTATATGCAAATGTTTGTTATGTAGGTTAATGTCCCTATGTGAATCTGACTCTAAAAGAAGAATCATGGAAATAAAGCAGATTCCATTTTCCAAATGCTCAATTAAAAATCAGACCCAAATAGGTACTACAATAATGATTCCTTCCTTCTCATCTCCTCAAACATTTTAGGGTAACGTGTAAATTAGTGATGTATCATAATCTTCTGTAATTCCCTTCCTCATTAAGCATTCATATTTTCTCAACACCTAGGTGACAGGTGGCTTCACCATCATGCACACTCTTATACATACATATGTATACATACTCCATTTAATGAAAGAGTTAGTTTCTAATGCATTTTAGCTAAATGCAATGTTACAACGTGTATTTCCAATAATTTTAAAGGCATTATGCAACAATAGGAGAAAATCTAATGTGGTAATAACTATTTTGGATTATTTTAAAGAGTTTTATTTATTAGATACCTATGCTAATTATATGTGTATAATTCCATTTTATTTATGATTATTCTATTATAATCAGTGGACCTGCTACTACATTGATAGATAAAACAAGATTTGCCCATGTTAATTTTTTTGAAGCTTGTCAATGAGTCTAGGAAATAAATTGTATTGTTCTACCTAAAATTATATTTTGAAGTGTTTCTGTGTTTATAAATCCAAATAGAGAAAAGGTTAGTTTAGCTACTGGAAGTACCTATATTTCCTTTAAAATATTGTAGGTGCGGAATTAATTTATGAAACGCAGGTTCCACATAGTTTCTCAAAGATAGTGTACTGGCTGGTTTTGTGTGTCAACTTGACACAAGTTGGAGTTATCACAAAGAAAGGAGCCTCAGTTGAAGAAATGCCTCTATGAGACCCAGCTCTTTCTCAACTAGTGATGAAGGTGGGGGAGGACCCAGACCATTGTGGGTGGTGCCATCCCTGGGTTGGTAGTCTTGGGTTCTATAAGAGAGCAAGCTGAGCAAGCTAGGGGAAGCAAGCCAGTAAGTAACATCTCCCCATGGCCTCTGCATCAGCTCCTACTTCCTGCCCTGTGTGAGTTCCAGACCTGATTTCCTTTGGTGATGAACAGCAATGTGGAAAGTGTAAGCTGAATAAGCCCTTTCCTCCCCAACTTGCTTCTTGGTCATGATGTTTGTGCAGGAATAGAAACCATGACTAAGACAGATAGTAAAAATAATACTTCAAAATTCTAACTCTCAAAATTTCTATGTACGTGTAGAAGTACAAGATCATTTCTTCCTTAATTTTCTACTTTCCAATTTGTGCTATGGAAGCAAAGCCATTTAAGCTGCAGTACAAGGGTTATCTAGAAACTTGTGCACAGGGTTTTCTCCAGTCCTTGTGAGGAGAAGTGAGTCTTCTGTAAGGTCCCCCTGAGCCCTACCTGTTTCCCCTTGTGGGAGGAAAGAGAAAGTGTGCACTCCTCCACTGGAGTCACGTGTAAGTTCTCAGTGTCAGCTCTAGCCTTGCAGATGCTGCCACTGTGCAGTGAAAACAGACACTCGTGTGAGAACCTCACAATTGAGTCTTGGCTCTACTTTCCAGAATCTAAAGCCACATCAGATGAATTTTCCTTTCTTTCATAAAGGAGTACAGATTCCCTATCTATCCCATGACAGCCACTGTTGATAAGGATTTGTGTAAAGACCTCCATATTTGACTTTTCAAATGGCAGTCTTCTTTACATAAGCTTTCAAGCAACCATTTCTTCCACATAATTTTAGAAGGACAGAGAACAGAATTCACTGTTTTCAAATTAAACTTTTTATTTCAAGGTATGTCTAGACATGACCTTGTATGAAATAGCATTGCTTTTATGGATCTCCTTATCATGTAAAACTATAATATAATGTCAAGCCAGTATCTGAACCTTCATATAACTAGTCACCCTTTTTCAGCTTTCCTCAGTTTACTGAGACACATAGTTGTTTGTCCATTAGAATAGGTGCAATTTAATTCTAGCTGTTTTCTTAGCTGTGTAAGTAAATCCACAGTTTATACTTTGTGTGGGTTTGTACAGATGATAATTTTTTTTAGTACTTAATATTTAACTCCATGCTCCCTACCATCTCAGCAAGACTGGCACAGGCCAAATCCAGCAGCTTCAGGCCAACCAGAGACAGAGGCTGGATTGGAACCACTCCAGTTGTATCTGCCATTTTTGTGTCTAAAACAGCTGCAGATCACATTGCTGCTGCTCCAGGTTCATAGAACACCAGAAACGGCAACTTGCAACCTAAACATTTTGCCAAGACCCAGGAAATATCAATCAAGTAGCTATTTACATAATTCCATGAGCAGCCATCATGATATGCCAGAGGCTTTAAACATTTCATAACTGCACAAGAAACTCTGATCTAGCTCAGGACCCCTGGGGAATTTTAGCTTATTCTAAGTGTCCCTAAAACCTTCTATTTAAATCACAGGAACCATCACGGGCATCGTGGATGCCACTGAAGCTACAGCTTCTAGTGGTGAGGACTTCGTGCCAGCTATGTCTGCTCCATACAACCAGCAACAGGCAAGAGAGTCTTCACATTACCCATGAAGACTCCAGATTCACACCCAAGGTCTGGCCGTAGTCCAGGTAGATAGAAGCATGTACCCTATGCATGACAACTGAGGCATACAGACATAGTAGGCTTGCATAGGTTGAATAACAAAGCAGAAAGTTTGGGGCTAGTTACAGAGACTGTGCCGAGGGATGACAGCTTACTCTCATATCCCACTTCTGGAGCCATTTGGGAGACCTCCCTATCATGTGCTGAATTCCTGGTAGTACAGACTAGTCCCCAGTAAACCCCATCTGAGTAATTTATTACCTGCTGTGACTTTAGCATGTAGAACAGGTGGATCTGGTAACATGAAGAGAAGGCAACGTTTGTGCCTGCCAGCCCCAGTATATCCAGAAGCAGCCTATACAGAGAGCACAAGAACAGATACTGTGAACTAGAGAAGGGCTTAGATGGTGAGGTTGGCTGACTTCTCAGGCTATGGAAGAGGATGAGCTAGAGAGGGTCAAATGTACAAAGGCCAAATGTAGAGTGTGTGTGTGTGTGTGTGTGTGTGTGTGTGTCTGTATGTATGTCTATGTGTGTGTCTGTGTCTATGGTCTATGTGTATCTCTGTGTGTCTATGTGTATGTCTGTGTCTATATGTTTCTGTGTGTGTGTCTATGCACACTCAACCCCATTCTTAGCAACTCACCCTTCCTACTTTCATGTCATTTCATTTGTGTTCATGCATGTCAGGTGAACCTTAAATTTCCTTGCATGACCATGAGAGGAGGGTTATTTACAGAGAATAGCTTCCCAGTCAGTGTCTATACCACTGAAGACCATGACTCTTCCTCTCCCAGCAACCTCTGAACTGCCTGTATCTCCTCAGGGACGAATGGGCCTCACAAGTCTTTACCCCATCCATGATGGAATGTTGGATCCATTTGTGTGTTTCTTGATTCTGGCAGTAACATTCTATGTGCGGGACCACACAGAACAAAATGATGAACAGTTTAGACTTTTTTTTTTTCTCTTTTTAATCTCAGAAAATATATCCACATATTTTTGAGTAATTTTGAACCAGAATTGCTATTTTCTTTGGCTTCTTCTTAGCCAGCAAACTAGTTACCTTGAATTCTAACATGTTTGTGATGTATGGGTGACTAGTAAAAATGGGTCCTCTATTTGGTGGGCTACATTTTCAGCAGAAGGAACTGGAGTCCTTCAGGCTGTTTTCCTGACATATTTTTAAAGGGAGAATCTTGGAGCAATCAAATCATAGTTTGGTGTGGAAAGGAAGTATGAGAGAAGATATTAAAATCAATGGAAACACTGTGGGCCACATTACCTTGGCAATCTGACAGAACAGATTCAACAGAATAAAAAGTGGTTATTTGCACCACTGGAGTGTATACACAATAGCCCAGTACAGTTTGACTTTCAGATTAATGACACTATAAAGACAAATTACCACCTAGATACTTTATTACTTTTCAAATATGAACTCTTTTAAAAAACTAAAGTCTAATTATGGGTAATCGTTCTCCTGTGAATATTAGTAAAAGTTTGACCAAGCCTGAATTATGCTTCACACAACCTTTTTAAGTCAAATGAAACAAAAAACAAACCTCAGACGATTATAGTAACAGTGTAGGAGGTTTGCAAATATACGATACATTTTGACAGCTGCTTTTTACTGGAATTCTATCAAGACAATCACTGAAATATTTTAAATGCTTACAATGAGAGAATGCTAAATTTATAACTGTGCCTCAGTCTCTGGACATCCTGGAGATGGAGAGTGCTTTTGTGGTTGCTAACATGCTTCTAATTCTTGAAGCCAGCCATATTCTTCAATCCAGGTCCCCAGTGATCAGTGCTAAATATTGACATTAAATTGAATTTTTCAATTTTTAAAATGTCTATATCATTTCAACAGAAAAACTTGTACCTCTGACATACTTGATGAGTACCATGAAGAAATAAGATATGCATAAATTGTCAACATAGAATATATTTATGATTAGAAAATAATATTCCCAGACTTATAACCTTTACAAAATGCTGTAAAGAGGGAGGAAGATCTAAGTGGAAATGGGCAATGCTAAGTCTTGACCCTGTCACTGAAATAAAATGCCCTTTCTTCTGTTCAATGTGGAGAAAATGTGTAAGATCCATGTGTTATATGAGATACACCTATACATAGCAGTGTAGCTAACCTCAGTTTCCTTCTGGTAGTCCTTATTGTCATTGTATGGTTTACTTTTATTTAAAATAAAGGTAACTTGAAAAATCATATTTTTTCATTCTTTTAATTCTGTTTGTCACCTTTGTCCCCTCCTCTGGCCACCTTGTTGGGTTCTAGATCTTCAGAGAAGCATCTGCATTTAAGGCTTCCTCTACTCCCATCATCCTCTCTTGGCACTCATCCCTGGAGCATCAAATCATCTCCTGAAATCACTTCACACTATCCTGAGGAAGTGCAAGAAAATAAGTTTGTAACACAAACTCCAGCTTTATAGAAGTGTGAGTTCTAGTGTGCCAAATCTGTGTATGGCCTGGGTCCAAGACCCTAGCTAGGCACATCAAGAAAATGAAGAAAGGGTAGACACATATTCACAGAAACATTTGGACTGGGTGGCCTAGGCTCTCTGACCTGGACACTCAGTGTGCTTATTATATACAGTAGGACAGGTGGCAAAGTTATTACATGCAGATATGTTAGGAACACAAAGGTCCTTGCCCTCACAGATAAACAGACACTAAGGGAACCCAGAAAGTTAAACACACAAGATTCTCTCTTCAATAGGAGAAATGTGTAACTTGGTTTTCCACACAGAAGGCTGTGAATGGTGATTGTTAGTAGCCTGATAATTTGTGCTTTCTAGGGCCAGGCCATGTTTGACTCCCAAAAGCCATGCTGGACATGGCTAATAGTCTAGGTGACTTTTGTATTATCTTTATGGCCAGGAGTTTCCCCAAGCTCCCACAACCAGGACTATGGCCAATAACCCAAATGACCTCTATGCTATGGGTATGACTGAGATCACAGGTGCTTAAGGTAACACATGTAGCTTATCTCTGGAAACCATTTTCATGGAAGAAGTGATTTGTTCTCTGAGGAGAGCCAATGTAATTATGTCTCCTTGTGCACAGTGGATTGTGTTGAACCCAAAAACCTTTTCCCAAAGTTTGAACCAACCATGGCTACTGAGTCACATTGATCAGATTTCCACTTGTCTCACACAGAGCTTACTCTGCCAGCGCTGGTAGCCACAGAGCCCCCACACTGAAAAAACTAGGAGGTACTTATTATACAGCAGAACAAAGGTGTAGGTCCATCTAATTTTGGTAGGAAGAACCTCTTTAAGAAGGCAGTCTTCAAGCAAGTAATATCCAGGAGGCATTAAACTTCCTTGGATATTTGTTCTTCTCTTTTAGGGGCAGAGACTTTAAAACAATTTTATTAAAAATATTCATACAATAGATTATTATCATAATCTTTCCCCTACCTCACCCAACTCTTCCCACATCTTCCCATCCCTCCACAAAAAGAAAACAAAATAAAAACAAAAATAATAATAATAACCAATAACACAACATACTCATGTCATCAAACATGGAGAAATTGAGCTGGTACCCAACTAGAAGCCTTACTCCTACTGAGTATTATTTATGGCTTGGTAAAGTATGTTGTATGCTAAGGAGAAAGGTAAGCTTTGATATCACCAGCTACGAATCCTGTAATACAACAGAAATCTGCCTACAAAATAACTCAGTGGGCATTTTTGCTCACACTATGAACATTCTCACTAGGAACAGAGAAGAGCTTTGCTATCTCACTGAGCCTCAGCTGGGCAAAGCTTTACCACTCTAATAATTCTAAGGTATAAGAGTAAGGACATGGCCATGCCAGTGCCAACAGCAGACATCCACTACAAAGTTTCCTTGCTCCTTATAGTAGACTCTTTCTGCATAGTTGTTTGTGGTTATTTGTTAGAGACCCTGTGTTAAGTACTGTATGAGAAAAGGCTTGAAATATTTAAAATGTTAGTTCTAGCTGAATTCCACTCTCTGACTCTGATCATCACTGTCCAGGAGTCCCCATAACAACAGACACTTCCCTCTGCTTCATCATATCTGAAGACAAATAGAAATCCTCCCCAGGTCTCAGTTCTTCCAGGAAGCTTCTGTACAATACATTAAGAAAAGTTTTGATTCCCTCCAATTCTCCTGTGTTTAGGCCAATGACCCTAAACTGTCATTCCAACACTCCCCAGGGTGTGGGAGCTTGCATTTCTAGAAAATCATCACAGGTGCTAGTGTTCAGAAGAGCATGCTTTGAAAGTCCATACTGTTGGATTTGATTAACTGTAGAAAACAACACAAAGAAGGATTTCTCCAAATCAGTCATGAATACTTGAAAGGCCAATGGCATGGCTCTCTCTCTCTCCTTTTATATGCACTATTAGTGCTCAGACACAGTTAGACAACCAATAAATCATTGGTGCTGCAAAGCCAAGCTCATAAGCAGGGAGGATACATAGATAAAAACCCGTAGCCTTACAATAGAACTTCAGTCACTTGTTTTCCTGGTCACCATTTGGGAATTAAGTAATATTTCCCATTATATCTGGCTTCTTGGAGATTAAATTACATATAATGACATATACCATGTGTCATGGTTTGTATATTCTTGGACCAGGGAGTAGCAGCATTTGGAGGTGTGGCCTTGTTGGAATAGGTGTGATTTGGTTGGAGTAGGTGTGTCACTGTGGGTGTGGCCTTAAGACCCTCACCCTAGTTGCCTGGAAGTCAGTCTTTCACTAGCAGCCTTCAGATGAAGATGTAGTACTCAACTCTGCCTGCACCATGCCTGCTGGATGCTGCCATGCTCCCACCTTGATGATAATGGACTGAACCTCTAAACCTGTCAGCCAGCCCCAATTAAATGTTGTTTTTTATAAGAGTTGCCTTGGTCATCATGTCTGTTCACAGCAGTAAAACCCTAACTAAGACACCATGCGTACATATATACTTTGACTGAGTGTGTGTACACATATGAATATGTAGTGACATAGCGTAAAATACTGGTCTCATTGGTTAATGAATATGAAAAACTTAGTAAGTGCTTACTACGCTCTGCTTTAGTAGAACCAAGGATAAATTTGGTTGAAAATTCAGTTGTTACTTCCCCCTTCTTCTCTTCCTCCTGCTCTTCTTCTTCCTCCTTCTCCTCCCCCTCCTAGTCTTCCCTCTTCTCTTTCACCTTCATTTCTTTCTGTCTTCACCTCCCTCTCCCATCTTTCTCTCCACCCGCCACTCTCTTAACACCATTAAAGACATACATTATATTGTCCATTTTATACAGATGGGAGACAAGGAGATCTGGAAGAAGAAAAAAACACCATGGAGAGAGGACAGGATGATATATAAGAGGTTTCTAAAGCAAAATTTTCTGTGGTAGCTAGCAAGTCTTTGTTTATTAAAAGTGGTTTAAGGCTAGACAATATGTTCTTGGGTTTTCAAAGGGTTGGTTTTCATTGGAATAGGCAAGGCTTTAAATTAAGTGTGGTTGGCTTAACACAAACATCTAGTACATTCTCCATCTCCTGTATCTGCCCTCTTGGGAACAGTGCCAAGTCATTTGAGGGTTGCTAAAATACAGCTCTTGAATAATGATTTAACACATAGAATGAAGTTATTTTTCCATCTGGAGATTTATACTTATGGGTAAGTTAAAATACTAAGAGATTTGGGTTATGAAAAGCCCAAATTCTAGGAAGCAAACATGAAAAGCTTTGAAGTGTATCGAAATGAACAATTGGCCTTCTTGTGGCCAGTACTTAACAGGAATGGGTGCAGGAGTCCAGCACAGCTGGGATTTCATGTCCTTTCTTACCACTGCACTCATGAAAGGTCAGCATGCCTCTTTGAGCATCTTATTCCTGTACTGGAGTGCCTTACACAGCCACAGATGGGCTTAGCATTCAGTTGGCACCTTAGGAAAAGAATAACACGGCAATTATTAATGTACTGATTGTTTAAGTTAGAATTTTTCCCAGGTTAGTTAATTTAATATCTTCGTTAATTGGAGCCTGGGTACACAATGATCAAAAGTTACTTGTAGGAAAATTTTGTTACTCTTCTCATACATTTCGCTATCTTTAAACTTCAAGCCAAACACTGGCATATACCGTGTGTGATCGGGTTCCTGACACATTTATCGTTAAATGGTTTATTTCTGTCTCTGTTTCTGAGATAAGTGAATAGAAGTACAGAACAAAAAAGGTTTGCCCAGGAAAATAATCTTCACGGAGCAGATTTGAGATGGGTGCATTTCACATGAATGTGTTTTTACCTCTTATTCTTTAATTACTTCTATCCCTTTAATAGTGTTTATGTGTCTATGTGCTCAGGATTAAATGCTGGGGACGAGATTATGTATTAAGGACTCATCCTGAAAGAAGAGTGATTCTCCCTCTCTCAGCAGCCATTCACTGCCTATAGCTCTCCACTGATAGACTTTTTGGGGTCTGCTTAGGCAACCATGATGTTGGTTCCCAGGTTATATGACATGGGGGCAGCTTCCCAGTCATACATGGAAGACATTATCTGACAGCAGATGTCCTGATCCTCTGGCTCTTACAATCTCTCTATCCCACAATGCTCCCTGAGCCTTAGTTGTATAGATGTGGCAATTTGGAAATCTCATGGCCAGGTGAGCAGCTGAGGCTTTATGGAATGGTCTCTATCTACTGCAAAGGAGTCGTTTGATACAAAGTGAGAGGTCTACTTACCTGAGGGTATTGTGAATGAGATTGTTTCATGATTTCTTTGTTGGCATGCTTGGGTCTTGGTGTACAGAAAGGCTATAGATTTTATTGAATTGGTTTTTACCCTGTCATTGAATGAAATGTTAATCATTTTTTGTAAGGATTTTGTAGAATTCTTTGGATCTTTTATGTACAATATCATACCATCTAAAATGGGTATAATTTGGCTTCTCCTTTCCCTATTGTATCCTTTTCATTTTCTACTTTGTCTTGTTGTAGCTTGTTCTTTTAAGCACTCTATTGAAAAGGAGTGGAGCAGCCTTTCTTTTTTTTTTTTTTTTTTTTTGGTTTTTCGAGACAGGGTTTCTCTGTATAGCCCTGGCTGTCCTGGAGCTCACTTTGTAGACCAGGCTGGCCTCGGAGCAGCCTTTCTTACATTTGAATTTAAAGGAGATGCTTTGACTTTTTTCTTTATTCAAGGTTATGTTGGCTGTGCAGTTGTCATCTTCTCCCTTTATTCTGTTGACGAATATTCCCTTCAGACCTTCTCTATGATTTTTATCATAAAGGAATGTTTGGCTTTGATAAAAGTCTTTTCTGATTTATTGAGATGATCATGTGATTTTCACTTTTATTTTATTCACACGATATGTTACATTTAATGTATATTGAACCTGCTACCATTTCCAGGAAAAAATGACTTGATCCTGATCTTATTTATATATGTTAATATCCATTTCACAAGTATTTCTTTGTGAATTGATGCATCAATATTCATCAGCAATATTGGCTTATAACTTGGGACCTTTAAAAGTAAACTCATTTTAGTTTTAGAGAATTCTGGCTTCATAGAAGAAATTAGAATACGCTTCCTATGTCTCTTCTGAGTTTAGATTTTCAGTAGATTAAGAAGCATTTGTAGGTCGGGCAGTGGTGACACACACATTTAATCCCAACACTCAGGAGTCAGAAGCAGGCAGATTTCTGAGTTTGAGGCCAGCCTGTTCTACAGAGTGAGATCCAGAACAGCCAGGGCTACACAGAGGCACCCTGTCTCGGGGGGAAAAAAGTAAGTATTTGTTGTAGGTTGTTGAAAATCTGATAATATTCTACAGTGAATCCATCAGGCCTTTTTGCTAAGTTGGAAATTTTTTTTTATCACACTTTCATTTTTCATATGTGTTATGTGTTTGTTTCAATTGTTGATCTCTTCTTTTTCTAATGGTGATTTAAAAATCCCTCATAATATTTTGAATTTCTTTGGTATCTATGTATCATAATGTTTCCCTGCTCATTTCTTATTCTATTAATTGGATCCTTTCTATCTTTCCTTTGATTAATTGGCTTGAGGGTCTGTTGATCTCATTTATCTTCTCAAAGAACCAACTCTTGAATCAGTTGATTCTTTGTATTATTTTCTTATTTCTATTTCATTGATTCTCTGATTTTTATTATTTCTTCTTACCATAATGGATTTGGATTGTTCTTGTTTTTCCAAATTCTTGAGCTGCATCATTAAGTCAGTTACTCTTGCTCTTTCTGAGTTTTTATGTAGGAATTTGACACTTTAAACTCCCCTCTTGGGGTGGCTTTTAATGTTTCCCAGAGATTCTTGTTGTGTTTTCATTTTCATTTAGTTCCAGACATTTTTTATTCCTTTTTAAATTTCTCCTTTGTTCTGTACCATCTTGTTGTTTAATTTCGATAAGTTTGTGTAATTAGTAGTAATTAATTTGCTCTCAATTTTTAGTTTTTTTTTATTCTGTCAGATAAGAGACACAGTTATTTCAATTTTTCTGAATTTGTTAAGATTTATTTTATTTCCCTGGACAGGGATTCTTTTTTAGAAGCCCCATAGCTTCTGAATAGAATATATATTCTGTAGTATTGGAGGAGAGTGTTCCGAAATATCTGGAATGTCCATCTGATGCACGATGCCATTTTACTCTAATGTGTTTTTGTTTCATTTTGTCCATATGATCTGTGTCCTAGAGAAACCACCTAACTTTGCTAATTGAAGTGAATATGTTTCTTTTTATTATTAGACATTTTCTTTATTTACATTTCAAATGTTATCACCTTTCCCCTCCGAAAATCCTGTCTCCTCCTCCCTCCCCCTATTCACCAACCTACCCACTCCCACTTCCTCGCCCTGGCATTCCCCTACACTGGGGCATCAAACCTTATAGGACCAAGGGTCTCTCCTCCCATTGATGACCGACTAGGCCATCTGCTGCTACCTATGCGGCTGGAGCCATGAGTGCCACCATGTGTTTTCTTTGCTGGTGGTTTAGTCCTTGGGAGCTCTGGGGGTACTGGTTAGCTCATATTGTTGTTCCTCCTGTGAGGCTGCATATATTCAGCTCACTGGATCCTTTCTCTAGCTCGTTCATTGGGGACCCTGTGCTCAGTCCACTGGTTGGCTGAGAGCATCGACCACTGTATTTGTCAGGCTCTGGCAGAGACTCTCAGGAGACAGCTATATCAGGTTCCTGTCAGCAAGCACTTGGCATCCACAGTAGTGTCTGGGTCTGGTAACTGTGTACAAGATGAATCCCCAGGTGGGGCAGTCTCTGAATGGCCTTTCTTTCAGTCCCTGTTCTACACTTTGTCTCTGTAACTCCTCCCGTGGTTATTTTGTTCCCTCTTGTAAGAAGAATTGAAGTACCCACTCATCTTTAAGCCCAGAAACACACTTCATATGAAATTGGGTGGGTGGGCCAGAGTTCAGTACATATGTGCTTAGTAGTATTAATGTCTTCATTATTAAATGTTCTCTTTGCTTGAAAAATGAGCAGGAAAACGTTACAATATATAGATGCCAAAGAAATTCAAAATATTATGAGGGAATAGTTTTTTTTTTTTTAAAAATAACTCCTATTTATTGCCTGATGACAGTTGTGAGGAAGTTTTGGGGTTTAGTATTTTAATTTTAAGGTGACTCTTTTTTTTGCGTTTTTTTTTTTTTTTTTTGACAACACAAAAGTGTATTTGTTCCTTAATCTGTTCAACTAACTTTTGTCTTGATTGACAAGGTAAGCTCATTAATATTTAAAATTATAATTTATAGGTTTGTATTGAGTGTCATGTGTTGTTGTTTTGCCATATAATATTCTTATTTTACTTTTTATTTCAGTAATTATAATTTTATTTATTTCGTTCAAGTATGGTCTTGGCTTTGGCTATACATATTACTGTCTCATCCCAAATTGTTGCTTTTAGTATTCTTTGTAGGAATATTTTGATTGACATGAATTCCTTTGTCCTATTAAATAATGGGAAGCTGTATTTCTCCTTCACATATGGCAGATAGTTTTGTTGGGTATTATAGTCTAGGTTGGCAGTCATGCTCTTTTAGACATGAAGTGCGTTGCTTTAGATTCTTCAGATATTTAAATTTTTCAGAGAAAAATCAGTTGTTTTTTTTTATATTAAAATTTAATTACAACATTTCTCCAACCCTGTTTCTCCCTCCAAAATCTCTCATGTACTCCTCTTTATGTCCTTTCATATTTATGACCTTTTAAAAGATTGTTATTGTGTGTATATGTGTGTGTGTGTGTATCCCTAAATGTAACTTCTTCAAATGGTTCAATGCTACCTACCTGTATGTTTGCTTTCAGTGCTGTTTGCCACTGGATAACCAATAGATGTACTCTTCCCTGGGGAAGGCCACCCCTAAGATTCTCAGGTTTTTTTCAATGGTTATTTTGATGGGTTTTCTTTCATATGTGTCTTGTGGTTTCCCTCTTGATGCTCTTGATTCAGTATGTTCTCTTTGTGCTGTATCTTTAATTTTTTTAACTGTAATATGCCATGGGAAGCCTCTAACCTGATCCTGTGTATGTGGTGTTCTGTGTGCTTCCTGTATCTGTGAAGATGTGTCTTGCACTAATTTGGGGAAGTTTTCTTCTACCATCTTGTTGAAAATCTCATTTATGTCACTGACCTGGCACTCTTTTCCTCCTTCTGTGCCAGTGGTTCGCAACTTTCCTAGTGCTGCAACCAAGTGTTTTCTCACATATAAGCCTCTGGTAGAAGGAAACTTTACATTTTTAATGACTGCATCCTAACTACCTTTTAACAAACTGTGTTCCTCATTTTATTTTGAGTATTCTAACTGGTTGTAGATTTCATTGTTGTTTTCAGAAAGGAAAATGTTACTTTATAAGTCTCCTTTTCTTTTATTAAAATGGAAAATAAATTTGAAATGAGCAGTAATGAGGATCAAATTAGCTAATATGACATTCTTATACACAACAGACCCCTAATGATACACATGAGTGATTACAATGATTACAGCAAACTAGAGGGATTCAGATAACTAATTATGCTGATAAAACAGAAGTACAGCTATTGAAACCCAACAATGAGCACATGATTGGTAAAGAGGGATGGAAAGTAATAAATGTTTTTAAATGGCTTTGCAAAAACTTTACTATGTGCAGCTGCCTTAGAGGAGTCACATATCTGACACAAGCCTTGAGATGAAGGCTGATGAGTGAAGATCTCACAGTTAGTGGTATTACTACATGCAGAAAAGATGAGTAGAAACTTATAAAGTCCCACACGGTTACCCTATCACAAGCCTGTAATTCTAGCATGTAGGATGCTGAAGTATGAAGATTCCAAGTTCAAGGTCACCCTTGCACACCACACACACACACACACACACACACACACACTGAGAGGGAAACCTACATCTCCAAAAGGGGAAAAATGGGCAGAGAGGGATTTAAAAAATGGGAAAGTTAAACTAAATTACTTCCGATTATGACCAGCATATGATTGAAGTGCACTAAAATCTGAGTTATCCACATATATTTACAAAAATAGAGGGAACAGCAATAAGGAACAAGGTTGTTTCAAAAATATAAATAAAAAATGTAAGCTTCCTCAAATAGCCACCAGATAAAACACACATATACAATCAGTTAAAATGAATGACTTGATATTTCAATAAGTTTTATATAAATTTTTATGTAAGATAAGCATACTATAACATTACACTGGGCTTTATTTTTTATATGCGGCTGAAATTATCCAACAGGCTAGTCACTAATGGCCAGTTACAAATATTAAATTTTAATTTAATGGAAATATAATTTATTTTACTTTCTTCTTTTTCCATTTTTTATTAGGTATTTAGCTCATTTACATTTCCAATGCTATACCAAAAGCCCCCCATACCCACCCACCCCCACTCCCCTACCCACCCACTCCCCCTTTTTGGCCCTGGCGTTCCCCTGTACTGGGGCATATAAAGTTTGCGTGTCCAATGGGCCTCTCTTTCCAGTGATGGCCGACTAGGCCATTTTTTGATACATATGCAGCTAGAGTCAAGAGCTCCGGGGTACTGGTTAGTTCATAATGTTGTTCCACCTATAGGGTTGCAGATCCCTTTAGCTCCTTGGGTACTTTCTCTAGCTCCTCCATTGGGAGCCCTGTGATCCATCCATTATTTTACTTTCTACCTCTGTAGTGATTTGAATGAAAATGGAGCTCATAGGTTAATATATTTTAATGCTTAGTTAGGAGGGAGTGGCCCTGCTTGGGTAAGGTTACAAGGTTTGGCCCCGTTAGTGAAACTGAGTATCTAAGAGTAGTTTTCAAGAGGAAAACCAGGCCCAACATCACTGTATTTTCTTGTTGCCTGTGAATCTGGATGTAGAATTCTCAGCAACTTTACCAGCACCATGTCTACCTATGTGCTGCCATGTTCCCCACCACTGAAACTTGGAACAAGCCCCAATTTAAATGCTTTATTTTGTAAGAGGTGCCATGGTCATGGTATGTCTATTCACAGCAAGAGAACATTGACCAAGGTGACTACTTTACCACTGAAACAGAACTCAAATTTATTTTATTAAAAAAAAAAGGCCATGATCTCTGCTTCACAGCATTGATTTAGTAAAACCTTTGAAGGAATCAAGAAAATCTTTACAGTTTTTATTGACTTGACCTCATAAGTACATTGAGATTTCTGAATGAGTTCCAATCATATTTTAGACTACATGACGTGCACATTATTGTAGGATCATCTACTGGTCTGTCAGTGGTACACATACAGTGTACATCTTGAACCATATTCCTAAGGAAAACTGGCCTTCTCTTCTCTAGTAGCCTTCAGTTGCCAAATTTTGGCTGTCTAGATCTTAAATAGGACTTGTGCATATAGTCTCTGAATTCTTGTGTGCAACAGCTCTGTTATGTCTAACAAATATCATTTTACTGAATATGTCTATTTCCTGTACAACATAAAAATTTTTGTCCCCTCCTCCACCATGATCTTTGAGCTCTTGGGTTTGGGAGTATGGTACAAATGTCCCATTTAGAGCCAAGTATTCCACTGTCTTTTTCTTATTCTATGATTGTTGCCTGGTTGTGGGTGTATATTAATCACTATCTTCTGCATATAGAATCTTTTTTTGCTGAGGTTTGAGGAATGTTGTAATTTATGGGTCTAAGATCACCATATCTTTCAGATCCATAGCATCTTGAATTCTCTGTTTTATATGACTCAAGTATGTAATATCTTCAGCAATAAGGTCTTGTGTCAACTTCTGGAGAGTAATCAAGAGCAATGACAATAGCCTGTAATGTTTTATGGGCCAGTCTATGGAACAGTGCTGACAAATAACTTGAGCAGTGGTATCTCATATCTGGTACTAAGATTTTAATTTGACAGCATTTATTATTATGACAGGCATTCTCTCCCCATTATAAGGTAACTATATTTAAACACACACACACACACACAATCTTAGGTTTCTACAGTAGTAAATTTCCACATTTTTCTAGTCTTTAGTGAAAAGCAATTGGTTATAAAATACCAAATGGCCAGCCTAGAAGCATATATATAAGTAACATGCAGACTGGGCAGACACAGAACCAGCACATTGGTTTCCTTTCAATTTTTCACTTCCACCAACAATGGGTAAGTGTTCCCAATCCCCACATCTAGGTCATCTTTAGTTGTTTTTTGTTTTTTTGTTTTTTAATCTAGCCTATTCTGACTGGAGTAAGATAAAATCTTGAAGTATTTTGCATTTCCTTTCTGGCTAGGTATATTGAATATTTTATAAAAGATGTTTGTATTTCCTCTTTTGAGAACTCTTTTAAGCTGCATTTTATTTTTATTAAACATGGCTTGTTCTCTTGGTGCTTAATTTTCTTGAGTTCTTTGTATAGTCTAGACAATAACCCTCTGCCACATGTGTACCTGATTAAGATTTTTTTCTATCTGTACACTTTGTCTTTTCACCTGCATAATGGTGTCCTTTTCTGTACAAAATTGTCTTTGTTTCTTAAGGTCTTATTTGTTAAGAATTATTGTTCTTAAGGTCTTGGTCTTGGTACCTGTGCTACCAAGGTTTGTTTAGGAAGAGCTTCCTGATGCCTGTATGCTGAAGCACGTCCTTACTTCCACCCCAACAGATGGATGGTGTCTGGTCTTTTCTTATCCATTAGAATTGAAATTTTGTAAACAGAAAGCTTAATAATCTACCCTAATTGTCTATGTAGCTATCCAGTTTGAACATACCACTTGTTGAAGATGCTGTCACTTCATCCCAATGTGTCTTGTTGGCTTCTTTGCCAAAAATTGGGTAGCCTTAGGAGTATGGGCTCATATATTGGTCTTCAATTCTGTCTCACTAATCCATGTGTCTATTTTATGCAGTCCAAGGTTGGTTTTGTTACTACCACTTAAAGTCAGGGCTCGAGGTGCCTTTGCAACATTTTTTTTTATTATTATTCAGGATTGTTTGGGCTATCCTGGGTCTTTTGTATTTCCCTATGACTTTTGAGATTGTTTTTCCAATTTCTGTGAAGAGTTACATTGTAATTTTGATGAGGATTCCACTGAATATGTAGATTGTTCTTGATAGAATGTCTATTTTCACAATATCTGTCAATCCGTGAGCATGGGAGATCTTTCATCTGCTGGGTTTTCAAGTTCTTTATTCAGTGTCTTAAAGACATATCTTTCACATTCTTGGATATCTTCCAAAATTCTTGAAATTGTTGTAAATAAGATTATTTCTCTGACTTATTTCTCAGGATTTGTCATTAGTATGCAGAAAAGATACCTATTCTTAGTTCTTTAATTTTGTATTTTGCAAGTTTTCTAGGATAACCTTTATGTGTGGAGACAGGAGATTCAGGATGTCTGGTATCCCTTGGAGGTAGGAAGCCAGAGTCCTTTGGGGAAGGCAGAATAATACTTTCTCAGAGACTCATAGAAGCGAGAGCATAGAAAAAAAAAAAAAAAAAAAACCCTGCCTAAGGGATGAGAAGAAGCAGACTCTACTGAATGGAGGAGGAAGGTGGTTCCAGGGAGCAGGATCAGGCACTATCGGGTAAGGTGGGGCATGGCTGATGTGTGATTCAGGAAAATGACATTCCAGACGTGCCAGGTAGGCTTATAGAATGGGAAGGAGAAGCCCTAATTGGTGTTGAGGGGAAAGGGAATCCAGGAGCAGCTGGGCAGTGGGTAATGTTTACATAATGGCAGAAGGATAATTATATCCTCTATAAACTACTGAGTCTGTATTTATTGTCCAACTAGAAAAACACTGAGTTTTGAGTTTCTAAGCTGATTTTCATAATAGTAAAAGAGCAGACAAAAATTGAAGCTATGGTTTTGATAACTTATTACCAGTAGTAGATTATCCACATTCTAAAAACATGTGATTTTTCAGGCTAGACCCAAATGTCCTGACTACCTACCACTTGGACATAAATATTTGGGAGACACGTTTTTGTAGGATGGGATCACGTTTACTCAAGGTCAACTTGGAAGAAAACAGAGAGACTAGCTCTTCCAACTCTGTCTTCTCTGTTTCAGTTTTGGAAGCTGTGTTTCAGGGTGAAACGAGGCAGGGGGACTGTGTGAAGGCTTCATCAGAGCGTGTGTGCCTTGCTCCTGAACGTTGCAATGGGTTGCAGCACTTAAACCTTCTCTGGCTAGTTACTAAGGAAAGGTGTTCTACAGCCCTTCTGGGTTCTACAAATATAGATAAAGGTTCTCTTCAGCCAGAGGAATAGGAAGCAACAGAGAGCAAGAGAAATATTCAGAGATGTGGAAAGGACAATTGCTAGTGTCTTTACGACAAAAAGATATCCATGAATATATGGCATACTTCATTGACCTTCATCAATAAAGTCAGTAATTTTTCTCTACCATTATGCTTCTGATGTATCCTGTAACCTGTGAACTGAGGTTTGTAAACAGAAAAATATCTTGTCAGTCATCACTAGAGAAAAATAGTTGGCAAGATGATAGACTGCCCAATAAATTAATTTACATTAGTTACTAAATCCTTCTGTGTTCCAAATCACTCCTGTGAATTACTAAGCTTAATTGTGTGCTTTCAGGTGATTATTTTCAGAAGAAATCATGGCAAATGAACCAGTTGCCCCTTGTAGGTTGTTTGTGTGTTCTTCTCCAGTTCCCTACAGTCAGTCATGACATCAACCAAGAGAAGGACTCAGGAGAGCAAAACATGACAATCGTTGAAATCAAGCTAGACAAAACTTCCTGCATAAGAGATGTGTGGCTCGTTCTCCCAAGGCTGGGCCATGTGGGATCTCAAGCCTATTTTGCCCAAAGCACTCTTGGTTTTCTCACATTCTGGTGCCTATGAAGTTAAATAGAAATGCAATCCTTATGTCTTTCAGTCATTTCAGCTAATTCAGGAAAACAATATTTTGCAAGCATGTTTTGATGTCAGAGAAACATGGTTTTTGTCTCTTTTAAGCCATTTAGTTGTTGTTGTTGCAGGAAGTCACAAATTAGCATACAGGACAGAATATTATATTTTCAAAACATGATTTAAGCCGTCAGAATTAACCCCAAAACTTCTTTAAGAATGTCTGCTTCTCTCACTGAAATTAGTCTTATCACAACAACTTGACTTGTTTTACAAGAAACTAGGTGCTGGCTTATAAGTGTGGGAAGAGGGAGTAGTAACTAATCATATATGTATATGTATATATATGTATATATGTATATATATATATATATATATATATATATATATATATATATAATGTAGTGGGACAAAGGAGGTTAGGAATACTTAGGAATATTCATCTTGAGGCCTGGCATTCAGAAATATATGGTTTTGATGTGGGTAATTTTAGTTGTGGTTTATGTGATTATCTTATTGTTTATTTTTTTACCTCTTATTTTCATTGTGCCCTATTTCATCATTAAAGAATAAAAGGACCAAGAGCTTTCCCATACATGCCTCTAAACGGCACCATCAGCTGCCATGGTGTCAGCTCATCAGTAGCCATCTGCGAGTGTGCTAGGCATTCCCCACCACCTGAGATGCTCGCTCCCAGATGTACTCCACTCCTGCTGCCATGCCAAACACTCTTTGATATTTGAAACCTCCACTGTGCAGGAAAAGTTCTGGAAAAATGATCAGCCTTTAAGAGGAATCCCCAGCACGGCACTCCTCCCTTTCCTTCCCCCTATCTTCCTCACTAAGCACACTTGGGAGAGTGTGTACTATGTCTAGCTTGGCTTCCTTAAAGTGTAAGCATTTACTGCATCATTACTAATGATAATGAATTCAATAATTAAGAGATATGGTGTAATTTTAATATGTAAAAATGTGATAATATCACAGTATAGTCCTTCCAATATTAAACTGTGTGAAGTTCAGTAATGCCTTTCTATGGAAATCTCTCATTAACCTCAGGTGAGAATCTAGAAACACCTCTATTTAATCACCAAACCCTTTTAAAGGCAATTGTGTTAACCTAAATGTGTGTTTTTAAAAGCTGTACGAAATGATGTGCAATAGAATAAGTCAGGCCTTGGCACAACCTCTTATATAAACTGTATATTAACATTCAAATAATATTTTCAAATTCACACATACACTCAGTAGTAAGGGCATAATTCAGACCAAATCTTTGGGGCTTACAGACTCCGAGTGTTATTTTATTCAGTATAGGTACTAAGTCACTCTAGATCTTATGGGAGAACTCACAACCTGTTATAGTGGATAAAAGTATACCAGTGATTACAATATAGCTTAGTAAGGATTTCTTTTAGCAAACCTATAAGCAAGGATGCAAGACTCAATAACAAGCAAACTGGATGAGTAGTGGAACCACAGTCTCATTGAATGGGAGTGAGGTGAAAACTAGAGCCAAGGGGACTTTCTTGTATCCTGCCTCTAACTGTCTGACACTAACCTAACACCTGCTATAGGTGCGATTTGATTTTTCTGTTAGCAACATTAAAAAAAAAAAAAACTCAGGGAAATTAGTTTTATTGTATTCCACATACAAAATATAATATATATGTTGTTAACAGTTGAAAATATTTTATTCAGACTCCATACTTATATTTTCAAAATGTCGTTATGGAAAAAAACTCATAACAAAGTTGATCACCTTATAACCATTTAAAGTGTGCACTTCAGCTAGGCCTTTGCATAATATAGCAAAATGTCTCACTGTTTCAGAGCAACTGCTTTAAGATCCATGAAGCACAATGACCTTCGAGTCCAGGTCTTCCTGAGCCCTCATATGGTGAAAGGAACGCAAAGACAAAGATCACGTGTTGACTCATGGTGACGAGCAAAGGAGAAAAGGGGTGGAATGCTATGTGAGACCTATTTGTAAAGACCTTCATTGTGTTTGAGAAGGCCCAGTGACCTGCACACCCTATGTCACCCTAGTGCATTAGACATTTTTCCAGCATGAGTTTAGAGGGCTCATTTACACTATCTTCTGGGGATTTAAAGCATCCAGGAGGCAGCCATCTCTGCCACTTGTCTTTATAGCTTTTTAATCTTGTTAAGCTCAACTCCTAAGCCCATTAATGAACAATTCCCTAGTCTTTCTCCCTTCATACCTAACAGTTACTGTCCTACTATGCCGCCTATCTACATTTCACTGCTTTATGTACTTCATTCTGTTGGAATTGCACACATATTCCGTGACTACTTTATGTTATTCCTAAAAGTATATCCATGGTTTGGTATATATCAGAATCTCCTTTTATAAGGCTAGCTTCCCCCTGGAAAATGTCATATTCAACATACTATTCACCCTTCAGTGGACACCTGTGTTGCTTCAGTATCTTGGCTATTGTAAGAAATAATGGCATAAACACGGTTTCTTGTTCAGTTGTAACAATACCCTAAGACCCAGTTTTCAGCATATGACTCCTTTCTTAGTGATTATCATTTTAAGTATAAAGTCCATTGTTTTCTGATATTAGTAGACACCTACTCTCTTTTAGTTATCCCTAACTTCCACTGAAGAACAAAAATGACAGGGTCCTATTGGCTTAACTTAGAGTCTGTTCTTGCAATATTCTGTCAAAGAATGTTGCTGCTGCCCTTGTCCTAAAAATCAACTTGAGGCTAAATTAAAGATTGTTTTAAGTAATGTCATCGGCAGAGAACAATTCAAGACAACCTAGAATTGTGTCATATGGTTACAAGTACTCACTTATATACAGACCTACAATGAAAGGAGAAAACAGCACAAAAGGAAGTACAAAATATACAGTCTGAGGAGCAAAGGACGACCAGGAAATGTACTGGTGGAGCCAAGTCCTGTGCTCAAGATGATGAGCTCATCAAAGAAAAGTCCAGTCCTAAATGAAATAAAAGGTGTGATAGCCCCAGAGCAAGACCCCACCCAACGAATCCCACAATCTGTGAAGGGAAGCTGCTGAAGAGATTCCTTAGGCCTAAACAGCAAAAGAAAGCTCATGCAAACGTTTAACTCCAGAAGGGAGCAAGGTTCCAGCCCCAGGAAGCTGAAGAGCTTGGCAGCTTCAGCCATCTGGTTCTGCCTTTAGTGTCAAGAAGAATACAGAAAAGAAGTTGTGCATCTTCCTGTGGGATTTACCTTAACCTACTGAGGTCACGTGTGTGGCAGGGCAGTCCCTGCACCGTGGCCTGGAGAGGCCACTGCATGAAGCTGTGAAAGTGAAGCTTGGACTGTGTTGGGGACCCCAGGATGTTGGAGATGCCAGAGCCATGGGACGGCTCCCAAGAAGAGCTGGTAACAGGTCTGGAACCACCCTGAGAGAAAAGTGTGTTGCAGTCAACAAAGTTGGAAAGAGTTGTAGATCTGAAGAGTGATTTGACATCAGACTTGGAGATGCAGGATTTGGAGTTTTCTTTGTTGGGTTTCAGTCTTGATTTGGACCATTATTTTCTCACTATGGCCCCTTTTTCTTACTTTTTTTTTTTGGAATGTTGATAAATATTCTATGCAATTGTGTATTGGAAATATTTAATCTGCTTTTTGATTTTACAAGAGGTTACAGTTAAGACAGAGTCTCAGAAGAAGCTTTGAAATTTTAAACAGTGTTGAAACTACAAAGGACTGTGGAGAATTTTGAAGTTAGACTGAATGTATTTTGCATTATTATAAGACTATGGGGACCAGGAAGTATAATGTGGTAGTTTAACTGGGAATGGCCCCATGAACTTATATGTTTAGTATGCTTGAAATTCTCAGTCTCCAGTTAGTGGAACTGTTTGAGAAGGATTGGGAGGTGTGGCTATACTAGAGTAAATGTGAACTCATTGGCAGAGGTGTGTCACTGGAGGTTGGGAGGGAGAGCTTTGAGGTTTCAAATTTCATGCCAACCCCACCCCTTTTCTCTCTGCTGCTTATGCTTGTAGGATATAATGTTCTTAGCTACTGGTCCATTACCATTCATGTCTGCATCCAGCCTTGATCATGGACTTAAATACTCTGAAAATATAAGCAAGCCCAGAATTAAATGCTTATTTTAAAAGTTGCCTTGGCAAAGGTGTTTCTTCATACCAAGGAAACTATAATTAAGATAACCATTATCTACCTCTTTCCTTTCTCTAATTCTTCTTATGTATTCTAGTCCCCTTGTTCTCTTTCAAACTCATTTACTCTTTTTCTTTGATTGTTTTGTCATATATATGTGTATATGCATACATACACACTCACACACATCACTCAGTTCATATAATGCTATCTATCTATATCTATATCTCTATATCTCTATATCTCTATATCTCTATATCTCTATATCTCTATATCTCTATATCTCTATATCTCTATCTCTATATCTCTATATCTCTATATCTCTATATCTCTATATCTCTATCTATCTATCTATCTATCTATCTATCTATCTATCTATGGCAGATCATTTGGTTTTGGATAACCAATTACAGTGTTCTTTCATGAGGAAGATGGTTTTTTTCCTACTCTCAGCATATCTTAAGTTCCCTGTGTTGCTTTCTCTAGGGTTATAAAGCCTTATAAACTTTCTCCTCTTTCACATTAGGATGTCTATTGCTATTGTCTTTTTACAGGTTGTTTAGGAAGTCATACTAGTAGACATGGTGGGTCTAAATTCTGACATTTCTAGGAAGCACAATCTCATAGCAAACTCCCTGTTCTCCTGGCTTTCACAATCTATCCACCTGTCTTCCACAATCTTCCCTGAGCCTTAGGTGTACAAGTTATGTTATAGACATGCCAGTTGAGATTGGGTGCCATAGCTCTGCATTTTGATCAGTTGTAGTTTTCTGTTGTGGTCCCCATCTATTTAGAAGAGAAGTTTCCTTCATGATGGGTGAGGGCTACACTTCTTTGTGAGTATAAGAATGAATATGTAGAATAGTATTTCATAGTATACATGTACTACATTTTCATTACACATTCATCAATTTCTGAATTCTCAAATATGGAAATAAGAATGGCTCAAATAGAAATATCTCAAGAAATGTTCAACATCCCTAGCAACTCAAGGCAAACGGAACTGCAAATCAATACAGCCTTAAGATTGCATTTTAGCCCTGTCAGAATGGCAAAGATCAACAAAATAACTGACAATGAATGTTGGAAAGGATTTGGGCGAAAGACAATCCTCATTCACTGTAGGTGGAAATGCAAATGGGTACGGCCTTTGGGGAAATCAGTGTGGAGAAACCTTTAAAGTCTACAGAGAAATCCACCATCTGACCACTTTAGCACTCCTTGGCATATGCCCAAAGGATTTATGATCATATTCCACAGATAGATGCTCAGCCATGTTCATGGCTTATCTCTGCTCAATAGAGAACAGAAACATTTTATAGAAGGGCATGATAGAGGAAAGCTGGTTACTTCATGGTAGTAAGAAAAGAGAAAAAAGATGAGGAGAGGAAGACAGTCATGGGATAATATACAAAATGACAACATATTCAAAGTGAACCAGCCCCTGCTGTGGGCCCAACTTTTATTAACCAAATATAGAAATCAATTAAAATAATAAAAATCTAGAAGAAAACTAGAGGGGGGCATTTCATAGACAGCTATACAAATGGAATATCTTCTTTCCAAATGTTCACTGTTAATCTATTTGCCTTTGTATCTAATGTCTCTATTTGAGTTTTGCAGGGGACAGATTGCTAGAGCACAGGATTTTACTTGTTTGTTTATATCTGTATTTCCACTGGAATCATTAACGCATTTATGCAATCCTGTCCACAATAAAAGAACCCATTATAAATGCAATTTTCTAACAGCTATGGGTTCAATGACAATCACCCACATTCTGGGAGAGCCACTGCATTGTGCTGAGTCCTGCCAGGAACCCAGGCTTCTGAGAGGAACACAGGCAGGGAGATACAAAGGCAAAACATTCATACAAATAAAATAAAATCAACCTAGAAAAAATGCCTAGAAAAAGAAAAGTCAGAAAAGATGATTTATGATCTATAGTATATATAATATATCTTGTATTTTGAGTGACAGATAAAGTTATCTGACTAATAAATAAGGACCTACTTCTATCAGTTTGCTATTATTCTTCATATAAAATTTCTGGCTCTTCTAGATTTATGTCTTTGATTTCCTATGGGGTTTTTGTATTTAGTTGATTTCTTTGTAGACATATTTACATTTTTATGATATCCTCTTGTGTATATTCTGTAGCTGTTTTCTTTATGGTTACCATGGGCATGAGATAAAACATCTTAACAAGACAACACTGTAATTTGTATTTATACCAGCTCAATTTCAAAAGCAAAAGAACTCTGGTCCTTTATAGCTCCATAAACCTTTTGGTTAAATGATGTCACAAAATCCCCTTTGTATATTGTGTACTTAACATACAAACTTAACATGCAAATCATTTCTGAGATGCATCAATGATTTAAATCGTGTTAAACACAATACGTGGGACCCCAGTTACAATAATTTCAGTTCATCCCCTCCACTGTTAAAGTGCCACTCCTCCCTCCTTCATTATTATTTCTGCTTTCATTCTTCCTCTATAGTGAGGTTACTATAAACATCCAAAAGCTCCACACACTCTCATACACCACAAGGGAACTTGTGTTTCCTCACCTCTTCTTGACTTTCTTCTGAATAAATGTCTTTCCTCTTGCATGCTCGTTATACATCAAATATTCATTATTATTATGCCTTTCACACAGCCAACCAATAAGCTAAGTATCATGAGTATGGAAAGGAGTAAAGCTTCTCTCTTATCTTCAGAAAGGTCAAACTGAAGCAGAGAAGGAACTTACACGTAATATAGTTTGTTCATGTAGCCCCTATGTCAGTCTAGAAAATGAAAGTTTCCCAAGTTCTTTCTTCCTTTACACTTTTTTTGTTCTTCAGAATTTCATATCTATCTATCTATCTATCTATCTATCTATCTATCTATCTATCTATATGTATATCTGAAATATATGTGTGTGTTTATATAACATGTAAATGATTATATAATAAGTATTATATATGATATATAATTAAATACAATAATATTTCCTCCACTTTTAAAAAATTCCTCGCATATTCCCCATATACTCACAAACTACTAGAAGAAAGTAAAATGGAGATTTTTTACAGCTGAGTTTCTTGCATTCTTAATATAAATTACTTTAAATTAAAGTGAAGATGTGTTTAGCACATAGACTAGAAATTTGTCTTTGAGTGTCTATCACTGAACACAAAGATTTCATAATATACAGTACAGAATCATAGTAATAAGCATATAAAATAATTAATTAGCTTAATGAATGAATATCTTAAATTTCCTCAATAGTGAATAAGGAAAAACTGTTGATAAACATCTTTCTGTGAATTCAGAAAAATAAATTCAATATTTACATTGACTCATCTTATAATTGAATTTTGAAGTTAACAAATCCATTTCACAGGCATTGCAAAGATGAACATGTTCCACAGGTTATCAGCTTATAAAGAGTTCTTCTTAAGAGTTATCTATATTTCCACCTACCTTTCAACTGGTTACGATTTCAGCAAACACACCTACCTCACTTTATAATTCTATGTTACTAAATATAAATTTTAATTGATATTTACGAACACCTGCTACAAAACATGTCCTGTGCTTGATTTTAGAGTTGCAAAGGTATCCTCGAGGAACTTGACCGGCAAGTACAGAAGCAAAATACAATTAAAGAACTTATAAAGGATTAATTAACCAAATATTTATTGATTGCTATGATTAAGCTACTCACTACTCTAGAGTAACTTTAAAGCTACATGACCTCTGAAATCAGCAAATCCACCTATGAAATCCACCTTTCAGAGCCAAATGACCACCAGTAATAGATAATGAATACTAGTGATTACAAAGACATAAGAGAAAATGTAGAGATTGAAAATGAACATGGATTTGGTGTTGCTAACCAGAAGGTACTGGTGGGCCTTGGAGAAATGGTAGCTTTCCTATGGGCCTGAGAGTAGATAGGGTGACTGAGTGTTCACTTTTGCCGTACTTGTTTAGAAAATGAAGAAATCTAAACCATGTTAGAAAATCCCAGGACAGTTGTAGGATGCATCATGGTGATTATTAGTAATCTGGAGATGTTAGTTTTTCTCCAAGTAATTGAAAGAATAGAAAACCAATTATATTAAGCTTTGAAAATTAGAGTAAATTACTTTTAGACACACTCATGATTCCCAAGGATGTGAACTGAAGGACAGTGTCTTACAGATGGGGTGGTATTCAGCACTTCTGATAGAGCAATGCCCCTACCCTGAAAGCAACTTATCTGCCTGAAGCAATAAGGTTCAATATTCTGAACTGATCCCTCTAAATACATCAACTTACTTAGAAGACAGCACAGATTGTGAGGAGGAGGAGAAGGAAAGAGGAGGAAGAGAAGGAGGAGACAAGTATAAAACACTCTAACATTCAATTTTCCTGTCTAAAGAGGCAAATATTTCAAATAAAATTCTTATAATAATTTGGTATGTATAGCAAATGTGGGACAATTTCAGGCATTGTAACATAGGATATATTTTAGGGTAACTATAAATTCAGAACTAACAACACACATATCTTTCAGATGTGAGATAGGTTAAAAAAAAAAAAAGCTGTATTATATTGTGCCCTACAAACTTTAGATGACAAAGAAACCCCAGAAACAGGATCAGAAACTATCCAAAGACATTTATATAATGCTTGAAAAGTTGAGCTACTTAAATGCAATACAAAACCACGTGCTTAGCCTTTAGCTGGTAAATGTCATCTTAAAACTGCCTTTCCATAAAGTTCCAACGGCTTCTTAGCCAAGGTCAGAGGTCGAAGCATGATGTACTAATGCCATACTTCTTGACTGGAACTGTACTGTTTGCGTTGCTTTGTTGTTGATTTGCTTTGTCCATGTGTGAACCTGTGTTAGTTTATGTGCACCTCATGTGTGCAGGAGCCAACAGAGACCAGAAGAGGGCAGGAGAATGCCTGCATTTGGAGTCACAGGATTTGTAAGCAGCCATGCAGGTGGTTGGATCTGAGCCCAGGTCCTTTGCAAGAGCAGTGAGTGCTCTGAGCACTGAGCCCTTGGGCCACTCCAGTGACTAGATTTTAAGGAGAGGCTCAGATACATTAATGATCATTCATTCCAAACTTTTCTGGTAGTGAGTCCCTACATTTCCCTGACTGATCACTTTTTTTTTTCACTTGTAAAAATATACGTGTTTAGGTATCTTGGCACTTTAGTCGATGTGTCTTGTTAAAATAAAAATCTGTGTTGGTCAGACTTTGCTTTGACAAAATACCTGTGTAGCTCTATTTAAGCGTAGAAGGATTTATTTTGGTTCGCACAGCTTTATAGATTCCAGTACCTGATGCTCACCTCTGCTGATTCTAAGCTTCCGTGCAGGTAGAATACCATGGCGGAGGGAGTGTGGGGCAGAAGTTTCTCATGTTCCAGACAGGCAGTGGCTAAGAGGATTCAGGAAGATATTCAGCCTCCAAGGTCACACCCCTAGTAACTCACTTCTTCCCATAAGACACAGTCTTATTGTTTCCAGATCTTCCCAAAGCAGTGACAGCAATATTTACCACACAAAGCTGTGGAGACATTCCACATTTTAAATTTTAAACCATTGCAATAAGTCTACAGGGTGATGCAAACTTTGTGATCTCCAGAAGGTAGAGTTTAGTTTCAGACTGTAGGCAAACTTCTCCATTGTGACATCCTCCCCCTCCGATATGCTGCAAGAGCCCCGACGTTACTGTATGTAGATAGCAGCAAACAGTGAAAACAAGGAAGATGGCCTGCCTGAGTCGGCTGTGAGCAATTTAATGCTGCTAGAACGAAGTAATGAAAGTAGGAGTGGGACATTGCATTCATTATATTTCATTATATATAAATTTTAATATGGTATGTGTACTGGCTAGTTTTGTGTCAACTTGACACAGCTGGGGTTATCACAGAGAAAGGAGCTTCAGTTGAGGAAATGCCTTCATGAGATCCAACTGTAAGGCATTTTCTCAATTAGTGATCAAGCGGGAAAGGCCCCTTGTGGGTGGGACCATCTCTGGGCTGGTAGTCTTAGGGTCTATAAGAGAGCAGGCTGAGCAAGCCAGGGGAGGCAAGCCAGTAAAGAACAGCCCTCCATGGCCTCTGCATCGGCTCCTGCTTTCTGACCTGCTTGAGTTCCAGTCCTGACTTCCTTGGTGATGAACAGCAGTATGGAAGTGTAAGCCGAATAAACCCTTTCCTCCCCAACTTGCTTCTTGATCATGATGTTTGTGCAGGAATAGAAACCCTGACTAAGACAGTATGCATAAGTTAAAGTTTCTAGGTACTCGGATGTTTATGAAATTACATTCTCCTTTTTCAATTTTGATACTGAAATGTTGTGTCAAACAAATTAATTTAGCTTTAAAATTTTTTTCTGTAGATGTATATGGTGACTACTCTAAAATATATGTTTTCAGAGTTCATTGGTCACTAATCCGAGTTTTGCCTGAAGAAGGAACTTGGCCTTCATAGTTCATGATGTCCTGAGTGGCCTCTGTGAGAACACTCGTGGTCAAAAGCGACAGCATTTTACCCTAAAAGACCAATGAGAGCAGTATGATATTGATCAGTATTTTAAGTTATTTTCCTATAGAATATTACCATAATGTTGTGGAGAACTGTTCGACTTAGTTTTCTTTGAAAACAGATTTTTTTTCTCACATGATATATCCTGATTATGATCCCACCCCCACTCCTCTCGATTCTTCCCCACCGCCCCTCCCCTCTGGATCCACTCCCATTCTATCTCTCATTAGAAAAGATCAGGCTTCTAAGAGATAACATTAAAATATAATACAATAAAACAAAAACTATCACATCAAAGTTGGACGGGACAAACCAATAGAAGGAAAGGGGCCTAGGTGAAGGCACAAAAATCATAGGCCTTCCTGTTGGCACTCTCAGAAATCCCGTAAATGTACTAAACTGGAAGCCATAATATTTAAGCAGAGGACATGGCCTGAGCATGTGTAGGCTCTGTGCACACTGCACACTGCCTCAGTTTCTGTAGTTCATGTGGGTTTTGCTCATGTTGGTCTACAGGGCATGGTGTGCTCCATCCCCTCTGGCTATTACACTCCTTCTTCCTTTTCCACCAGCTTCCCTGAGCTTTAGGGCAAGCAAGGATTTGATGGAGACATCCATTCAGAGCTGAGTGTTCCAGGATCTCTCACTCTATGCATGATGTCCAGCTGTGGATCTCTGTATCTGTTGCCATCTGTTGCAGGAAGCTTCTCTGATGGTGGCTGACCAAGGTAGTGATCTATGAGTACAGAACTTTGAATTCAGTGTTATTTACTCCATAATGCCATTAATGTGTTCCCCATTTTGACTTGACTTCGACCTTCGGAGTAGAGAGAGGTCTTGGGTTTCAGCCACAGTGTATTTGCTTAAGTGTACAGTGACCGGTTCTATCTCTTCATGAAGTAAGCACTTCAAAGGTAGCTAACCCTCCATCCCATGTTCTATGCATGGTTGACATTAATTAATGTGCTTTTTCAAGCATCTCTTACATTCAGCACACTTAGGAATAAAATGCTTGAGAGGGTCAGGACTCTGAGAGCCAGTTCCTGGTTAGAGTCCATTCTTATTTTTCATTTGTGGTTCAGTCTTAATGTGGTCACCGTCCATCATCAAGTGATTTACAGTCACATGGACAGCGCACTGGCTTCTGCCTCTCATGTGCATTATAAATTCATATGCACACCTTCCAGATGCAGGGGAAACACAGAGACATTTTCATAATGGATTATTCAGACAATTTGTCGGGGAACTCCAAAGTGAAACCAGCTTTTCCATATGGCATCCATAGCGAGAACGTTATTTTATAGGAAGTCCTCAGATGAAGCAAAGATGCCCTTGACAAAAGCAAAAAAAAAAAAAAAAAGAAAAAAGAAAAAAGAAAAAAAGAGCCAACAATCTATATATAGCTCAAGCTGTCAAATTTAGAGCAAACCTTTTGCCTCTGACCACATTTACTGCAGAACTCTCCTCACTAATTGCAGGCTACTCCTGCTCTGCATGGAGACATCTGCACTGTGGCACACCCTATAATTATATGGGAAGGGATCACTCATGATTCTGTTGATAGTGTATTATAACGAAATCCTTTTGGGTGGGAACAGTAAAAAAACGAATTGTTTCAATCCACAGAACAAATAGCACAACTTTTAGGGAAGTAAGATCGTCCGCAGAATAAACCATATACATGGTGTATAATGATGTATACTGCCTCCTGTAGATTCTGTGGAAGAGAGAAGGGAGAAGAGAAAGGGGATGCCCACACACACATCACTCCTCCAGCACATTTGAAAGGAGTCATATGAACCACCACCCTAGTGCAAGCCCTTAACACCTCCAGATAATTTGTTGGGGGAAAAAAATCCCTTGCAAAAGCTCCCTGACCTGTTTGTTGTATATTGTGTGACTTCTCCATCCTAAACTGTAAGCATTGATACATACTCCTAACACTGCGTCACGCCAATGCACATCCTCTTCAAACTTCTGATGTGCATTCTTTCTAAACTCTCAGGACTCCCACCCCCTATCGAACTGGACACCAGTCCCCTTCATAACTTTCCTCACCTTCTCCTTCATTTGGACAGCCTCCCACTGCATTGCATCTGCCCCAATACAGTGGATTCTCCTGTGACTGTTTCAGTTTAACCTCTTCTATTCCATGGAGGGTGACTTAAGAACTCAATCTTGATTACTTTACCTGTAAACTGGGTATAATATTAGCATTCACATCATAGAGTTTTTATGAAGCTTTAAGATGAAAATAAATGCAAATCATAATAGCATCTGGCACATCAGTGTGGACTCAGAAATTAACAGCTTTTCTAAGGCTATCTTGTTCTTTGTTGTTGTCTCTTGTCTGGGGATACATGAAGAATCCTCGCACTGAATCCTTCTCAGGGAAGGATTTGCTAGCTGCCCATGTTTGAATCACATTTAAAATTTTCATACACAAAGACTGGTCTTAATATCTAGTCTCTTTGTGTCTCTGTTTGTATTACTTCCCTAGCTTGGAAAGAATTTAATCAGAGTTCTCTGAGTAAGCAAATGTTCACCTACTCTTCTTCAGTGGGATGAACAATCCTGTCCCCTACTTTATTCTTAGCTCTACAAAGTTCAAATTTATGCTAAAGCTCAAAGTGTGAGCTTACTTTAAAACAATGTCTTGGCACACACGATTAGTTAAGAATCCTGAGATGAGATCTTCTGGGGCTTAGAGTGAGCCTTTAATCCGTCAACTGTTGTCTTTCTTAGGAGATGAGAGAGCAGAGATGACAGCTTAAAGACAGAGAGGGAGACTGTGCAACATGTCTACACACCAGGCAGCATTCAAGATCTCGGGCAGCCACCAGAAGCTAGGGGGAAACGGGATGTCTTTATATGGAGATCCTCCAGAAGGAACTGCCTTTGCTCAAATCTTTTTTCAGATTGCTGGCCACAAGAAATGTGGGACCATGAACTTCCGCTTTGTTAGAAAAAGCAGTTTGTGGTCATTTGCTATAGCAGCCACTGAAAACAAATATGTAGACATACGTCTGTCTCACAAACCTCCCTTGAGTCCCCAGCTGGGTGGTGAACCTGTCACAGCAGCCTGACACAGTGGTTCTCATTCTGAACCTTCACCAGAACGGGCTGTCTGCTCAGCACTGTTCTTAGCCCCCTCTTCTGTTGTCTTGACAAGCTAAGTCCATCCCCACAGCAGTGCAGCCTTTGTAAGAACAGAAACCTAAACTTTTTATAGAGCATCGTGATTTCAGTACTAGGGGTTGATAAATGATCACTGAGTCCTCCAAATTGCTCCTGAACTTTTGGAATGATGTGTTGAAAGCTCTTTAAGTATCTGCCATGGGTGGGTGGGGGGGGGGACTTAGCTAAATGGTGATTGTCCTTCACCAACATATTTCTAATGTATAAATTGTATATTTAGAGTGATACTTCTTAAGTGACATGTATATGTATACTTACTTCTTAAGTATATATGTATGTATGTATACATGTCCACTATATGTAGCTATTGTATAAAATTTGGTTTGGCGTGTATACCTTATTATCAGAGATAGTAATAATTGTTTCTCATATTAGACTTCTACCCAATAGATGAAAACATTTGCATGCTTTTAAACATTAACCTGATGTTGTCACCTACCTATTATGGTGAAGTATGAGAAACTTCACTTGATTATTAATAATTAGTCTTTTAAAGACTAGAGTCAAGTCCGTGGCCTTGATCTCTGACACTCTGGTTAATTTCACCATTTTCGAGCTACAATCTGTCTTCTTCACCATAGCTGACTGACTCATACATCTGTGGTCACTTACAGAAACGACCTCCCAGCACCAGACTCGCTGGGTCTGCTTTGTGTTGGTGAAGTGGCAGGAAGAGAAGCTGCCACACTGGGTAATATGTTGAGAAGGCATCTAACCATTGAGGCTTGGGAGACTGTTCTTGGTGTAAACTGAAAGACCGAAAGTCCATCTCCAGAAATAGACATGAAGGATGGCAAATGTAAAAGCACAACAGAACATATAAAAAGAAGAGAAATTAGGCAAATGTGTGGCTAAAAAAGAATACTATTGGAGGTCATAAATATGAAAAATGCAAGATGAGGAGATGTAGGATTGAAGAAGTATTTTGTTGCTGTTATCTTAAGTTTAATGTCTATGATTTTGAAAGAAATTGAAACATTACTCTCAAGTACTATGTTAAATCTATAACCTAATATTTTAGAATGTTTAGATTATGCTGTTATCTTATTGTTTCCCATTCATTCATTCATTCATTCATTCACTGTGCATCCTGGTCACTGATCACCATCCCCGTCCTCCCCTCACAAATTTACTCTCCCTATCCCTCCTCCCATTCTCCTCTGACCAGGTGGGGAGGCGCTGGGTATCCCTCTACCCTGGAACATGAAATTTCTGCAGAGCTAGGCACATCTTCTCCCACTGAGGAGGACAAGGTAGCCCAGTTAGGGTGATGGATTCCACAGACAGGCATCAGTTTTAGGGACATCCCCCACTCCAGCTTTTAGCAGACCCACATGAGGACCAAGCTGCACATCTGCTACATATGAGAAGGAAGCTTCAGTCCAGCCTGCTCTTTGATTGGTGGTTCAGTCTCTGAGAGCTCCAAGGGTCCAGATTAGTTGACTTTGTTGGTTGAAGGGAATCTGAATGACAAAGGGATATGTGAAAGACCACAAGATTCAAGAGTGGAAGGTGAAGTCCTTTCTTAGTGAAAAAGAGGGAAAAATATTCATACATTCGAAGCTTCTAAAACTTAAGTTTGGAAAAGTGGTAAAAATGATGTGTCTATGATCTTTGCCCAGTCAGAGGACCCAGTGAGTCAGAGCTGGCATGAGCTGCCTTTCCATCTTGGATTTTGATCCCCGCTTATGTGTCGCAGCTTTTTGGGCAGGCACAGGAACTGCCTCCCCAGAGACTACAAGTTGGGTAGATACACTGGCCCTATTGAAGACAGTGGCAGATGTTCTCAGGGAGGCTTACAGCATACGGAAGGCTAGTACTACACATAAAATGAGTCCCTCCCACATACTGTGATTGACAAAGAAGAGCTGCCCAGATGCTGGCACACATAAGAAGGAAAAGAAGGAGGAAGAGGAGGAGGAGGAGGAGGAAGAGGAGGAGGAGGAGGAGGTTCTAAACAGCTGTCAGTGGGAGCACTAATGTCTACCATGGAATTTTTCTTTTGTTTATTCCACTTATTTATTTAGGTTTTAATGAACCACCCATTGTTTCTGTGGCACCAAAAAGTAAGAAAGCATGTCACACTCTCATCTAACCTTAACCCTGCAGTCTATGGAGTCACACTCTCAACTAACCTTAACCCTGCAGTCTATGGAGATAACCTACTACTTGAATTTGGCATCAATAGTTATACTACAACTGGAAAAATTGTTGCTTTAAGAAAAAAATATGGTATTTGTATTAAAAATTGAAAAGCAACCGAGAAAATGCTTAACCATTATTTGCATAAATAACCCTCAAATCACCCCATCCCAAAGCCTAGCTGCTGTAATAACTTGTTGTAATGCATGTTGATTTCATATTTCATTTTTTAATCTAAGAGTATCACAAATATCTCCCCAAAACTCATGGAAACTGATGACCATTTATTTCTGTAAAAGGCTATTGAAATTTCCCATGCTATGCTATTCCTAAATTCAGAGAACATTGAGAGGATGGCTTATGGCACTTTACAACTTGAATATACTTTAATACTACATTATATAGTAAGATACTGCATCTAGCTGATATTTAAATTCCTTTTCTACTTGCATGAACAAATGCTTGTGTGCATGTAAAACTGTATGTAGTTTCTAAAGACACGTTGACCAGCACAGAGAAAACGTTGATATGTTTTAGAATACAAGAAAACTTACTTTGTGTCTTTATAACAGTAAATTTAGAACCAATTTTCTACCTTCCTACAATTTGCTTTATAAAAGACAGCTTTCTAAGGACAATTATATTTTCTGGACTTCCTCAAGAAC
The DNA here is from genome assembly GCF_000001635.26 of Mus musculus. Classification (NCBI taxonomy): domain Eukaryota; kingdom Metazoa; phylum Chordata; class Mammalia; order Rodentia; family Muridae; genus Mus; species Mus musculus. The sequence continues at coordinate 98,695,310 of NC_000071.6, forward strand.
TTTAATAAAAATCAAAGGGGCGTTATATATGAAGAATTGAACAATAGGTGGAAGCATTTTTCATTGGTATGTAAATAAAAGTGTATATTCTCCTCATTCTCATATAATTATCGGTGATATGCATATTGTCCAAACATCAAGCCTTTGGTGGCTTAAGAATAAAGTCACTGGTTCATCAGTTCTATACGTACCAAATGAGACTGTACTGGTCTGGGGATGTGGAGACACAATTAATAGAGTTCTTGTCTAGCTTCCATAAGGGTCTGGGTCCAGTCCTCCACACTACATAAACTGTGTAGATGCTTCCACCTGTAATCTTTGATCTCAGGAGACAGACACTGGGGGATCAGTAATTCAAAGTCACACACATATATAACACCACACAGCCAAAGCTATAGAAGACCTTGTCTCTAAGAGACACAACTTACAGAGATAAAGGTGCTGATTTTTTTCATATAGAATTTAGAAGTTGAAGAAACAAGAGTTCATTTGAACACCTATTTCTGGAGAAGGAGGAGGAGAAAGAGGAGCATGAGGAGGAGGAAGAGGAGGAGGGAGAGGAGGAGGAGGAGGAGGAGGAGGAGGAAAGACAACATCGTCATGTGGGTAGCTGTAATATTTGGAGGACTTGTGAAATAAAATAATACTATGCAGATCATTCAAATCACTGCAGAAGTTCAAGGTAGGTTTGATGCTAAGTCTTGATGTAGTCAAACTTTTGGGATGGATTCTTACCTGGTAAGGGAAGATAAAAGAAGCCCATTAAATTAAATTTTGAAGGATTTTTTTTTTAATTTCTTTGATGATGGGGAAATCACTCGATTGGTTCATTTAAATTTATTGCCAGTGCAAAATAAAGGCAGATTACATCTGCCCTTCCTTCTCCTTCCTTATTAATAACTTACATTTTAAAAGTTAGTGTGCTTACTCTGTGCAGGGCAACCTTCTGTAATTATTTACATGGTAGCTAATATTCAAAGTACTGGAAAGTTTTACTTAGCATAATAATTTCTCCTTTTATGTTCTCTGTCCTTGCTCCGTCCCAAGCTCTGGGCAGAATGCTACTTCTCAAAGCTCCAAAGAGTGTGTTTGAACAGGTTGAACTCAACTGCACTTCATCATTTCCCCTCAAAATGTGAACTAATTATGTCTTTTCCTTTGAAAATGTTTGTTGAGACATTCACACGTGTTGCCCAGCAACCTCCCCAACTTGTTAGAAGCACGTGTGTTTTCTTATGCTAGAAATACGCCGGCTGCTGGCTCATGGTTTCAAACCCAGATGGACACGAATGTCACGTCATTAATAAGCCCATAAAAGAGGCATCCTGTTACGTTAGGGGAGATTTTGAAAGGCTGTCAGATAGTTTCAATGAAGGAATACTTGAACCAGTACATACATTCCACAGAAAATATGCAAGAAATTAAATCCCCAGTGAATTTTTCTGTTTGGATGATCCATCTTCTTTTCTGAGACTCTCAGTAATTTGGGAATAACTTAAAAATCTCCAGCTAATTTGAATACTGAGTATGCGATTTAAAATACATCCTTGGAGTATTTACCAAAATTAATTTTTTATTCAGCTATTAATTTAAAATAAAAGGTTAAAAACATCTTGGTTGCCTTTCTCAACAACTTAGTTTCAAACTCCCAAGGGAATACTGAGACTCCAAAAGTAAACACAGCCAAAGCCTACAGTACCCTCTCATCTTCATGAGGACCGTCAACAAAAAGCAGGCGAGCAACAGAGGCCGAGGCCGAGGGGCAGGGTTTGTTCTCTGGGTTAACTCTGTAGTTACTAGTCAGATTTGTGATGATTTAGCCAAAGAACTAAGTAATATCATGGTAACTCAGCAAACGGACGTACACGCCAAAACGTTAACAACAAAAGCAGAAACACACCTTTAAGCTGGCACACAATGTGCTTAGCAGTGGGGCAGCTCTTGTGTCTATAAAACAAACTTGGGCGCTGGTAGAGAGAAGTAGAAATCTTCAAAATTAAAAATAAGATGGAGCAAACCGTCTTCAACTATTCTCTCTCAATTCCATCCCCACACCTTGGTGACATGGTCACACATTAGAATGGGAAACTGTACTCTTTAGCACAGAGAGCTTCTAGCTAGGCTCTTCAAAGGAGATACAGCTTGTGAGATTGGAGGACAAGCCTAACAGGTTGAGTGGAGGCCACACCAATGGCTGTGTTGTCAGTTGGCTGGTGCGCTGGTGCAATCAAGAGGCGCTTGGCTTTCCTGTGGTAACTGGAGCTAAGTGTATGCCTATTCTCAGGCCTCATAGGCATACAGAGGCAGCCCGTGGGCCAGCCTGCTGATACATGCCATGGCTAAAGCTGCACGATCTGGTAGCTGACAAAGACTTTGACGCTACCTTATTCCCAAATTGTAGCAGAGGCCCTGTAACCCATATCTGTCAGCCCTAGTGGGAGATTCTTTTATAGTAGTGGAAGCAGCTCCCCTGCCAGGCCAGTCCTATTGGTTTGTTTGTTTGTTTGTTTGTTTGTTTGTTTAAAATCCGATGTCTGGTCCATCCTGAGAAAAAGAATAAAGAGACCCAAATCCTTTGTTTCACTGGGACAACTGTGAAAGCCATCTCATCTCCAGAATCCCCTAGACGACTAGTTGAGGTGTCTATTGCAATGGCATTATACCTCAACTTTTGTAGCCCTGTTTCCTTCTCCTTCCATACATACTGATTCCCAGAGCATGTCTCTAAAAAGTTTCTTCCATGCAATTATTCAGAGTATTCTTACAGGTCAATCCTACCTGAAAGGATCCATATTTTAATTCCATCTGATATTCAGCAGTTTATAATTTTTATAAGTAATCTTTTCTTTAAAAGTAACATTTTACTAAAGTAGTGCATGTTTGTAATCACATATAAAATGTTAGAAAATATTATAAATACTTTTAAAATGAATAGGTGCATCATCATTTTCCCTCTACAGTTGTTTGTAAAATGCTTGGATTTTATGTTTTATTTTGCCTATATGAATTGCATGACATCATCGTCTTTGGAACCATTGTGTAGGGTTTCAATGAAACAAGGCACCATGTAATTACAGTATTGGATTTCCTTCACAGAAGAAAATCTCTGTTAATTAAAGTGATTCTGCAGCAGATAGCCTCGCATGTTTTAAGTTAGTGGAGACCCACGAGCATCATCTTAGGACCTGCTTCTCCTTATCAAATTGCCGGAGCAAAGGGCTTGCTCACGTGTAAGATGATTCAGCAACTTTTAATCAAGGAAGACTGCACTGATTTGCCAGCTAGACACTTGTGAGTTTCCTTGGAAGATACCTTTTATTTCATAATCTTAAACCATGAAACTTTGACTAATCTCAAGACATTTTTCATAACAAGTAAAATAAGACTTTCTGTGTTTATCGAATATTGATGGATTTTTTTTCTTTGATGAGCCACATATTCATTCTTCACTATTTGGTCTTCTGGGTTTACTATTTTCCTAAAATGAGAAATTATATCTGAGAAATGGTATATTAATCTACAAAATGATAAATAAACAGTAATACATTTGCATAAAACTTCATATTTTATTTTCATAAATATTTGTAGTAACTTCAGTTGGTCTATGTTATTAATATGAATACATGAAGTTATGTTACAAATATGACCATGTTATTGTCATCAGGTCTAAAAATACAAACTGAATCCCTTGACATTGTTAATTTTTTAAATTTTTATTACTTTTTTTTTTTTTTACAGTCCAGTCATTGCCCCCCTCCCAGTCCACCCTCCCACAGTTCCTCAGCCCATTCTTTCGCTCCCCTGTCTCCAAGATGAATGTCTCTCACCTTGCCCAGGCCTCCCTAATCCCTTGGGCCTCAAGTCTCTCCAGGGTTAGGCACCTCTTCTCCCACTGAGAAGACTTGGCAGTCCTCTGCTGTATTTGTATCGGGGGCTGAAACCATCTCGTGCATGCTGCCTGGTTGGTGGATCGTGTCTGAGAGATCTTGGGGATCCAGGTTAGTTGCTGGTCTTCCTATGGGGCCATCCTCCCCATTGGCTTCTTCAAGACTCTCTCTATGTCATGCCATTAGACTAGAAGCCTCCTGAAAACAGGGAGATCTGCATATTTTCCTTTAAGACCTGCTGGCACATGGGCTTTTAGAATTATTTCCTTGTAAAAACATTTCTGTTTATAGGTCCAGAGTGCCCTTTTGCCATTTTTCTTTGCATCTTAACTTTATTTAGTTTTAAAACCAGACCCCAAATGAAAAACGACAGTTGTTCCCCTCCCTACTGCTTCAGTGCCTTGCCTGGTGTGTTCCTCGCTTTCCCGGTCTCTTCTGGTACCACTTCAGGGCTTGCATCTCATATGCCACCAACAGCCCCTGACTACCAAAATTGCTGGGTGCCTTCTATAAAATGTCCTGGTATTTCATATAACCTGTGGATATCTGTTGGATGCTTCAAATCTCTTATGAGAGTTAAAGCAATTGAAATGCTTCCTAGGTTGATAAACAGCATAGTTCAGGGAACAATGCCACGAGAAAAGTTAATTTATGTTCAATTTTTTTCTCTTTGTGTATTTGTATGCACAGGTGTACGTGTGTGTGTGTGTGTGTGTCTGTGTATGTGTGTGTGTGTGTGTGTGTGTGTGTGTGTGTGTGTGTGCGCACGTGTCCATGCACGCACAACAATAAAATCTCAAAGTATGCTACTTAATTTGATCTCTTCTTGCTACCAACACCATTAACTTCTCCACTTCCTAACTGGAACTTCACAGTTGCTTGCAGTGCCCTGATTGGGCTGGGCATGGCCTTTGGTGATTGCTGTTATACTGAGACTGCTCTAACTAAATCAATCTCTCTCTCTCTCTCTCTCTCCCTCCCTCCCTCCCCCTGATGTGTGTGTTCACAAACTTGTGTGCGTACTTTAAGATCATAGACATGGTTGGCTTTTATTCTGTGAATTCTTTGACACTTCTCTGCTTAACTATCTTCTGTGTTTTCTTCTAGCCGAGAGATGTTAACCATGTCAGCCTTCTCTTCCCATTACATCAGTTTCCCCAGTCATTTTTAGAGTGCATGTGTCCATCCATCCTTCTAAGTAGTCATCCATTTCTTCAAGTTATGTGCACATGTTTCTCAACACAGCTTACAACATTATAAAGTCAGAGTTTCTTTTCCCCTTGAGGAAATACTCTTAGCTTACTTCCTCTCAATGTACTTCAGCAATTTAAGATGGTTTGCATCTATTTATGCTTAAGGATAGTGATTTAAGCAGTCCAAAAAGTAGTTCTGAACTAAATAGTATATTTCCCATGGCCCTAGGTGATATTTTAATGTCGCTGTTTTTAGTGCCTTATGTCTAGCTGTTGTTAAGGTGATCACAGCCTGATTCGATAGCCCTTGCTCTATCTGCTTTTCTAATTTCAGCAACTATTATATACATAGATTCCCCTTTTCAATAGTTGAAAGTCATTTAATAAAAGCAACAAGCAGGTCTTTATATATGCATCCTCTCCACGAAAATGTCTCAGATTTCCACCATATGAAGACAGATCCAGCCTCAAGGAGCACAGAGGAAAAAAGTAAACTCTGTCTCTCAAAACTTAAGGAACTTTAAGCTGTAGATTGCTGAAAACAGGCTGAGATCCAAAGCAAATACAATGGACAGATGGATGTAACAGACAGGGATGCAGGGATTCAGCTACCCTGCAACACAGGTGGATACAGGCAATTGCTCATTTTGTCTTAGGAACAGCCGAAGGGTGGTGTTGCTGGAGTTGGGAAAGAGCAGTAGTGGAGAAGGAGTGAGGAGCCGGTGCACTGTTAAAAGCCTCAAAGGGGATACTACTTATTTCCTGTCACCAAGAAATAGTTGATTTCTGTTTTGAAAGCACCCTCTGCTCACTGCAGTGTGGTAGGGAGACAGGAGGCTACAAGGGCTTTGCTCTCCCCATCACCATAATGGACTATTTAACAAGTCAAGAAGGATTTATAGGCCCGCAGGGTTAAGGCACAAGGTCCAGCTCAGGAGGGAGGCTGTGAGCCCTGGAGGACTAGGGACAGAGGCAGCTTGAGACAGCTGTTGACATCCAGTCTCAGGGTCAGCCTTCAGGAAAAAGAGAGTGAATGGCAAGTAGGGCAAGCCCTGGTACCCCCCACCCCCACCATGGCCTACTTCATCCCAGCAGCAGCCCCTGCTTTCCAGAAGTTCCACTGCCTCCCCAAGCAGTGCCACCTGCTGGGAGGGGGGGAAGCCTCAGACATGGGAATCTGTGGGGCCACTCCACGCTCCAACCATAGCAGGCAGGGTCATTCTCTCCATCCCTCTGGCCTTATCTAGTCTCTTTCCCAGCATACTCATGGTTCCATAAGTTAGGACATGAAGAAAGAATGAATAAATGTGTTTTATGAATCATGTGTTTTAAGAACTTAATAAAAGCAAATTACTCAAATATTGGAGGCTCCCATCTTGGATAATATAAGCTACTGTACAGACTTATTTTTATGTATAAAGAACCGAGGAATGGATCCTTAGACTAATAACTAACATGCTATATGTCAAATATGACAAATATTAACTAGATTCTTGCAAATGTAGTGAACAGAGTTCAGAATATTGTTAACCATTCGGGGACATGGCAAAATTGATCACAGAACTGATGGGTCATAAAATAATTATGGTAATTTCTGTAAATTAAAAACTTCAGAAGAGGTCTATTTTGAATGTTTTTAATTAAGATACTAAACTCAGTGAACACGTCATTGCGAACGAGCCAGACTTTGCCACATTTTTGGATGTGGTGTTGCTGAACCAACTCTCTATATATCCCATTCTTACCCTTGAGCCACTGAGAAGGAAAATAATTCAATGTTGAAAGGTGTTCATTTCCTTTCTTGCAACTAGGAGTATAAAGTTGAAAAACAAGGAATCATGTAAATGCTTCCCGCCTCCTTTCCCAGTAACGTTCTGCCAGCTGCTGTTGGTTTTTTGGAAAACACATAACACAAACAAGCCTCTGAAGAAGAGAAATGCTTCAGAACCGAGCAGAAGCCGCGTTCTTCTGGTAGCCATGAAAAAGCAAACCCAGCACACCTGCTCGCAGCTGGCCTCCCCTAACCGATCTCGCAGGGCCTCGCCATGTGAAGTCTCAGCCAAGCCAAACAAGGAGCAATTTTCAAGTAGCACCCAAAGAGGAGCTTGGGCAGAGTTTGCCAGCAAAACCCCAGACCCTCACAGTCCCTGTTCTGCAGGCTTCATTTTCATTTCCTTGACCCATTTGCAGAGAGTTGTTGCTGATGGCCTCCCTGTAACAGCACACGAATAATAAACAGAGGCCAGCTGACACCCGAGACACCTGCACAACTCTCACAGTGCCGGATTGTTCACCCAGGGGAAAACATTTTTGTTAGGGGCAGATGGGTGACCATCCACTGACTCAGTACATACTCAGGCGCGCTCACAGGGGAGCATGCGCGCACACACACATAAACACACACATAAACACACACACACTCAAACACACACACACACCAAAAAAAGTTTACCAAAGGCCTTCCTGAGGCCCGTTGGGCTGCCAAGACAACTACTAGAAAAGAAGCTCTGGCTGTGGGGACAGGGAGTGAAAAGGCCTCTGTGTACAGTCAGGCTTTGGGTCTCAAGCACTTGGACTTGATGAAATTAATTTTGCAAAAGTGTGGTAGGAGCTGTGAGCAAGCCTTTGCACAAGGCCCTTAAAGCATTGAGCTTTTTACTCCAGTGTCTCAGGATCCAACTTCTTATTTATGCATAAATTACATATTTGCCAATGAAAATACTTTGTTGAAGGGCTGATCAAGCAGGTGCATTCAAGCAACCTGAAAAGCCTTCATTGGCATGTGAAAACTTTTCAGAACTGAGTTTCTTGGAATTGAAAACAAAGATCTTTTTTTATTCCATGAATTCAAGTTAGAAATTTTTTATCTAAATAATTCAGAAAATGTGATTTAAATTTCTACTGGATCGATGGAACTGGGTAGATTAGCATTCACCTTGTTATAAAGGTAACTTATTTCAAGTATATTCATGTGCACTAATTAACATCTTTAAGAAGGCCTGCTCAATATTTGAAATGTTTGGAACACATAGCATTTTTATTATGCTATTCATGAAGAAGAAATAAAACAAAGCTGACCTCAGAACTGAAATTTTATTATAGCTATCAGGTTCATTCAGTACACACATATCCCATGCATCCCATGACTGTAAGAGCAGTGTGTGGAGAGAAAGACAGAAAGAGAGACAGAGTGGAACACACACACACACACACACACACACACACAAGAGAGGAAGAACCGACAGATAGACAAAGACATACAGAAAGAGAGGCAGAGACAGAAAACATTTAAACTCCAAGATATAAGATGACATTACTAAAGGCCACATGAGATAGATACAGAGTGAGATTTCAAGGCTTTAATATAATGAGCACTTTACAGATGCTGTGTAGTCACTATTTTGTAGGATGGGTCAGCATCCACTGTCTCAGCACACACAAGAGCAAGATATTTTCAATGGTATAGAAAGATTCTAAAAGAAAATAGTGGGGAATTACCATACAAGGAAGACTAGCTCTACAATAATTATGGCATAGAGATCCCAGCATTTTGAGATTTTGAAGGGAGTCTCTCCTTTCCCCCTCATTAACAAAGAGTATCTTCCTGGTGGCCATTAAAGTCACTTACGTCGAGTTTTAGGAGTAGTTCAAACCATTCTTGGACAAGACAAAACACACCAGCTGTGGTTTAAGCATCAACACAGCTGGAGGAAGCATGCAAGTAAGACCTGAGGCTGGAACAGAGCCAGCTCTTCTTAAAGAGCCCCACCTGGACCTACTTAGCACCCGCCTCCCTTGCCCTAACCTAACACAGGCCTCTGCCCTCCTCAGGGACAGCATGGGAAACAGAAAAGCACAAGGATTAGGGCATGGTTCGTGTTGGCAGGATTATTCCAGGCCTCCTCTTTTTCCTGCCTCCCCAGCGCAGGCCCTTCCCTTGATTTGCTTTCCTCAATGCTACAATAAAAAACTGAAACTTGCGGCCAGTCGTCCTGTTATCCACTGATAAACTGCATCCCATCCCCATATTGTCATTTGGAGAAATGATTATTTTGGTGAAAGAAACCTAAAGGTAATACTGGAGACTACCGTTCCTTGCATGTAAGCAGACCCGTAAATATGGAAGAAGCTGGTCCAACTCTTTGTAGATATGCTGGATCTGAGATGAAGAATGAAACAGTAATCCTCTCCCCGTCTCTATTCCGTACGCATTTCCTTAGAGACAGTTGTTCTATGTGCGGCAGCTGACCTTGAATTTGGGGAGCTCCCCAGGTACATCTGCCTTGGCCCCATTGTGGTGTCATTTGTTTACAAATGCTAATCGCTATCGTACTTGAGCCCAAGAGCGCATTTTGTGACTACTACTGGCTAACCACTCTGCAGAAACTGTATGGTATAAACAAAATTTCAGGAATGCATACAGAAAGCCAACATGGCCATTATCTGGCATTGTTTTGTTTTGTTTTTGAGACAGGGTCTCCTGTAGCCCAGGCTAGCCTCCAATTCACTTTGTAGCCAGGATGCCCTTGAACTCTTGATCCTTCTGCCTTTAATTCTTGAGTGTTAGGATTGCAGGTCTTTGCCTCCAAGCCCAGTTTATTTGTCCTTTCTAGAGAAGGAAAATATTGGGAGACTAAAGAACCTTCCTGTAGTTGTGCAGATAATAAGTTAGAGAATTAGTATTGAAGCAGGCTCTGTTAGAGAATTGGTAATGAAGCAGGCTCTATTTTGAGAATATTTCTGGTGGAATGTGTAAAGCACAAACATGAAGGTTCACTGCACTTCTTCCATGGTTCCAAATATTCTTTTACATTCGCCCCATGTGATGCTTATTGAAATGGCTTATTCTGACTCATGTTGTATGCAATTGGAATAGCATTATAAGTGGCAATATAAAATACCATCATTAAGAGGACCTCAAAAGGTCTCAAATATTTCTTCTCACCTAAAAGCAGTCACAGGGTAGAATCTGTCTGATATAACTATTGTTGTTATATTTTGGAATCTATTTCTATCTTTCAAGGTTTCATTACCAGTAAATAATAGTTAGTTTCATCTCTTAACAATAGCTAACTGGATTCTGGCCCCAGCGTCCGGTAGCCACTTATATGTGTGTTCATATGGTACACTGCCCATAGTGTGCACAAAATGCAGATGAGAAAGATCCTGGAGTGTGGCTGTTCACACTCCTGTCTGACTAAGTGCGACCTGTTTAAAGAGACAGAGATGACACTGCTCAGAGAATAACTAGGTAAGCCAGAGGTTAGATCCACTAAACAGAATATCTGCCCACAATGAATACGTAAAGGGCCAGGGGAGCAATAAACCTAAAAATGACCCATCCCAAATTTATAAAAGTAAAATCTGTGCTTTCAAATAAACTGTCACTAGAGGATTCCAAAGGAAAATTAGAGCCAGCAGGAGACTGTGCTAGGATCCTTGAAGAAAAGACAATGAATATTACCAAGTGTGAAGAAAAGACAATGAATATTACCAAGTGTGAAGAAAAGAAATCAGTGGAGAATGTGAACACAGTCTCTGGGACTCCCTGAGCCTCGACAACACTGTGTGTATCTCGGAGAAGCAGGAGAGGGATGGGGAGGAGAGGTTATTTGAAGACACAATGGTGTCTTTTTTTTTTCCCCAAAGTTGATGAAAGACATGATTTCAAAAGCTAAGAAACTCCGTCCACTCCCATTGAAAGTGGTCTGTACCTGACTGAAGACCAGCTGTTATAAATCCAAAACGCTGCATTATACGGAATCCTCATAGTGTCTTCTCATAGGATTGTTACAGTCATACACAGACAGAAATAAGAATTGAACTGCTGTGAGAAAATAAGCTGAGCACAGGGGACTGGAGCAGGACTTGAGGGACAAAACGTTGCTAAAAGAAATGTAGAGTACGCACAGCAAGATAAAGGTAATCTTCCATTTTCAGAAGCTATGGTAACTATAAATGCTTGCAGCCCTCATAACAGAGTTTCAAACTATAGGGGGTGAAAGTTGGCATAACTGAATAGAGAGTTCCACAATAATAACTAAAAACTTCAATACCCCACTCTCCATAATGGCTAGGGCTAACTGAGCAGAAGACAAGGAAACAGGATACTTGATCCACACAGTACACAGAACAAGCATTCTCTATAACTACAAATGGGACATTGTCTGGCACCGGCATAAATTTAAAGTCAAATGGATTTAGAAGTATTGATATCATAGAGAACATTTTCTCTAACCAAAGCCAGAGTTAAATTAAAAATTGTAGGAAGACTAAAAACATCCTTCTAGAAATTTAAAGACATTATAAAACCTGCTTTAGATTTAACTTTTTTTTTTTTTTTTTGACTATGTATTTATGTGTGTGCTTGAGGACAGGTTTGTACACAAGTGTGTAATGCCCGTGGAGGCCAGTAGAGGGCATAAGATGCACTGGAGCTGAAGTTTCAAGGGGTTGTGAGCCACCGGCCATGGGTACCAGTGGTGTCAGCTGCAAAATCATAGCGTTTTCTGATATCTGATCCATGTCCCCAACCGTAAAAACCACATTCAACTAACAGTGAACCAATAGAAACACTAGAAGATGAATAAATTAGAAGTAGGCTGGAGAGAGAGAGAGATCAGTGGTTAAAGGTGTATAGCGCCCTTACAGAGAACCCATTGCCCATGGCTAGTGACACACAACTGCGCATAAGTACAGCTCCAGGAACTCTCTCACCTCTGGCCTCCTCTAGCCCTAGCGCTCCTTTGCACCCACCTCTATGCAAATGCACATACAGATGTGTATGATCAAGATAAAACAAAGCTTAAAAAAAGAAACAGTGATAAAATAGTTGGAACAAAAGAAGAATAGCATTTAGAAAGAAGGTGAACATGAACGGGAGCTGCACTGAGGCTTCTGTTCCACGGTAAACGTAGAAGTAAAAGGAGATTTAACCAGCAGGTACGTGTATGAAGTCGAAAGTACGCATGCAGTCGTGCTCATTGCAGCTGTGCTTGTAATATCTAGGAAGTGGAATCAACCTTGATGTCTGCCCACGACTGGATAGACAATGAGAATGTGGTACACAGTGGTACACAGTGGTACACAGTGGAATTTTTCCAGCTGGAAAGAAAAAGGAAATCTGCGGGGAAATGGTTGAAATTAGAAAAGTGTTCACCGTGTAAGGTAACCCAGGCCCAGAAAGGCAAATGTCATCTCATACGCAGGTCCTAGAGTGGAACCTTTACAGGTCTGCCTTTAAGTTGGAGCAAGTGTCTGCAGAGGCCAGGAAGTGACAAAGGAGCCCAGAAATGGTATTCTAATTCTCACATGACTCACTAAAAATGAATGTTTACAGCTCTCCAACTGTGACATTTATCTATATTCATATTATGAGCACACCTTGGTAAGAAGTCATGCCATTGGTCTTCTAGTGTGCAACACACACACACACACACACACACACACACACTGTCCACTCTGCACATTCTACTCTTTGCAGCTCACAACTTCCCATTTGAATAAATTGCTTTTATAAACAATAGCCCTTCAGTTCTCATTTCTCTCTAATTACTCAGTATTGTATACAAAAGAGAATGTGAACTCTTGAATCTGCAGGACTAGTACTTGTTAATGCTGTTTCAAGCATTTTTGAATGTCAGAACTATACTATGCCATTCATAATAAATCCAGGCCATGGCATGTTTACAAGATCTCCTTCTAAATAAAGCTCATGTAGAAAACATGTGTCAGGTAGTATTTTTGTGTTAGCGCAATGAACACAATAGGAATGGACTTGTATGGCTTTGATACTCCAAATGTTTACTGTCAAATGCTCAGGGCTGTTAAACCTTAACTGGAGCTGATTTCCCATGTGACTATCAGCTAGGACTGTCCAGTAGTGTGATAAATGAAATGTACAGCACAGCACCTGGGGTGACATCTGTCTTGTGGTCTGTGATGCAGAGCCCAGTGGCATGGCTCAGGAGCAGTAAGTGTACCTCAAAGGGAGTAAAAATAAATTAAAAAAATAAAAAATAAAAAAAATAAAAATAAAATTCTAAACAACTCCTCTTCCTCGTCCTTCTCCTCCCCATCCTCCTCCTCCACTCTTTTTATCTATTTCCTATCACAGCACATTTGAATACATGTCCACTATTGGAAAAGCCACATGCAAGTTTGTTTTCCCAGAGGACAAATGCAAGGCACATATCAAAGTCATTACTGACTTGGTTTTGAAAAGAAGTGGTAACGACTGTGCTAAGTCATTACAGAGGGTTTATATAGTCTTCGAAATTAGTAAGATTTAGTATAAACATAAAAGTTCTGATTTCCTTTTCATTCCCATTTCAAATGTAGATATTGTGTTTATTTTTTTCAGCCTTGAGTATTTAAGATTATTTTTGTTCATTTTTAGAATAGAAGTTCGTTTAATCACAAAGGCTAAGCTTTGAATAGAGAATGTATTTTCTCTTACAGAAATACCTATTATGATAAAGAACTTCTGATTAAATATGAACTATAATTAAAATAGAGAGAGATAAAGGGTATGAAAGTAACAAAGACAAAGAGAAGAAGCAGAAGATAAAAAAGAAAAGCAGGAAGGAATTTTAAAGCTACATTTAAAAAAGCATTTTGGTGACTTAGAAGGTATATTTCCATGTAGGTCCAAATCAGAAAAATGAATGTTCTCATTTGACCTTCTGTGATGTTCTCATAATTGCCCAAAGAAGTCTAGTCCATCCTTGCAGAAGCCAGCACACAACATTCACCAACTAAAGCTTCCTGATGTATTGTACAGCCCAGGTCCTGACAGTAAGTCCCATGGAGCCCATGCAGAGACCACAGGAGCCAGTGTGTCAGTCTGCTGACCCTGGAGCCCATGCAGAGACCACAGGAGCCAGTGTGTCAGTGTGCTAACCCTGGAGCCCATGCAGACACCATAGGAGCCAGTCTGTTAGTGTGCTGACCCTGGAGCCCGTGCAGAGACCACAGGACCCAGTATGTTAGTGTGCTGACCCTGGAGCCCGTGCAGAGACCACAGGAGCCAGTGTGTTAGTGTGCTGACCCTGGAGCCCATGCAGAGACCACAGGATCCAATGTGTTTGTTAGTGTGCTGATTCTTACTGAAATCCAAAAGACAGACCAGCTGAGACGATGTCCTTCCCAGTGTTCTCATCCTGAATCTCATTGGAATTACAACCATGTGACAATAGTTCCCTTTATTTTTCTGGCAGGATTGCTGCCCTAAGTGCAGCTCAAGAACTTGAAGCCACTGTCACTTTGTACTGAATGACTCAGTTTGTGGCACTGGGGTGGCACTGCTACCCAGACCTACTGATGCCTCTCAGGTTCACACGCAGCTGTACTTCCCGACTCTCCGATGGTCTTTCATTTTAAATAATGCGCTTCCCTCAAATTTTCCCAAGTGAATATTGCACAATCCTGAAATAGTAACATCTAGAGATGGCTTTCTTCTATGAGCACCAACCCCCTCCCCCAAATAAGTTGAATTTCCTTGGAACTCTAGACAAATATTGATGGAAGTTTTATGAAAGACTTTCTAGAGCCTACATGTAGCAGATAATAAACAGCAATTGAATTAATGTATAGCAAGGTGTTACTGCAGACATTCTTTAAATTATTCAGAAAATACTTTCTCATGCACTACCCTCTCCTATAACGTCGTGGCATAAGCCTGTCACTGTGCCTTATGTCTTACTATACATCTTAAAACCTTTATATACTGCAGCATCCCAAGTCTCTCCGTGTGTAAAACACTCCATTCTATATGTTTGTTCATTAGTTATGTTGCCTTTGCTAACTGGGATTTCCTTAGCCTCTGCCATCTAACCACTGAATTCTGCTGGTTTTACCTTCAAAAGATTTATCAAGCCATGCCATCTCTTTTATAAGCTTTATTTTTTATTTTAAGGTGTGTGTGTGCGCGCGCGCATGTGTGTGTGTACATAAGAGCAGATATTCACAGAGGCCAGAAGAGGGCATTGGATCCCCTGGAACAGCACTTACAAGGGCCTTGAATAGCTTAACATGGGTCCCAAGAACCAGGCTCTGGTTCTCTGAAAGATCAGTGTGTATTCTTAACCACCGAGCCAGCTCTCCAGCTCCTGGAGCAGAAGCTTATTTCAAACCCGTTATTGCTCTGTACGAGGTGCAGATCATTTCCCAGTTGCCATTCAGCCCTCGCTCCAGGAGTCTTTAACTACGGCCCCTCTTGCTTCATGTGCTTTATGAAGTTCTGAGACGTAACCCGTTGAGAACTGGAGAACCAACAGACAGCACACTAACATTACATGACTATTCACCTCTTTCATAGAGTCTCCTTTGGGCAAAATAAATGTATTTAATTTTATATTCGTATTTATTTTATCCAGTTTTTAAACCCCCCCCCCCCCACAGCCTCTCTACACAGCTGTGGTATAGTTTTAGAGTGCATGATTATTCAGTATTTTCATTTTGGTATAATTTAAATACTATGCACAGGCACGATTGAGCTATAGAATCAGGAAGAGCAAAGTGTATGCTCTCCCCTCCATGGTCATATTTCCCGCCTTTGAAGCATCTTTTCTCTCATGTTCTTTGGCGTGACTTTTTATTCCTTGCATTCTCTTTGCACACACTAATGGACTTAGGTTTCCAACTGGTCCTCAAGTCTTCTCTGCGAATCGGTAATCTTTCAGTGTCCTTTTCTTTGGGATGCGTCCCTGTACATCACTGTTTTCTATCTGCCCTTGATTCTTCCTAGGCTTCCAACAGAACTGACCATTATTTTGAGGACTTCCATAATCATCATAGTCTAGCTACTATACAGAATAGATTTTTTAAAATATTCTGTTATATTTATATGTTTTGAGGCCCTTGTAGATTAGATCATACATCATTCTTAACTTGCATCCGTAATATGCCTTCTGATTTCTAGTTTGTGATAGGTGTGTAACCAACAGTTTGGGATTGGGATGATTAATACAAAGCCATCAAGATCACTTTGGGGGCTGCTGTTTCCTCCCCTAGAACAATGCCCTCATGGAGCAGACTGCTGCTGGTCTGATGATGACATCTACTGAATGCCCACTCTCTCTTAAGATTTTCCCTCATTTAATATTAACCCAAGAACTACAATATAGGTGCCATTATTAAATTCATGTTATAGGTGAGAAAACTAACATAGTAGTACATGCCAATAAGGCAGCTAAGGTGATCCAGGTAGGTGGGTTCATTTTTGAGACTGCATTACTGGAAAAAAAAGTGATTATATGGATCAAAGAAATTTGATTTCCTCTGTATCTTCTGCAATGGTATGTCATTGCTCTTCCAGGGAAGGTATAATTGCTTAGGCAAGAATGAGGAAAAATCTGGAAATTTGGCTCCTTGGGGACTGCTAGTGTGTGTGGGCATTATCCTTCTGGGTAACAGGAAGAAAAACATTCAACTCTTTTCAGTGTATTGATTTGTACCAAAGGTCTTCTCAAAAGCAATTAGAAACAGTCAGTTAGGGAAGTCTGAAAATAATATAATCACTCTGATGAAATATGAACATCCTGAAGCAACAGAAGTTGTGATCAAGCCAAAGAAGAGTGAAGACTAACCATGATCTGAAATTGTTACCAATTCTGGGCATAGAGGCTCACACCATCAATTCACTGTGAATTGGAGGTGAAAATGATCTACAAGTGAGTTCTAGGACGGCCAGGGCCACATAGAGACCTGTCTCAAAAACACACCGAAAATTAAAATGTTACCAATTATCACCAGCTGGCTCGGGTTTCCTAATTCTACTGTTAGATATTACAGGTAAAGGTAGAACACGCCCCTTGTGTTGACAGCCTTGGACCCTTGGCTGTCAAAGGCATAGGATCTGGCTGGCAGATTAAGACCTTATAGCTCCAGGCCCCTTGAACTAGAGGCTCAGTACTCAAGACTGGATTCCAGGGATTTGATAGATCTAGATGCCCAGGTTCTGAGGTTTGGTGCTCTGGGCCTTGAGGGACAGCAGTCCACATTGCAGAGAGTATAATCCACAGTTTCTAGTACCAGCAATCAGCAAGCCATCAGTAATCATTTCTTCTAGGTCTTGAGTGCCAGGAACCCAGCCCTTAAGAGAAGCTACCATACAGGTCTTTAGCCTTGGGTGTTGATGTCTCCAGCTAGTAAAATTTGGCAGCTTCCTGGACCTTCCCAGTGAGCAGACATTTGTCTCTTCTCTTTGCCTTCTGATCTTCAGCAGTCTGCCTCCTCTCAACTTCTCCAATAGGCCAGAGTTCACTCTCTCAGCTATGGACCCACCTCACCATACTTTTGACTTGATGGCTCTCTGGATCACCTTAGCTACCTTATTGGCACTGTTGCAAGGTTCTTAGAGAGAAAGCAAGCTGGTTTCTTGGTTTAAATGGGTTAGATACAGAAGCTAAGACCCTAGAACCTCAAAGGCCTGGCAAGTCTGGGAGACCATGGCTCCCAGGTTTGTTGTCTCTAACCTTAAACAATGATGTTTAGGGACAGTAACAGAGCAGAGGAAGAGATGAGCAGAGAGGCTTCATAGGGTTGAGCTGAATGGGTGCAGAGGGCATTGAGTGGGTGGAAAATGAAGTAAGAGAAGGCAGGCACAGGAAAAGTCCATGAGCAAGATCAAACAGAAACAAAAACTAAAACACGCTGAGAAGTTTGAAGGAAGAAGAACCAGGAAGTAAGGAGAGCGAAGGCCAGTATGGTAGTCAGAGCGAAACCTGTGATGAGCCCTTATCTTGCCTTCTGATATCTACAGCTTGTGTATAGGTGGGTGGGTTTATCTGAGAGGGGCTGGATGGAGGAAGGGGATAAAATGATGTAATTGTATTTTAATTCCAAAAAAGGTCAGTTACATATCACAGCTTCTAAGCTAAACCCAGGACTGATGGACAGTCCTGAGGTCCAGGATTCCACCTCTACTGTCTTCAGAGGGTTATTTGATACGAATTTATAGATCACAGAGATAATCTTGAGGTTTAGCCCTCATAAACCTCACTGGCTCTGCCAGTTTAGACAGATTCTTTTTCAGGCTCCTCTTGACAAAGGTGTACTCAGCATGGTAAGGTTGTGGCAGTTGTGGTTCCCCCTGCCCCATTAGAGTATGGCTTCATCCAAACATCCAAAGTGTTTGAAGAAGCTGTAAAGCCACGATAACATTCCAGCAAGCCAGTCTCCAAAAGAGAGGCTGGTCAGTTGTTAGCTTCCTCATTCAAGGCTGCCCGGCACAAGGGACATGTCTGACAGCTGTCAGTCAAAGGTCAAGTCAGCCAAGCACCTAGTAACTTAGCTTATTTTAAGGCAAACTAAGCACTAAAAGGTGCTTACAGTAATGACCTATCAGGAACATTTGGCATTATTTAACAGTGATCAAATCCTAGGCAGGTACCCATAAGGAAGAGCAAGTAGACATGGATATCTATAACCACTCTATTGTCTCCAGATTCATAGAACATGGATGTTTAGGAAATTCTTTGTGTTTTTCACTCTTCTAAACTTTGTCAATCTCAAAAAAGTCCTTTAATGTTCTTTATACCACTCTTAATTTTAAAACAATCTATGCCTTTTAATACAGGCTCTTGAGTAAGGAGAGCATCCTTTCTTTCAGAGGAACTCATTCCGTGCTCACTAAGAGTGTTTTTCATGGAGTCCTGTCCTTCAGAGTAGCAATACAATAGTGAATAAAACACAAACTTGATCTTCTGGCTCTCCAACCTGTTAATGGAGAGAGACCAGCACTGCTTCTAGAATCATAGAAGAATCTTCCTCCCTCTCACCATCTGCCATCTCTTCTAATTCTGAAACTGATCATTCTGGAGAATCTTATGGACCTGTTCTTGCATCTCCACACGGCCCATTTCTTAGGTCTTTCCTAAAAGTTGATAACATTGTGTTTTACTTGCTTCTCTACTGATAGGCCCTGTACCTATCTGAACTGCTTCTCCTCTGAGATGTTATAATTTCTCTTCACATACACAGAGACATACACTAATGTTTACTGAATGGATAAGTAAAAGGACAAGATATCTTTCTCTTCCTACTTTTCATATTTTAAAATCAGTAGGAGTCACTTGTATAATTGAAGTCAAGACATAGTAATAAACCAATACTAAATAACCAATAAATTAATAATTAACAAACCGTAACTTATTGATAATGTTCCATATGATAGTGAGCATCTTTGTGTGTACTAAGCTAGATAGTTTTATTCCCACTTTTTAGTCACATAAGAAAAACATAAAATACATTTGGCCAAGGCCTTGAATATACTAAGTAGTCAAGTTAGAACAATGAATATTTATTAATTCAAGTCTTTGTTTGATAAAACTAGTATCAATTTTTCAATTCCATATGCATGGAAAAAAACATTTCCAACTAAGTTCTATAATTGTTGCTTTGACAGTGAGCACATTTAACTGGGAACATGTCCTCAGTGTGGAGTCAGAACCTAGTAGATTTATGAAAACTTATACTGCTCTTTAATTCGAGACTGTGTATAGAATATAGGAATATCATAAATTATTATTTTGCTTTCCCCATTTAATTACTTGGATCTCTTATTCAAAGTACAGAGCAAGTTATTTTTTTTTCTATAACTTGTTGATTACTGTATTAAGTTCCTTACTATGGTAATTGGAATAAACTTTGAAAGCCTGTCATATAATTATGTTAGAGATCAGAGTAACTAATGTTTTCCTATGACATTATTTAGACTTTAAGAATCTTTAAGTTTAGGGGAAATCCCACTTAGATCTTGCCAACAAATCTGAATTAGCAAATAACATTTAGCTGTTTAGAGTTTAGGAAAAACATATGCGTGGAAAATCATGCTGTTCCTGAAATGAAGATAACATTTACTGTTAATCTGCATTTTATAAGAAAACTTTCAAATGAAAAAAATGACAGGAGATGCTGAACACTTCCTTGTTACATCTTTGTGGTGTTTATATGAGCACATAGCAGTGTGTTTACTTCAATAATTACTGGGGGGAAAAAACCACAGGGTATTGAGTAATTCATGATTTAATTAAGAACATCAAAATCCATATATGTCATGCCTAACTTAATCACAACATAAAAATCTAAACCTTACAAATAAAGTCAGGACTTGGAAGATGGTACTTGACAACCATGCATTTACAGCTAGAGTCTCTGGGGAATAAGCCAAGGATAGTTGGAGGGCAGCCATCCTGTGATGGTGGAAAGTCACTGGTTTAGGTCGCTAAGAGAGAATGGAAACTTTAGGAAGCAGATCAGAAGGGGGAAGACTCCAGAGTAAGTATGGTGGGTCTCAGCTACAAACAGGGAGTACGCAGCTCCCAGTGCAGAGCCAGTGCATCTGCTGCTGGCTTGAAACAAAGAACCCAAGAAACAAGCACTATACCCTAGTATCAGGTACTTCAAAAATGGACGGAGAGAGGGGGAGAGGGGAGTATGGGATCTGGGGGAGAGATGGGAACATGAATACAAATAAGAGGAAAAAGCCAGAACACAAATGTGCTAGCAGAGGACTGATAGAGGGTAAAGGGGACTCAAAAATATGACAAACAGTGGCCTTGTCACCGAGCAGATCTGAGTCAAGGGAAACTAGAATTTTTTTTTAATCTACATATCCTAGAAAGCACCAATAATATCCTCTCTCTTCAGCATGTGGCTGAAGCTGGAGCAGGGCATCATTTTAAGAAACCCATTGCTGAGTCAGGCACTGGGTGATTCCAGATGAAAAGGTCCCTCCATATATGGCCTGTTCTAGGAACCCAAGACAAATGCCAGAGGACGGTGCTTCGAAACCTGGTCTGAAGAACCTTTCAGACAGAAGGTAAAAAGTCAGTCAGCAACATGGAGTTGGGCGTCTGTGCTGTTGGCATGTGGTGGACATTTACTCTGAGCAACAGATAAAGGGAGACTCACTATTTCCCTAGAGGAGGGATGAGCAATGACATGAACTTATAGGTGCCTAAGTCCAAGGCACGCCAGTGGAACAGTTGCCAAAAGCTCTGTGCGGTACCTAGAGAGAGGAAACTGCCTAAAGTAATAAACCCACTGTCCAACCCAAAATCTGCATCTGCGGTTGCCGGGCAGATTGCACAAACATCAACATAGGAAATGAAAAACTCGGTGGCCTCCTCCCATTCAGCATCCTCAACTTAAGTAGTAAGAGGAAGAAAAAAAAAATGAAGGCAGACACTCATTGTACCCAGGAGAATAACTACATAGAGAAAATTCTGTACCCAGTTCTCTTTCCTTTATTCTTATATTTCCCTTATTTAATACCTACTGCAGTAGACTAGCTCTGCCTGCTTCCCCCCCCCCCATTGTCTCTCCCTCTCCCTCTCCCTCTCCCTCTCCCTCTCCCTCTCCCTCTCCCTCTCCCTCTCCCTCTCCCTCTCCCTCTCCCTCTCCCTCTCCCTCTCCCTCTCCCTCTCCCTCTCCCTCTCCCCCCAACTCTCATTTCCCGTTCTGAGACAAGCTGTTGCACAGGGTGTGAGCTAGTTTGATCCTGGGATTCTCCCTGCCTCAGCCTCCTGGATGCTGTGATTGGCTTAGGTTGTCAGTCTTCATCTTTTTTCTCTTTTCATTCCTTGGTGCTATTTTATCTCCCCCACTTTCCTTATTCTCTGCCCCCACCCTACCCTGTCTATTTCCCTTCCTTCCTGTAATTTTCTTTTGTTGCTTTAATCACTCGCCTTCCTCCAATTATTTTCTTTCCATTCTAAACCATGACAAATATCACCACACATGGTGTTGTCTTGTTTTCTCTATTTAAAAAGTAATAAAACAGGTAGTTGCTTTTCGGTTTTGGTTTTTGTTTGGTTTTCTTTTCATTTCTTCCTTCCTTCCTTCCTTCCTTCCTTCCTTCCTTCCTTCCTTCCTTCCTTCCTTCCTTTCGTTCTTTCGTTCTTTTGTTCTTTCTTTCTTTCTTTTTTTTTTTTTTTGACAGGGTTTCTCTGTGTAGCCCTGGCTGTCCTGGAACTCACTCTGTAGACCAGGCAGGCCTCAAACTCAGAACTCCGCCTGCCTTTGCCTCCCAAGTGCCGGGATTAAAGGCGTGCGCCACCACTTTGTCTGGCCAGGTAGCTGTCTTTAATTGGTTATTGGGCATAGGAATCAGTTGTGGTTGCTTCTTCAGTCAGCGTTTTACCCTTGGAGTGCTAAGGACCCTCTCTAGTGTCCTGAGAGCTGATAGGATTAGTTACTGAACTGTACCCCACTCCAGTAATGAGGAACTACACCCTAACCTACTGAAATGTAGTCTTATCTGAAAGTTGAGTTTTGGAAATCCACAAGATGTGCAATTCCGAGTGACGAAATACAAGAAACATGAATAATCAAGTTAATAATCAATAGTAACAGTTTAAGAATGAGGTGAACAACCAAGAACTCAAAAGAAAATTATAGCAATATTCAATAAAATTGGAGAGGAGAAGACACCAAATACATTTTTGAATCAATTTAAAAGGAATACAACTAAATAGCTGAATATATAAAATCCATGCAGAATATTAAGGGTGAAATAAATAAAGAGAAATATTGACCAAAAGGGAAAAGAAAATATGACAATGAAGTGGACAGTAAGTCTACTCTTGATGAGAAACCTCACCAGTCAAGTCGGAGGTAGAATCCAAGCTTGAAGTCAGGGTAGATCAACCAGATAACAGTGTCTGAGTGATAAAAAATAGAGTTAGAATGTGCAATGTCTATAAGGAACCATAGAAAAGTAAAGAGGTCCAAATTAAAGACAGAAAATAAATGTAAAATATACAATAGGAAGAAAATTTGTCAAACTTAAAGGAGGAGTATCCATACAATAAAGGATACATGATACTTCGGAACAACTAATGTATAAGACCAGCAAAGGGTTAATACTACACTGTACATTGCAATATACTTAAAAACACTAACTGCCAGAGAGAAACACTAAGTTGCACATAAAGGCCAAACTATCAGAATACCAGCAGACTTCTCATTAGGAACTCTGAAAGTCAAGAAGGCTTGGGAGTAATTCAACATTTGAAAGACAGTTAAGTAACCAAAATAGGATTGCTATATCCTTTACAACTAAAGGAGAATTGAAAACTTTCCATGTTACACACAAATTAAAGGAATGAATGACCAGTAAGCTGCACAAGAAGACACTCAAAGGAACCCCACCCCAGGAAGATCATAGAAGGAGCAACCGACCTACAACAAGCATAACCAACGGAGGATTTGGTACATACCAAACACTGCAAAAACAGAAATCCAAGCACTGATATATCTTAACTAGTAACTATGAATTACAATGGCCTTAATTCTCTCATCCAAATTCTAGACTAGTGGAGAAGATTAAACAGATGTGAACCATCTGTGTACTGCCTGCAAGAAGTGTACCCCACTGCGAAAGACATGTGTTAAAAAAATATAAGACATCATTTCAAGCAAATTTAAATAAAAACAAGCATATATATTTATATCAATGTCTAACAAAATAGTCTTCAAAACAAATTAGTAGAAGAAATTTTAAAAATAACTTCATATGGATTAAGGAAGGTGATAGAATATGCCAAGAGTGTGTAACAGTTCTAAACATGAATGAATGGAACATTGGCATACTAATTGTACAAAACAAACACTACAGGCAGAAATGGATTTCAAGACATAATAATGGGCTATTTCAGTAACCTACACTTACCAATCCAAAGGTTATTCAACAAAGAAACATCAGAGTGAAGTGACTATCAAATACGTAGACTAAATAGATTTACAAAATACTCTACCAGTGAAGAGTGAACTTTCTTCAGCAGTGATAGAAATTTATCTAAAATAGAGCACAGTTTAGGGCACAAATCAAGTATTTACAAATAAAAAATTGAAGTTACTTTTTGTATTATATTTGATCACAATTAGAGATCAAGTTAAAATTTAAAAGACCAAGAGATTTCAGGTATTTCAAGTATGACGTGCCTCTAGGCTCAGAAAACCAGAGCATGCCACACCCAAAATCAACAGATGGAAATAAACAATAAAGGTCAAGGCAGAAATTGTGATGAAATGGGTAAAGGCGATAATACACAGAGGCAATGAGTCAGAGTACTAGTTCTTAAACAGGTTTGACAATTGCTTAGTGAAATTAATGGAGGGGGTAGAGAACTTCAATTTATATAATTATACACAAAGTGTAAGAAATCACAACAGATACCAATGCAATTCAGGGGATAATTAAGGCAGACTTTGAAGATGTTATTCAAATACATGGGAAAATCTAAATGATGTACATGCATTTCGATAAAGACATTGTGCTGTCAGTTTGCATGATTAAGTGGAAGGGGGAATTTCAGGGGAGAGCAGGGAGGATGCTAGCATGAACTTTGAAATGTGGTACTTTTGTGGTACTTTGTGGTATTTGTGATACTGAAGGAGGCTGGAGTCCAGCTTGAACTTTGGAATGCTAATAGGCACCACAGCCTCAGTAGCCTTTGGCCTCTTCTGACAGTGACTCCTTTTGGTAGAGAAGCATGCCTAACAAGTTTCCAAGGAATGCTGGCTTTTATCAAACACAGAAATTCCCCTAGAGTCTCCTATAAATAGTTGCTCTCCCTGAGACTCGGTCACCTCATTTAGAAAAGAACAGAACTTCTGGGACATTGAATGTTTGTTTGTTTTCTATAGTCTTCCCTATGGAGTTTGAGAAAACAGAGAACCCTTTGGACCTAATACATATGACCTATGAAAATTAAGCTAATAGGATATAAACAATGAACAAAGAGGTTACATCTATGATAAAATGTTTCCCAACTGAGAAAGCCTAGTCCCACAGTTCTACTAAATCTTTATTGGATCTTGTCGATGAACACAGATGTAAAAATTCTCACTAAAACATTTGCAGACTGAATTGGTAATACATTAAAAGATAATTCATGAGGACCAAGCTGGCTTCTGTTGCAGGGAATATTAAAAAATGGACCCACCAACTCTCCGCTGGGCCAGGCCCCACCAACTCTCTAGGGCTAGCCCTCATGACAGGTACTCTCAGTCTCTTGCCCACCAACTCTCCACCCCTTGAGGCCATAGGGCTCCTGTTGGGCTATCTCTTGAACACCCCCTCCCCCTCCGCCAGTTCCCTCTCTTCTACTCAATGCTCCAAACAACCCATGATCAGCCATCTCAACACCTAATTACCAGGAAGAAAAATGACTCTTAAAGCTTAATTAACCAATCAGATTTATATAACAATAAAATCACAATTTACAAGATGCCAATACAATAATTCCAGAGCCAATTGATAATGATAAAAGCTTTATCCCAATTACTTGTGGCTATTTGAAACCACACTGGATCAGGATCTTCTTCCTGTCCGTCTGCCTCCATGCTGGCTTCTCCTCCTCTCTCCTGCAATCTATCTGTCTCCTCAACTCCCAGATCCACCTCCCTTTTCCTGTCCAATCACAGGCCTCTCACTGCCCTAATGTAATTGGACAGGGAATCCTACAACAGGCTCAATTCAAGGAATGTGTGGATAGCTTATTATATGCAAATCAATGAACATAATATATCATATATAAACAAGGATACAAACCAAAAATTACCTCTCTAGGTGGAGAAAGGTTTCTGACAGGGTCTCACAGGCTTTGAAGATGAAATGATAAAGAACCTGGGAACACAGTTCAGAGCAGTAAAGGACGTTTATGGCAAACTACAAATGTTTATGGTTACATTACACTCAATGGAGAAAGTATCAAAATCATTTCATCAAAATTAAGAATGAGAAAAGGGTGTCCAGTGTCTTGAGTCTTTTTCCATATACGGCATGAGATCTTGGTTAACTCAATTAAGATGAGAAAAAGAAATCAAAGATATACAAATAGGAAGGGAGGATGTCACATTATTCTTATTTTTTAGATGATATCCTACGCATAAAGCAGCTCTGAAATGCCCACCAATAAGGTCTTTGGTCTGATAAAACACTTTCGAAAGGTAGTAGGGAACACGACGAACATACAGAATTAGCTCTTTCCTTACATACTAGTGACACACGTGCTAGAAGAAACCAGGAAAGTCACTCAGTTCACAATAGCATCTAACAACACTGAGAAAAATACCCAACCAGGAAGTGAAAGGCACTGAAAATTCTGAAATGTTGGAGACAGCAATTAGAGAAGATTAGATGGAAAGACCATCTTAATCATAGAGAAATAGAATTAATAGTGCAAATTGCTATAGTATAAGACATACTCTCCAGATTCAATGTAGCCCCCCAACAAAATTCCAGAACATTCCTCACAGAAATAGAAAAATTAATCATAAAAGTCATACAGAAGCATGAGTAACCAATCCTGAACCCAAACAATAATGCTGGCACTATCACAATACTTCAGGTTATATTACAGAACCATAGAACTCAAAAATGGAATCCCAGTGGCCAAAAATAAAAATGTAGAAGAACGGAATAGAAGCCAAGCTCCAGGAATAAACCCGCATAGCTACAGCTACCTGAGTTTGAAAAAGATGCTTCTATGTCTGCTTCTTTATCAAAGCATCCAAGAATAGGAGCCTGTGGAAGCCATTCTCATTCAAACCACCATGGTCCTCATCTAGCAGTCAGTAAACAAAAGGACAGGGAAACTTCAGTGTTACCCACGAGGCTTTATTAGAGCATTGCTACAAGGGAGGAAGGACTCTGGCATTATTTCATCCAGTACTGGATTGATTTACTGAAGTTAGCCTGCTACCAAAGCAAGGCTGAGGGGTTCAGTCATTGTGTGACAGACACTTACTGAGAGTCCATGTAAAAGCTTCCATTACAGACAGTAAGGGGGCAAGCAACATGCATTCACTCAGGAGATTCCACTGGTAAAGAGAGAACCAAAGTATGCAAACAGGTGAATACAGGTGAATTAGGAAATGCTGACACTGAATACAAAGCACCTAAGCAAAAGCATAGAAGAATCAGGTCTGTGAGAGGAGGGAATGCTTTTATTGAAATTTGAATAATGTGACTGCCATGGGAAAGTATAGGGAAGTGCATAAGAGTGGAGGGAAGGCAGGATCTGGCGAGATGCTTCACAGGGAAAGGAGCTCAGCAAGCATTGGTCCAATCCCACAAAGTGGGCCGCTGATTTCTCCAAATCTCATAGGACAGGATGCACGTGCTCACACACACGCAAACATGCACACATGCAGGCATGTGCACACACACACTGAGGTTTTTTTTTAATTTTTATTTTTTTAAGACTGAATGTGTACACTGTAGCTGTCTTTTGACGCACCAGAAAAGGACATCAGATCCCATTATAGATGGTTGCGAGTTACCATCTAGTTTCAGGGAATTGAACTCAGGACCTCTGGAGAGCAGTCAGTGCTCTTAACCCTTGATCCATCTCTCCAGTCCCCACACTGATGTTTTAAAATTTAAATAGTGACAAGCTGGAACATTGTCTAGCCCCCTGAAGAAGTACAAAGGTCGGTGTGGCTAAATTGTAATGACAACAGGGAGTGGAGTGGTTTGGCACCATCAGATTAAGGGGCTGTTAAATGACCTTTGTCCAGGGAAGCTGGTATGAGCGCTCCAATCCTTGAACATTGAGCACTTTTGCTTCCTGATAAGTATGACAAACCCTTGACAGTTAGGGTACATGTTCAAGGCATGTGGAATCACATGACCTCTAGGTAAGGGGCTTAACATCAAAGATGAGAGAGTGAAATGAACACTCGCCAATATCTCTACTGCTCAGAGCAGTAGGCATCTATAATGCAGTGTAAGTATGTAGAAACAAGACACTCTACACTTTCTGACAGTCTAGTACATGATTAGATATTCATCATTCTCAGAGATACACAGCTGTCAAGAATGGCAGTTTGGTGAGCGCAAAGAATCTGGATAAGGTGGGAATCAAACATCAGTGTCTACTTCAGCCAGCCACTGGGTTTCCTGTGAACCAGTGTGAGCAGTGGTAAACAGTTGCTCTCAGTGAGACTCACCCACCTCATTTATAAGGGAACAGGACTTTTGGGACATTGAATGTTTGTTTTTGTTTTTGTTTTTGTTTTTAATTTTTCTAAAATCATCATGGGCAAAACCAATTGTCCTAAGGATATTCTAGTTTGATGTTTCCCAATAATTCTGGAATAACTTGTGTGCTTAATAAAGATTAAATTAAAATAAGATCATCTTAATCCCCTCTTTCCTTTGCTCTTAATTCCGGAAGGATCTTTAGCCAACTCAAAAAACCTTATACATCATGCTAGTAAAAAAATAAAAAATAAAATAAAAAATCAAAACAATCCCTGAGAGTGAGCATCAGATAAAAAGAGCCAGCCTTCTTCCCAAAGTCTCGAAAATCCAAAGCAAGCTAGCTATGGCTTAAGGGTCATAGGCAAATATAGCAATGTGACCCAAGGATGTAAAAATAATACTTATCTTTGTTGTCTGTCCATGTAAAATGCTTTTGTTCTTCACTACAATAATTAAATCAAAGTAGGCCTGTATTATTTATCATGAAGGCCAAATACTTCTGTACTTTTGAGGAGGTCAGTTGGAAATAGCAAAATCATGAGTCCATTCTCCGTCAGTGATCTGCCTACCCAATTTACTCACACCTGCCACAATGATGGACAGTTTGACAGAGGGAGCAAAGGAATCAGCATGACACTTTAACATACCAGAGTAGTAAATAACACCCAGTTCATATTTTCACTATGACACATTAAATGTCAAATATATGCGTGTTTCACTAAAAACAATTCTTTTTAGTAACATTGGCAAAGCCAAGAGACTCATTGTCGGACATTTTCAATGTTGAGTTAAGCTACTAAATTTAATAAGCCTACGCAATAGGCTTCATAAAAATATCTCATTTACAACTCACAACAGCCCTGTAGAGTGGACAAGGTATCTTTTGTGTCAAGTTCTTAGAGGAAGGCTATGGCTTCTTTCTGAGACCTGTCACCTCTCAGGAATTTTCTAGGGCCTCTAAAGTCTCAGCACAGAGAGTAAAGAGACGCTGTGACTCTGGTGTCCCCGTGTGATGACAAGCTGGGTCATTTGATACTTAGATTACTCAAGAGGACAGTTGATATAGAATGCCAACAAGCAAATCATAAACCATATGGTTTTTAGGGAGTTTTGTCCAAGTGTAATTGAAGATAGCCACAAAGAACAGCCCAGGTTTTTACATGCATTTTACCTTCTTGTTTCTTTCCTTCTTTGCCACAGTCCTTACCAGTGGGTTATGTAAGGAAGAAATTGCTAGCATCTCTGTTACGGAGGAGACATCACAATGGTGGCTGAGATGAAGGCTTGAAGTGGGGACTGCTAGCAACTGTTTGAAGGTCAGGGAAGCTAATCTAAGCTTTCTAGCACTGGGGAGTTTCCGTTAGGTTGTGCTCGACCATTAAACCTCAGATCATCAACCTCAGCCTGCAGAACTGGACAGATGATAGCAAGCAGTGCCTCTCATCGATGCTCATAGGGAATCCTACATGCAGGATTGCCATCTTCCTTAGAAATAGGGATTTTGAAGCTATGGTTAAAGTTATGTACCTTGAAATCTAAAGGTTGTCCTGGAGTACCTGGGTCAGATCAGGATAACGGTAAGAGTAATAGGAGAGGAAACCATTTTCTGGTTGTTATCAAAATAGGGAAATTAAGAGGGGCCAGACAGTTGATCTGCTGCTGGCTCTAAAAGTAACAGAAAACATCCATCAGTGGAAGCATGTGAGCAACCTACAGAAATTAGACAAGAAATAAAAGGGGGGAGGGTCCCTCAAGGAAGCACAAGGCAGAAATTTGGCCCTAACACTTTGATTTTAATGTAGTAAGATCCGTGCCAAGTTACTGACTTACACAATCATAGAGGAAAAAAACCATATTATTGTTAAGTTGGCAATTTCATGTCAATTCATTAAACTCAAGCAGAAGAAAGAAGAAAATTCAGTGAGAAATTTAAGTTACTTGCATATATTTTGGAGTTACTCCCATATTCAGTGTAGCCAAGTATTATATAAATTGAATAACATAATTAACTATGCATAAAAGCCAATGTGAAATTAGGACATTGGGCTTAGTACCAAGTGCGAAGTCAATTTCAGAATTATAATAGATAAGCTGTAAAAAGGGGGAAAAACATGAGCAAGTGCTGTCATAGTCATATGAGGACATCAGACACAATGCTCCTTCTGGCTGTCGAAATGTCATTCACAAAAAAAGATTGTATTTTGACTCACTGAAAAAGGAAGACTATTGTATTTTAGAAGGAGCCAGAGCGGGTATGTGTATTTTCAAATGCAAGAAATTGTCTTCATGGTTCTGATTGCTGCCAGTCTCCAAAACAAATCAAAGTGCTAACGGTGGACATGTTTCTAAGTTCCCATCGCCATTCCTACAAGGACAGGACTCCGAGTCTCCTGGTAGAATTACCTGCACAAAGGCTTTACGTGATGTCACTTGCAGACTGAAACTTGTAGAAGATGATGTCACTCTGCCTGTCCTCAAGATCTCTGAAATCCTTCTCTGTAGAGACTGCAAATCTCTACTTCATCCAAGAACTGATGACAAGGTACATTAGGCTTCCTGTTCCAAGTCAGCACTGAGACAACGTCCCTTAAAAGGATGTTGTGCTTCTCA
Organism: Mus musculus; assembly: GCF_000001635.26. Taxonomy (NCBI): domain Eukaryota; kingdom Metazoa; phylum Chordata; class Mammalia; order Rodentia; family Muridae; genus Mus; species Mus musculus. The sequence goes on from NC_000071.6 coordinate 98,725,996, forward strand.
GGATACTCCTGAGTAGTGGACTCAACTCTACTAGAGGAGCAAACTTTGGGTCACCGTCCTCATCAGCTGAGTCATCAATCTCTGGGGTGGGCCAAAGCAACCTGTTTTACATGGCCATCCTAACCCCTGGTAATTTAAACTCAGGGGACCTCCCAGTAAAATGAAGAAATGAGAGGAGGAGGGAGATAAAGGGAGGGAAGGTGGATGGAGAAGCTTGGACATTAAAACTGCCTTCATGACAAATGTTTTTCAACAAACCAAAGCAAAGTAAGCACTATAGAATTCCCCCAGGGCCAGGGTCCCCTCACAAATTAAAGCCCAATTCTCTATTGTTTTAGGCAGGTCAATTTCTCAGGAGTTAAAAAACAACAACAACAACAACAACAACAACAAAATACTTTCCTCATTTCCCAACTCCCTTTGACTCTGTCACAGTTGAAAGGCTTCTGGTGGTACATTCAGTAGAATCCTCTGTTTCCTGTACTAAAGTGTCAGCAGCATGGAGCACGGTTGGATACTGCACCATTATCTGCATGCTGAGAACCCCACAAATCCATTCACTGAGCAAGTATTTCCCGAGAGGCTGGTGTGCACCAGGCACTATTGAGTAAGTTGAGAACAAAGTAAAGAATAAAGTAAAAGTCTGAATTTTATGGGCCTTACAATCTAAGGAGGGAGAAAGTAAAATGTCAACGCTAAGAAAGTAAGCACCAGACAAATGGATCTGTGACAGAAACCAACACATGGCAAAGTGACAGTGCCTAGAACATATTTGTTACTTTCCTTAGAACGGCGTGATGGATCAAACTTGAAAAACTGACTCCAAAAGACTGTGTTTTGTCTGAGGAAATGCCACACAAATGGGCACACCAAATCAGGCATGGCTGTGCATGCCTGCATTCCTAGCCCTCGGAGACTAAGTCTGGATTGTGCATCTGAAGCAAGGCTGAACTACATAATGGCTCCTAGTCTGGGGTACACATGGAAACTATCTTAAAGAGCAAACAAGCAAATCAAATGTAAAGAGCACAGCAGTAGAGATCTTTTCATCAATGGGACCTAGAATAGAGAGGGGTTTAGAGATGACAGAGTAGTATCATATGCAAATAGAGCTTAAAGGCTGAGGCTCCCACAGTTGGATGGATGTAGGGTGTGATGACCAATAATGAATCAAGCCTTCTGGCTCTGAGCTTGAACAATGAGGTACAGGATTGCCTCTTAGAGAGGAAGAGTTTGACCAAGATGGTGAAATAGTGTCATGAGAGAAATATCACGTATAAACAACATGGAAGTAAAAGAGCTGACTCTCAAAGCCACGAATCTGGCTTAGATCAGTTAGTGGATGCATCAAGACACGGAAAATGGAAAGACCCAAGCCTTGGGAACTCTAATCCTTATAAATTAGGAAGGACAGGAGAAGCCAATAAGGAGGAGGTGAATAAAGTATAAAGCCCCAATGGGAACCTGCAAGGTCACCAATACATGTAAGTGACATGTTTCTCAGAGGGTAACAGGTATACCACAGGCCATTGAATTTGAGTCTAATAAAGGCTGAGACTTGGTTATCATGATGACTTTTAAAGGTGGAATAAATGTTGTTAGAACTATTTAGCAGAATGGTCAAAAAAGGATTAGGTTTCATGGATAAAGAAAGGTATTTTGCTGTTAAGAGAAAACCACATCTGGGACCATACTTACTGCTTCCCTTTCAAATGGCAGCTGTTACAGAATCTTTTGTACCTATAGAAAATACCTCAGAGAAGAAATAAACTATAATTCAAGAGAAAAGAATGACAAAGTGTGGCCAAGTTAAAAAAAAAAAAAAGGAGGCAAAAAATACTTACAATGCCTACATATTTCAGCATAATACAGTATGGAAGGATGAACACGAGACTAGGTGGGGTAGACAGGTAGACGATGATTGATGACGGTCATGATGATGATGATGATTATGGTTAATTATTTGCTTTATATCCCGATCACAGCTCCCCATCTCTCCTCTTCTTCCAGTCCCTCCCTCTCACTTCACCTCCCTGTAGTCACTCATCCTTCCATGGGTATCACCCAGCCTTGGCATATCTGTTGCAGTAAATAAATAAATAAATAAATAAATAAATAAATAAATAAATAAATAATAAATAATAAAAATAAATAAAAAATAAATATAAATATGTGCATCTTCTTCCCTTGAGGCTAGATGAGGCATTACAGTTAGGAGAATGAGATGCAAAGGAAGGCACAGAGTCAGAGACACCTCCCACTGTTAGGAGTCTCACATGAAGATGGAGCTGCACAACTGTTACATAGCTGCAGAGGGCCTAGGTGAGTCCCATTAGGGCTCCCTGGTTGGCAATTCAGTCTCTGTGGGCCCCTTTGGAGCCAGATTAGTTGATTTTGTAAATTTTCTTATGTTGTCCTTGACTCTCTCTGGCTCCTTCAATCCTCCCTCCTCCTTTCCTGCAGGATTCTCCCAATCCTTATGTTTGACCTAGCATCTGTTTCCATCAGGTGCTGGGTGAAGTCTCTCTGATGACAGTTATGCTAGGCTCCTGCCTGCAAGTATAGCCAAATATCATTCATAGTCAGAATATCATTAATAGTGTCAAGGGTAGGCTCCCTCTCATGGCCTGGGTCTCAAACTGGGCCAGTTATTGGTTGGCCATTCCCTCATTTCTGCTCCATCTTTACCCCAGCACATCTTGTAGGCAGGACAAATTGTGGATTGGAGGGTTTGTGGCTGGGTTGCTGTTCCAGCTTCTCCATTGGAAGTCTTGTTTGGTTACAGGAGATGCCCATTTTGGGCTCCATATCCCCCATTGCTAGGAGTCTTAGCTAGAGTCACCCTCATAGATTCCTTGAAGCTTCCATTACCCTAGGATACTACCTTGTCCCAGAGATGTCCCCTACCCATTCCAGTTGTCTCTCCCAGTACTCTCCCTGATGTCCTCCTATCTCCCAATCCCTCCTGTTCCCATCCACTCCCACTCACCCACCCAACTCCTCTCCCCATACATCCCTGATGTTCATTCTATTTCCCCTTCCCAGTGAGACTGCAGTGTTCCTCCTTGGGTCCACCTTGTTACTTAGCTTCTTTGGGCCTATGGATTGCAGCATACTTATCCCTTATCTTATGCCCAGTATCCACTTCTAAGTGAGTACATGCCATGTTTGTTTTTCTGGGTATGGGTTACCTCACTTAGGATGATCTTTTCTAGTTCCACCCATTTGCCTGCAGTTTTCATGTCATTGTTTTTAATGGCTGAGGAATAGTCTATTCTGTAATGCAACATATTTTCTTTATCTGTTCTTTGGTTGAGGGACATCTAGGTTGTTTCTGTTTTGGGCTATTACAAATAAAGCTGCTATGAACATAGTTGAGCAGGTGACCTTGTGGAATGGTGGGGTATCTTTTGGGTATATGCCCAGGGGTGGTAGAACTATTCCCAGTTTTTGACAAAACCACCAAATTGATTTTCAAAGTGGTTGTACAAGTTTGCAATCCCACCAGAAATGGAGGAGTGTTCCCCTTGCTTCACATCCTCACCAGTATGTGCTATCTTTTGAATTTTTTTTTTTTTGCACTAGCCATTCTGATGAGTAGAAGATGGAGTATCAGAGTTGTTTTGACTTGCATTTCCCTGATGACTAAGGGTGTTGAACATTTCTTTAAGTGCTTCTTGGCCATTGAAGATTTCTCTGCGAGAATTCTCTGTTTAGATCAGTAACCCATTTTTGAATTGGTTTATTTGTCTTGTCGATGGTTAATTTCTTGAGTTCTTTATATATTATGGCTGTTAGACCTCTGTGAGATGTAGGGTGGGTGAAGAGCTTTTCCATTCTGTATGCTGCTGTTTTGTCCTATTGACAGTGTCCTTTGCCTTACAGAGACTTTCCAGTTTCTTGAGGTCCCATTTAATAATTGTTGATCTTAGTGCCTGAGCTATTGGTGTTCTGTTCAGGACATTGTCTCCTGTGCAAGTGCACTCCAGGCTATTCCTCACTTTCTGTTCTATTAGATTTAGTGTGTCTGGTTTTATGTTGAGGTCATTGATCCACTTACACTTGAGATTTGTGCAGAGAGATAGCTATAGATCTATTTGTATTTTTCTATATGCATTAATCCAATTAGACCAGCACCATTTGTTGAAGATGCTTTCTTTTTTATTGCATAGTTTTAGCTTCTTCGTCAAAAGTCAAGTGTCCATAACTATGTGGCTTTACTTCTGGGTCTTCAATTCAATACCATTGATCAACCTGTCTGTTTTTTTTTTTTTATGACAATACCATACAGGTTTTATTACTATTGCTCTGTGATATAGCTTCAGATCAGAGATGGTGACAATTAGATTTTATAGGGGGGAAATGAGGTGATTCTAATTTAACTTCTATTTCATCAAGAAAATAAAGATTTTAAGAAACTGCATTGCAGAAAATTTGATGAGAGAAAATGTAACACAAAATTCAAGATGTAAGAGAGGATAAGTGTGTTATAGCTAATTATTATAAATGGTTATGGAGTCCACTTGAGTTTATGATTATTGAGCTCCAGGAAAAGCAATTATAATAATTTTCTAGCCAAATTTATCTTAATTACTCTGCACAGAAACAGAATAAAGGAAAAGTCGGGTTGAAATGATGCTGGAAAGTTTTCAGCAAGTATTCAGGATTGCTCAAAGGATTTGAAACACCCTGCAAATGAAAAATGTTGCTGCACTATGGCATCTACACTGAACAAGAGGAAAGAATACATAGAATGATTCATGGTAAAACATATGGTTGATGGATTATTAGCCTCAAGGTGTTGAAAGGATTCTTAGTTTGGACTTTCTAGGATATGCTAACTAGAAATCAAGGGGATGGAAGGCATAATGTGGTATGATTAAAGGCAAGATTTTGGAATTGCATGCTTTACAGAAGAGTAAGAACTCATAAAAGGCAGAAAGTTGTCCTGTTGAAAAGCATTTATCCTATACTCATACCCATATGTGTGCATACCATCCATCTGCCAATCCTTGTAATGGTATTTGATTTTTTTTATTCTTACCTTACATTTTGCAATAATGCAAGATCTACTTCTTATTTGTTGTTTTCATGATTGTCTTTTTACTCCTCACCATTTATTTCTTATATTCCTGTTGGGTGTGTATGGTGTACATGCATGTGTATGTCTGCTGCATTTCTGTGATGTATGTGTGTGTAGGAACATGCACATGAGTGTTTGTGTGCACCCGTCAACCTCCCCCTACTTTATATATTGAGGCAGGATGCATATTTGAACCCAAAGCTGACCCATTTAGCCAATCATGGCTAGCTGGCTTGCCCACGGAAACTCTGCATCTACCTCCAGAGCCCTGGCCTTACTTGCCTAAAATTTATATGGGCTCTGAGGATCTGAACTCATTGTGTCAGTCTTGTGCACAAAGCACTTTACTCACTGAACCATATCCCCAGCCCTGGAAACATTTATTCTTTGAGGCAAAACTTTAAATGATCAAAAATACTTCATTGCTATTGAACTTAGAAAGTCAATCTTCATTTTAGAGTAACTTTTCTTTAGCAATGTCATCTCTTTAGCTTTTGAAATATTAGACAAGTCTTTTTATGAAAATATTTGGAGAAATCTTAGTGAAAAGTGTAATGGGCATGAAGGCTGTATGCACAACAGCTAATGATTCTTACTTGGGGAAGTAAACTTTGTTTTCACATAGGTGTGTTGGGTTGGATCAACACAGTAACTCCACTGGAAGATTTTTAGTGTATGTTTTGGGGTTAAAAAGTAAATCTCCACTCGGGAGGCAGAGGCAGGTGGATTTCTGAGTTCAAGGCCAGCCTGGTCTACAAAGTGAATTCCAGGACAGCCAGGGCTATACAGAGAAACCCTGTCTCGAAAAACAAACAAACAAACAAAAAGTAAGTCTCAATTTATATATAACTTCGAACATCTCATTCTTTTCTCTCTAACACTTGGAATCTATATAAACAAAACCTGCATGTGTTCTTGAATGTTATTTTCATTCATTCAATCCTCCAGACCATTTTGAACTCTAATGAAGAGGACAAGTGATCTTAAATTATTCCTTTCTTCACAGGCACTGCAAAAGACCTGAGCGTAAGGACTTACTCCAACCATTTTGAATGTAGACATAGCTTAGAAACCAGAAGGAAAGCTAACATCAGCAATTTCCCTTAGAAAGCAAGTCTTCAATCACCACAAATGAACAAGTGAACTATACGTGACACTCTGAGAGAAGCACACTCGTAAAATGGCCATGATGCTGCAGCCTCTCCCCTTTGCACTGCTCAACAGCATTCCCGCCAAGAGAGGATGAGGTCACCCTCCCAGGCTCTGCAATCAGAGCAGACTGAGAGTCACTTTGGCCAACTGGATGGTCCTTCTGAGGCTGTTTGCAAGAGGGAAGACAAAGAGCTATTTCTAACAGCCTGAAATGTGTGTGGGTAATGCCACTATACTTATCCATCCAAGTGCATCAGAGGATGTGGAATTAAAAACCAATTATCAACACAGAGATTTCATACAGCAATCTTTTTTGAAGTAATTTATTTTGGCATTCCTTTTGAAATGTTTAAAAACAGTGCTGATCCCCCAAAGAATTATGACCCTATCATCAAAATCATTTCTCTTCTGGAATTATACACACACACACACACACACACACACACACACACACACACACACTTCAATTAATAATTCATTAGCACATTCCTCAGTTGTAAAAAAAAATGTAGATGAACACCCCTCCATTCCTCTGTGAGAGGCAGTATGGTCCCCAGGGGCAGAACAGATACTCAGTTCTGAAACCCTGCTTGAGTGTTAGCCCTGCAGCTTGCTGCTAAGCATGCTCAGGGTTGTGTTCCATTTCTGTGACTCTGGCTCCTCTGGCCTCACACACAGCTCCGTTTCACTGTATCGGGTTCATATCTCCTCATTAGTAATTGGCAGGAGAAACCAGGCAAAACATGTCCCGGGCTTATAACAAGTTTATGAGATTGTATTTTAATCCACTTCTGGGAAAAGAAAAGCGGCCAAAGATCTAAATGATACATTAACAGACTAAATTTTACTTTAATTCATCTTTTTCCAATATACCAAAGGCCAGGAGGGCCTAAGTATTCATTCCAGAAGTCGTTTCATTTAACACCTGTTTGCTTTTGAGGTCACAGACTGTCCCACTGACCTCAGATTTCACAATCCTCTGTGCCTCAAGCTCCACTTCTATATCAGCAATAAACATACACTGATACTTCTCAATTGCTTTCTTACAGTGGATGTATCCTGCTTTTTATTAGTGGTTAATTAAAAGCCTGTTTTCTCTGACTAGGTGGCTGGCAAGTGCAGGCTGGTGTGCAGTATCAAATGTGTCATTTAACCCCCATCCATGTTTGCTTCTGCCATATCTGATTCTACAGAGAATTAAGGGTTCTGATGAAAATGTACATTTCGGAACTTTTTAAGTAAATGTAACATGACTTAAAAGAACCTTCAGCTATATAAATTATAGCATTCACATATCTTTTGGGAAATCAACTGTGAGTTTTAAAAAGGTATTAAAGTGAAAAATCCATTTATTTATTTATTTATTTATTTATGATTTCATTTATATGAAAAATGCAGAAAAAGCAATTGATAGTCAGCAAGTGGATCCAGAATTTTCTGAGGCTGCTGGGGTGGGGTGTTGGTGAGCAGTATCTTAGGCTCTCCTTGGTGTCATGGAAACCACCAGAAGCCAGGCTATAGTTCACAACTTTGCGAATTTATTGAAAAATCATTGAGTTATGCATTTGCAATTTGGGAAGTTTCTGATGTTGTTTAAAACGTATCCTCAATAACACTGAAATAAAAGTGGAAAATAATGTTAGCAGAGGAACCTAAACAATTATTAAATGATACAAGACTCCAGGGTAGCAAAGCTGCCAATTACTGATCTTCTGTGCCACACTCTGGGAGAAGATTCCCCCGCTGCCTAAGGGGGCATATTATATTTACATCCCAAATGTTGCCCTCCCTCCTAGTGCCCCCTCCCAGAGTTCTTCACCCCATGTCCCCTCTCCTTTGCTTCTGAGAGGGCGCCCCCCACCCCCAGGCATCTGCCCTCCCTGAGTCTTCAAGTCAGGATTTACAGGATTAGGCACATCCTCTCCCACTGAAGCCAGATAAGGCAGTCCCCTGCTACATATGTAATGGTGGCCTCTGATCAGCCCATGTATGCTCTTTTGTTGGTGGCTTAGTCTCTTGGAGCTCCCAGAGGTTCAGGTTCGTTGACATTTGTTCTTCCTGTGGGGTTGCCATCCCTCCATGTTAAAAGACTTGGAGTGATCACGAATTCAAGGCGCACACCTAAACATAATAAAAGCAATATACAGCAAGCCAGGCATATTTATATTTATATTTCAAAATGTCTTCAATTTTTTTCTCAAGAAGGACTAAATTTAGCAAAAGAAACAAAGGGTATCTAGGCAAGGAGATCTGGTATGATGAATCTGTTTCTTTACCCCTAAGAAGCTGATTAAACTAATACAATCTCTATGCAGTAGCAAAATAAATTAAAATAAAATGTAAAAAATTTAAAAAGCATCAAGAAAAAAAGAAACAGTTTGATTAGAAAAAAAAAAGAAAAGCAACAGGTGGATATGATTTAGTTAGTGTTACTGCTGGCTAGGCATTGCTAAGTACTTAGCAAAACTAGGCTTGTTTAATCTAAACACTAGCTTCTAAGGTGGATGCAAACTTATTCTATTATAAAGGAAACTAATTATTTAAGAGTGTAACTTACCAGAGTCTTCTATTATGTAGGAAACCAATTCCTAAAAAGCGCAACTAAGTTGTGAAAGTTGTACAGGGAGTAGATAGCAGAGCCAACATCTAAGATCAGATCTGCCTGTGCAGTATACACCCAATAAGAACACGGACATCTCAGGAAGAAGTCTAACCAACTGTAGGTGTTTTATTATGTCTGCACATTTGTGGGCACTTGTTAACATCACAGTGGGCTTAGCACTCACATTCATAAAAAGGTTCCCTGTACCTTATACAACTTTTATTGATCGTTTACGATTAACATGCAAACTAGTGAGCTTTGTTACAGCACATCCACACACACTTTGCCCTTGGTGAGCCTTTTCCTTCTCTGCTCTCCTTCCTCACCCAGCTCTTGCTGACCACTCTCCTTCCCAGTAGGTCTCTTCTGAATTCTTGTCACAAGCATTCTGTCCCACTCTTCTCCTCCCCTTGGGGACTTTCCCCCCTCCCTTTCCACCTCCACTGTCCACACCCAAATTATAGAGTTTTTAGAGTATTATAGGAGGTAAGTAGAAGAAAGCATCCAATACTTTGGCCTCTTACAGAGAGCAAGTAGTATTTGTATTTAGAGTCTTATTGTTTCTCAGATTTATCATGGGGCAAAATGTGAGTTGTGAGCATTTTGGTTCTTACAGGTTCAAGGTCATAGGCCTGAGCTGGCTTGAGGGTTATGCTCTCTTCTTTGGGTCTTTGCACTCTAAGTAGAGCCTCATTTTCTTACCAGTGTATTTTAGAAGTTATGTTTTTTGATTTGGCCTAGAAATATCATTTGCTTTCACCACAAAGATGGGTAATAGATGCAGCCTGTCTTCTGGTGTCAAAATATTTCTCAGTGGGAGAAACACACACACACACACACACACACACACACACACACACACGCGCGCGCACACACACGGGGTGGGAGAGGAAGACAGAGAGGGAGAGAGGAAAAGAGGAAGAGAAAGAGAGAGAGAAGAGAAAGAGAGAGACAGAGATTCTTTTCCTGGTGTAGAGTTCCATTCTGAAAACAGAAGGCTTCGTTAGAACAATGGAACATCTTTCTCCTCTTTTGCTTCCTTAGGCTGACACTCCCTGAAGATGATGACAGGCCCAGAGCCTCTAAGGAGTGCTAATGACTCACAAGCAGTTGTTGCTCATGGCCTTGATTAAGGATCAGCAGCCACTCAAGTTATTGGTTGAGTAGCACAAGAGCCTCTAGAAGCCTCTTCAGATTAGTGTCCATTCGAACTTTATGATGAGGAAACTGAAAATAAATGACATTAATCATAACTATGTCCTGATTTATCAAGAGACTATGTGGAGGAACTTGAAGGACTAAGGGTTGAAACAATGTCAACTTACGAGACAGGAATAGCCAGTGCTAGTTCAGCCAGATTCATCCTGATCTTCTATGGGGTGTGAGATTAGTTTGTCAGATACTTTCTCTTTTTGTAGCAAGAACCTGCTTAACAATCCTCAGTATAGTGTCTGAAGTCAAACAAACAAAACAGACAGACAGTTGAATCAACGAGGAAAAGGAAATCCTTCCAATTTTATAGCTTTATTCTTTTGGAAAGTCTGATATCTAAAGTCAACTATGTTAGCTCATGGCCTCAAAGTCCCAATAAGTGACTGAAGAGGAAAAGGCAGTCTCCTGGATTTATTCAAGCTGTGACCTTTGCTACAGAGTCCGACTACTTGGTGTAACTTTATAAGCAAATATATTTTTTCTAGTTAGACCACAATATTTTACTTTTTTATCAGCTTTGCCGTAAAACTTGAACAGAGTGCCTATGGATCTGAAGGGTGAAGGTTACAATCCAGCCATCTGGACAAGCGTGTCTATGCTTTAAGCCTGTGTGCCACAGAGCCTCTTCATTCCTTGGGTTTCACCTGCTTCTTCCAGTGGCTTGCTTCCATCATCCTTCATTTGAAGCCCTCCAGCCTTCACTTGTGACCTCGAGTAACCTTCACTGCACACCATCACACTGCTGCTCATCTTTAGCTCGGCTGTGTCTGTCCTTCGCTGGTAATCCTCTGTGTTCCATGTCTACTGTCTAGATGTCTCTCATCAGCAAAGCTTAAGTTCTGAATACATGGACTTGAACATTCCCATGGTTTACTCCATCCTTTTACTGTTAGGGACTATGGATGTGTAGAAAGTGGTCAGTAGAGTTTGTGCAAAGATGCATGAGGACGAGAGAACACAACTTATTTATTCTGTAATATTAGTATATATGTTTTGACTTTGTAAATTAAAGTTTGACTGTCATGGTACTAAGAATCTATTTATATATCTCCAGTAGCATATATGTAGAAGCTCTTTGGAGAAAGAAGGAGTGTTGTTGAAGGACAGTTTTGCCATTTGATAGCTGGGAGACCTAGAGAGGCTCAGCCTCTGTATGTGTCTTAGTTTTCTATTATATAGTTTCATTTTCATGCCCAGATGACCATAAAGAAGATGAGGTTGATACGAAAGTAAATAACATGAAATTTATAACACTTAAAACAAGCTTTTCATAGGAATATTGGTTTGAATCATTTAAAACGAGATGCATAGTTACTGTAAATGTACCATCTACACATACTGTTTTGTGTTCCTTCAGCTCCTGTGGGGGGAAAAAATAACAGTACCTACCTGAGATAATCATGGGTGAAACATACAGCAGCACTTGAAATAGACCTTGGCATGTGCAGTGATTCATAGCCACAGCTTCGGAAAGTACTCAAGCAACGTTATTCATGTCCCTTTCCCATTCTTTGTTGTTACCAGACAGTGATCTTCATTCGGGACAGAAATCCTCATGGGCAGGAAGTGTCAGGATATATTGATTATGCTCACAGACTAAAATCTGAAGATTTTGAAGTCTACTTTAATGGGAAAAGAAGACTTCTTCCAAGGACCACAGACATGAGGTAAATCATACACAGTTCTTTCACCTCAGGGAAAATGATATAGAATTATCGTGTATTGCATGTTGAGACCAGTATCATAATCCATAAAGGATTAGAGTGTGAGGCTGGCAATGGATAACTGTTGGTGTGGTGAATCATCTGGGAATAACCACAGGGAGATACCATCTTGCTCTAGAAAAACTGGGAATGGCAGGAAAGCAAACAAAATGTTGTCCCTGGGTGTTTATCCAAAAGTAATAGAATCCATATAAAGAGGAAACTATACAGCCAAGTTTACGGTAACACTATTCACAACAATTGCCAAATGGTGGAAATAACCTGCTTGCCCTTCAATGGATTAAAAAAAAATGTACATATAAACACAGTGGAGTACTATTAAGTCACAAAAATTACAAGATCCTGCCATGGTATTCCTCACATGGTATCCGGACAAGTTGATCTCATACATGTTGAGAATCAAGAGTTGCTTACTGTAGGCTCTGGAGGGTCTGGAAGAGCTCCATAGGCACTAAGCTATGGTTAGAGACATGTAAAATGTCTTATCTGCTGCCTCCTGTACAATGGGGTAACTATTGATAAAGTAACAGGATGCATCTTCCAGGGGACTAGAAGAAAGGATTTTACTCGTCCTCATCAAGGCACTAGAAGATTTTATTCATCCTCATCTTAGATGTATGGGTAGTTACTCAGAAGACAGTTATAACTAACCAGCTTTACATATTACACATGCACCCACAGGCTGCATATATAGCAGCACGCAGATGTCATGCATTCCGGACTAGAAGTCAGAGGAGCCCCGGAGGTTGCTAGGCAAGCCAGAGAGTCCAGGCACTGAGTGACCTCCAGGTTCATCCAGTGAACCTAGTGGAAAGCACTCAGGGAACACACATGACATCAACCAATGGTCTTTGTAACAGACCCATGAACACAAAACATGCATGCACATGAACACACACATTCACAGACTGTATACAACTACAGCTACTTTGCTTCTCATAGCAAAGCTTCGTGTGTTCATGTACTTGATGTAGCCCACTACATTCTACACCAACAGGTTAGAGATATCCTGACTGGTAGAAGGGACAGGTGTGGTGACAGTAGAACTTGAGACAGGTATTCCTTCTACTGACAGCCTGTGCTAACTTGCAAACCATTGCTCCTTGTGTTTCCGTTTTTGTTATCATGATGGCTGACCAGATTTGACATCATTATTGGCTGTTCAAAATCTCTTGCTTTTAAATATCTAATTAAGATCTCCCCAACTGCCACTTTATCAATAGGTTATATTTTTATTTATGTTTTATAAAAAGTCACATAAACTTAGTTGTCTGGGCCAGGTCTAGCTAGATAATCATTTTTTTCTACTGTACAATGTGTTTTATTTTAATTTTTAAAATTAACTTTAGTCATTTTTTACAGTCCAGTGGTTATCCCCTTCCTGGTCTGCCCTCTGACAGTTCCTCATCCCATTCCTCCCTCCCAACCTTCATCTCCAAGAGGATGTCCCCACCTCCCAACCCCAACTCACCTAACCAATTCCTGGACCCTCAAGTCTCTCAAGAGACTTCTCTCACTGAGACAAGACTAGGCAGTCCTCTGATGTATAAGTCGGGGGCCTCATATCAGCTAGTGTATACTGCTGGTTGGTGGCTCAGTGTCTGAGAGATCTTGGGGGTTCAGGTTAGTTGAGACTGCTGGGTTCCTATGGGGTTGCTTCCCTCCTCAGCTTCTAGCCTTTCCCTAGTTGAACCACAGAGGTCCCTGACTTCAGTCCAGTGGTTCCGTGTAGGTATTTGTATCAGCTGCTTGTTCAGTCTCTCAGAAGGCAGATATGCAAGGCTCCTGTCATGCATGTCCTTTTGGGTCTGAGTTATGTCACTCAGGATAAAATTTTCTAGTTCCATCCATCTGCCTGCAAAACTCATGATGTATTTTTAAATTGTATTGTTTCTGAAAGAGAAGATTTTATTATGTGCAGTAGCCAAGGTTTGAATATTCTTCTATTAACTCAAGACTCATCATATTACCTACTCTTTCCCATCCCAACCACCATCAGTATTAAATCTGTTCTATCACATTCATACAGGATTGGCTGTTTACCCAATGGCAAAGGTGCTGTCAATCTGAGTGAGTCTCTCCAAGGAGTTATCAGGTTCTCTGGAAGTTTACATTTGTGACTGTCCCAAAGTCATATTTATTGGTCCTGCCATGAAATCCTCCAATCCAGCCACATAGGGTTGCTTTAGTTTCAGCTTCTGGGCTCTCTCAGACCATGCCATACCATCATGGTTAACAAGGACAGAAAGGTGTAAGATAATTAGAGAAATGATCAAAATCAGCACTCTGCTAAGCAATTTTATATCTATCATTTCATTTACTCTTTGCCACAACCTTCCATGTTAGAAGCTTCTTTTGCAATTTAACATAAGAGACTCAGAGTCATTACAGCATTAGCTGGCATACCCAGAGTTACATAGAGACCTTCGCGCACAGCTAAAAGTACAGAGCTAGATAATAAACTGCTGCTTTGCTCTATTTAGATCTGGTCTTGCAAGGATGTCATTTTCCCCATTGCTCTTTGTCGGGTCCGAGGCTTCTTTTGCAGATGTCTGTCTCGCTTAACAAAGCCCAATTTGAGGTTGCTTTTCAAAACCTTAAGCAATCCTACTGTCCACAGTTAAGACAAGAGAATTTCGGCCTTCCTGTACCCGCCTTTGCCACTTCCTCCTCTCATTGAGCTTGGCAGAAAACAACCCTTTGTACTTAACCAGAAGTTCATTTTCGGTCCTTGAGAGTAAAAATTACTGTGCACCACAGCTTTGTGTGTGGAAGAGAGCTGAACAGAACTAGAAGTGGCCTGTAATTATGGCCTCAGCCAAAAAGCCAAAAGCCAAAAGCCATCAGGGGAAAACTGGCCGTGACTTGCTGAACCTAGTTATGTCCTAGGATACTTTTAGAATCTATTCATATTCTCTGAACTATGCTTCACATCGCTCTCTCTCGCTCTCTCTCTCTCTCTCCCTCTCTCTCTCTCTCTCTCTCTCTCTCTCTCTCTCTCTCTCTTTCTTTCTTTCTGTTTGTAATATCTACTTGGACTTCTTTCACGGATAAATTGATTTCCAAATACTTAGCTCACTTTTCCATCTTTTTATTCAAAGATGAACACTTAGCATTTTCTCTCTTGTAAACTCAAGAATAGAGAAGAGATGACCTGTCTGCCTATAAAACACAAAGACGCTGGAAGAATCAATCCTGCTGACTCTGCAGTGGGACATCTTTCCACATCACGCAGGGCCAATATCATCCTGGCCACTCTCTACTTCATCCAGGGCCAGCCAGCATCATACGGGTTCATTGTTTAGAAACAAAGTCCAATTTGAACACTCATATGCCTCTGTCTCTCCACTCATATATAAGCTCACAGATGCAAATACATTTACACATAGGCTCAACACACACACACACACACACACACACACACACACACACACACACACACACATTTTTCAAGACAGGGTTTCTCTGTATAACAAGCCTTGGCTATCCTGGACTCATTCTGCAGATCAGGCTAGCCTCAAATTTACAGAGACCTACCAAGTGATAGGATTAAAAGCATGTACCACCACTCCAGGCTAAATTTTAAGTTTTTATTACAGAGAATTCACATTCTTTTAAAGTTTTCTTTTGTTTTCAAAATTCCAAACAAGGCTTATTTATCCAATAACAAGTTGGTTTGCACGAATATAAATTCTACACCTCATCACCAGCTAAAATATATAACCAACAGTTCAGTTTGCATACAGTTCACACAATAATTACCAAAATA
Organism: Mus musculus; assembly: GCF_000001635.26. Classification (NCBI taxonomy): domain Eukaryota; kingdom Metazoa; phylum Chordata; class Mammalia; order Rodentia; family Muridae; genus Mus; species Mus musculus. Next base: position 98,741,538 of record NC_000071.6, read on the forward strand.
ACTTAGGAAGAGTTTGGCTGAGAGTAAACTCTCTTGCAGAGAACAGTTTAGTGGTATGAGATGAAGACAACCTTAGTTCATTTCCTAGGGGTGATTATAAACCTGTAGTAGTCTTTATCAGCATGGTTTTGAACATGTATCCTGTATCCATGTGAACTTACAACTTTTATTAGTGCCGCAGAGATGTCTGTCCCACAAAGCTCAAATGATCAAAGGGTCCTTGAGAGGGTAGGCAGCAGGAGAGCACCAAGGCTGTACTTCACAAATATGGCTAATCTTTAGTGACAGCATGTTGGTCCAGAGATATGTCCAACACATTAAAAGCACATGTGTCAGGGATTCTTTTCTTCTTCTGGCTTTACTTTTTGTTTGTGTTAAATTGTTATAGGCTACAAAGTTCAAAAGCCTATACCTCTTCTCTTAAAGTACATAGATGCATTTCACAGAACTGAGAGCTTCATCTTAAAGTGGATATTGCACTGCACTACGTTCACAGATAGCATAGAACTTTACATATGACATTCATATTTCCAGAATCTCAGTGAGAACACTGAAATAAAGTGATAAGAATGTGGGCAATGACCTAATTAATAACATTTATATGGTTCTATTTAAATGCCTAGAGAAAAGTTCTTTCTAAGGCTTAAGACAAGCATTACTTCTATTTTAAATAAAACATTCCTCTCAGTCTTTCTCTCGTGTTGCATGTGTGCACACATCTCCACCCTCCCTGGGGTTTAACTACTAAGAACACTACAAGGGTTCTAAGTAGCCCTGCGACCTCACAACCCTTTACTCAAAGCACCAGGCTTCACATTCTGTGCCACCAAACACAAGGAAAGTGAGGTTTCTTTTCTATGACTGCCCATTCCCTGAATGGCCTACCTGCCCGTACGGTTCCATGTCCCTATGCCCATCCTTTTCCTTTGCATCAGTCATGATGTGTCCATGCTCTGCTGTGAGCCACAGAGCACAGGGACAGCTATGACACTTAAGGCTTTAGGGTGACACATAGTGGTGTTTTGTCTTTAGAGATTCAAAGGGCCACAAGCTAAACTAAAAGTCACAGTGAGGACTCACTAAGTAGACAGTAGTCATGCAGATGAAGGAAGTCCTTCCATAGGAGATAGAACATAGACACTTTGCACGTGCCTTTACATGACCACATCTACTCTACTCTTGCACATGTCTCTACATGTACACATTAAGTCCTGAGTACACATACACATTCACTCCTTCACATGTCTATATGTAAACATCCATTCCTGCATACATTTCTACATGTGTACATCCAATTCTTCACATGTCTCTGCATGACCTTCCACTATGTACATATTTATTATGAAAATTTTAGTAAACCATGCCTTTATTTCTTTCCATCCATGTTCCATGTACAACAATTGACATGCACGAGCATTTAGCTTTCTTTTAGTGCTGGTATAGAAATGAATCTTCTTGTGTTATCAAGTTTCTTCTTGGTTTCAGTTTGTTATATCAATGAAAGATAGCAGCAATCGAGGACAAAGGAACTGTGTCTACAAGAACTTCTGCATCCAATGGCTAAACTACTTACAAACGAGTTCCATTTCTACCAATTAATAAAATTGGATGATACAACACACAATCAGCTCCTTTGAAAAGATATGATTTTATTTTCATGAATTACAAAATAGTTGTCACATGAAAATTTCATTTCAAAATCTGAATAATAACTTGTGAAACCAAATTCCCCTTAGGAATTTTGTTTTAGGGAAAAAAAAACCAACCAAACCAAAAAAAAAATAGGCAGCCTGTGCACTATTTTATATTTTACTTCCCTCTGCTTCTAGGAATAAAAACATTAGCCCTCTAAACAGACCTAAGTAATCCCATTCAAACACACAGCTATTGGTTTGGGTCCATGAGCCAACTCGAGGATAATGAAACAAAATCACTGCTCTGCAGTAGCTGCTTCTGCTTCTTTGTAGAGTCCGATCCATGCTAATGAGTCTCGTGCCCAGTCCCAAGAATATTGGAGCATCGTAGTTCCATCTAGCTATAGTTCTCCTGAGCATTGTCGACCGGAAATGATTAATATAACTCTTTGGTTGCATTCTCCAGACACTCTTAAACTTTTAAAGATGCAACAGAAAGTGGCTTGGTTGGTAAAATGGATGTTAAAATCCAATCCTGGCATATTTTTTTTTTCTTTTAATGGTCAGAATTTTAAACTTTCTTTTGACATATACTTGCATTTGCTTTTACTTTCATGTAATCATACTTTGAGAGTGTGAAACTGGACAGCCGTAAAGCCATGTCACTATGAGACATGAGAAAACCTTATACTTGGTAACGTGTGCATCCACTGCTGTGCCGTGACTTGATGATAGGGGATGAATGGCTTTTTATGGCTAAGAGTCTTCTTACCCATAGCGATTCAACCTTTCCCATCTCATCTTCCATCTTAAAATAAAGAAGGCCGTAAGCAAGCCCAAACAGTGGAAATGGAAATCATTTGGATGCTGAAATACTTTGTTACTAATCCCTAATCTCACACTGACTTTAATCCACCCATGGGGAGATCTTCAAAGTGTTTGGGGACCTTGTTAAGCACATGACTCTGATGTTGTCAAGAAAGTTCAGAAAATTACAAAAAGTGGAAAGAAATGGGGAAGAACAAGGCTAAGGAAAATGAAGATGAGATTCTGTTCAAAGAAGGAGAGGGAAGATGGAAGGTGAGTAAATTCTATAAAATACCTCAAAATTAATTAAATGAGTTAGACGACACAACAGAAAGGCATACTTACTGTTCCTCCAAAACCAAGGTAATAATATCAAATACCTTTTAAAAATTCATAATTCAGCTAAGTAGATTCATCCGGAAGAGCACAATAGATAGCAGTCACCTTAGCTCAGTAAGGACAGTTCCACTCTGTTAGTTCAGGATCAGAATGCCTAATCCTGCAATTTACCTGAACAGGAAAGAAAGACGCTGGATGTTTGGCTTCTGCCTTCCTTGAAACTGACTCCGTGTTGCTTCACACAGCATCCTGAGCAACTTGTGGGATGCATTGTCCTGAGCAACAAGGAAGGGAAACAAGATGAGGAAAGAACCCTCTTTGGCCAGCATTGCTCTCCAACACAGGAGAAACTATGAGAAGAGCTTTTCCTCCAGAAGGGAAGGAAGGCTGCAAAAGGAACCATTTACTCTGGTCCCTTCTTGGGGGCCGGTTTCTGTTCAGCCACATAGTGTGCTAAATAGCCAAAGTAACTTGTAAAAATATGCAAGAAAAGAGGCATGCATCCTCTTATAGCTGGCTCTGTGAAGGGCCAAGAAGTGGGAGTGGGTGGGTAGAGGAGCAGGGCAGGGGGAGGTTATAGGGAACTTCCAGAATAGCATTTGAAATGTAAATAAAGAAAATATCTAAAAAAAAAAAAAAAAAAAACCTGCAGAAAGAACTGAAAGACTCCCCGAAGAGGAACTAAAAGGAGTTAAGGAAGCCTTCCAATCTCACAGTGCTCTGCTCCCTAACAGGATGGTCTTACATAGCCACTGATTAACTACTGCTGGGGCAGGGTGTGTGTCCAAGTCAAGACACCTCCATAATATTTAGAGAAGATCACTGTTTCTTCACATGTGAAGGCAATAACACAAACATACAGAGAACATTAAGAATCAAGAAAATATGATACAATTGACTGAACAGCAAATTTCTAAGAGGCACCCTGACAGAGGAAGTTGGGATGACAGAGAAATAAAAATAATCATGTTGAAGATGCCTAGTGAACCGTGAAATCACAGACAACACAAAATCATAATATATATTAATGAATGAGCGTTCAAATATATATATATAGAAATGATATTTTTTTAAAGTTCAAACTAACATTTTGAAGCTGAAAAAAAACATGTTAAAGGTAACTCTTACAAATGAAAGGGAAGACTGATAATTACAAAATAATGGTACTGTTAAATATATAGAATTAGAGATGAATACTATTGTGTTGATGCCAAATCATTTAGAACATTATTATAGAATTTCAAAGGTAATGAAATCAACAGTACAAAGTTGTAAGTGTACTTTTGTTACAAGGCGCGTAGTTTTAAGTGTTGTAGCTGTCACCACAGTGACACAGTGGTATGCAGGAGCACGAATTAGCAGCACAGAGCTTTCCATATGATTGAAGTTAAATTCTTTTAATTGAAAAACAGACTATGGGTTCTTCATGTCAACCTCCTAGCAAACAAACATAAAGCTATGTAGAAAACAGATACAACAGAGAAGGAATTTGAGCACACCATTATAAACATAATAAAACCATATAATTATTAAAGACATCATAAAAAGGAAGAAAGAAACAAAATACTTAGGAAACAATAAATGACAACTCATGTATCAATAACTATTACATAAAACCACCATGGCTAATCAGGTAGTAAAGACTCTATCCAATGATAGGATGTCTATTAGAGGTTTGTTTAGGTTTAAGGATACATACTTGTCAAAAAGGAAGGATTTGAAAAACATGTACAGAAAAAGCAAACATCAAAAGATGTGAAGCAAGACAAAAACAAACAAACAAAACAGAACAAACAAACAATCAAAAACCAATTCGAACAGAACCTTGCTGTGTCACTTTCAACGTGGGCCAATCATTGAAACAGAATCAACATGAAGAGTAGACTGAACAGAGCTCCACCCCAAAGTAGTAAAATACACATTTTTTACCAAATGAATATAGAGCCTGCTCCAAAACACATCATATAAGTCAAAAAAAAAAAAAAAAAAAAAAGCTTCTCAAGAAATTAAGGAAACTAGGAAACTGAAATCATACCACAATTTTTCCAACCACAATAATATAAAATAGAAATCAATATGCACTTGAGAAAATTCATAAATATTTGGAAATTCAATTACATACTCTCAAAAAAACAAAACAAAACAAAACCACTCACCAGGGAAAAGATTAAATCAAAGGGGAAATAAAAATATCTTTGGACCCATGTGAATGGAACTTTCAGGGAAACCAAAACTTCAGGGCACTTAGGAAACAATCCAAACAAGTATAGTGTTAACACCTATGTCTTACTGTTACTCCTAAGAGTACAGTAAGAATAAATTAAGCCTGAAATTGGCATGAGGAAGAAAGTAACATCAACACATGGATAAGTTATACAGAAAACACAAGCAGCAGCTATTTTTTAATAAAATTTATGAGCCTTCACTAGAAAGGAGAAAAATTACAAATGACACTAAAAATGTGTCAGCTGATTCCACAGCAGTAGGAGTGATAAAGATGGACTAACATAAATAACTATACGCCAACAATTCTGATAGTTTAGATGTGAACGAGTTCTTATAGGCATCAGATTTGAAAGATGGGTTAAAGGAAATCTTAAATATATCAGTGACCAGTAAGGAGACTGAATCTGGAGTCAAAAGTTCCCAACAAAGCAAAGCTCAGGGCACAGGGCTGCTGCTGAAGTCTATCAAACATTAAAGAAGAATTGCTCTGTGCTCCTCGAGCTTTTCCAAAATTTTAAGCCAAAGGAACACCTCCAAATGCAGTTTATGAGTCCAGTATTCCTTTGATTCCAAGGCCAGGCAAGGACATCCATTGTAAGTAGACTACAGACAAATATCCCAGATGAGTACACATGCAAAATCCATCAATGAGACACTAGCATTTGGACTATAATGGCACCTCGGCAGGAGCATGCTCCACGATTAGGTGGATCTAATTGTGACAGTGCCTGGTTTCCAAGACTCAGATAAAAATGTAGTGCATTAGATTCATTCCAAGAGGAAAGGATAAAGGTCACACTAGCATATATATAATCAATCAATATATAATGAAATCACTTGACAAAACTCAAATTCCTTTTCACTGAAATTCTCAACAAATGGGTATAGAGAAAAGCATAAATAACATCACACTCAGAAGTGACAAACTGAAAGCTTTTCTTCAAAGTTCAAGTATTAGACAAGAATACTCACTCTTATCAACTCTGTTCAACACAGTATTAGAAATCTTAGCCAGAGAATAAGGGAAGGAAAAGAAATGTAGGAATCCAAATCACAGAGGAAGAAATAGTTTCTCTGCTGAAACGACATCATGGTAGATATGTGTTGTTTGACTGATCAGATGTGTTCATGTGGTATATGCATATGTGGTGGTTTGAATAGGTATGGCACTCATAGACTCACATGTTTGAATGTTTGCCTCATAGGGAATAGCACTATTAAGAGGTGTGGCCTTGTTGTAGGGGCTATGGTCTTATTGAAGGAAGTGTGTCAATGTGGAGACAGGCTTTGAGGTCATGTATGTTGAAGCTATACCTAGTGTGGCACACAGTCTCCTGCTGTAGCCTGCAGATCAAGATGTAGAACTTTCAGCTCCTCCAACACCATGTCTGCTTGAATCCCACCATGCTTCCTGCCATAATGATAATGGTCTGAACCTCTGAAACTGTAAGGCAGTCCAAATTAAATATTGCCCTTTATAAGGGTTGCCTTGATCATGGTTTCTCTTCACAGCAATAAAACCCTAACCGAGACAACATATTTTTACATGTTCATGTTCAGCAAGATATGAATGTGAATATATATCTGAAGGCAACATGTGGAAGTCAGGTGTATTGTGCTACTGATTTCCATAGTTTAATAAAATTTTCATTTTTAAAAATTAATCACATGTAAGTGTATGTATAGTTATGCACTTGTGAGTACAGTACCTGTGGAAACTAGAAGAGTATCTGTTGAGTTGGAGTGGCCGACAGCTGTAAGATGCTTCATGTGAGGGCTGGGAACAGAGCGGTAGTCCCATAAGAGAGGAATGCTAAGCTAACATTTCTTAAACCCCCAACCTAGTTTTTGAGATAAGGTTTTTCACTGAACTTGGAGCTTAACTATTTGGCTAGACTGGTTGGCCAGTAAGCCCTAGACACTCTCCAGTCTCAGCATCTCCTTTGCTGGGATTGTAGCCATGTGCCAGCACCCTGAGCTTTTGATTGAGAGCTAGGTGTCTAATCTCAGGTCCTCATGGTTGTGTGAGGGACTCTTCACTGAGTCTTCTCCCTAGTCCTCACCATGATCTTAGAAAATCCTCAAGACTCCACTAAAAATGCTTGAACTTACACATGAATGTAACGCACAAAAATTATTAGATATAAATAACAGCATATAAATCAGTTCCAAGTATATATACTAACAACAAATTATCTAAAGAATAAATTAAATAAAAGCTTTTACCAGAAGATAAAATACTTAGAAATAAATTTAACCAAAGAAATGGATAAACTTATAACTATACATTGTAAACTCTCAAACATTGGTGGAAGAAATTGAATAGAAACAGGAAAATGAAAATAATGTTCATTTGCTGAATAATTCATGTTTGTTAGGGTTATCAACACTATCTGTGTTTGCTGGGTTTCTGTTACTGTGATAAATATTCGAGATTATCAACTACAGAGAACAGGTTTATCTTGACTTCCAGTGTTGGAAGTTTCCTTGCCCATTCAAGCTTCTCTGTAGCTAGGCAATAAACTAGAACAAAGGCACATGGCAGGCTAAAGTTTCTACCTAATGTCTGAAACTTTGGAGAGAAAAAGCAAATGCGCAGGGAGAAGCAAATGCATGTGTGACTGTAGCTAGCTTGTGCTCAGCCTGATTTCTCCACTTCTGCACAGTTCAGGAACTCTTGCATAGGGTATGGTGCTGCCCAAAGTAGACTAGGTCTCCTCACATCAATTAACTCAGACAATCTTCTTAAGACATGCCCACAGGCGAACCCAATGTAAACAAACCATCACTGAGACTCCTCAGGGGGCTCAACACATGTTGGAGCTAGGAAAGACTCTAAAGAGGCAAAGCCATTTTAAATAAGAAGAACAAAGCTGTCCTTGGCACTAACTTCTTAATTGAGGAATATGTTTTATATACTCTTACATGTGAAGTTAAATATGTAAAACTATATGAACATAAAAATTAACCTAACAACACAGTCAAGTATACTGTAAAGACTTAGAATAAATGGAACAGAAGAGGAAGCTCAAGAAAACTTGTATATGTTTCAGATCAATTAATCTTCTATAAACATTGGGACACATGTGGAGAAAAGATCATTTCTTCAACAAATGTTTGTGCTGGATATACACATGCAGAAAAGAGAAATAAGGAATCTATCATGCAGAATTTATTTAAAAAAACCCAAATATATTCTATACAAATAGCCATCCTAAAGCTGCAAAAGTAGTAGGAGAAACATAAGAGGAACTTCCTGGCAACAGTCTTGGAAATGACAGAAACACAGGCATCAAAAGCAACAGTTGAGCAAGGGAACTGTACACAACCAAGACTCTGTACGACTAAGAAAACGGTCAACAGAGCCAAGAAGTAACAAGAGGATGGGAGACAGTATTGAAAGCAACGTGAGATTAGCATCTTACAAATACAAGGAACCTGAACAATGAACAAGACTCTTGATTCAAATATTATCAAGTCATCTGAACAGACATTAATCAAGAAAGATATACGAATGGCCTATGGATATATGAAAATGTGTTCAACATGTCTAATCATCAGAGAATGCAAATTAGAGCAGGAGAAGGCATCGCCTCCGGAGTTAGAATGACTACTGTAGCAGATATCCAATAAGTGTTTGCAAGCATCCGAGAAAAAGACAAACTGTTTAAGGTTTGCGAGACTTAAAATTGGTACAGCCATGATTGAGCAGGGTATGTAGCGTGCTTTACAAAACAAAATTAAGTGCTATGTGAGCCATCAGCTCTACCTCTGCGTGGTTTCTAAAGAAACTGAAATGACAGCTTAACAGAGATACCTTCATTCCTTTGTTCACTGTAGCATTCGTCACAGCGGTCAAGATATAGACCTTTGTGCACATGGGATGGAGAACAATTCTGTCTCGGAAGAAAAGGAAAATTTTGTCATTTAGAGCAACGTGGATGAAAGCAAATGACACAATGCCACGTGGCATAGCTAGACACACAAAGGAAAATGCAATGTGATGTGACTTTAAATATTAAAATTTAAAAAGTAAAGTTCATAGAACCGGGAAGTCCAGTGGTTGTTTCTAGGGGCTCATGGAAGGGGGAAATAGAGAAATGATGGCTGAAAAGCACACCGTCTCAGACCTGTGGGAAGAATATGTGAGATCTTACAGTTACAGTCAATGACACTGCACTCTGCTCAGTAACACTCTATTTGCTGCCTGAAATTTGTGAAGAAAGTTGGCCTTTGAATTCTCACTCAAAAAAAGTACATAGCAGCAGCTGTTCCATTCCTGAGGATGTTTCAGTCGCACCTTCTATGAATACCGTGTAAAATTTGCCCACAGTTTATCTTTCCTGAAGATGAGCGTGAGTCTTCTAGAGCATCCAGGAGGCAGCTGCCCAGAGCCCAAGGAGGAAGAGAGCAGAGTTAGCAAACAAAGCAGCAGATGGGTGAAGAATGGGGTTAAGGGACAGGGACTAGAAACCAGAATCTGTTCAAACACAAGAGACTGGGAAAGTGAGGAGGGGGGACTTTTTCTGCTAAGTCAGTAACTGTTTCTTCTAGCTAAGCACGCTCACACACCTGGCTGTTTGTGCTTGTTATGAATATTGCCTCTTTCATTTTACTCTATTTTCTTACACATTTCAGTTCACTAAAAACAAAATCAAGATAAATGGATAGATATGGTATACAATATTGATAATGTCAAATATAAATACTGATACCTGAAAATACAAATTATCATATGCTATTTTACCAGCCTATTGTTGTCTTTGAATAAAAACTGTAAACTTTGTAAACTATAAGTACTGATACATCACTTATTGACAAGTAACATATGAAATAACTATCTTTAAAATCATCAAAATGACTACATGGATGTTGTGGTTTTAAACTCATTTGAAAGGAAATAAGAGGAGAAATTAAGACACTAACTTCCAGTCATCATTTTGAAAAGAGTATGCTGGAATGACCAGTTCAAACCTGAATCAGTCATCTGTTTTCAGAGATTATACACAGAGAGAGCCTTCCATTTTTCTTAACAACATAGAGCCATGTCTGGTTTTGGGGTGGTAGGCTTCTTGACCCTCCATGCCAGAGCTTAGAAATATCTCAGCACATATGAAGCAAGTCAATCCTCAAAATCAAAAGGAGAAGTGAAAAATATCCAAGCACATCCCAGTAGAGAGTCGAAATTGAATGATCACCTTTTTCTACTGCTGAGATACTAACAAAATCTATCTTATGGCGTAATCTAACAAGTGCTGTGCCGTTTGGATGCTTTGTAACCTACAGAATTTATTTCACTTCAGAGCTGTAACACAATCATTCATAATGATAAAAAAATTCTTTATTCTAAAAAACGCTGTACTAAGGTATCTGAAAGATGTCCAGGCACACACATTAAGATCTGATTAATCATATGGGGAAGATACAGGACAGACTGCTGTCTGGGACAGATGAGTGGGAGTAAGAAAGAAAGCCACAGATTAGGAGGTAGCCGATGAAAAGAACAAAGAGGAGACAGGAGGCAGCCCTATCACCCCATCCCGACGAGTTCAAAATCAACCCTCTTGCTTTCCTCTCGCTCCCTTAGGAGTAACAGTTAACAGAGATGGTGCTGAAATGACAATGCCTTTGTCCTGCTATGTTATGATGTTTGTATTACGATATATTATATTATTTGACAAACTTGAATAAAGTAGGAGACAGATCAGTACTTGCCTGGTAAACAGGTTATCAAGATTAAAACCTGAATCAAGAGCCAGGTGCTCACCTTTAATCCCAGGACTCAAGAGCCAGAGGTAGGCAAATCTCTGTGAGTTCAAAACCAGCCTGGTCTACAAAGCTAGTTCTAGGACAGCCAAGACTACATTAACAAGAAATAATACTGACTTCACTGGGCTCGTGTGAGGCACTGTGGTATGGAATAGAAAAGAGAGTAAGAAAGCTAACCCAGTATAATATAATAACATCATTTCCCCTTCCCTGGGAAGACTCAGAAGGAAAGCATCACAGAAAACCACAACCAACCAGAAGGAAGAGTTGTTGAGCCCCACCCCAGCAGATCAATCTACAACACAACTCCTGCCCTTGAGGCTCAAGGAACATCATGGAAGAGGGGGCAGAAAGACTGAAAGCAACATGTGATCAGAGAGTGCGCTAAGAGGCCGTGTCTCCCAGTGATCTCAGAAGCTACACCCAGAAAGTGTCACTGAGAGAACTGCCTAAGCATAAGCTGAACAGACCAGCAACAGCAGTGATGCTAACACGGATCAGGAGGAAAGCCCTGGGGGAGGGCTAAGCCCTCAAAGAAGAACTGCAGGCAACAATGGGATGCTGAGAGTAGTTTCCAAAGAAGGCCTGTATTGATCACCAGCACCACACTTGATCTTGCCCAAAAGATCAGAATGAACCAGCGCCCCTCTGCCATCTCAGCACCAGTTAATTTTGAATAATTGTGTATTGTCAGAAAAGTAATGACTTTTTGTTTTATTGTCTCAAAAAAAAATCTTTTGTTTTGTTTAAAAGCAAGGCATGCCTGTGATGCCTTTGTGTCAGACTAATTCGAATAAGCAAAGCTGCTCCCTGGTTCTGTTTTATAGAGAAATTGGGGACATGTCAGTGTTTTTGTTGTGGTAGTTTGTTAGTTTGGTGGGTTGTTTTGTGGTGGTGATTTGGTTTGGTTTGGTTTTGTTTCCCTTCTTTTATTTTGAAATGTGTGTGGTGTTGTGAGTGTCTTAAAAAAAAAAAAAAAAAAGATGTATTAATCAGGAGACAGCCCTTTCCAGAGGAGGACAGACTGAGTTCACCTTCCACTTATTGGGTCTAGTTTAGAAAATTCTTCCTCACCTACTGCTCTCAGGAAAGAGTGTAGAAAAGCCCCAACTAGTAACAAACTCGTTGAAAGTTGCCTCTTCTCCCCCCCCCTCCTTGAGTAGATCTAGTGTCTGATGAAGCTCACGAATGCGATAGAAAATGCCCCACCCATCTTCCCTCCAGGATACAGGATTCATACAACTGGGTACTTAGTTGTCATTTGATGAATTGGGAAGGGGGAGTAGAATAATTTTAACTTTTTTCACCAATAAATGAAAGATAGTGTTGTACCTTTAAAAGAATACCAAAGCAAATGAGTTCCTAACTTAAAACTGTTCTTTTGCTCCATCAATCATTGTCTTACGTGATTAATGTAGATTCAATCATTGTCTTACGTGATTAATATGGATTTGCAGCTCCCCCTGTGGTGTTCCTAGACCCCAGCGAAGGACCTGGTCCATAGGGTTACTCAGTGGAGTGATGTTAGATGAATGCCTACAGGTGATTGCTACCTTTTCCCAGTGATGACTTTAAAGGCCTCCATTATTTAGAAGTGGGGGTATGGAGCCTTCTGGTAACATTATGAAGATTGAGCATGTTGTACTTGTGTGTGGGTATTTGTGTGTATGTTCACACACACACACACACACACACTCACACAAAGAGGCCATGCGTGGAGGACAAGGAGCGTATATGAGAGGATTGGGTAGAAGGAATGAGGAAATGATGGTAATTATAATCACAAAAATAAAAGAAAAAAATGAAAAAAATCTAGGAAAATGTGGGGGAGATACTTAGCAACATGGGGACGAGTCAGGGCTGTCCCCTGTGTTCTGCAGTGTTCATGAGGGGCTCTTGAGCAACTGGCTGAAACTTTCTCCTTCAATAAAAACAAGGCAAGAATGGGCACTCAACAAGTCAGTAGTATCAGGTTATTTGTTTGTTATTTGTTTCCAATTTTAAAAAAATGTTTAGGTGATCTCTTCTGCCTTCTCTGAGTCCTGATTCGTTAGCCCAGGACCAACACTTCCTCTTGTCTCAATTCTCTGTATATGCATTCCTTTTGCATATAGAGAACATGGAGTGCACCTTGGCAGATGGTCAAACATGGTTTTGCACTATGATAAGCTTATCTTCAAATATCCAGACTTGGGGGGTGGGGGTGGGGGGGCGGGTATTTTAAACACTGTGAAATCCCAGTGACGTTGTATGTGAGAAACGTTTATAATAAAACCATGTTCCAAAATTTCTGTTAAGATAAGTCAGTTTTAAAGGCATTGCTTTCATTCGTGACGACTTCTAAAGGTCTTCATTCCCTGAGCACGAGGGGAGGTATACAAGCTTGATTAAAGTAGCAGGATGCTCTCCGGCTGCAGTGGGAAAAGATGCTCATTTTGCTGGAAATGTCTATAATTTCAAGAATCTGATTATGTCTTGTCTGGTTCACCAAAGAGAGAAGTGAATACAGAAAAGGAGCTAGCCTTCAGATAAACTCTTAGCTTGATGCTGAGCAGGGACCATCCTTAATTCCTGCTCCTGACCTCAGGCTGGCAGGCCAGTTTTCACTACTCCTTTTTAAAATGCTGATACATCTCTTCAACCTTAGTTGTATATTTGTGTGTACGTACATGTGTGTGTGTGTTCACATATGTGTATGTGCCTGTAGATACCAGAATAGGTTGTCAGAGCCTCTGGTGCTGAAGCCACAGATGGTCGTGAGCCACTGACGTGGGGGCTGGGAATTGAACTCGTCCTTTGCAGGTTCGGCAAGCACTCTAAACTTCTTAGCATTCTTTCCAGCTCCTTGAACCGTCTGAAAAATAAATAGTTAATTATAATTCTAGGGATCATCACTGTCGATGATTAGCAACAATATTCTTAGTGTTTTAAGAAAACCTGACAGTGATTTTGCTGTGACTTTCCCTGGCCAAGGGGGCTGTGAGAAATGCAGGGTTCTCCCCCAGCGACCTGGCCAGAAGCCTGAGGACTTCCGCCCACACCTCGTTGCTGCTCGGGAGGACTGCTTCCCCTCGGTGCCCACTGGTATGCCTTAAGGCAAAGGGTATATTCTTGAAGTCTGCCATCGTGCTTTTATCTTAAGATTTATAGGCTAATGTGAAGTGATTTCAAACATAGCTCAGAGAATCTAAAGTGTCCTGTTCTTCAGAGACTGAATTTCTCTGCTCTTGCCAATTCCTCTGCTGATCTCCTCATGATCCCAGACACTCACTAAGTTAGAAAATGCACAGGGAACGTATTATTGTGGACAATATGTCTGTGAAATGGTAACTTGATTTCAGGTAGTAGATAAATCCTGCATGCGTCAGAGAAGCGAGAGTGAGCGTGCCAATCAAAGGCCCTGACGCACGACAGTTTTACCGATTGCATGGTCCAGTGGCGCTTAGGTCACCATGCCTTGGGAAAGTCTCTGCCTGGGTTGAAGTTTTGTCTTATGTGGTACAAGCAGGCAATTTTGTTATATCTCACTTTTCTCTCAAGTTTAAAAGTACAAAACCTGTAATCTGTTACTTAAATATCTATAGTATTGGTCATACATTACAATTCAGATCGATCTCACTGGTTGAAACTGGGTTTCTCCCCACTGCTTAATTACTTATAATTAATTGCATTTGGTTTGATCTTCATAAGACTTCAGTGAATTCCTGGGGCCTCACATCCTTACAATGAAAAAGAGCTTATTCTTTTAAAAGAGATGTGTTAATATATTTATTTATCTTCTGGCCTCAACACTAAATTAAAATTTGTAATGTGGCTGTAGGATCAAATTTAACAGTAAATCTACAGTTAACTGATCTAAATAAATGTTAAAAACCAATATATTATATTAATACCTAAATAATTTCAAGTGAATAACCTACTGTCCCATAATATATTTAAACTCTGAATCTGATAGGCAGTGTATGTCTTTTTGGTTCTCAAGTATACATTCAGCATTTTTTTATTGTTTTTCTTTTAAAAATCATAAATTGATAAGCTGCAAGAATATGATTATAAGAAATGTTTCACAAAAACTATATATATATGTATATATATATGTGTATATATATGTATGTATATATATATATATATACATCATACATACTATTCTCAAATCATTTGTTTATGGATAAGAACTTGAAGTCAGTTGAGTAAAATGAAACATAAAAGACCCCTTGCTTTCCATATTCCTTTTATATTTGACCTGCTCACTTTTCAGACTTCCTGCCCCAGGTTTTTCCATGTTTCTCTGTCCTCCCTTTTCTTAACTTATTAATAACATCAATTTAATTTGATTCCTAAATGGGCTTATATCAAGTATTAGGTAACAGCATTGATTAAGAGAGTAAAAAAAATATATAAAGCTAACTTTTATTACAAAAATGAGTTTTCTATAGATTTGGAACCAGGTATTTCTTCCAAATGGAGGTGGGCTTTGTTAACATGATTTCTTCTATTAATTTGTCTGTATGCTAAAAGAGAATTTAAATTGAATGTGTTCATCATCGAAATTAATATCAGGCTTAAGTTATTAGGAAAAGTCTGGCTCCAATAAAATCCCGGTCAACTCCATAAATTTCATGGCGACTTTCATGCCGTGCTAAAGCCTATAACATAGGTCTCTGAAGCCGTACCACATACCAGAGAAAGGAATCAGTTCTGTGAGGTTCAGACCACATTATCAGATGCATGTGTGAGAGGGAAAATGCGTTACAGAAAAAGGGAAAGAAACTTGTACCTCTGAAATATCTGTGTCTGTTTACTTGCTTCATAATATGCGATAACAAAGGATGACTTGGCCTTTGACTCAGAGCACAGGTTCAGAAGCAAAATTAGAAATTACTGCCAAAGCACGCACACACACACACACACACACACACACACACACACACACACACTCACACACACACGCACACACACACACACACACACACACACACACACACACACACACACACACACACACACACACACACACACACACACACACACACACACACACACACACACACACACACACACACACACACACACACACACACACACACACACACACACACACACACACACACACACACACACACACACACACACACACACACACACACACACACACACACACACACGCACGCACACACACACACACTCACACACACACGCACACACACACACACACACACACACACACACAGCCTACAGATGCTGACCTTATACTTATAGAATACACAGCATCTACTTCTTAAAAAGCATTTGATTAATTCTCTAAGGTGAATCCTTACAAAGTACTCAGTTGGATCTCTAGAAGAAACATTTGATTCTTGAGACAGTGGCATATTTTTATTAGGTATTTTCCTCATTTACATTTCCAATGCTATCCAAAAAGTCCCCAATACACTCCCCCCTCCACTTCCTTACCCACCCATTCCCATTTTTTTGGCCCTGGCGTTCCCCTGTACTGGGGCATATAAAGTTTGCGTGTCCAATGGGCCTCTCTTTCCAGTGATGGCCGACTAGGCCATCTTTTGATATATATGCAGCTAGAGTCAAGAGCTCCGGGGTACTGGTTAGTTCATATTGTTGTTCCACCTATAGGGTTGCAGATCTCTTTAGCTCCTTGGATACTTTCTCTAGCTCCTCCATTGGGGGCCCTGTGATCCATCCAATAGCTGACTGTGAGCATCCACTTCTGTGTTTGCTAGGCCCCGGCATAGTCTCACAAGAGACATCTATATCACGGTCCTTGCAACAAACGCTTGCTAGTGTATGCAATGGTGTCATCGTTTGGAGGCTAATTATGGGATGGATCTCTGGATATGGCAATCTCTAGATGGTCCATCCTTTTGTCTCCGCTCCAGACTTTGTCTCTGTAACTCCTTCCATGGGTGATTGTTTCCAATTCTAAGAAGGGGCAAAGTGTCCACACTTTGGTCTTCCTTCTTCTTCAGTTTCATGTGTTTTGCAAATTATACCTTATATCTCGCTATACTAAGTTTCTGGGCTAATATCCACTTATCAGTGAGTACATATCATTTGAGTTCTTTTGTGATTGTTTTACCTCACTCAGGATGATGCCCTCCAGGTCCAACCATTTGCCTAGGAATTTCATAAATTCATTTTTTAATAGCTGAGTAGTACTCCATTGTGTAGATGTACCACATTTTCTGTATCCATTCCTCTGTTGAGGGGCATCTGGGTTCTTTCCAGCTTCTGGCTATTATAAATAAGGCTGCTATGAACATAGCGGAGCATGTGTCCTTCTACAGGTTGGAACATCTTCTGGATATATGCCCAGGAGAGGTATTGCGGGATCCTCCAATAGTACTATGTCCAATTTTCTGAGGAACCACCAGACTGATTTCCAGAGTGGTTGTACAAGCTTTCAATCCCACCAACAATGGAGGAGTGTTCCTCTTTTTCCACATTCTCAACAGCATATGCTGTCACCTGAATTTTTGATCTTAGCCATTCTGACTGGTGTGAGATGGAATCTCAGGGTTGTTTTGATTTGCATTTCCCTGATGATTAAGGATGTTGAACATTTTTTCAGGTGCTTCTCAGCCATTCGGTATTCCTTGGGTGAGAGTTCTTTGTTTAGCTCTGAGCCCCATCTTGTAAGGTGCTTATTTGATTTTCTGGAGTCTACCCTCTTGAGTTCTTTATATATATTGGATATTAGTCCCCTATCTGATTTAAGATAGGTAAAGATCCTTTCCCAATCTGTTGGTGGCCTTTTTGTCTTATTGACAGTGTCTTTTGCCTTGCAGAAGCTTTGCAGTTTCATGAGGTCCCATTTGTCAATCCACAATCTTACAGCACAAGCCATTGCTGTTCTATTCAGGAATTTTTCCCCTGTGCCCATATCTTCAAGGCTTTTCCCCACTTTCTCCTCTATAAGTTTCAGTGTCTCTGGTTTTATGTGAAGTTCCTTGATCCACTTAGATTTGATCTTAGTACAAGGAGATAGGAATGGATCGATTCACATTCTTCTACATGATAACAACCAGTTGTGCCAGCACCATTTGTTGAAAATTCTGTCTTTCTTCCACTGGATGGTTTTAGCTTTCTTGTCGAAGATCAAGTGACCATAGGTGTGTGGGTTCATTTCTGGGTCTTCAATTCTATTCCATTGGTCTACTTGTCTTTCACTATACCAGTACCATGCAGTTTTTATCATAATCGCTCTGTAGTAAAGCTTTAGGTCAGGCATGGTGATTCCACCAGAGGTTCTTTTATCCTTGAGAAGAGAGACAGAGAGAGAGACAGAGAGTGAGAATGCATGTGTGAAATACATTCTTCTCTTATCATAATTCATTTTTATTCACATTACATCCCCATCACAGTCCTTGTCTCTCTTCTCCCCCTCTCCCACACTTACAAATCCTTCCCCTTATTACTCCTCCCCTTTTTCTCAGGCACCCACCATCCTAGGATATCTAATTCCAGCAGGGATAATACATCCGCTCTCACTGAGACCCAACCAGGCAGTCTATGTAGTGGCAGGGGATCCAATGGCAAGCAACAGAGTCAGAGAGCTTTCACTCCAATTGTTAGGGGACCCAAGGGAAGACAAAACTGTAAGTCTGCTATAAACATGGCAGTGGCTAGGTCCAGCTCCTGCATTCTCTTCGGTTGGTGGTTCAGATTTCCTATCCTCAGCCTTACTATGATTGACAATTTGGTCCAGCCTATTTGCATCTTAGTTTTGATGTATGCTTACAAGCATCTCGAACTTCAGACCACTAAGTGTTGATAATAGCAATGCTACAGTTGCTGCTAGAAATCTCTGCAAGATAATATTGACCCAACTGAGAACCATGGATGTAGCAATGTATTACTATTAGATTAGCATCCATTTTCCTCATGATAAGTGTCAGCCTGCGTCTTCCAGTGAGGTTAGATACAGACCCATCCAGCTGTCTGATCGGCACTTAACATTTAGCAGTTTGTATCCTTCAGTGAGTTTGACAGCTTACCTGATTTCTAAGGCAGAATCACCCACAGCATTCCCTCCTCACTTTGCAATCCATAGAATGTGTATTGCTGTCTCATTCATGCTTGCTCCATGTAGCTGAGCTCTAATAGATTTATTGTATTCTCAATGAACAAACTTTGAATTTTTTTCACAGTACTGGTTCTAGGACCCCTCCCCTACTCACATGCCTCAGTTCACTCTGGTTCTGGGACACCCGTTGCGCATGTGTCAGCTCACTCCCTGCTACTCCCCTGCTTTTGTAATTGTTTCTATTTACATGCATCTGAGTTCCCTGACATTTTTCTTTCTGTAATACGTAATGCATTAATCCAATGAATATACACTTGTATTTCAGGTGCTATATTTCTTCTTTCACATCTCAT
This sequence comes from Mus musculus, assembly GCF_000001635.26. Classification (NCBI taxonomy): domain Eukaryota; kingdom Metazoa; phylum Chordata; class Mammalia; order Rodentia; family Muridae; genus Mus; species Mus musculus. The sequence goes on from NC_000071.6 coordinate 98,760,707, forward strand.
TTGATCTTTTCATGTCTGCTAGGCTATCTCTTTAAAGGTATACCTTTTTACTGTATTAATAAAAAACAGACACAGATGGCAAAGCACTAAGAATGGCAGGCACATGGTAAACAGCCAACATGTATCGTATGGATACACAGTAATTAATGCTTTCTTCCAGGTACATATCCCACTTTCTTTGTGTGGAGTATTTACTGGATGCATTATAGACTGTACATCGTTCCTACACAGTAATGAGTAGTATTCTTAAAGAATTTGGAGGGTTCTTTGTACTAAAATGCAGTTAACTAAGTGAGTCAAGTTCCTCTGACACCTTTTAATGCTACATTAAGTGAGTCCAAAGCAACCTTCAGTGTAGGCCAAGCTCATTCCTGTTCCTTTCCCCAGTAGCCCATGTATGGTGAAGTCTTTGTGATTGGCGGGTGGAAACTTGAACTATTGTTCACCCAGCACAAGTGCCTGTAAGTCTTTTTTTTTTTTTTTTTAAATTTAGTCATAGTGCATTCCAGAGAATCATAAATGAAAATAAAATAGGTTTTCTGGGATTGCATAAGTGGCATAAGTTATAAAAGACATTGGAAGTCAAGAAAATTGCAGTGTTATAATCTGATTCATGAGTACAGACAGAAGTATTATTTACTTAGAAGGTGAGTGATTGAATACATGAATAAAATCTGAAACACAGTGATTTATTCCACTTATTCTAAAAGAAAAAAATCTAGAAAGAAGAAGTCAACCAAGACTTTGATGAAGCAATCTAGAAGTTAGCCAGTAGGGAAAGCCTAGAGCTAGCTGCAGGAAGAGGGAAAAGTCACTATAGATGATATTGGGAGGGAAAAAAAAATATGTTGGCAGGCTGGATGGGATGATACTAGAGGTGGAGAGGAAAAATATAAGAAGACTACAGGATTTCTGGGTTATGTAATTACAAAAGCAATGGAGAGAAAATCCAAGCTTACCTCCAAATATAATGAGTAAGTTGGATTTAAATTCTGTGATAGAGAAGGCACATCCATGTGTCCTGACTGGGAGATACCACACTCTTTCACGGAAAGCGCACTTGAGCAGGGGATTTAAATCCAAGGGACACACATGATCAACGAGACTGAGTTTATCTGGTTTTCAAATACCAGCCTCATGTCAATCAAACATGAATAATGGAAAAACAAGTAACGACATTGTCTGTTTTCCATTTTATATGTCTTTTGGTTTCTAGATTTAGAAAGGAATGAGAAATATCATAGTAATGCAAAGGGGGTGGTTCCTCTGCACAGCTCCTTATATAAGCATTGAAGCCTCCCAGGACGGTTGTGCTTGAGGGAACTCCAGCCCATATTCTTTACCAGAGCCTTGGCTACTCTTCAGATAAACAGCCTCCAAATAGTTCACTAGTCACCCCGGCCGTTGCCAGGCTAAGGCTTTCATTTCCTCTCCGTGGCACTTTTCCCAAAGTATCTGAGCCTTTTGTGTTTTGAGGAAAGTTTTCATAAAGCAAAAATATGCCCCCAAAGCACAACAGATTGTTATTTTGTTCATTTTATTGAACTGCCAGCTGCCAACTACATCTCTCTGTCCTTTATTCTCTACCGTTTGCCAGAGTCGAAAACTGTTTAATGCCACCGCTCAAAATTAATCATAAGACAAAGGCATAAATGGACGTTCTAGGGCATGTGAGAAGAAAGCACCTACCGCTTTGCTGTGCAGATGTAGACGTCGCTGCTCTGAAATGAAGCAATAACCTTTCCAGTTATTGGCCCAGAACTGGAACAAATTTCTTAACATTCTATTCACTGCTACTTGCAGTGCCGTTAGCTCAGCTCCTTTGTGAGCATTTCAAAATCCTCTTAAGACAGTTTGATGCCAACCAAGCATGGTTTTGCTGGTTTGTTCACCCTGCCGGTATCTTATGCTATCTTGGTTTTCTATTACATTCACGATGCAGCTGTAACCCTGGTTAAACTCCAATTGGCCGACAAAGATTCAGTTGATTTCACAACACATTGAAAACAAGCATTTTGCTTATATCTTTTTTGTTACTACATGCCTTGACTATGATTATGAGATAAACTTCTAGTTTCCATGGCTACAAATAACAACAAAGTAGGTTTTTTTTCCCCCAACATCAACTAATGGAGAAAAGTTGACAAATAAATACATCCTGGTTTATAGCTAGTTATGTAGAACTATTTATTATAAACTCCACAGTTTTTTTTTTAAAAATTTAAATGTTTACATTTATATTTTAATTCCAGAGTTTGTAAGGTGGCTACTAGAAGCACACATTTTCTCAACAATATTATGTTATTTATAGTTTTACAATTTGAGTGTATATATGTATGTGTGTGTGCAGTCTCTTAAGAAAAATTATCTTATATTCGTAATGGTGATTTATGTATTTTTACATTTTAATTATGTTTATTATTTTATTTACTATTATTATTACTACTACTACTACTATTATTACTTTGTGTGTGGGTGTAGGGTGTGGTTGCATTATGTTGGGTATGTGTGAGGGGAGTCGGAGGACAACTTGCAGGAGGCAATTCTTTGCCTCCACTATGTGGGTCATAGGAATTGAATTCAGATCATTAAACTTGGCACCAACTGAGCTACAAAACCAGTGCTTTAAAATATTTTGAATGGTGTAATATTTGTTTCAATAACAACCTTTCTCCAACTCCAATGGTAAGCTCAGATGCAGTCTGCACGATACAAGCCCCAGTGGATAAAGACAGGCTTGTGTATGGGATGGGAGGGGGATGTTGATAACTTGCATTGACGTTGGACATGTCAGTAGCAGATGCTGTCTGTATCAGGGGAAATTTGAGTCCAGGGAACTAGTTTTCTGTTTTTCTTTTCAAACTTCATGAAGACGTATTGATTTTACATGTTAGTGGAGTTCATGGTAGGTTTCCCTATATACATTCGTGTGTGTGTGTGTGTGTGTGTGTGTGTGTGTGTGTGTGTGTGTGTGTGTGTTTATATATACCAATAAGCCCTTCTTCATTCATCACCAGTGCCCAGCCCAGTCCCTAGAAATCATGGCTCTATCTTCAGTATGACTTTGCTTTTATACCACACACAGGATGGAGGTCATGTGATATTTTTCTTTCTGTGCTGCATTTATTTCTGTAACATGCGGTTCCCCAGTTGTTTTAGGGTTTTATCTTTGTTTATGGCTATGTGCTCCACGGTGCTATACTTTCCTTGTTTGCATACCTGGTGGTGAGCCATTAGGCTAGTTCCCTACTTTTGCTCTTGTGACTAGCACCCCAGTAGACCTGAGCATGCAGGTACGGCTTCTCTGAGTTCATTTTCTCTGAATGCCTACCCAGTGGTCAGCTAGCTGGATCATGTGGACATCCCTACTTTTTACTTATTAAGAACAGCCATGTTGTTCTCTGCTGTCAGGATTCACCTATAGAGAAGTTAAACTCAAGTTCTGTAGGTTGTGACAGGAGCTGAGATGTCCAGAAGTAACAAGTCCCCTTTCTCTCCAGAGCAAGGTAAGTAATGATGCTCCCACGGAAGAGCGTGTTTAACTGTTAGCTCTAACCTTTATGAGTAAAAGCCAGCGATTGTCAGTATTTTCCAAAGTTTGGTGCTGAACCCACAACACTGAGCACTTGAATTGATTTTCTTGTTACTATTTCAGTAAATGCGCATTTAGTTCTTAATAGTGGTTCCAAAGCAGGCTTTAAGTTGGGCAAATTACAAAACTGAACACTCCTCCATAGAATGGTTTCCAGATCCTACAATTCAGGTCCTAATCCAACACATTATATCAGTATTTTAGCCTCCATATGTTTTAATAACCATGTAGAATTACCATGCAACCCTTTAATTCAACTTATTGGACAAATGTGGTATGCAAAGTTCAAGAATGTAGCCTCTGGTCACAATCATGTCTACGGCATAAATGCAGTCATCTACACACTATAATTCCCGTTGATGGAATTTTCTATTACAGTTTCAGGCTATTTTAATGTTTCCCATTTTCGACTCTAGTTTGAGATCCTCAGGTAACATTGAATTATCCTTTACTTGAGCTTAAATGGCTCTTTCACTTTCCAAGCTACATAAGAGTCTGTTTTTCTTCTAAGTCCATGACTCACACATTCAATATGTCTAGATCATTTTATAATGAGATGAACATCATTTTCTCTTGTTTTTGTCCAGATTTATCTGCCCCACATAGAATCAGACATTGATTCCATTCAAGTAAGGTCTGATACATGTCTGTTAACTCCAGTTTTACATTAAATATGAATTATTGTGGAGATCACCACAGAGAACATACCAAAAGCTAGTCATAGTTCTTGCCCGAACCCAAGTGTCTGGATACACACCTCAAATCCTTTGCACAGGCAAGGTTTCAGTATGCCCTCATACATGAGGACTTACAGGGCTACCCTATATAGCTCTACAATATACATCTCAAAAATAGCATATGTTTATAGAACCTGACATCTCATTTTTATTGCTTGTAAAATGGTGGACTCTTTAAACCTCCTTTATGCAGAATGCTGCTTTCTCGCTGAAGCTACTTCTACCCTTACTGTGTCCCCTTTCAAATGTAAGAAACAAGGCAAGTAACCCCAGTTAAAACTCCTCCCTAACAAATAGGAAAGATGAAGATTGGGCAATAGCCATCGGACTGATGTGAGAGTGGACTTCCAGCTTGTCATTCAGACAAGTCCCCTACCTTCTCTTCACTGAGTACATGTCAGGTCCTTCTCAGCATGGAAGTCTTTCTGGAATGAGTCAAACTGAACATTGGAGCTCAAGTTAAACAAAGCATGGGACTGGTATATAGGGCATGGACTTGTGTCAGCATGTCTTGCCTCCTTTTTCATATCACACAAGGGCTCAATTCTTCAGAGATGCCTCCTCCAGACATCAACCGTTGGTCCCCTGGGCCTTCTAGATTACACAGTGTGAATATTCACTCTCCTATTTCTATCCCTTTTCCAATTCTAATTCTCCAATTGAATCCCTTGACATGTCCTGTGCTCCATCTAGCCACCTTCTGATACAAATTAATAATGGCTCAACCTACAGTTTCTTTTGACTCTTCAAGTGGGAAATCCAGAAGTTCCCTGGATGAAGATAACTTCATGGCAGGAAGAAGTGAGCTTTGATTAGTTGCCACTACCATGAAGGGACATAGATGAGTGGAGGCGGTGTTAAAAAAAAAGGATTTAGATGAGTTTAAAACATGAGTAGAGATTTCCATGTTTTGTTATGACTGATTTTATATCTGCACCAAAATTGAACCAAATTTGCCATGTGAAAATATTTTCCTACTGATATTCCTTAATAGTCCTTATGAAAAATGAACATTTTCATATTAATTTATTCTATTCTTTTATAAACTAAGAATCATTTTATAATTGGTCAAATGCATGTGTTCCCTTAAGGTCTGAATTTTGGTGAAGATGTTTTTCCTTTACTATTTGACAAAGACAAGAAACAGCTCCAAGAAACAGCCTGGTTATTAAATTTTTTTAACTCTCCCTCCTATTCTCTCTTTATCTTTTTGTTTTTTGAGAATAAAGCCAGGCCTTGTATATGCTAGACAATTATTTCACTGCTTATCTATACCTCTGCCATTTTATTTTATTTTATTTTATTTTATTTTATTTTATTGAGATAAAGTCTTACCGTAAGCTCAAGCTAGCCTTGAACATGCATAGACCAGGCAGGCCTTGAACTCTTATATCTTCCTGCCAGTAAATTCAGAGTACTGTGACTATAGGCCTGCTCTACCTTGCCTAGCTCTGATTATCACGTTCTTAATCCCTAAAAGTTTCAAGGGAAACAGTTAGCATGTCCTCCCACACAGATTTACTTCTTGTTTTAATTCTCAGTCACGACTGCACTGTTTCTTGAGCACAGTATTAAGTAATCTGAAAGACAAGAAATAAGATGTAACTCCCTCCTTTAAGGAGCACATTATTTTGAAGAAAGCGAGACTTGGACAATTATAAGCTGATTAGAAGATTCAATGTGATAGATATACCCAGGTTGTTTCCAAGTGTAAAAAAGAACATGGAACTGCTGTAGGGATAGGCCAGAGTTCCTAGATTAGCAAAGCTAATTTCTAAAGAATGCATAGACATTTCCAGGCACGGAAGACAGGGGTGTGGTGTTTAGGCAGAAGGAGCAGTGTGAACAGCAACATAAACCTGAAAAACAGCTGCATGAAGGGAAATATTAGCAATTTGGGGTTACCACAGCATCAATTTTAAACTTGGAGCAAGAAGACAGGAAAGGCCATGAAAGCTAAATGACAAGCCTCGAATGCATGCTATAGGTGCCAGTGAGTCCCTGAGAGGAATTTGTGTCAAGGAGTGAGATGGCTGAATTTATATGTGAGAAACATCCCTGAGGGCTGGGTGCAAGGTGGGTCCAGCAGATAGAAATCAGGAGGCAAGGAGACATACAAACACTGCTGCCGAGGGTGGATGAGGGCCGCAGCAGATGCGCGAGGGGCAGTGCAAGCGATTGAAAGCAGGGCTGAGCGGGTGAGCAGGCACAAGTGGATGGCTGACGGGCTCTAAGTCTAAGACTGCCGTTTCTCAATGATCAGAACTGACCATCATTAAAGGTGAGATGGCACACTCAGAGGAAGACCCAGGGCTTGGTTTGGGACATGTCACAAAGCTGTGTACACAACTTGTGTTGCTGCTCTTCTTGCTGATGCGGTTACTCTGTTCTTTGGTTCTGAAGAATAGCTGTGTTTATCATTTCCTACATATATGGATTCTGCATAGTTTTCTAAGATGTACAGTTGACAGAAACAATTAAGACCTGAGATCTCCAGCACCCACAGAAGTCAGGCATGGCTGCACACACACACACACACACACACGCACACGCACAGGCACATGCACACATGCACACATGCACACATGCACACATGCACACATATACATACTTGTACCATTGTGGAGACCAGCAGATCTTGAGAGTTCACTGGCCAGCAAACCTAGCCAAAATGGAAAGCTTTGAATTCATTAAGAGGTCTTGTCTCAAGGCAGTAAGGCTTAGAGACACGAAAGAAAATATCCTGCGATGGCCTTCACAAACACAGGCATATGCATGCACAGCTGCACACACACACACACACTCTCTCTCTCTCTCTCTCTCTCTCTCTCTCTCTCTCTCTCTCTCTCTCTCTCTCATACACACACACACAAAGAGAAAGAGAAAGAGAGAGCAAATAACTCACTGCTCACTACTTACAGAGAGTTCATATCAGTCCTTTCTGCCTAAGAGAAAACCTTAAGAGATGCCAAAGTATCTGCCCTTTATACTTTAAGATTTTTCATATAAACCTAAAAAAGCATTTCAAATTTAGATATATCAAGACATGAGAAAACAAGCTTCTGTTTTCTTCAGTTCAAAGAAAAGAAACACACTTTCTGGACTGAAAATGATGCCCCCAGATCCATGCATTGTCCAAGTGCCCACTGTGGTCTTCACCGTCCACAGACCTTTTGAACTGCACATGTCTATAACCATGCTCTTTCTCTTTCTCTGAGACATCTCTGGCTGAGTTTCCTATATAGTTGATGACGGGTCTGTTTGCTGAGAGTTTGAGTCTTGAGGAAACTATGGTAACTACAGGAGAATATGAAGAATAAAAACAAACATTGACTCATTCCTGCTGTCCCAACTCAAGATCTTCAAATGTTAAAAGGACTAAAATGTTCAAGACATAAACCAAATAAAAATATAAAAAGTTTTACAAATATCTTAAGGTATTATAAATGTAAATATCATCTTTGGGTATATTTACACACAGAGACACATATATACACACATAAAAATTTGTACATGTCTGTGTATATGTAAATTCACTTCCACATTTATCTATAAGATAGAAAGTTGGCTCCAGGGTGAAATTACACTCACTCAGACAGTGACATTAGATCTAATGTATGCTATGTGATCAGTAGTCAGCTTTCTATCTAAAGGCATGAACTGTAAAACATCTGCATTTGGACTTCAGTTCCTTCAAAGGGGCAAACTACTAGCTCCACGGGGACTTCTTGCTTACTTCAGACTTTGCTTTGAAAGACAACTAAGACAACAGTCCATTCACAACCATCTATGCTGGCTTGTAAACTGGTATTGTCATTTGTCAGACCTTGTTCAGGCACTGGTAGAATGTATAATCTTTTTTTTTCAAATAATCTTCAAGTTTAAAAACCTAATCACTTTGAGATCCTTTAATAATTAGCAAAATTAATGCTCATTTAAAATTATTTATTGCTATTATTTTAAACTCTGTGACCTATCTGAAGTTGTTCTCTCATACTGTTGAAAGTTTGAAGTCACTAAAACATGTTTAAATTATTGTATAGGATAATTTTATATAAGAAGAGTATTATGCATAAATGTTCACTTATTACTTGTCTTTTACTTACAAGTAGTCTTGACCAAAATGGTTTAGTTGTTATGAAGTTTTATCTTTCTCTTTAAAATTTTCATTGGTTTGGAATCCAATGTGTGAATACTTATAAATCATTTATGTATATCATCATATTACTTCCCAAAGCAATACGTTGTACTCAGTAAGCATAGTAACTTTCCCTTTGGCTTCATGTGGAGCTCAGATAATATCCATCTGCTCTCGGTCTTCCTGCCTGCCTGCCTGCCTTCGTGTTCATCTCTACAATTTCATCATCAATGTCAAGCTGTAAGGTGTATTAAAAGCCCACATTAGCAGCTCCATGTGGGTAATACAATATATTTTTTTATAAAAAGGTTTGTACCCAATTATTATGACAGTTGCCATTCACACTCAATGGTGCGTCTCATGCTTCTGTCCCACAGAATATTGTGCTGGGTTTTGTATCCTGTAAATAGCGGGACATCTCCTTTGGTTAGTGCTTCTGCAGTACTCACTCAAGATATCTCTTGTTCCAAGGGACAGAGTATGTGTCCTACAATTATAGAGATGGATGAAACATGCAAAGAAAAGGGAAGACGTGTTCCTATGTATATGCCTCTAAGTGTCCTAAGTCTAAGCTCCTAGAGAATGTGGACTCACCACTCTGAGTGAGCAAGGACGTTTAAGTTAAATTTAATATCCCAAGCACATGCTGAGATACAGTGACGGACCAAGCAAATTTTTAAAATTTCAAATCTTGCTCTAATACATGTAGTAAATTGAGCCTAGATTTCAGACCAGGTCACCCGTGTCTTTCCTGGGCTGAAATATGGGTTTTCTAGGGCTGCATTAACAGCGAAGGGACAATTGCCTCAGGCCTTTCCTTTTGGATTATTCCCCTGTTTTCTTTCCCCTGTGGGTTATGCTGACAGGAATATGTTTACAGCTTCCACAAGGAAGCAGAGTTTTCGGGCCAGTTTGATGACACTGATAAGCATTAGTGATCAGCAAAGGCCAGCAAGAAAAACAGCACGTGTCTGAAAATCCCAGGCTATCCCTAGCTTTAGTGTCCCCTAAAGTATCTAGCCTCTTCTGCAATTTCGCTATTTTCTTCTGTAAATAATAATTATAACACACCCACGCAAGTTTACACATCTTGCCTTGTGTGCTCTTCATAGATATCAAAGTTTATACCCTGGAGTTTCTTATAAATTGCTAGCAGCATTCTGTGGCAGTAGCAGCAGAATGATAATGAGATATGGCACATTGAGCATGTCCCTGTACCGGGATGGAGATTGCTGGCAAAGCAATTCAAGTAAGAAGAGTTTACTGTAGTTTAATGTTTAAGAGCAGTTTACTGTCATAATGTCAGGGAGGGCGTGGCAGCTGGAGCTAAGCTAGCTGGTCACATGACTTAGAGAGTCGGGAAGAAGAAGGTAGATGGGAAGTAGTCATAAAACGTCAAGGTCTGCCCAGGGTGTTTGACTTCTACTACCAAGGGACCTCCTCCCAAAGGGTGCACAGCCTTCCCGAAAGGGCACCACCAGTGTGCGCCAAAGGCCTAAATACATGAGCCTGTCGGGTATCACGCCGCATTTGACTGTCTCTGGCACCTGCTCACCTTGGCGTTACCCTCTTCCAGGGTTCTGCTCTGAGCAAGCCTTCTGCCTTAGCATTTTGACCATAAATGGCCACATAACTCTATTATTATAGAACTAGGTACTGGCACTCTTTGTTGAACTTTCAGTTCTCACCCCCTGATTGCAACTGGGAAGTAATCCAGGATAGTCCTGACACTTTCCAGTGGCACCATTGAAAGATCTTTCATAACTCCAAAATCTGCAGCCCAGCTATGAGGAAGTCTGGCAGTGGGACTCTCTGTCTTCTGTTTCCATTCTTCTCTCCCTCGGTGTTTGGAGATAGCAAGAGAACATTCCAGATGTCCAACCACAGATCTAGAGTCCTAGTGAGGGAGTCAGCTCCAAGGTGAGGAGCATGGAGGATGCTACAGAATTCTTCATCAGAACCTCTAGCTTTCTCAAGAAGGGACATCTGTGTAGGTGGCCTGAGAAACCTATACATCAGGGTGCATTATTGTTTACCCTTGGGGCCTACAGCAGTCACATGTCATTTCCCTGCTCAGACTCCATTCCCTCTTCCTCAGTATCCTGCATCTGCTGGCACCATGCTGTTCGTTCAAAGCAGGTGGCCTATTGAGCAAGCCAGAGAGGTCTGCCTGTCAGTGTACCTGGAGGAGAATTTGAAATGGTGGCTTCCTGGCAATGAAGTCTTCTTCCTATTTTTCTGCCTTAAAAAATGAAAGACAAGTGGGCCCACTAGACTTCCCTGCAGCCTTCATTCTGATCACACCAAAAGCAAGACACTCCCAGTCAAAAAAAATCCTGTCACAGCAGGAGGAAACTAAACCAGACTTTGCACTTGATTCAGCTCCCAGGAGGCTACCTTCTACCTTACCCTGGAGGGAACTGCTCCCTTTAATGCTGTTGCTTACAGGTGTTCATTTCCTTGATCTTACCTCGCCTAACTTCCATCGTCCTTTCTGTCTAAAAATGTAGGTTTCAGAGGATTTTCAGCACAAACGAATCCCATTAGTAACAGATCTTGACCAGAAAATATCAGCTTTAACTATTGTGCTCTACGGGTAACCGACAATTTTTTTCACACTATCGTATAGTCTTCACTCGTTTATTTTTTACTCCTTCACAGTGTGTGAATTCCTTGAATAAGAACTGTTTGCTTGGACTCTTATGTAGCCAGAACCATCCTTGCCAAGGACTTGATGCTCAGTGTCTTATTGATTAAAGTAAACTGCCCTTCTGAGAGCGTTTAACCCTGGAACATTTTATGTTCATAGTTATTCTTCTAATATTTAGAGAGTGGATTTTTCCAATAACCTATATTTTCCAAACCGGAATATGCATTTACTAAGCAGCTGATTGAAATTAAAGACACAATATATAGCCATAAGTAGGAACCAAGTTAACTCATATAAGAGCACTAAACTTTAAAGTTTGTGTTCTTACCAAGCAAAATAATTGATCAAACAAATATTTTCTCATAGAATATGATATTTCAGAAGAGTTTTATAATAAAATATTTTACTACCATGAAATTATTTTTAAAACAGGGAGGGAGAGCTGGAATATTTATTATTCTAGGTTAAATTTTATGTCTCTGTACCACAACTGCAATTCTATGTAATATAATTTTTCCACAGCAATAAAATAAAATAAAAAGGATTAGCCATAAGAAAACACATTTTAACATTGTTTAAACATCTTTATCATATTTTGGCAAATCTATGGCAAAGGTTTGGAAGTATTTTTCATAAATATTGAATAAATCAACTCTAAATCAACAATGTTGAGCTGGTTTGTAGGTGTGGAGGCCACACATCACTATTTGGTCTGGGATAGTCTCTGTGTGTACTCTCACACTCTTGGAACCACTATTTGTACAGCTCATTTCATTCTTACAAAAGATCCTAGTTTGGGCAATAAAATTATAAGGTTTCCCAGCTTACAGGCTGTCCACACAGAGGGGGAAAAAAGAGTAGTGTGACATTGTCACAAATTATAAGTATTTCCTTCTTTTAAGGCAGAGCAAAATTTCCTTGTATGTGTTCACCATTTTTTTATTTAAATTCAAGTAATTTGTATGGCTGTATATATGAAGTCAGAATACTGGGTTACACTGTAAATGTATTTTTTAACTTTTTATTTGTATGTGAAAATTCTGAGAATCTTTACTGACACGCCCCCATTGTATGTTTTCATAATTTTCCCAAATACAGCATTTGAAGAAAGTAAACAAAAAGAAGGCAAGTGAGATGTTCTAGATGTCCTTGGTGACCCAGAACTGGCCTCCTCTGTGCTGTCATCAGATATCTCCCCTGGTATCAGGATTCATCACGTATAACAAATGATAAACAGATAACTTTGCAAGAACGTTCATTATCTTGCCAATCGACTTATCGAAAAGACAGACATATTTTATGAGAACTCACTTACAAAAGCTCAGTACAACCACATTCATTAATTTAAAAAGCAAAACAAAAACAGACAAACAAAAAACAATTTTACAATAATGGGATGACTCCGCAGGTAAAGGCACTTGCTGTGTATTCCCGACAGCTGGAATTTCATTCCCCAGACCCTGTGTAGAGGCAGGAGAGTACCATACACAAGGGAGCATACTCCGACACACGTGTACTCCTACAGAGGTATGTGTACATACACACATAATCATATACACTCAATAATGGTGAATAAAAGGAACTTGAAGAAGAAGTCAAGGCCAGCCTTGGGTACATTGACTGTCTAAAAAAGGACACACGCAGAGATGAGCATTGTCTTCAATAGGAAAAGCAACCACAACTCTTGTCAGTAGCCTGTGGTGTTTAAGTTTCCATGGGGCCCTTTTGGCCAACAACTCAATGAGATGGCATTTATTTCTGACACTGCAGGTTTTACCTGGTGACGTAAGCTATCGAGTTGGGGTATGGTCATCCCTATTGTGTGATGACCCCACAGGTTCCTTTTGTAGTCATATGTATTTTAGGGAGCTTCCTTAGAAGTGACTTTCCATATGCATCTTCTCTTTTGTTTTTGTTTTGTTTTCTTTTTTTCCCTTTTATTAGAAATGCATTCTTTTCTTACACAGCATATTCAAATTACAGTTTCCCTCCCTCTGTTCCTCCCAACCCCTCCCCACCTCTGCTCCAGATCTTCTCCCCTTCTGTCTCTCATAAAAGAACAGGTTAATAACCAAATGGCAAAATAAAATAAATATAAGGTGAAACAAATCTAAGCTGGACAAGGCAACCCAGCAAGAGGAAAAAGGAGCAGGCAATAGATTCAGAGACCCCCTCGTTCTCACAGTCAGGAGTCCCATAAAAATGCTAAGCTAATACCTATAATATGTGCACAGAGGACCTGACACAGACCTGGGTAGGCCCTGTGCTTGCTGTTTCACTCTGGGAGTTTATAGGCACCTTGCTTAGTTGATTTCCTGCTGCCCCCCCCACCCATCCCCTCCAGCTCTTACAATCCTCCCACCCCCTATCCTGTGGGGTTCCCTGAGCTCTCAGGGGAAGGATCTGATGGAGACACCTGTAATTTTCGACTTTCTCTCCCAACTAATGTCTGGTTGTGTGTCCCTGAATCTGCTCCCATCTGCTGCTGGAGGAAGCCTGTCTGTTGATGACAGGATAAGGCACTGATCTATGAGATTAGCAGAATATCATTAGGAATTATTTTATTGATGATTTAAGACCAGTAGTATTTGGTTTTACTCTAGGTCTCTGCGCTATCTAGTCTCTGGTTTTTTGGCTACTCAGGCAATGTCAGGTATGCAGTCCTTCCCATGGAGTGGGCCTTAGGTCAAATCAGACACTAGCTGGCAACTCCCACATGTTTTGTGCCACCATTGCCCTAGCAAATAATGGACAGGACAGATAATAGGTAAAAGATTTTGTGGGTGCATTAATGTCCATACTCCTTTTCCAGTAGTCTACAGAGTACCTTCCCATACCAAACAGACTGGAACATGCGGGTTCATGTAGGCTCCAGATATACTCCTCTTAGGCAATGCCCTCCCCATCCCCTCAATCCCCCACCTCATCCCAACTCCAATAGCTGCTGTCAGTTTTTGGAAAGCAGGATTTTTTTTTTGTCTTAGCAACAGCCTGGGTTGTTTGGGGATTTCCAGGGGACCCCTTAGCCAACAACTCAATTAAATGTTCCCTAGTCCCACCACTGGACGTTGCGCCTGGCTACAAGAGGTGGCCACTTGGGACTCAGTGTCCCCCACGAGTGGGAGTCCTCATTAGGATCACCTTCATAGATTCCAGGAAGTTTCCACTGCACTAGCTTGGCAGACCACTCCCAAAATCTGCCCCCTGGCCCCAATTTCAGCTGTCTTTTTCCAAAGTCTCTCCCTCCATCCCATCTCTCCGTCCACCTGATCCTACCTTTGATCCTATCTCCAAACACCCCACCCCCCCACAGTCTGGACATTTAAAAAATCTATTATATTTCTCCCTCCCAGCAAGATCCCTATGTCACCACTGGACCCTTCCTATCTACTAACTTCTCTGGTCTATGGATTGTAGCTTGGTTATCCCTCTCCTAATGGCTAATATTCCCTTATAAGTGAGCACATAGATGGTTATACTTTCTGGGTCTGAGTTAGCTCACTCAGGCTGATTTTTGGTCCATGTTCTATCCATTTGTCTGCAAATTCCATGATGTCATTTTTTTTAAACAGATGAGCAGTGCTCCATTGTGTAAATGTACTATCTTATCTTTATCTATTCTTCTGTTAAGGGACATCTAGGTTGTTTCCCATTTCTGGCAATTATGACTAAAGCCCCAATGATCATGGTTGAGTAAGCGTCCTCCTGGTAGGATGAGAGTCCTTCTAGTATCTGTTCAAGAATAGTATAGGTGGCTCTTGAGAGAGATGGCTTCCTAACTTTCTGAGGAACCACCATGTTGATTTCCCTAGTGGCTGTATACGTCTGCACTGCCACGAGCGATGGAGGAGTGTTCCCAGTGCTCCATCCTCTTGCCATCATGAGCTGTTGTTGGTGTTATTGATCTTAGCCATTCTTACAGTGTAAGATGGAATCTCAAAGTAGTTTTGATTTATATGTCCCTGATAGCTAAGGACACTGAACACTTTTAAAATTGTTTTTCAGCCACTTGAGAGTCCTCTACTGAGAATTCTATGTTTAGATTGGTGATCCATTTTTAATATGGGTATTTTGGTTTTTAACATCTAGTTTCTTGAGTTACTTACATACTTTGAATGTTAGTCCTCTCTCAGAAGTGGAGTTTGTAAAAATCTCTTCCCATTCTGTAAGGCTACTGCTTTGTCCAATTTGTGGTGACCTTTGCCTTACAGAAGCCTTCCAGGTTTTATAGTGGCTGTACCTGTTTACTCTCTCACCAGCAATGGATGGATGTTCCCTTACTCTCCATCTTCACAAACATGGTCTGTCACTTACCTTGTTCATTTTAGCCATTCTGATGGTGTACGTGAAATAACAAACTATTCTTAATTTGCATTTCCCTAATGAATTAGAATGTTGACCATTTCTTTAAGTGTTTCTCGGGCATTTTTGCTTCATCTTTTGAGAACTTTCTGCTTAGTTCTGTTCCTCATTATAATTGGGGCTTTGTTTTCTTGAGCTTCAGTTTCTTTTGTTATTTATGTATTCTAAATACCAGCCCTCTATCAGTTAAGTGCTTGGTAAGGATATTTTCCCTTTCTATAAGCCTCTGCTTTCTCCAAATGATGCTGTTTTTTGTCATATAGAAGCTTTTCAGTTTCATGTGGTCCCATTAATGAATTGTTGGTCTTAGTGCCTTTGCTTGTTCAGAAGTCTTTTCCTCTGCTCTGAGTTCCAAGCGATCCCTCACTTTCTCTTCTATCGGGTTTAGTGTATCTGGTTTTATGTTGAGGTCCTTGATCTATTTGCAGTTGATTTTTGTGCAGGGTGAAAAGTATAGGTCTATTTGGATTCTTCTATATGCAGCCATCCAGTTTGACATGTGCCATTTGTTGAAGACTCTGATTTTTCTCTACTGTGCATTCTGGCTTCTTTGTTTAAAAAAAAAAAAAAGTGGGGGGAGGAGTCTCCATAGATGTGTGAACATATGTGAGACCTTCAATTCAATTCCATTGATCAATTTGTCTGTCTGATGCCAATGCTAATTATTTTTCTTACTAGAGCTCTATAGTATAACTTGAGTGCTCAGATGCTGATACTTCCTGCAGATCCTCAGTTATTCAGGATTGTCTTACATGAAGGTGAAAAGTGTTTTGTCTTAATTCTTCGAAGAGTTGTATTGGAATTTTAATGGGAATGACACAGGGAACGAAGATATTTGAATCAATCTACAGCTGGTATTTTCAGTATAAAATGAGTCAGCGGTAAGAGAACATTGCAGTTCTTGGCAAGTGTTTCGTGAATCAGAAGAAAAATGTTGAGCCATGAACCCAGTAAGGTAAAAGAAATACATGGATAAACTAATACAAATTACTAAGTACCAACTAAGTAACCAAAGAATAAAAGTAAAAGGAGCGCTTGGCTTAGAATCCACAGCCTGTGTTTGAGGCTTTTCTAGTGTACACTAGATATCTGAACCTGAAATTTTAATTATCCTCTTTCAACTCCAGCTCTTTCATCTATGTAGTAAGGATAGAAATAAAAATATACAATGTTCTGATTATAATTATGAGTATAGAGTGATGCATAGCTTCTGATGTTACTAGGACAATCTCGATAGCAAACTCCCCTGGCCTCTGGCTCTTACTGTCTTTTTGCCTCATCTTCTGGAAATGTTCCTTGACCTGTAGTTTTGGGAGTGTTTTATAGATACATCCATTCAGACTGGGTGTCACAACTCTGGATTTTGATTGGTTGTGGCTTTCTCTAAGAGGGGAAAAAGAAAAAGAAAAATGATGTAATTATATCAAATAAAAGAGCAAAACCTTTTTTTTTAAAAAGATTTATTTATTTATTATATGTAAGTACACTGTAGCTGTCTTCAGACACTCCAGAAGAGGGAGTCAGATCTTGTTACAGATGGCTGTGAGCCACCATGTGGTTGCTGGGATTTGAACTCTGGACCTTTGGAAGAACAGTCGGGTGCTCTTACCCACTGAGCCATCTCACCAGCCCCCACAAAACCTTTTTTAAAAAAGAAATGGCATAGCAATTTTATATATGAGATTATATATTTCTATAAAATTTTCTATGACAAGGACTTTTTATGGTTATTGTCAGTTTGGATCCCTAGTTTCTTTAGAATCTTTTTCCATTATGAAATCATGGTCAATATAATTTCATCTTAAGAAAAATAAACCTGTTCATTAATTTCAGACCATTGTGAAGTGTTACCACTGTGTACTTCTTTCACACACACTTTTAATGAGTCTTCTTCGCTAATCTTTCCTCATGTTCCCTCTAATTCTCTTTTATCTGGCTTCTCTCCCATTACATCATTGCAGATGATCTCCCTCTTATCTCCCTCAAACTGTCCATATTACTGACTGTTCATACTTCATATAAACCATTTCTCAATATTGTATATGTTGATGTGTTTGTTTCGTTTTTGTTTGGTTTTGTGGTGCTGGAGACTCAGCTGGACAGGCAAGTACTCTACCAAACAGAGACCTCTACCCTCTCTATTGTCCTTGTTTGATATATCTTCCTCTCTCCCTCCCTTCCTCTCTCCCTCCCTCACATTTCCCCTGCCTCCCCACCTCTCTTTTCTTTCTTCTGTAAGAAATCTATAATGGTTCTTCTTGATTTCAGGTTATTTTTGCATCAGATTGCTACAATTTGCTACCCTGCTTCCTCTTTATTCTGTATAAAGTTTATGTTCTCGAATTTCATCCTTGGCTGCATATTTCAGCTTTGCCACGCCCATTTTTGAAATTAGACATTTGTATTAATACCACAGATGCTTCATATGTATTATTTCTTCACAGGCACTTTCTAAAGCTTCTGAAAGTCATACACTGTGTGTGTGCCATTAATGTGCATTTGGAATCTATAGTGTGCCAGGTGTTAGCTTGGAGGAAGTGGCAGAAACAAGATGAGGAAACAACAAAAGCCAAGCTCTCTGCTTTCATTTGCTTGGGTGTTTTCCAGGGATTTCAAAGTTCAGTCTGTTCAGAAGTGAACTGAAACAGCTCATTCTACAACCAGCTCCGTCTTCTGTGTTCTATATCCAAGCACATGCACTCCCCCTCCCAGAGACTCAGATGGAAATATCAAAGTAAATGTAGACTCCCATCCTCGACACTCACACAGCCAGTGTGTCCGTCCATGTGCCCGGTGAGAATCCTCTCAAGTCCAGCTCTTTGATTCCAGCTTTGTGTATAATTCAGGACTGCCTGAACCAGTCTTGGCCAGCTCTCAATACAATTATCCACTTCGTCTAAATCCTTCTTTTCAAATCTACACCTTGAGCGAGTTACTTCATCACTCCAATCCTTTCCCAATGCTACCACCTAGGAATAGGCCTGTCATTCCTCACTTATCATATAAGGACTGCATTGGTCTTTGTCCTGAGCATCATCTTCTCTAACTTTTCTTTTGTCTTAACATGGCCCAAGTACTAAAGCTCGTTGTTCATAACAATGTTGCCATGTTTCATGTGTGCATGTCTTTTCCCATGGTCTCTTAGCATAAAATGGCCCTTTACCTTCTTAACGGCCTGGCACGAGAACTGTAACACTAACTGTACGCCCTTGCTTTCGCTGCAAACTCTTCTAGCCCCTGACTTTGGGCATGACGAATACTTATTCTCTTGCCTCTTTTACAAACCCTACACGGTGTCCTCACATGTCTGCTACTACCTAGTGCTGGGAAAGGACTCTTTCGCCTTCATTTTCCTTTCTTCCTTTATTCTTAGATAATCCTCGTCCTTAATTGCCCAGTAGAGCCCAGAGCATATAAGCTGCAAAATTCCAGAAGTCTGGACATTTAACTGTAAATTTCATCTACTTCAATATTGCATTTAATTGCAAAGCAGATAAGAATCTAACCTATTCAATACTTAATTAAATTATTTTAACTTGGCCCCAGGATGAGGAGAGATGAGTACTAAGGTCGTGGATGACAACTGAGGGCTTGTGCCTATGATCAGAAAGAACACAATGGCCTAGGATTTACATGTAAAATCACTGTATCCACAAGACAACTCTTTTTTATTTCCATAGAAACACATTAGCTACAGGACCTTACAGGGATCTACTATATACTAATAATTGCTGTTGTAGAGTATTTTAATTTGCTTTAATTTCATTTGTTTGTTGTGTTGGTGTTTTGCTTCATGTATGTTGGGCACCATGTGTATGTCTGATGTCCATGGGAGGCCCTGAAGCTAAAGTTAGTTTGAGCCCTGATGTTGGTGCCTAGTTATCTAATGTTTAACTTAAAACCTTATGAACCTAAAAATATCTGGGGGTTGTTTTCAATTTTTTAATCTCCTTTATCTTCAACATCTAAACATATACTGTTTTTTTCTCCCAAGTACAAAGATACTATATACCTAAAATTATTGCAATTTTTTTCTTATTTCAGATTTT
The DNA here is from genome assembly GCF_000001635.26 of Mus musculus. NCBI lineage: Eukaryota > Metazoa > Chordata > Mammalia > Rodentia > Muridae > Mus > Mus musculus. The sequence continues at coordinate 98,780,235 of NC_000071.6, forward strand.
TATAAGAAAAATAAATGAACTTAAATCATTCATCTGGAAAAAATAATGTTTCAGATCTAAGGATAAGAACGATATTAATGGCATAAAAATCCTTTTGTCAAACAGAAAACTGTCTGATTTGTCTTCTCTAATTGATTCCCTGATTGGTTGTCTGCTTCCAAGTAGTCATCCCTAAAGACATAGATGTAGAAGCAACACAAAAGTTCCTCATCAGGTTCTCTTGATACATGCATTTATAAAAATGCAATATATGTAACAATAATACTAAGAGGAAAAAGAGGCCATGAGTTTTAGAGGGAGAGAAGAGTAGACTTTGGAGGGATAAGAGGTTGGAGAGAGAGGGGAGAAAATGCATAATTAATTTGTAATTTAAAATAAATAATGTGATTTGTTTAAATTTAAAATAAAACAAATTTTACAGTACCTATTTGCCAATAAAAATATTAAATCTGTTGCAAAGACACATTAACATAAAAATTAGCAAAACTTGAAAATTATTCAATGATATTTAATTCTTTATTATTTTAGCTATAAATTTGTACCTTTTACCTTACGTAATCATTTTTTCTAGATTCCTTGTTGACTTATGAACATTTGAAACTTTGAGGAGACTCACTGTTGAAATAAGTATGTCATATCGTTGGTAGTATAGCCATCATCAGGAACCCGGTGAATCAAGTGAGAGAAAATAGAACTAATAAACTTATCTGAGAATACTGTATGCAAAATAAATATTCATATAAGAGTATATACCCTTTAAGAGTATATACCCTTAAATAATATATACCATATTGAAGACATAGCAAGGAAGGACTGTATCAAGTTTGTAATAATAATGTATAGAAAAACGATAATCTATAAAGCTTCAAAGAATAATCTGAGATTTTAATTTCCTCCCAGCAATGTCATTCAACCAACTAATTCATGCTGGGTTTTCACCAGGAATTGTTGTAGGCAGAAAAGATAAGATGTACTGATAATAGATCTCAAATTATCAATATGAAACTAGGAAGGAAAACTAGTTGAATTTTTATTTTTGTAAGATCACAATGGCATCAAGTTTGATTTGTCAAACATCACATATTCTACGCCTTTGGACTAAACATGTTTTTATTGGTATGAGCAGAACATGAAAAGCTTGTCAATACTCATTATAATTTTTAAATGTCTTAAGGGAAGAGAAACATGACAGGCCATTGCGTGAAGGAGGGATGAGCCCACAAATCGTGCTAAACAAGTACCCACATTGATGTTGGCGCCCACAAACTAACTAGGATTTCTTCTCTTTTGTATTTTTCATTCATAGAGGCCATGCTAAAACCATTTGCGCTAATATCTTCCCAGGCAGCTCAATTCTTTAGTCCTAGTGTTTCATAAAACTCTACACATCTGTGGCCCGGGTTTCTTGTCATCTCCATTTCAGCTAGTTGGAAGGAGAGAAAACCATGGACGTTTACACCGGTACCGATGAAAAGTGCCAAATGAGACTTGTGCGCATGCCCCATTGGCTAAGTCTCTATCACGTGGTTGCGCGGCAATAAAGAGTTGGATTATAGTCTGGGGTGTTGCCCATGAAGAGGTTAAACATCTGTATGTTAGTAATTGTCTATCCTCTGTGGAAGAGCTTCACACAGCGTGACGCCTGCTCAGGAGGGGAAGTGGGGCGTGTGAGCAACAGTTGGACTTTTAAAACTCGGCGGGTTTTTGTCTTGTTAGTTCTACAAGTAACAGATTGTGTCCCTGCTTCCTGGGGTTGGTGAAAATTTGCGATAATTCAGTAGGCTTACAGCAGGACCCAGCAGCTGTTAAGTATTTCTCTTTATTAAAAGCTAAGCATTAGCTATGAGAATTGGCAGAATGATGAAGCCACTTAGGGAGAAAAAGTATCGACAAACAAGGGTTTCATCAAAAGCACCATGCACTACACAAATTCACTTTTTATATGAGGAGTATTTTTAATAAAACCTTACTGGGTTTCCATAAGGCTTAACCCGAAGTCTGAGCAACAAGATAGGAATGCGCGATACCAGCCATGCCACCTTGAGCACAGCTATGACTCAGGCGGCATGCTGGGATTATCTATATCTCTATATCTCATAAATAATTATTTAGACACATATGTCAAGTTGAAAGTCACATCATGTCCCCCATTCTAATCTAGTGATCTCGTAACCGAAAGTCAATAAGATGAGGTCAAACTATCTTCTTTCTTCAGGTGAAACTGAATTAGAAATCTTAGTTTGGGAGGATGCAGAGTCAAACAAGCTTCCAAGACTCTGCTGTGCCTCTGTCACTAAGTCCCCAGAGCTCAGCCTTTCCCCCTGCTGCTCTTGTGTACTGTAGTCTGAGCCTATCATCAGTTTTAGTGCCATTCCACAGTATGAACCGAAGGTTGGGCAAAGAGGTGGGATGCCCACATCCATATATTAGTTTCCAGCCAGATCCTGCTGCTGCTTTCTGAAGAACTTACTAAAGCACAGCGGTGCTGGCTAGCCTCTGTTTTCTCACTTGACCTCAGAAAGGATAGCCGCGTTCATGAAGCTCTACATTCCCAGTAATAAACGCACAAGATCTGTGCAATCGGTTCTGAATGTTAGGAGGTGTCTGAGTTGGGGGTCTCTATTGCTGTGACGAGACCATGGCAACTCCTACAAAGGAAAACATCTGATTGGGGCTGGCTTACAGGTCATCGGGTCATCCTGTCCGGAAGCATGTTGACACGCAGATAGACATGGTGCTAGAGAAGTCACTTCTGGATCTTCAGGCAGCAGGAAGAGAAAGTGATCCTGGGCTTGGCATGAGCATTGGCAGCCTACTCAAAGCTCATCCCAGATGACCCACGTCCTCCCACAAGGCCACACCTACTCCAACAAGGCCACACCCACTTCAACAAGGCCACACCTCCGATCATGGCATTCCCTATGAGTTTATGCGGGCCTTTTTCATTCAGACCGCCACAGTACAGTTACTACATTTTCAGACAGTAACACAAAGGTGATAGGTCATAACGAGGCGACCTAAACTATGTAGCAATTCAGAGAGAACCTAATCAATGGAATCATGCCTTTCAGAAGGAAGAAGAAGACATGAGCCAGACAACCCCGAGGTAGAATCCGGAAAACTAATTACAAATGCACACAGCAAGAGCTGGAGTGATGGCTCAAGAGTAAAGAACACGCAGTGCTTTTCTAGAGGGTCCTATTTCTCTTCCCAACACCCCCTCAGACAGGTCACAACTACCCGGAATTACAGCTCTGGCCCACACTTGTACCTGGACTCACACAAAATAAATCTCGTTTTAATTAAAAACACAGACTACAAATACTTACAAGATAGGAAGGACTATAGTGTGTGTGTGTGTGTGTGTGTGTGATCACTTACCTTGATACCTGCAGTTTTAAAAGCAAGGATAACATTAGAAATGCCTTGATGAGAACGAGACACATTAAAGAACATGAAACTGAGATTTCAGTTTGATGGGCCGTGTGTATTCAGCTTTGGCAAGTAAAGGCAACCAGTGGAAAAATCTAGGAACCCCACATAGAATGCCTTTAAAGATAAAATGCTAGAACAGTTGAAGAGCTGGGAGTGCCTGTGCTTCAGAGCTGAAATCCTGTCCATATGACACATGACTTTCAAGATCTTGACTGTGCTAGCCACCTTGCCTAGCCTCCTGGCCTCTGAAATGTGAGCAACTTCATATGGATATCCTCTTAGAATACATCAAAACATGCCTGTCCTATGATAACCACTCAAATGTAAGTTCCTCCACTCCCTGAGAAATGAATCAAAATAGAGATGCTGGAAGAAATAAATCAATGTGAACTTGTTTTGAATGGAAAGAGTGACTTTGCCCTTCCTTCCCCTAGACAGTCGCTTTATACCCTAAAGAGTCTGCAGAGAAACAAATAATCTTAAATTGCATCAATTTTCTCCTTGACTTCCTGGGAATATAATACTGGAATAAGTCCTAAATCTTACAGTGTCCAAACCCGGAAATCATGCAAAATCATTCTAAGTACATATCCAAATGATTGGCGAGTAACCCCGGATAATCTCTCTGTTAGAATTCAAATCTCAGATGTGTTCTTCCTTGAGAGCAAACTGCCCCAAGTATTTTCTGAAGTGCCCGTCATTTTAACGTGTTATACATCCTAATTACTTATAAACGTTTATTTTTATAGCTTTTACAACTGGGACAGCCATATTGCTGTTTGCAATTCAAGTCCAAATTATCAAGTGATTGCTGACAACCCTGAAGGCTTACTTTTTAAATATAAGAGGGACAGAAAAATTCTCAATGTGGACCCAAAGGTAATTATGATTTATACCGATATATCTCTTCAAAATGTGTTGCATTTCTACCTAATCAAAAAAAATTGCTTGAATGTTTAACGTCCTCATGGTTTAGAAGTTTTGTGTTTGTTTTATAGCTTTGAGGTGAAAACTGCTTTGACACATGGGCATTCAAAGAGAAAGAGAAGAGAAGATGAGAAGGAGAAGGGAATAGAGGAAGTGAGGAGTGAGAGGGGGGAGGAAGGGAGGGCAGGTAGGCAGGCAAGCATTCCTCCAAAGGATGGCAGATTATCAAAAGAAGTTTAAGCAGGATTGAAGCAGACCTTCCAAGTAGGAAGATTTCACTCTGCTAAGAGCAGAATTAGACTAGAGAGCAGGTGGACGGTCTGCTCCGATCCTCGAAGAGTCGGGTCTTCCCATTGGAGGGGCGTTATTAGTGGAGCAGGAGTCTTAGCTTTTTGTTTTCTTTTTTTTTTTTTTTTCTTTTTGGTTTTTTCGAGACAGGGTTTCTCTGTGTAGCCCTGGCTGTCCTGAAACTCACTTTGTAGATCAGGCTGGCCTAGAACTCAGAAATCTGCCTACCTCTGCCTCCCGAGTGCTGGGATTAAAGGTGTGCGCCACCACTGCCTGGCGAGTCTTATCTTTTATTTGTAGCCAGAATTCTTATCCATATGTGTGTATATATATGGATATATAGATAAAAATTCTGTATATATATACACATATGGATGAGAATTATATATATGTGTGTTATATGTATATGTATATATACACATATGGATAAGATATATATATGTGTATATATAAAACATGGCTACAAAGCCTGTAAAGGTGATTTGGTTTTTACCTATAATCTCAGCAGCTTGGAGACTAAAGCAGAGGATTGCGATGAAGGAAAGCCAGCTTGACGTACGCAGTGAACTCTAGACCAGCCTTGGTCACAGACAGACTCTGTCACAGACTAACAGCAGTTGAAAAGTAAATACACCTGTTAGGTGTTACTTTAGAAAGTATTTCATTAAAATGTTTTAAGGACATGTCTCTTGGTACTTTGAATTTCATCAGGGACCACTATTTAGGTCTTATGTAGTTTCAAAAGCTAAACTACCCATTTTGGTTATCACATCTATGTCTGGGGATTAAAACTTTGAGTAACGTTGCTGCATGCTAGAGTTGTTTGGGTGTTGATTAGCTTTTTCGGTTTTCTCTCTTCGCCTTTGTTTTTGACTTGGGTTTGTTGTTGATGCTGTTCACTCATGCTACAAAATCAGTCTGAAATCCAAAGACAAGAATGAAAAGCATAGGAATTGTGTAATGCGCATGGGGTAGAGGCAAAGTATAGAAGGTCATGATTTAAATCCTTTCTTAAACTTTTTAGAGTTATAAAGGCAAAACCTCATTTATTTTGACTCAATAAAGATTCTATCATTTGCAACTTGCTCGATAACTAAGGGTCCAAAGAATGAATGAATGAAATTGTACAAGAGATAGTGTGGATGGTGCTCACGTGCAAATAAAGAAGCAGACTTCAGCTGGGCAGAAACTGCTTCTCTCCTGCATGTCGGTCTAGACAGTGCCATCCCAGGTTGCCTGAGCCAGGACCAGTGGGAGCCCAAATGCTGTCCAGGCACAGGCAGCACAGACCACCTCGTGAGACTTGGAACTCTACAGAAGTAATGCTCCCCCTGCCTTTGAAGAAAGTTTCCCAGAAACTTCTGCACATAAATCCTCTCATGTTCCATGGTTTGTGTGTGGCTAGATGTGGCTTATCTACATGTCGAAAGTCTGAGGGGGGGGGGGTGGCATTGTTTTTCTTTAGGCGCCCATGCACCCAACTACAAACATGGGTTCTGGGACCAAGAAAGGAGATAGTGGATAAAGAGCTAAGGAACTTCTGTCCAATGCTGTGTCCTTAGAGGAACTGCTACTCCTTTCTGTATCATAAGTCTGTCCTTACTGAAAGGAGGACCTGGAAACCCTTTGGGGCCACACTGATCAGGTATATCTGAGAGTTAATATGTTTGGTAAAAGGCTATCTCTGTAGCAGGATCTCTTTTGTAAAATGCTGAAACATGATTAGACAGAGTTAGTTTAGAAAGCTGGCTAAACAGCATTCGCAGAGGTTTTCTCCTAAAATCTAGGATGTATATTTAAGGAAAACCTCAAATTACTAACATCTTCACTAAGATTTTGTAGAAAAGATGTCCAAATAAGTTTGAACAATATAATTCTTAACCTATGTGACCTACATTGGGGCTCTGTTTTAGTTAATGGTGTATTTTAAGGATATGCGGCATGAAAAAAAATGTATGGACTTTGAGTAATCTGAATAATTTTTTCATGTTAAAAGTTTAAGTTGCAGATTAATTTTTTTATCTTCATAAAGTTATAACTAATACCACACTCACTTTCTAGAATTAAACACCGGCTTCAGTGTCAAGAAACTAACTTGTAGGACGCTATTCACTTGAGGGCACTGCCCTGAGAGACTCATAGCACCCTCCCCTGTGAACACTCACAGACAGATGTGAGAGGCTCGCGTGGGTTTGCTTTGTCTCATTCATCTCTAGAGCCTCTCAGACGCACCAGCTTGACTCGGCCTCACCTGAGCCCAAGAAGAACCAATTCCAATAGTGATTCCAGAGCTTGCCCATGACCCATAGATAATTCGAGAAGCCTCTCTCTGGGGAAGAGATCTGGCACCCTCTCCCCAAATACAGGCAGGAGAACACAGACTTTAAGTTTAAAGGCTAGGCATTAAATTAGCAAGCATGTCCCCTACATAATTTGTACCCACCATTTCAAAGTGCCCTGAGGGTTTATGTTTCCAAGAGCCCAACATAACAATTCTTATAAACCTACCAAGGAACTAAGAGATACGATGAAGTGTGCGTTTTCATAACTAGGGATTATGGGAATCACATCTTTATATTTAGTATTTCTCGTAATCATTTTACTTCAATTTAACTTTTCCAAAACAAACACTTTGTGATTCGGACAGATCGATCGGGTGCGGAGAAGCATCATGAGAGAATGGTTCATCCCTCCTGTTCTTTCCCTTCTCGTCCTGTCTCTGAAGTACTTGATGCCTCAGATTAAAGAGGTCACAATCAATGAAAGGTGGGGACAGTGGTAAACAGGATGTGCTTCCTTTGCACAACAGATGGAGCCTCATTAATTCTAAAGTGTAGTTCCCACGAAACACAGTTGTTTGTAAATGGAAGCGGGCAGAGAAAGAAAACTGTGCGGGTCTCAGAACAAGCCACATGAGTTCATGGGTTAAGAAATTCCAAATGCAGTTAAGAGATTGGTTGCATTGAAAACAGGACCACTGGCTTTAACCTCCCTGCAGCTGTATAACATCTGGAACAAATAAGACAAGTTTCTATTTTTGAGTGAAGAATGCTTGTCTGAGTGATTCACACCCACCAAAATGTTTCCAGTATATTATCTTAGAGGGGCTGAGCACAAAACGCTCCCTCCTCTGCACTATCTGAGCAAATGGGGACGGGGAGAGCATTTCTTTTCTTCTAGTTTTAAAAAATAGGAGCAGAAAACAGTTTGCTTAGAGTCTCACCATACCAAGTCTGCATTAAAAACAAGCATAGTTCACCCAGGAGGTGAGGGAGATACAGTTGGATAGTGGCAACTGAGGAAAGGCTTTCTCAGGCTCGCTTCCCCCCAACTTTCTCCTTCCCATCCCCAAAATGGAAGTGGCTTGTGAGCACTTCAAAAAAAAACTATTTACTTTAATCAATAAGTACTTAAGGGACTGAGGAGACAGCTCAGACAGTAAAATGCTTGTCATAAAAGCTTGAGGACCGGAGTTCAAATTCCTGACACCTACAGATGTAGCCAGGCACAGCGGTGCAAGTGTGTTCGTAAAGCTGGGGATGGTCTCTCTGGCTCGCCATTCTAGCCAGTTTCTCCCAGATCCTGGTTCAGTGAGAAACCCTGGCTCAAAACGACAAGGTGGAGGAGAGCAAATGAGAAAGACATGTGGTTTCATTCTCTCACCTCTCCACATGTGTGCCTACATCACACACTCACACACACAAGAACATGTACACCCTTCCCCAACACACCTATACAAAGTATTCAGCGAGTATCCCCTGAAGAAATGAATGACTGAACGGTTCTTTTGGAAAGAAAATGACGATGTGGTGATAAAGAGTTGGGTGAATTACGCCACTGACAGTGGGTGTAGCAGTGACAGCAGGAACAGTGTAGCCACCAACCCTGGGAGCCGAAAATAACTTCAAGAATTCGCATCAGAGGGAAGGTCTGGAGAATTCTTTATTTTTGTCCACACTTCCAGATTTTTTCCCCCTGAAATCAGAGAAATATATAATTTAAGTTGTTCTCTGCGAGAAGGCTAAATTAGAATGTAGTTATGACTTCTAAACACAGTCACATAGCTTTCAGTACATATCTAAGATGACCACTACTCACAGTAGAGGCTAACAATGGACTTAAAATTCAATAATTAGGAGACACCAAAAGGGTAACGAGGATGAAAAAGACCTCCAACTTTGCCTTTCAGGTAATTCTGGGGGTTCTTGGTTTTTATTGTTTTGTTTTATACTTTGTTTTGGGGGAAACAAGCATGTGAAGGCCGGGTGTGGGTTAAAAGGAAGAAAGCCTGTGTCACAAAGACTGAGCTAGCACCTTGATAGCTCAGAGGAAGATGGGACAGAGAGCCTTTGACCTTGGTCTGGGAGCTAGTGGAAGGACCAGTAAGGCATGAGGAGGAAATGTTAGCTTATGATGAACAAGGAAATCTTAGCCCTGGGACAAGGCTAAGAATCCAAGTTGAAGAGCGGGAGAGAAGACAGAAAGGGGAAACGTAAGAGTTCATAGCCTCCTCTGAGCAGGTGCAGTGTGAATTCAGCCCCAAGAGGTCATGACAAGGTTCCAGCGCAGAGGACTCATGAGGACCCTGCTCTGCCCTAGATAGAAGACGGAGAAATACACCAAGGCCTGTGCAGAAACAACAGGATGAAATTTCTGTCTCAGGGTGGATAGAGAGTAGGGAGGAAATCCCAGCAAGTCAGGCAGGCGCTAGTACACACGGAGAGCAAAGAGGGTCTGAGAAGGGGTTCCGTTCCGGGCATCAGTTTTCCAACTAACCCGATCTTCAGGGAAACAATGCAACCTAGAGAATGTGTATTTACCTAAGCAAGTTTTCAGAAATTCTTACTTTGTCCAGTCCTCTGCCAAGAATCATGCGCATGCGCTAGAGCAGAAGCTGGCTATTGCTGCTCACCAAGTGACAGGCAACAAAACAAGCTGAGCAAGCATCATATGCACGAATTCTGAGGCGCGTGGATTCTGTTCAATGCTGGGCACTAAGCACGGTGTGACGTGGCTACCCTTCAAGGACTTTTCCAAGTCCAGCAGTCCGGAAGGCAAAGGAGATATAACCTGTGTGTTGATTTAGGCGGATGCATATCTCGTCTTATTAATTGCATCAGGGCCTGGCACTCCTTTGAAGACGGGTCACAACTGTGCATCCATAGCAAGGAGCTGCTCTCCACATCAGTGTCTTACTAGTTGCTGCGTCACTTACTTACTGGGTGTGATAAAGGAATCACATTCATTCCCATATGACAGATTTTAAGTCAGCATTCTGGATATTACGTGTTTTAATTCACAGTTTAACTCTTAAAACTACACAAAAAGACGATTAAAGATGCTCTCCGTGTTCCAAGAATCCTGGAAAACCCTCGCAGGGACAATCCCCATGACACCTCTGGATGGTAAATCACTACAGTTTTTCCTTATTTGTTTGGGCCATTATAGAAAAAAGGAGAAAGGGTTGCCGGATGTCACCTGTTGGAGCTCTTCTTGCTGCCCCAGGAACCTCTGTATGAAGCATATCTGCCCCAAGGATCACATGAAACAAAACCTACAAATCATAGGGTATAGACTGTAAAGCAGGACTGTTATGTGGCTGGTTTTCCTTTGTATTGCCAGTGCTAGCCATTACACGTGTGTGCAGCGGGCACACAATGTCATCTGTAGAATGAATATTGCAGATATTAAATACTTGGTAAAGCAATGAAGAACAGGCTCAAAAGTAGCCTGAGAACCTTTAGAGTCTGACTTCAGAATTCCTTAGAATGTCAAGTGTGAATGAAATTGGCAACCATTTTATTAATTTTAGATAACTGTCTATATGTTATTATATATTATACAAAAATTATTATGTATTTTAGTATAGTATATAAAATATATTATATATATGCTAAAAAATGTGTCAAACCCTACTTGTATTTTTGTGATCAACAGAATGCTAGGTAAACAAGATTTTAAGTTAAATAAATATGTCAAACTAAACCACCTGCTCTCAGTTTTGCTTTTTTTTTTTTAATTTAATTTAATTTAATTTGGATGACAATTTCAGCACCAATATTGCCTCTCTCCCCTTGGCTCCAGAAACTACCACCCAAGTGCTTCTTACTATTAGTAGGAAAGGTGTTAATTGCCTCCTTCGCTCTGCCTCAGCCTCTGAAATCATTACTCTAATTTCCTTGGCACCCAGACCTAAACATCCCAGTCCTTAATGGGCTTGAAACTGCTGTTCCCTAGATGGAAGCCCGTGGCACTCCTACACCCTTTAGGCAGATGGTTCTAGTTTAATATCTTGGAGCTTGATGCCCTGGGGAAAGTCCTCAGTTTGACAATCTGTCTTTTTACAAGAGCCAGGTGCATTTCCTTCCGCTCCCTGAAAACAAGAACCAAAAGGGAGAGGTGCTGGACCAGGCCAAGATTAAATGGCCCTAGAGCTCCTTCAGTCTTCAAGAATGTCTCCTCCAACCCCAACGTGAAGCTGGCTCACCCTGGGCCAGGAGAGCAAAGGACGCTCACTGAATCGGCAGCTTTCTGGTCTTTGGCTTTTCCTCAAGAGGCTGCCTGTAAACGTTGCTTTTTAACTATGGCACAGTCACAGTTATTAAGTAAAGCTAAGGTGTTGCCAAGTTTCTGGGTTAGCTGCCTAAATTACTGAATATTTGGTTGATTATAGCCCTAAAACACTCACATACTAAGTAGCTTTTAAACATTTTCTCCCTTGGGCAATCACCTGGAATATCTAAACTGCAAGTCCACCACATATAAATTAAGTATTTACTCAACTAACTACTACTAAAATCAATGGCCTTAAGGAATCCATTAAAAATTGCATAATAGATCTTGGCTTTTATGAATTGAAACTCCTGAAACTTAAGTGCCATGTCCTCCTCTTGACCGGGAAAACTGATTTTAATTTTATATGCAGTATTTATGGAACAAGCCCTAGAGATAAGCACAAAAGTTGTTAAGTGTCCAAGGCATGAACTCATATATGAAGTATATAACACAAGAAAGGCAAACTGTGAAAAAGAGAAAAAGAGAAAAAAATCAAATCTATTATGCCGAATTATTTATAGCTCTCAGTTTTGGTAATAATAATAACAACCTTATAATGATGATAACTTTGTACAATCCACATTGAATATTCAATGTCGTGTCTTGATAAAAAGTACAAAATTTTTCCAGTTAACTTCTTATTACATAAGTAGCCCTATCACATGATGTCCAAGGATGCTAGAACCAATAAGACCTAGGGAATCGGGAGGCAGAGAACCGGGGGCAAGAGCTTCTTGCTCATGTTTCCACAAAATACATTACCATACATGAGGAAGAGTAAGGAGTTATTTTACCTCCAAGCAGAAAACTTGGTAAACACAGGTAACAGCATAAACATTTCTTCTATGACCACAAGGATCTAGTTTCCTTTCCCTTTTAAAAATAACGTTTATTGAGATTGTTCTTTGGCGTTCTCTCTCTCTCTCTCTCTCTCTCTCTCTCTCTCTCTCTCTCAGATATTTTCTTTATTTACATTTCAAATGCTATCCCAAAGGTTCCCTATACCCTCCCCCGGCCTTGCTCCCTTACCCACCCACTCCCACTTCTTGGCGTTTTCAGTCATGTGTAAAGGGCAGGCATTCAGACTCTGGAAACTGACCCTCTCTAATTTCCCTTCCACCCTCACTAAATCCCCATCTCCCTATAGCTCCCATTCCCACACGCATGACCATTTTGCTGTTGTGGTCATTGTTTTCTTTAGTTTTGGCTCTGTTGAGGTCGAGTTTGACTCGGATCCTCTGTGTGTCCACGGGTTTGGCACTATCCAATGGAACCTTCTGGGCTCCGCAGTGAACAAATAACTGTTGGAGGACCCTGCTATTTAAAATCACAGTCCACCATATCTGGACAGCTCTCCAGGCTCAAGGCAAAATGAAGGGCCCCACTTTCCCCAGCAGGGCTTCCAACTTTTTCCCCGACCTTATATGAAGACGTCTCTGAGAGTGGACGCCTGACCTTACCTGGAGTATGACCATTAGCACAGTTTTCTGCAAACACTCTCTTCCTGCCACCCATATGATAGTTAGGTATTGTGCTCCAATTCGTATGATAGGACCATGCTGTCGAATACCAATAAAGCACACTGTGAGCGCCTATTAGGTGATGCCCCACCTACTGTCCACATCCTACCTGTTCCCCTCTCTGCCCTAGAATAAAGTAGAGCTGTCCCACTGAAGGTGTCCTGGAAGTCATTCTGTCCTACTCACTACCCTCTGAACCCTGCTCACTGCTTCTGCTCCTTTTGTCCTCGTAGGCAGGTGACCACCAGCCCCCATGGAGAAAGGCGCAGTTGGAGTAGGCACTCCTTCTCCTGAAAGGGCTCTAAAGTCAGGCAACAGAGTGAGAGACAGACCTTGACTGCTCCTGTCAGTAGGAGTACCACAGAAAGACCGAGCTACACAACTTCATGTACAGATGGCCTAAGCCACTCCCCTGCAATGCTCTCTGTGAGCCCCTATGGACCTAGATTAGTTGAATCTGTGGGTTTTCTTGTGGTGTCCTTAACCTCTCTGGCTTCTTCAATCCTTCTCACTCTGCCTCAGAATTCCTCGAGCTCCTGCTAATGTGTGGCTGTGGGTCTCTACACCTGTTTTCATCAGTTGCTGGTTGAAGCCTCTCAGATGGCAATCATGCTAGGCTCCTGTCTGCATATACAAGAGAATATCATTAATAGAGTCAGGGGTAAGCCCATAAATTCTCTCTACCCCATCTTCTGCAGAGATCCCTGAGACTTACAGCCAGTGGTACAGATGACTTGTTTAGTGCTAAGCATCCAACCATTGCTTAGGCTTCGTACCTTAAACAGAAATGCTTCTCTGTATTCACTACCATTCGCTGCTTCTCTGATTAAGACCAAAAGTAGCATTAGTCCATAGGCAAATTTGTAAATATTTAGCAGGCAGCCCAAATTCATGACAATTTAGTTCAACAACAGTAGTGAGTTCACCCCTAGGGCCTAAGACCTTGTTGGGGCTGGCTTACAGGTTTAGGACAGAATTTATAGTACTGTGAAATCACTCTTGTAGAGAGGATCTAAAACCCAACCAGAGAGTGGGAAATCAGCCCCACCACAGACATGCAGCCATCGCACCAATGGGCACAACTCACCTAGCAGGTTGGTATTGTAGATTATCGAATTCACAGCTGGGTAGAGCCATTGATGTCTTTTCTCTCGAGTTGCTCATGTTTCCTTATGGCACTATCGTAGTAAGCCAGTAGGAAGGAAACGTCCAGCTCAGTTTAAGTTTGATTTGCTAACCCCTTGAAACAGAGATATGAGGTGTCTTCAGCAGCAGAATCTCATAAGATCTGGTGGTCAATGGCAGAAACTTGTATTGTCTGGGGAGCTTCTCATGAGCAGGAATTTACCTAGCACTGGTAGTTTTGCTTAATATCCCATGGCTTTTATGAGCATCATTATCCAGCCTGACAGGCTATCTCCCTCCTCCTCCTCCTCTCCCTCCTCCTCCTCTCCCTCCTCTGCCTCCTCCTCCTCCTCCTCTCCCTCCTGTTCCTCCTTCTTCTCCTGTTCCTCCTTATTCTCCTCTTCCTTCACTTCTTTCTTCTCCTCTTCCTCCTCCTTCTTCCTCCTCCTTCTTCCTCCTCTTTCTTTCTCCTCTTCTTCCCCATCTCAGCTTACAAAAGAGTAATTTTAAACATGACACTTTATTATACATTCAGTAGTTGATGGACATCTAAGCTGCTTCCGTTTCTTAGCTATTCTGAGAGCAATCAACAAATATGGATTAGCAAGTATCTCTGTATAGGATACACATTCCTTTGGACATATGCCCAGGAGTGGTGCCCAGTTTCCCCTCACACCAGAAAAATAGGAAATCCCCTTACTTCTCCATATCCTCTCCAGTATTTGTCATCATTTGATTTCTTGATAACTTCCATTCTGACTAGAGTGAGATAGAATCTTAGTGTAGACTGAGATGAAATTAAGTGCAGTCTTAATTTGCATTTTTCTGATTGCTAATGATACCAAACATTTTAAAAGTGTTTGTTATCCATTTTCGTTTCTTCTTTTGAAAATGTGTTCAGATCAATGGCTCGTGTTTAATTGTGTTTTCTTGATATTTAGGTTCTTGAACTCATTATATATTCTAGATGTTAAACTTCTCTTCAATGTATAGTTGCAAAATATTTTCACCTGTCAATGTGCTATCTCATTACTCGTATTGACAGTTTCCTTTGTTATATTCAGAAGCTTTGTAAATAGATCTAATTTGTCAACCTTTGGTCAAAACCCTGATTTCTTTTTTTTTAATTAGATATTTTCTTTATTTACATTTCAAATGCTATCCCGAAAGTTCCTATACCCCCCCCCCCCCCGCCCAGCCCTCCTACCCACCCACTCCCACTTCTTGGCCCTGGCATTCCCCTGTACTGGGGCATATAAATTTTGCAAGACAAAGGGGCCTCTCTTCCCAATGATGGCTGACTAGGCCATCTTCTGCCACATATGCAGCTAGAGACACGAGCTCTGGGGGGTACTGGTTAGTTCATATTGTTGTTCCACTTATAGGGTTGCAGACCCCTTCAGCTCTTTGGGTACTTTCTCTAGCTCCATTGGGGGACCTGTGTTCCATCCTATAGATGACTGTGAGCATCCACTTCTGTATTTGCCAGGCACTGGCATAGCCTCATGTGAGACAGTTATATCAGGGTCCTTTCAGCAAAATCTTGCTCACATATGCAATAGTGCCTGGGTTTGGTGGCTGCTTATGGGATGCCGAAGGGCTGAGAAGCACCTGAAAAATGTTCAACATCCTTAATCATCAAGGAAATGCAAATCAAAACAACCTTGAGATTCCACCTCACACCTGTCAGAATGGTTAAGATAAAAAATTCAGGTGACAGAAGATGCTGGCAAGGATGTAAAGAAAGAGGAACACTCCTCCATTGCTGGTGGGATTGCAAGCTTGTACAACCACTCTGGAAATCAGTCTGGTGGTTCCTCAGAAAATTGGACATAGTACTACTGAAAGATCCAGAAATACCTCTCCTGGACATATACCCAGAAGATGTTCCAACTGGTAATAAGGACACATGCTTCACTATGTTCATAGCAGCCTTATTTATAATAGCCAGAAGCTGGAAAGAACCCAGATGTCCCTCAACAGAAGAATGGATACAGAAAGTGTGATACATTTACACAATGGAGTACTACTCAGCTATTAAAAACAATGAATTTATGAAATTCTTGGGCAAATGGATGGACCTGGAGGGCATCATCCTGAGTGAGGTAACCCAATCACAAAAGTAGTCACTTGATATGTACTCACTGATAAGTGGATATTAGCCAAGAAACTTAGAATACCCAAGATACAATGTGCAAAACACAAGAAAATCAAGAAGAGGGAAGACTAAAGTGTGGATACTTCTTTCCTCCTTAGAACAGGGAACAAAACACCCATGGAAGGAGTTACAGAGACAAAGTTTGGAGCTAAGACGAAAGGATGGACCATCTAAAACCCTGATTTCTAATAAAAATAAAATATCAGAAATCACTTGAGTGAGGCGTGGAATCATGGTAACTGTAAGACCATCCCCTTTAAGGAATTATTTAATTTTTTAATTGAAAATAATTTTCATGCAATGTATTCCTATTGTGGTTTCTCATTGCACAATTCTTCCCAGATCCTTCCCACCCACTCAGCCCCAAGTTCTTCTCTCTCTTTCTGTATTAAGAAAAGAAATAGGAATTTTTAAAAAAAAAAATTATCGTAGGAAACACACATACTCAAATCCACTAAGAAAACAAAATAGAAAAAAAAGGTCTCTCTTGCTTGTGCTTTCTCTTGGATGTGTCAAATTTCAATGTGTTAGTTTTTTATTTTATTTTATTATTTTATTTTATTTTTATCCCTTAGAAGTCTATTTATTTTGAGAGTCAGAAAGTGAGTGAATGCAGATAGTAGGGGAGATGAGGAGGAACTGTGAAGAGCAGAGGGAGGGGGAACCGTTGTCAAGACATATTATGTGAGAAAAAATAAGAAATGGGATATATACTGGGGATAAGAAATATTTTGCCCATTTCATAATTCCTCACAGTTTTTTACAATTGGATCCTCTCCTCCTGTTATCATAATTTAATGAAAAGACTATTTGATCATCAGATAAAGCTGGCAATGTTGTTTCCCCATAATTTCTTACTCAGTCAGGGAAGCCCTATTTAACATTACAAATGCACCTGCTCTATGAACTGCAAGCTATACCAAGTTTTACTTTTGTTTGTTTGGTTGTTGTTGTTGTTGTTGTTGTTGTTGTTGTTGTTGTTTGAGACAAGGTCTCACTTCGTAGACCAAGCTGGCCCCTTGGACACCCTGCGATCCACCTGTCTCTGCCTTCCAAGTGCTTTGAAAAGCATGCCACAGCTTCCAAAGCCATGTAATGTTGAACAAAAAAGATATTAAATTCTTCCCAGGAATTTGTATGAGGAATCTCAAGTTGTGCTTTTAAAACTTTGATTTGTTGTCTCAATGGTAGGAAACCAAGACCAAAAACTCTCCATGAGATTCCATTTACAGTTATAATAAATCTAGGTAAAATTCTCTCTTCTCTCCCTCTCCCTCTCCCTCTCTCCCTCTCCCTCTCTCCCTCTCCCTCCCTCCCTCTCCCTCTCCCTCTCCCTCTCCCTCCCTCCCTCCCTCTCCCTCTCCCTCTCCCTCTCCCTCTCCCTCTCCCTCTCCCTCTCCCTCTCCCTCTCCCTCTCCCTCTCCCTCTCCCTCTCCCTCTCCCTCTCCCTCTCCCTGCTTGAAGTCCCCAAAATATCTTTAGGTTACTTAGACATACCTTTGAATCCTTTAAGTCAAAATAAATATCAACTATCAACTACCAGAAAGAGCTTTGAGGTTTGGCAGAGAGAGAGAGAGAGAGAGAGAGAGAGAGAGAGAGAGAGAGAGAGAGAGAGAGAGAGAGAGAGAGAACACAAAAGCTAAACATGGTTTAAAAGCATTGGTTTCAAATGTGACCTTCAAGTCTAGGTCATGGGCTTGTAATTTGTACAATTATAAACTTCCTTGAAAAAATAATGATGTTTTTCATTGATGTGTACATTAACAAATGTCCATTGAAAGTAATGGAACTTATTGAGAACGTTGGAGCCCAAATGAATTATAGCCAAATCTCCTTTGAAAATGTTCTCTTTCAATTTATGAGAGTAGAATCTAGACTTAATCGTGGTGGCAGGAGCTTTAACTCCATCTACTTTATAGGCTAACGCAGAAGGGTTTCAAGGTCTGCCTGGGCTACAGAGCAAGGCTGAGGACAGCCTAGGGAGCTAAGATAGACTCTGTTCAGATATGAACACAGACAGATATAGATATTGATAGAGATAGAGATTTTTCCAGGGTTACAGAAAGACCTAGGACTATAGCTCACTTTACAGGCCCAAAGCAGGAAATTCAATCCCTAGGACCCTAAGAAAATAACAAAAGGAAGGAAGGAAGGAAGGAAGGAAGGAAGGAAGGAAGGAAGGAAGGAAGGAAGGAAGGAGAAAGAAAGATGTTAGATTTCTAGGGGCTACTGACTTTAGGAAGGGAAAATTGTGTTCTTACATTTTCAGAAAACAGCAGATCACATTATTATCAACATTGCAGGTGATCCGCACAAGAGCTCCGTCCATTCTGCCCCATGGTAATGAATTCCCACTGCACTGGCTCTGCAGGAGCCATCCCATGCCAACCTCTCCTTAGCCGTAACAGCTCCTGGAAATTTTGTCTTAGTCTATCCTTGAGGTATCCTCACTGTCTAGCCCAAGTCAGCTTGCTCGGAAGGTACTAGGTACTGCTCCATTCCATAAGTGCCTGGAACTGTTTTCCTTGGGGAAGAGATTCCAGGGAGCATCGAAGACGAGGCCACAGATAATGGGATTAGATAGACTGTGGCTGAATTAGGGCTAGCAGGTTTCTAAGCTGAGAAGCCTAGAATTCTAAACTTTATTTCATAAAAAATAAAAAAAAATATATATGAATAGTATATCTGATTCAAAAAACTGAATGAAAATACTTTTACTAAGCTAAATAACTTGATATCCTGACACATAATTTTAAATACCAGGAGTGTTAAGTAAAGACATTTGATAAGTCTACACCAAGGCCCTAACGCTCATGTGTTTTAAACAACAGATTAAATTATAACTGATAACTCGGTGCTGTTATTGCCTAATATTATTGGGCAAGTACCAGAAGAGATATGTTAAATATAGGAAAACCCAGGGGCTGGGGGTGGGGCGTTGCTGGAGTTGCAATCAGTGTTTTCCCTGTGGATCAAAACAGATAAAGTACTGACTGTGGTGATAAAGCTGTAGAGAATCCCCATGATTTACCCACATAACATCATACTGTACAACTTTGCCAAGAAGAGCAGGGTGGGGCTGAGTGAACACCTTCCCTGATTGGATGAGCCCTCTGCTAGGACCCCACAGACAGACCTAATTGTTTTTTTTAGCATGATTTTTTTCAAAATAAAAGACTAAATCTTTGTGTGAGTTTTTCTCAGGGTGCTCCAAGGAAATTTTAAATGTAGTTTTAAGTTTAAAAGATATCCTAGGGTCTTTGTTTATTTTTTTTTTTACTCTAAATAAGATCCAATTGTGAAATGGAAATAATAATAATAATAATAATAATAATAATAATAATACAGTATTGTCAGAAGGTATTTGGGAATTTGATAAAGATCAGGGTGGCAGAGAAATACTGCATCAACTATTTAAGCAAAAATTTTAAATAATAAACTATTTTTAAAACAAGTTAGAGTGGTTGTAAAGAATCCATTTTATTTTGTTTTATTGTTTTATTGTAAATAACACAGGATATTACACTTTCCACAAAAAAAAGCGAAACAAAAATATTTGTCAGACAGTGTCTTTTTTATCTCACCAAATGACCCAGGTTTTTAAAACCCCCTTTGATATAATTGGCCAAGGAAAGACTGGTGAGAGCAGGATCATCGAGACTGAGCAAGCTACTCTAGAAATAGGAAAATACTTTGTGTTCCTACAAAAAGATACAGGCCTCCCTAAAACATCACCATGAGCACAAGAGTCACATAAGTGGCTAATAACCACATCTCAGCACTGCCCATGATCAAAGGCAAGCTTGCACAAACTCACCAGGCCGTTTGTAGACTTACCATCCTTCCCAGTGAGAAAGACAAGATTCTATGTCTTAAAACAGGCGAGCAGGGGAACAATGAAAACCCAGTTTTAAAAAGCTGGATTCCATATTATCTCTCATCCAGCACAGAAGAGAACTAACTCCACCCTCCATTACAGCATTTACAGAGATCGCAGATAAACCTTAAAGAAAATACACCATTGTCACTAGTGGAAGAGAATTTAGCAGTTATCAAAATTTCAAAGACAAAAACAAACCCACAGAAGTAGTTAAAAGTAAAAGATCCATATAGAAAGAAACAGGTTCTTGGGTAAATTAGCCTTCTGTTGCTCCTGGAGATTCACCTCTGGGAGCCAAGGAGAGTTAGGCTATACCACTCTCTAGAGGCACAGGCTGGCCAGCCATTAGAAGAACCTACTGGATATTAGTAATGTCTGCAGTATTTACAAGATGGTTTTCTGGAAAGGGTGTAGCCATAACTCTCAGACAGATGCAAAGCAAATGTTCCAAAAGTTTTACTTCATCTGTAGATTATAGAGGAAGCCAGAATGATACAATAGGAAAATTCAAAGAGCAGAAATATGCATACAGGAAATAAGGAAAATTGAAATTAAATAGACACAATTATTTCCCTCTGCATAATACAGTTGTGCCCAGCTCAACTCAAAAAAATTGCTATTCTGTAGAAAGGAAAATATTTTGCGTTAACGGCAGTTAATACAATTTGAAATTTTTAATCCATCCAACATAAGATCAGAGAAGAGCAGAAATAATGTGTGTGGATGAGCCACCCCCACCCCCAACATCGTCTTTTGTTGCTTTGTTTCTTACAAAGACTTTGCAGTTCTCCCAACTCTTTCTAATACAACATAGGCTCAAAATATCCTTTTACAAACAATGCAAGAAATTCAGTGTCACAAGGGAAAAAAATCACTATGAAAATTGTCTGCAATACCAGATCTATATTCATTTTCACTTCTATACACAACAGGATGAAAAATGACCTAGTTACATTTGAACTTTTGTGTGTTAACTATACTAAAGACACAGTAAATATCATGCAAATTGTTTAGGGAAAAAAAAAACCCTTTCCTTGAGATTCAGCTTCATTGAAATTCTTTATTTCTCTATCAGTAATGAGATTAGCAAATAACTGCTCCCAAGGTTCCCTTTGAGCCAAACATTACGCCCAACAGTCCCAGGCCAAGGAAAAGGGACCAGATATCTCTTGCAGATTTCAATGTAAAGAGGAAAAATGTTCTAGTTCAATTGACTTTAAAGCTGGTGAGAAAGATGCTTTTTTTGTGTGTGAAAAACCACCAATGGGCAGGTACTTCCATGGTCTGAACCAACTTCAAACCGTAGATGTCTTTACACAATATCCTGGAGAGCAAACTAGGATTGTTTTTGAATTATGAGTCTAAACCAACATCTGTTTGTGGGGCCCTTTATGAAGATTTCTGCGGAGTTAGTAAGTCCTGGGTTTGGTAGACCAGCTGGAGCCTGGGACACACTTTGATCCCTGGTACTTCAATAATGTCACAACCCAACTCAGGCAGCAAGCTGCTGACAGAAATCATCACCCCTCATGACTCCTGAAAAAAGGAATTGGGAGGGGAGGGAATGTGCAATGGTCTCCATGGAAACGGCCCTTCCAATCCTATTTTCTTTAATACCAAAGCAAAGACAAAAGCCATTTGATGCCAGTCATGTACAAGGACTTGACTAAGAATGCCATTTGTGTGTTTCAGGCTCATCCAGGTGACAACTCCACCAGGATCCCCATCCAGACGGATCTCTACGCACATGTGGTTCTCTTTGACCACGTCTCCAGAAGGAAGACTTAAGCACCACACAGTAAATGGTTTCCTTATTGTTCGCTACATTCAAATGAATTCCTTGGTCAGAAGCAAATTGTAATCATAAATACATAAATGAGTTGTATAGCTAGAAGGCGAATTAGAATAATAAAATTAACAAAGACAGAAAACTGTAATCTGGACTGCTTTCTTTTCCTCTTTTATTTGTTTTACTGATAGCCTCTTGTTCTGGTTTGGGTTTTTCTTTTTATTCATTCTCTCTCTCTCTCTCTCTCTCTCTCTCTCTCTCTCTCTCTCTCTCTCCTGAACACAGGCTGGTTGCAAAAGTCCATGGAGGGGAATCTTGCTGCCACTTCAAAGATGTGCTAATTGGTGACATATTTTGTAGCTCAGATGTTCCAAAACAAAAATGTTCCAGGTCCCACTATTGCCAAACCTAGTGTACCAAGTACGATGCCATGTGGCCGGCTGGCAATGCTGCTCCTCCCTCTCAAATTGCTGAATATTGATAAGGGGCCTCCAAGCAGAAGAGCAGAATAGAAAACCTTACAAGGTTCTCAGTTGCACCAACTGAGTAAATAACACCAGAAACGTACTGTCAATGGTAGAACCATGAATCGAATAATAGTTGGACATTTCTATGTGTCTGCTTGATCTGAGTTCCATGACAGTGGGGCCAAGGAGATGAGAGCTAAAGGCAACTGGATGACTTTAGGGAGTGAAGACTCTATAAGACAAACTAACATGTGTTTCCAGTGTGCCCTCCTGATGACCTTTGTGCAGAAGAGACCATTGAGAAATAACTTTTTATTAAAGTTAATATTTGGTCCTTGTGCCCACTGAATTATTTTCATCTTCTAACCAATCTCATAGTGAGTCAACTCACTAGAATCAAGCTAGGTAGGAACCTGACTCACGTGGAAGTGGGGAGAGCCCAGAGCAGAGACCTGGAGCTCAAGTGGAACGAGAGTATTATACGGCATGATAATCACAGATCACAAGCAAGTGAGCAGAGTGGAACGGTTATGGCTAATTATAATTGTCAAGTTGAGAAAATATAAAATCACCTTGGAAAGAAACCTCCAGGAATATATATGATGGCATGTCCAGGGAGGTTTGTCTGATGTGCAAGGACCCAGCCTGAGTACGGATTATAGGTGGTGCCACTCCATGGTGGGCTGATACTCCAACACACACACACACACACACACACACACACAGAGAGAGAGAGAGAGAGAGAGAGAGAGAGAGAGAGAGAGAGAGAGATCTGGTGGACTCTCAGTGGACTCTGATTGCTGACTGCAAATGCAAAGCAACCAGCTGCACCATATCCCGGGTACAGTGTACCAGGATAAAGTTCAAACTGTGAGCTGAGGTAAACCTTCCTTAATTTCCCTTTGTCTATAATTTTATCAGAACAATAAGTAACTAGTACTGGTATTGTCTTAGTCAGGGTTTGTATTCCTGCACAAAACACCATTGACCAAGAAGCAAGTTGGGGAGGAAAGGATTTATTCAGCTTATACTTCACATGGCTGTCTATTACCAAAGGATGTCAGGACAGGAACTCACACAGGGCAGGAACTTGAAGGCAGGAGCTGATGCAGAGGCCATGGAGGGATGCTGCTTACTGGCTTGCTCCCCTGGCCTGCTCAGCTTTCTTTCTTATAGAACCCAGGGCTAAACCAGCATCACCCACAATGGGCCCTCCCACCCTTGATCACTAATTGAGAAAATGCCTTACAGCTGGCTCTCA
This sequence comes from Mus musculus, assembly GCF_000001635.26. Taxonomy (NCBI): domain Eukaryota; kingdom Metazoa; phylum Chordata; class Mammalia; order Rodentia; family Muridae; genus Mus; species Mus musculus. The sequence continues at coordinate 98,803,640 of NC_000071.6, forward strand.
TGGAGGCCTTTCCTTTCTCTGTGATAACCCCAGCTTGTTTTAAGTTGACACAGAAAACCAGCCAGCACAGGTATTAAGCTGGAATCGGATGTGCCTATGAACTCTCGGTTTCCAATGTAGACACTATATACAGCACGCACAAAACAGTGTGTGCTCATGCATGCTTATGAGTGTGACCACTTACAGAACCTGGAAGCTGCCACTCCCTGAGTTCCTCAACACCACTTTTTACCAAAACGAGCCAGGATCTCCATGAAACAAATGATTCTAGGGACGAGGAAGAGAAAATACAAGTCTGGAGCAGGCTTTGCCAGAGAACAGTTAGAGAGTAAAGAAAGCCGAGTGTATAAATAGCAACAGCAGTAGGGACCGATAGAAATGCTTGAGTGTATGGTAAACAGTGAGGGGTAAATGTCCCTCTGAGTAGGATAGAAGGCTGATGAGGAAAACTGTGCTTACAGAGTACCTGTCCACCCGATCCATAGTAATTGTTAAAAAGAACACTGGAAATGAGCGGCTGACATCACTTCAGCTGAGGATCAATGAACATATATATCATCGGGGGTGAGGCAAACTATTTACGTTCCTCCAGTTGAGATGCCTGAAGCAGTCAGTCCACTATCTGTCTGATGTAATGCCCGTGCCCACTTTGTACCGGTTTTGTCCACCTTGCATAGCCTCCATCTAATCAAGAGGAAAGTTAGAAGGACCAAATCCTGGGAATGTATGCAAAAGAACTGCCCTATAACATTTCAAATGTTAAGGTCATAGAATAAATAAAGGCTGAGAAGCCATCTCAGGTGACTTCTTGTGAACCAATCCCCTAAGGAATAAAGGAGCCAATCACTGGGCAAGGAGGAGGGACTTCTGTGTTGGACGGAGGAAGAAAGGAAGCAGAACAGAGTGCGTGAGGACAAGATGGAGCTACGAGTGTCTCCTGGTTTCAATGGCGCATCCATTAGGATTCACCGCCAGAGGGGTTTAGATTTAATAAGGTTTACAGATTAGGATTTTAGTTGTTGTGCGCAGAGATTGAGTTACCATTGTTTCAGAACTAAGTTTGTGTTGCGTTTTCCTTCACACAGCAGCTTGTCTGGGTTCAAGAGAGAAAGGTATGGCGGCAAAGCATGGGTTTGCCAGATGTGCACCACAAAGACTATGGGGGATTTGAAGCATGGGGTTGGTGAGGTAACAACCTGCCAGTGGGAACCTAGCGAACTGGGTGGAAAGATTGTGGAGTTCTGAGTCAGAGTTTCCACCAGATAAAAACAGGTCGGCCATTGCCCACCAGTGCACGGCCAGCCAGACCACAGGGGGCAGAGAGGTGCCAGGAGTAGCGCAGGAATGTGCCTATTCGTTTTTTAATTTTTTTCTGCAACAGACAGGACACTTATGTAGCACAGCATGTGACAGATGTCACAGGACAATTTGAGGAAGCACTCTCTTCCACCTTGTGGTTCTACAGATCAAACACAGGCCCTCACACTGGGCAACAAGCGCTTTTACCTGCTGAGTCATTTCACTGGCCCCTGAAGCTCTTTTCATAAAGTAAATATTGGGTGTATCACATTTACAAATACAAAACATCACTTCCTTATATTTTAATACAGTATATACATTTATTATAATTTATTTCATTTATAAATTTGGTTAATATTTATGAAACTTTCTATAAAATATTTAAATTTCATTCCCAAAATTTCATGATATATGATTTTCTAAGAATTTTAAATCTTTAACAAAATATAGTCTTCTTATATGATGAGCAAATATTGCAAGTCCCCAAAATCAAGCATATACCAGGGCTCTCATGCTTTCTCAAGTGTTCCAATGTATTCTGCTATATCCAGCAGGGAGCCAGGGACAGACCTGACTGAGGCCAGGAGGAAATGAAGAAAAGGCTTGCCTGTAGCCATACAGATGGAAAATCTGGGTTCGAGTGGCCTGTGTGTCTAATGGAGAAACCACAGCACACCTGGACACTCATCTTATTTATCAAATGGAGTTGAACAGAAAGACAGGGTTATAGGACGTGGCTGAACAAGGAAAGGGGCTTTTACATAGGGAGACACAAGAAGGTAGGGTTTATAATACATAGCTGGAACAAGGATCCAGGCTTAGCTAATCTCAGTAGAAGTAGCTTTTGTAGGGGAGTGGTTTTCAGGCTCTAAACACAGACTGTCACCACTCATACTAGGTCCCCCCAAAGAAGTTTTGCTCTGCCTCTGAACCTCACCCCCAGGGGAAGGCTTCTGACAATAGCTTATAAGACCACAAGCTTCTGATTAACAACCACGTGTTCATTCGTTATCCAAACATCACAGTTTTTTTTTAAAGATTTATTTATTATTATATGTAAGTACACTGTAGCTGTCTTCAGACACACCAGAAGAGGGAGTCAGATCTTGTTACGGATGGTTGTGAGCCACCACAAACATCACAGTTTTAATAGATATACCAGGAGTTTGTTGTTGAAATACTTATCATCTAATATGCAAGTTTCTTGTAACCGTAACGATTTTATTTACAGACTGTTCCTATATTTATTCCCAATGTTTAAGACACTAGAAAAACAACTCTATCACCACCAGTAATTTTCCCACTAACCCCTGAGCTGACATTACTAAGAATAAATACTCCCCAGTGGTCTGAGTTGGATTATGAGCAGTCTTAGTAAGGGTTGCCACAACAAAGTGCTATAGGCTTGGTGGCTGAAGCAACAGAGATCTACTAAGGTGTCAGCGTGTTTGTGTCTCCTGAGGCCTCTCTCTCTGCCTTGTGGTCACCACACTACACCCCCAGTCTTCCCCTGTCTGTGCAGGCATCTGTTGTCTTATCTCTGAGCCCCCCCCCAATAATAGAGCAATAGTAACTTTCCCTTTCCAAACTCTTGTCATAGCCAACACAAACATACGACTTTCTGTATATAAAACTGGGTAGATACCATTCACTCCATATTACAGAATGTGGACAATAAGCTTCTAGTACACTATTTTAAGATTGTAGTCTCTTATGCAATGCTACACTGAGTCTAGATCTCTGACAGAATCAACATCACCTTTAAAATAGAAACTGTCACCATCCAAAGACTCTGCATTCAAGTTTGATATTATGTAATTCCCTTGCGTTACTGCAGGATGAATCCATGTATGGTCTAGTTCTATCGAGGAGCATTCCTTTTCTTTCTATTCGCAGGCCCTTGCTCATCAACATTTAAGTGGCACCTGTGTGTTGCCACACATCTTCACAAGTCTAAGATCACACTATTGGAATGATTGGGACTTAGAAAGCCTCTCCATGGAAGCAGGTTGAGAGGACCAATAAATAGGGGGACAATACCGTTAGGCGCAAGTCGAGCTAAGCAAGAAGATAAATTTTACTGAAGCTAGTCGTCGGCCCAGGAAATGAGGTATGCGACCTGTGCAAGAAGGTCAGCACACAGGATGGTGAGCCAAAGAAAGACACAGAACCAAACCTGAGCTAGCCAACTGAGGGGAACTAAAACCAGAAACCAGGCAGTGCTATAGGGAAGAAAGGGCGTCGGGAACCAGACTGTTTGGCAAGCTGAGGTCGGTAACTGGCCAAATCACTCTATCTCTCCAGACTTTGGCTCTCGGAGGTGCCTTCAAAATCCAAAACATCCATGGTTTCTGCTGGCTGTTTCTCTCATCTATTTATAGACTGAGCTGAAGGGAAGAGTACTGCAAGTTATCATTTTCTCCAAGCAATGATTTAGATTACTGTATATTCTGGATGGATGTGACAGATGTCTACATTAAATCTATATGATAAAATGATAGAGATATCAACCAGAACTAAAATAAATACATCTGAATCCAGGAATAATAATCAAACATGAACACCATCAAACATCAAACCACATCTCAAACTCAGTACCGAATACTCTAACTCAGTACTCAGTGCTCTAACTCAGTACTCAGTGCTCTAACTCAGCACTCGGTTCTCTAACTCAGTACAGTGTCTTTATGCATCCTTTTCAACAAGACAACCCCTGTGTTCCTCCACATCTTCTGACATGGGAGGAAATGTGGTTTCCACAGTCCTGAATGTGACATGTTCTCAATCTGTTCTCTCTCTCTCTCTCTCTCTCTCTCTCTCTCTCTCTCTCTCTCTCTCTCCTCTCTCTCTTCCTGTCTCCCATTTTTTTTCTCAGAAACTCAGAGATGAAACATTTAACTTGGAACATTTAATTGGGTAGAGAGCCCCCAGCAAAATTTAAAACCTAAAAGATTCAGACCGTATGGAATTCTCATTTCTGTAATTATGGAAACTCTGCTAAGCTGATGGGCAGATAAGAATCTTCAGGACAATGAGGAGATCTGGGGGCAGGGCAAAAAGCACCTGTAGGTCAACAGAGTAGGAGGTGGTCCAGACAGCACTACGCTTAGGTTCTAGGGCTCCACGGCAGCAAGGCCTTTGATAATCTGATGAAGCAGAAAACAGAAGGAGTGCCCTGTGAAGCGTCTTCCATTAATCATTCCCCAGGACAACCGATGAAGGCAAGCAAGCGTGCAGTAAAACCTTACCCGACACACGGCTGGCCTTTCTATGTTGTCAGATCTCCGAGGATCATCGGATTTGAAGGAAGCAGTACATAGTAACTTCAAGGGAGCATCTACCCCTTCCCTTGTGAAGTTTGCATGGTGGTCAGATGCACTTCTCAGACAGGAGAAGGGATACTGTTCCTCTCAGGAAATTTACCAGCTTGGAATAAAAATCTAAGGAATCTTCTTTTCTTTTATTGCTCTTGGCTCTTGCTGCTGTTATTGTGCTTGTGTGTTATCCCTCACCTCATGTTACATTTCCCAAAAGAGTATAGAGAAAGCAGGCATGCAGTGCAGTTGGAGTACACATTCTATCTGTGCTCATTATGGAAGCTGATCTGAAGGCTTTTAGTTGCTATCCTGATCTTGTCAGTGTACAAGTATACAAAAAGTGACAATTTAGGCTCCTATTCTCTGGTTATTCAATTTCTACATGATTATGTTAATCACCACTTTTTAGACCCACATGGAATCATGGTGACTAGGGTGGTATATTGGAAATACATCTAGAGAAGTATTTTCTTAAGGGCACTTTATAAAGTGCTAGTCTGTTTTGTTTCGTTTTGTTTTCCTACATTTCTGGAGGAAAACCCTCTGTCATTTAAAAAAAAATTAAAAAGGTATAAAATTGAACACTTCAGCTTTAGCCATGAGACTCAAGTAGAATATTATAGACTCATTTAATCTTAGCTCTCACGTTATCTAACAGTTAACAACCGTACTCTCTAATTTCACCATGAGATAGTGTCTACATTTCCTCAGATTTTTAGTTTCTTTAAAAGCCACATAAAACCTCAAATCTCATATATTTCGTCAGTAAAAGGAATGTATACAAATCCAAACAGCCCAAAACCAACACACGTGGGCAGGAAAAACGCAGAGGGTTTTATAGTTGGATGTGAAATAGCCACCCTCCACTAGAGGCTCATGTGTTGAAGGCTGGACTGAAGGTGATCTTTTGGGTAAGTGATTTATATCATGAGGGCTCCACCTGATCAATAGGTAAACTGACTGGTACAATTACAATGTCATAATATTATTAATAGGAGTTTGTCACTGAGGTATGGCTGGTCCCTTCCTCACTTTTTTTTTTTTTAATTCCTGGCTTTCAATGAGGTGAACAGCCTCCTGTCACTCGTTCCTGCCACCATGCTGCTTTTCCAAACCACGTGTCCTTACCAATAGAACCAGCCAGAATGGATCCAAAGCGCGCCTTCTTCCATGGAGTTGATTAAGTGATGGGAAGCTGGTTGAAGTGGGAATGATAGAAGCTTCTCTGTCTAGCACAGCTACAGTAAAGCTAAGCTCCACCTCCTTTGCAATTTCTGTCAATCACATATTTTAAATTCTGGAAGATTAATCTCATCCCTCACAGCAGGTTCAGGTATTCCTTCTTTATCTGTCTACAATGGTTAGGGTCAGAGGTCAGACAAAGTTCCTGGGGCCCCTCTCTGTTCCTTTATTTCCAGGCACATCTTCAAGTGATGTTTCTGACTTAGGGACTCCCCCCAAGGATATCAATTATAAAATACCTTGCAATCATCACACATTTTATTAAAATTCAAGTATGACACTGTCCCTCAGTTTAATGTTAAAATTTTTATTTTGTTGGGAAGTATAGTATTTTAATTTTCACTTATATTATTTCTACATTTTAGTGAGACTGGCTGTCAGCATCTACTTCCAAAATTGGTTCATTGAATGAACTGGAATTATTATGAGTAAAATTAAGTAGTACAATACACTGTGTGTCTGAAGGCTGAGAATCACTCCAGGTAAACACATTTTTAAATTTAAAAATGATTTGTTTGTGCTTAGAATATTTGAGGGCTTTTCCTTTCAATTTTATGTATGAAAACACTTTGTATACACACAGGTTTTTTGCTCCTTGCAAATAAAAGTTTACGTATGAGCCCTAAGTATTAGATTTGAGGTCTTTTTCAAGTAATAGATTAATTTTCAATAAATATTAAAATAGATAAATTTCTATTTGTTTTCAGAGCAATATTAGAATTACAGAAAAAAATAGCACAAAGCACAGGCAGCATCCATATATCGTCTCCTTACTCCTACACACACTTATCATTACCTGGGCTAGATGGACTCATGGTTTTGCCAATATTTCATCTTCTCTAGTGTTATATTTGAAAAGTGGATCCATCCATGAATAACACTAGCTTCAGATCTTCCTGTGCCTCTTCCTGCCCTGGCCCCTGAAGAGCCTTGTTTTAATAGAATCTAATTTTAAAGATAAAAATAGTTAATTCCCGAAGAACACTAAGGTTTAGTTGAGAATGACTCATAACCATAAAAGACCAATATTAGAAAATTTCCCTCTTAAGAAATAAGAACATTGTCAATATGTGGTTCTGACTTCTCTCGGAAAATTAGGTAAATATTTGTTAGCCTGATGGGGCAATAAGTAACAATTAAAATTAAAAATGAATGCTGCTTTTTTCCTTTCCACTTATTCATTCCATTGCTGGCATTCAAAAACCACACATTTATTCTGTTACATATGATCACTTGTCAACAATTAAAGGCGAGTGAACTTGTACACCTAATTTCTAGTTCATAATATGCCATTTGTTTTGAAGAATAACATTCTTTTTACTTGTCCTTTCAGGAAGGATTTCTTTGATTTTTTGAAAGTTCCATGCATGACTCTTGTGTTACACCATCTCCACCTTCTCACTGTCCTCCGCCGACTCCTCCCATGCCCCCGTGCTCCCTCTCAAATGCATGGCCTCTTCCTTCATTATTATTATCACATGTAGGAGGAGCTTATATTAAAGCTTACAGGAAAACCAAGACAGAGTACATAGTAAAACTACCATTGTTTAACCCATACACCTAAGGGCACATTTGTCAAATTCTTCTGCAACATGAGTCGCTCACTCTGACTCTCAGTGCCCTGCAAAGGATTGCACAGAACAGGATACCAAGGTTACACTAGTAGTTAATTTTCCACATCACAGTGACCGACACACCTCACGAGCCCTCCACCAACCTTGGATCTGAACTGAGAATATGACAGGAGGAATGAGAATTAAATTATCTCAAGTGAGATAAATATTATGGCAGAGCTGTGACATTGTTTGAACTACACACACAGGTCATGTGCACAAATTATTGTTTTATATGTGTATTATGAGGGACTTAACTTTTCCCTCCTTGGTAAAGTAGTGACACAGTTAGTTTAATGGTGTTGTAGGCTAAAGTGTACCACGTGGATACTTGATGGCCAAGTCTAAATGAGTTGCTTTTCTAATTTCTGTGTCAAGGATAAACTTTCAAGGTGTTTATAAAATCTTATTTGATTATTTCACATATGTTTTCTTTTGAGACATGTATGATGTTTTTGCCAATAGAAAACAGAAAAGGCAATCTGGCTGAATTTGCCAGTCAATTTATCCAAACACTTCCATCAGGTCAATCACATTAGCTTTGATGGAAACAATAGAGATAATAAATTAACTCCAGGAGACTGGAGGCTGAGTTCAGTTTTCTTATAATGAAATTAAGGATGTGAACACATTCAAGTAATGTCGTCAGTCCCAATGGGGACCGGGCGTCTCTGGATTTCTGAAGCCTCCATATCTGATAAAGACATTCAGAATTGGATGAGTCTGGACTTGAAGATGGATCACTGGCCCCTAAACTAGACAAACTGTGGGATATTTGTGTTCTGTTTCCGGAAGCATAGTGTGAGAGCAGGAATTTGGGAGAGAAGAATAGACTTGGCTGGCTGGACTTTGGTATGAGGACAGAAAGGGAAGATGGTATGTTGAAAAGGAAGAAAGGAATAATATAAGTAGGTCTTCATGTGAAATCACCAACTTCTCCTGCTCTGCAAAGAATGAATACACAATGATCGTCGGGTGTTTTTCTTTCCTCTTTTCTTTCCCTTTTTCCCCCCTTTGCTTTAAGAGGTGTAAGAATATGACTTAGACCCAGAATTTGTACAACTTCCTGAAGATAATGCAGCTGGCCCCTCAGAGGTTACATACGCTAAATGCTAGGAAGCCTTTCTTACTTCTTCAGGATTTTGGAGATAAGCTTTTACAAGTTACTGTTAATCAAAACTAGGAAATAAATCACCAAAGGCCTCCACATGGCAAAAGGTGCAGATCTTGGCCATTTCCCATGGCAATGGCACAAAAGGTCAATGAGGGAAAGTAATAAGAATATATAATACAACCAACAAAGCTAAGGGACATTGATCCCCTGGGACAGGTAGCTAAGTAGATGTATGCTCAAGCTGGAAGGGACTTATTCTAGTCATCTTTGTAGAACAAGTGCTACCATCAGGCAGACCTTGCTGCTCATTGAAAAGTACACAATCTATGTACACTACTCAAGGGCCGTCATCTGCCTTGCCACAGGATTGCTAAGTTTAACTAAGGTGACTGGAATCTACTTAAGATTATGAAATCCTAGATCAAGATAGTTTTCAAACTAAAAAGGAAACCACACAAAGCCAACACATTTTACTGGTTGTCAATGATTACAATGGTTACAGTGAGAGCAGTTATTTTTTCTATAACTGATTGTCAGTTTCTGAGAAAACTGCCATTGTCCCTATAAAAGCTAAAACAAAAAATAAAAAATAAAACAATATATACAGTTTAAGCTCTAAGAGAGATACAGCATCACTATGCGTGCTGCTATTTGAAGTTTGGCTGTACACAGTCTCTATGGTGGTTTGAATAAGAATGGCTCCCATAGGATTATATATTTGAATGTTTAATCACTATGGCATGGAACTGCTTGGGCAGGATGAGGAAAGATGGCTTTAGTGGAGGAGTGAGGCTTTAGTGGAGTAGGTGTGACATTGTTGAAGGAGGTGTGCCACTGGAAGTGAGCTGTGAGGTTTCAAAAGCCCACAGCAGGCCATGTTTTTCTCTCTTCAAGCTGCCTGCAGATCAGGATGTAAAGCTCTCAGCTACTGCTCCAGCACCATGCCTGCCTGCCCGCCCGCCTGCCCGCCTGTGGAGAGCCATGCTGTGAGCAATTGCGTGTGTGCCATGAGCAATTGCCATTATAAGATGGTGCTGGCTTCCACTGTGCCTAACTAGTAAATAAGCCTTATGCACAAGTGCAAGAGTGAACTCACGCCTAGTCACTGCCCATCTCGCGGCATAATAATGGAGTGATGGGCGAGCAACGAATCAGGAGCTGTCACGCCACATCAGGTGCTGAAACGTCACTCTGCAGGCTATACAAGCAGCGCCATTTTCCCGGTTCGGGGTCTTCCCTCCTGATAAGTAAGCAATAAAAGCTTTGCCGCAGAAGATTCCGGTTGTCCTGAGTGTGTTCTTGCCGGCGGGGACAAAAGCTTGGGCAATACCCGCCGGCCCGCCCGCCTGCCCACCCACCTGCCTGCCTGCCTTAAAGATAACCCTCTGAAACTGTAAGTAAGCCCACAGTTAAATGCTCTCTTTTATAAGAGTTGCCTTGGTTAGGGTATCTTTTCACAGCAACAGAGCAGTAACTTAAACAGTTTCCAGGTAGCTTTCACAGTGTATTAGATTGCTTATTGTTTCTGAGAGACAATAACAGGGAGATGGGCAAATGTCCACCGGGTGAAACTCATAGAATTCATTACTTAAATGTCCAGTATATCACAAACTTTTGGTGCAATAGTGATATAATTTGGATTTTCTTCTAGAAATTTGCATTCTCCATTAACGATGTCAGTTCCTTCCAACAAATGAAAAAATTGTCAGAATGCATTAAAAGGTGGGTCCCATCTATTTGTTGTCTCCAAGAAAGACACCTCACCAGAAAAGACAGATGTTATCTCAGGGTGAAAAGATAGAAAACATATTCTAAGCAAAAAGAGCTTAGAAGCAAGCGAGAGATGATGTTTTATTGCCCCAACAAAATCAAAATTTAAAATATAGCTATTCAGAAGAGATAAGAGATACTTCACATTTTTTAAGGGACAATCTACCCAGAGGATATTAGAATTCTAAACATCTATGCACCAAGCACAGGTGGACTCAGTTTCCTAAGACAAACGCTGCCAGGTGTAGAGTTAACTGCCCCACTATCACCACCTGAGTCCAGCACAAAGAAGTGGAGAAGACAATCTGAAGTGAATGATACTTTAGATCACATGGACTTAACAGATGTTTACGGAATATTCCACCCAAACACTGAGAAGACTGCAGTCTTCTGCTCCCAAGTCCTAAGGAATAAGGAAAGTGGAAGAATCCTTTGTATAATGTATGATCACGGTGAAATGAAACAAAACAGCAAGAACTACAGGCCACTCACACATTTGTGGATATTAAAGAACATACTCATGAATGATGAATGAATTATTGAAGCAATCAACAAGGAAGTTCAAAAGTCCATAGGGTTGAATAAAAGTAAAATCGTAACACACCAAAACCTATACAAGGCTTAAGAGGGAATTTTATAGTTCTAAGTGCTTGTGTCGAGAAATCAGGGAGATCTCATATAAGTAAATCAGAACTATACCTTAAAGCCTGAAGAAAGCCAAGGCGGGCATCTGGAGGCAGGAACTGAAGGAGAAACCATGGAGAAACACTCCTTATTGGCTTCCTCTTCTACTGGCTTGCTCAGGCTGCTTTCCTATACAACACAAGACCACCTGCCCCTGGGTAGCACTGCTGACCATAAGCTGGATACTCCCACATTAATCAAAAACATACTCCACAGACTTGTGTACAGTTCTTTCGTAAGGAAGCATTGACTCGGTTAAAATGGACTATTTACAGATATACCTATGTTTGTGTCAAGTTGGTTAAAAGCCAACCAGCACAACTGGTGACTTCTCAGCTTGACACACAAACACCTCAGTTAATAATCCGTCACTTTTTACTGCCCGTCCCCAAGTCAATATCACAATATTAAATACTTCAATTTTTAAAAGTCCCAGAACCTAAAAGTTTACTTTAAAAATTCAGTCTCTTGAAAACGTCCACAGTCTCTTTTGAAGTTCAAAGCCTCTCTAAAACTCTAAACTCTCTCTAACCCTCCAAAGATTAAAACTTCAAATTCTCTTTTTAAAGATGTACACTCTCCTTAAGAGTTTAAGTCTCTCAGCTGTGGAGATTCTCTTGTAGAACCAGAATAACAAATTAAATTTTTTTTCTTTTCCAAAGAGGGAAGAATCAAGGCATAATCACAATGCAATCAAAGCAAAACCCACATGCAACAGTGTAGAAAGTTCAGTGCTTGCTGCCTGGATCGCACTCCAATCCTCTTGGCTCAAAAGGGCCCTGGAAAAAAATCAAGCATACAAAGAATGCTGTATTTGAAATGATCCATAAGATTGACAAACCAGTAGTTAAAGCAGCCAAAAAGAGAATTCTTGGAAAGAATGTCCAAGTCACTAAAATTAGTGGTAAGAATGTGACATTGTAACAAATAAGAATAAAGTTTAGAAGGTCATTGGGAGTATGACTTTAAAATATAGATTCCCCTCAATTGGAAAATGTAAAAGAAATGAATGAATTTATAGATGCAGATGCTCTACCACACTTAAATCAAGACAAGTAATTTCAACCTATCTACAGAGGCAGTAACATTACATCAGTAATAAATGTATACATCTAGACTCTAGAGTTCCTAGAATATCCACTAGAAAACTATTAGAACCTATAAATACTTTCATCAGAGTGGCAGTATACAAAATCAACACAGAAAACTTCTTATCCATCCTATATATCAATAATGCACATGGAAATCATGGGAAAACTTCCACTCAAAATAGCCTCAACAATGAAACAAAAGTACTTTAAAATAAATACACCTAACCAAAGAAGTGAAGATTTAGAAAGCACTAAAAAGAGGATTGAAGTTACTGGAGCTAGAAAGTTCATAATATCAGAGAAATAATGCCATGGAAATGGTTACCTCGCCCAAAGCACTTTGCAGATTCAATGTAATGCCAAATAATTCTAATTCTATTCTTCAGAAAAGCAGAAGAATAAATCTTAAAATTCATTTGGAAATACAAAAGATCAGTGATAGCTAAAGCAACTGTGACATGAGCAAAAATAAGGCTGGTGGTACCAACATAAGGGTTCTTTGAAAAGCTGGTTGCATGGTGTTCTGCTGGGGCAAACATGTGAAGGAAAGTCTAGATGAAGTGGACATGGATGAAAGGTTAAGGAGGCAGACTTGTGAAGGAACATTTGGCTGAAACAGGCCCAGGTGAAAGGATGTTCTGCTAAAGCAAGCACATGAAAGGACACATGATGAAGAATTCTTTGCTAACAACACCCATGTATTGGTCCACCTTACAATTCATAGTTGAACTGCATTTGCCTGGACTCCATAGAGAGAAATGGATCAAAAAACGGTGATGGAGGCTGAGCTAGGCTCAGGTATAGACCTAGCTGAGCAAATTGTTGTTCTCAAGTCTTCTTGACTTGATCTTTTCTTCACTAAGATCACTAAGGCACAGCTGAGAACTTTTCTTGGCAGTCCTATTGGCCCTGGTCCCTCCTGCTGACTGGTGCAGAAAATGGGCCTGGCTGCTCCTGCTAGGTTGTGCTACCACTGCTGCTAACCTAACTCTACCAAACTGGACTGCCGGTGTGTATCTGTAAAGTGTTTTCAAGTGGATCAGGCTGCCACCAATGCCAACCTGTGAACTGAACTGCTGATTTCCTGACAATGCTGATAGGAGTTGCTCCAAAGAACCCTTTCTAAACAGGTCCACTTCCCCGCATCCTTTCTTTCCCACTACCTCTGATAGGTGGTGGGCTAAAAGGGCCCTTAAAGCATTTAAGAACCATCATTAAAAATGGGTTTTGAAAAAAAATTAAAGTTACACATACCAGTTTCAAGTTATAGTACAGTGATAGTGCTATATAGTGATAGCATAGGATGGAACTAAGACAGACATTCAGGTCAATGGAACCAAGTAGAAGATCCACGTGCAAACCATGACACTGCAAGCAGCCACCCGTATGTAAACCCACACCACTACAGCCTTATTTGTATTTGTGTGTTTATTCTTCTCTCATGCAATACATCCCAACTGCAGTTTCCCATTCCTTCACTCCTCCCAGATCCAGTGCCCAGTACTACCTTCGAGTCCAGTTGGGCACCTGTACACATACTCACATACACATGCACACACACCAACACATGCAGCAATAATAAATGGAATGAATATATATATGTGTGTGTGTTAGAGAGAAAGAAAGAGAAAGAAAGAAAGAAAGAAAGAAAGAAAGAAAGAAAGAAAGAAAGAAAGAAAGAAAGGAAGGAAGAAAGAAAGAAAGGAAGACAGACTATCCAGCTATCAACTTGAAGGGCAGAAGAAGGTTTTGAAGGAGGGTTGGTTTGGGAGTAGATGGAGGGAGAAGACAAATGGAGGGGGAAATTCTACTTCAATTACAAACATAACTTAAAAAAAAATTAAGATTCCCAGATTGACTTCCCTGGACTTTTGCTTTTAAATTCTAATAAATTGTTCTCAAGCTTAAAAACAAACAAACAAAAAACCAAAAAAGTATGTTAAAAGGTTGGTAATTGTCAGGCTCTACAACAAAACAAACAAACAAAACAAAACAAAAAAAGTTATAGGAAACTTGATGACAATAATAAACATCAGGGGCTGACACTTCGGCTCAGTGGGTAGAGTTGCCAGCTGCCATAGCTGACAGCATGGGTTTGATCCCTAGAACCACATGATAAAAGGAGAAAACCAACTTACCCAAGCTGACTTTTGATGCAGGTCTTCTATATACGTACAGTTGCACATTTATGTCCACGTTTGCATGTACACATGCATAAATACACATGCACACAGACACACGCACGTGCGCGAACACACACTTGTGAAAACTAATTTTAAGCTTTAGCAATGATCACATTTTAAGTACACACATTCCCAGGCTACTTCCTAGAGCTAACTGAGTCAGGATTCTTTAACTGAGACACATTCATACACTCATGGCAGAAGTTACGACTTGGCCATTTTCAGTTGTAGCATCATGGCTGTTAGCATTTCTTCTAGGCTCCGCCCCACAGTTACCCGGCAACAGCCAGGTGTGACTGAAACAATATAAAGGGGGCTGCTTGCTCCCTCCTCAGTCTCTTCTCTTCTCTGGCTCTCTGGCTCTCTTGCTCCCTTACCCTCTTCCCCCTCTGTCACTTCTATCCCCATTCCCCTCTCTCCTTTCTCTTCAGAAGCTCATGGCTGCTCTCTCTCTCTCTCTCTCTCTCTCTCTCTCTCTCTCTCTCTCTCTCTCATCTACCCCTTCAACTCTCCTCCCCATACCCTAAATAAACTCTATACTATATCCATCTTGTGGCTGGAATCTCAGGGGAAGGGATTCCTCAACATGGGTCCACAGAGACACCCCCTTCTCCCCCCCCCCCAGCCCCCACCTGCACCAAACCTATCCCCTGGCTTCTCGGCCCTCTGTGGTAGGTCCTGTCAAAATGGTTCCTGTTTTGCCAGGGCTAGAAGTGTGCCCTGCTCTTCTGGAACGGACATGCTTTAAGTTCCTGCCAGTGGGCAACAGAAGCTTATGCCCCACAGCCTTCTTTTAACTGCTCTCAGCTTCCCACTTGTAGGATTCCCTGAAAATAAGAGAGATGAAAGAGGAGACAGAGAAAATGTGATCAAATCTGACAAACCATATTAAAGAAAGAGACACTGGAACAAGCCATATTGCATCCAAATGGTGCTTTATCTCCACAGATTGCAGGCCCTACCTCAACCCCCATGTGGGGCGGTCAGGGGTGGTGGTGTTAACTACACAATCGGAATACATCACTGTATTAATAGGTAGTCAGTGAGCCGGATGCACACCCACACTTGGGGACTGAAAATGTTTCTAATGGCCCAGCTTTTATGAAATAAAATTGTTGTCTTTTTTTTTCAATCTACATGGAAAAATATGCACAGTAGATTATATATGTACATAAAATAGACTCAGGAGCACATCTAATTATAAATGATTGTTAGAAAAATCATATAAAACAATGGAGTACATAAAAGTGTCAAGAGTAACTGTCAGGGTACGAAATTCCTTGGTAGCCAGATGCCCACGGCAAGCAGAACCTCTCCTGGTAGAGTCAATACAAGGTCGTCCACAGAAGATCCTCCAGGGTGCAAGCAGCATGGGCAGGTTTGAACCTCAAACACTGACTCATAGTTTCACAACTCCATGTGCAATGTCAGAAAGATTCACCATTTACTAAAATTGTTTCTTATGAACTCAAGACTTTTAAGGGGACTCTGAAGCTCAGAAAAGCAAAGCATTTGTATCCATACCCTGGTCTGTATAATTTAGCCGAGGCAGTATGTATAAGATGGATTGACTGCCACACCTCATGAGTTTCTGTGCTGTGAAATCGCATACCTGGTTTCTGGCTCCAGGGGGACTGCAGTGGAAATGGAGAGAGACGCTTTTACTTTTTTTTCTATGAAGTTCAACTATTTTTTTTATGTGAGGAAACAAAGAAACTAGATTTGTCTCTAGAGAAGAGATTTTTTTTCCTTCTCCAATCTCTATTTAATTACCTAATATTTTAATAGAGACGCTCTTAAAAGCCAGGAAGTGAAACAAGATAGAAAAGATGTACTAAGGCTCTTGAGGTACAAATGACCTGAGGCTCTGATTGAGAAAAAAAATTAGACCCATTATTGTCCTAAGAGACTGGAGAAAGGCTTCTTAATTAGGTTAGAGAAGAAGAAATAAACTTTGCACTGCCAAGCACACTCAGTATTATGATATGAAATCTCTTTCTAAAATGAGTATATCATGAATCATGCCTAGTTATATAATTTCAAAGCTCTACCATAAATAGAGAACAGTCAATAACCATTTCAAAAATAATTCAAAATCTATTAGGGAAGAATATAGCCTCTATTTCTTTTGTTCTCGTCCCAGTGCATTTTGTTAGTGAAATGTTTGTATCTAGCCTCTAAAAGAGTATAATCTGCATTATATTTTGGAATGGTGAGAATACATCCCAAACCATGACTAGTAAAAGATTTTATTTCTTTTCTCGTAAAATCATCTTGTTTTAAGATTCCATGCTTATTGAATAAATGTAGGTGACATCTAGTGCGATCCAGTCACTCTGAGGTATAATGCTACTCCCTAGTTATTTATGTGTCTAATACACACACACACACACACACACACACACACACACACACACACAGACACACACACAGAGAGAGAGAGAGAGAGAGAGAGAGAGATAGAGCTAGATGGAGAGATGGAGAGAGAGATACAGATGTAGATAGATAGATTAATATAATATATAATATTAGACATATATATGTTAGACACATAAATATATACTAAATTTATGGGTATGAGAAAAGCCTGCTTGATGGGAACTATTCACCATTGTGGTTAATCCCACAATTGCAGAGATACTGCAATGTGAGGGAGCACGGGACTCAAGCCAGGAAGTATGCTTGGTCCCTGAGTACTGTTCCACAAACTGGTCTTCAGCTTAATGTAGAGGTCTATTTCCCCAGCCCAGCAAATATCTTTTCTTTTTTTTCCCCCTCTGGTTCTTATAGTCAGACATTTATCTTTTCTTTTTCCCCATCTCGGCTGCCTACTGTTGGTTCCTCTGCTACTTCTGTAAGTAGAGGCAGCAGATTTAGAACAGTACTCGTCACAGCTAAGACTCATTTAACCCTTGACCACAGTTGGTTTTCTTTCATTTTTTTAATTGGATATTTTATTTATTTACATTTCAAATGTTATCCCCATTCCCGGTTTCCCCTCTGCAACCCCCCTATTTCATTCCCTCTTAGCCTGCTTCTATGAGGATGCTCCCACACCTACCCACCCACTCCTGCCTCACTGCCCTAGCATTCCTCTACACTGGGGCATCAAACCTTCACAGAACCAAAGGCCTCCCCTCCCAATGATGCCAGATAAGGCTCCTTCCTTTAACTCTTCCATTGGGTTCTCAGTGCACAGTCTGATGGTTTGCAGTGAGCATCTGCAACTGTGTTGGTTAGAATCTGGCAGAGCCTCTCAGGAGACATCTATATCAGGCTCCTGTCAGCAAAGCACTTCTTGGCTTCAGCAATAGTGTCTGGGTTTGGTGCCTGCATGTGGGATGGATCCCCAGGTGGGGCAGTCTCTGGATGGCCTTTCCTTCAATCTCTGCTCCACTCTTTGTCCCTGTATTTCCTTTAGACAGGGGCAGTTCTGGGTTGAAATTTTGGAGATGGGTTCCTATTGCTTGTGGACTGAGTATTAATCTTATAGACCCAAATCATGACTCTAATAATAGCCGAGTTGCTAAGGACTAAAAGGTCTTGGACCCTTGTCATGTTTGTGGTCATAAGGACCAAAACTTACAGGCATTTTGTGAGGAGAAAAATAGGTAAATAATCTAACCAGTTGATTATCATGTTCTCACTCACAGTGGACCTGTGTCCCAAGACTAAGAGTGATAGCCTAATCTTACCTAGTTCTATTGTCAGACTCTCAGTCAACCTTTGAAATACTGTGTTTCAGCTATGCATATCTTATTCTTAGTATCTATTTTCTTATAAAATAATTTAAAATTTCACTTTCATTTTTAAAATAACTACTTATTGAAGGAACTATATTTCCTGGATATCTTTAAATAAGTGCTTATTTCATTTTGTCATAAAAATACCATTGCAGAATACATATTATCCCTAACTGTAACAATAAAGATAACTTAGACCAAAGTGCATTAAGTAAAATGTCACCGAGAAGCGTAATGAGGCTTTCTGCCATTCACATATTTATGGATGTTAACATGGAGGCAAAAGTTATGGTGAGTCTTTCAACAACACCTAGTCCTTCAACGACACCCCTGTCTTCACTAAATGCAGAAGGGTGTCACTGTTTCATGCTCTGGAGTCACTATGCCATGGATAGAGGTGCTCAATTAGATTTCCATATTATGTCGCCAATGCTGTGTTTGAACCTGCGAGAGGATTTGTCACCTCGTGGTAAAGAATAAGCAGAAAAAATTGAAGTCTACTATCTATTACAAAATCCTGGCTAGCTTTAAATTGTACTTTTTAAAAAAGTAAAATGTACACACCATCCCCCCACCCTCTGTCTTCTATCCTAACCTTCCCTGCCTATGATTTCTTTCCCAAAATTACCATCCCCTCTTCCTTAACTGTTATTGTTTCATGCACAGTGTGTGCGCATGCGCGCGCGTACACACACACACACACACACACACACACACACACACATAATTGTAATTTTTCAGTTTTATTAGGGAGTCAGTTTTACTCACGCCCTTCAATGATGAGGGCAGGTACATTCTAGGGAAGATGCATTGCTGGACAGAAGTTCTGGAGACAAGAAATCACTGTGGCTTTTCCTTACTTAAAGGACAACAGTGTCTCGCTCAGTCCAAAGCTGCTGCCTCCTTTCAGGAAGGGTTCAGTGCTCTGAATAGAAGACAGTCATACGGATTTGAGCCATGCAGAGACACTTTGAGGAGGTGGCAGTGGGACCACCATTTGTTGGATTACAGGATGCTAAATTCTCTCAGCCCTGGCTTCCTAAAAATGATATTAAACAAATGCAGCTCTTAGTATAGTCACTGTAATGTGTTTTGAAGCATACAGAAGCACACTGCAGTGAGCCAGAAATCCTTGATATCTGAAAGCACGTGAGACTTTAATTAAATGACCAGATAAAAAGTAAACCATTTCCAAGATCTTGTGTGTGTGTATGTCTATAATCAGTATCGAAATAAAAAAAATGTGTGTGTATGTATGTGTGTGTATAATCACTATCAAAATCAGAAAAACTGTGTGTGTGTTTGTGTGTGTGTGTGTGTGTGTGCATGTATAATCAGTATCAAAATCAGAAAATATGTGTATGTGTATAATCACTATCAAAATCAGAAAAACTCTGTGTGTGTGTGTATGCCATTTTCTGAATTTGCAACTGAAGGGTCACAGTACTGAAGCTTTGTTCTGGAATGGGAATTGACTGAGCCCCTGGTTCTCAGATAAAGGCATGGAGTCAGCTCCCATGACCGTCTGTGAGTCAGATGGGCGCTCCTCATGCAGACCAAGCAACTGTGCTTCGGGAAGGAAAACAAAAAGCCAGGTGCAGAATGTATTGCAAAAGTGCAGATGGGCCTTCAAGAGTGTCCACTGTTTACAATAAATAAGGATGGCGGCCTCATCACTGTACACTCTTCCTGGAGATCCCTGCCGTCCAGCTGGTCTCCAGAAGAGTACCACCCCATAGGCACAAGCAGCCACTGGGAATGACCTCTGCCCTTTCTCAGGGGGAAGCTTGGTGGTGCTCTCACTGGGTTAAGATGTGCTCATTTACGAAGCTCCAGCTCTGTGGCAGTGTTTCTGTAGCCTGGCCACCTCCTGGCCATATTGCCCATCTCCTCCTTAAATCTGTTCTCAGAGAACGAACTATGTCCATCTGCTTCCTCTATTCAAGTTTCAGGCCTCATCTTCTCTGCCTGGTGGTGCAGAATCAACTCCCAGGCGTGTCTGAGTCATTGTGAGAATGAAAGACCATTTGGGAAGAGACTGGGATGGAAGGAGAGGCCTCTGCAGGCCTGGCTTGCCTTGGAGGGTTCTCAGATTTTACACGTGGGTTCATCTGACCATTGTCATAGCTGATTCCGTGTTGGTAACTGAGGTCCAGGGAGGCTAGTGGTTTTTAAGGCTTTCTGGGAGATGGAATCGGGGGTAGGGTGGGGGTGGGGAGCATAGTTGCCCTGGCCTTTTATCCCAGCACTCAGGGAGGCAAAGACACAAGGATATCTGAGTTAGAGGCCACCCAAGGCTACCTAGTCTCAAACAAAACAAAACAAAACAAAACAAAACCCAAACCAAATAAAAAAATAAAAATAGACTCTCTAACCCCTCTTCTCCCCAAGTCACCTTTTACACTATTCATCTAATCTTCATGAAATATGGCTCTGATGAGTCCGCACCCCAGCACCCATCCCTTGCCTCATAAATAAAGCACAAATGGCCTCTCTAAATGTGGCTTCAGGTGGCCCACCCAACATTGTCACAGGTCCTCCACTGATATGTCTCTCCCTAGCAAAATCCCAGGTTTCACCCTTTCCTTGATTGAGTAAATCTTCAGTGATCAATTTGTCTTATTCTCTCTTCTTATTCTTCTCACGGGTGTATCTGACCACATTTCACAGGTGAGCACAAAGGTTGTCTTCATCATAAAATTCCTTTTTAAACCAATTTACTATACATTAAACTCATTGAAACTCATTAAACTTGTAACACTTGCTTTCATTCAGTCTTCAAACTTAAAACTTCATTCATCTTCAAACTTAAAATCAGCACCTGTAATCCCCAAGACAGCACCTGCGATTCCCAAAATTCCAGGCCACATAACAAGAACTTGTCTAAAAACAACAACAGAGTCATAATAATAAGAGCATCCATAGGGTGCACTATTAGGTACCATTTTATAGAGAATTCAAAAAGCAGACTTATACAGACAAAAGCATAGAAGAGGAGAGAGGAGAGAGATTTTTATAAATAAATCAAGGGAAAAAGAACTGGTTCTGATTAAAAAACTACAACACACACACACACACACACACACATATGTGTGTGTGTGTGTGTGTGTGTGTGTGTGTGTGTGTGTGTGTGTGTGTGAAATTACGTTTCCAAAAAATTTATTAGACTTGTACCAAGAAATATGAGGCTCAAACATTTTCATCAACAAATGTTCTGTAGTGATGGCTGAAGTAGGGAAAAATAAATACTGCTTCCCTACAATTAAAAAAATCCTTTATATAACTCCATTTTATTTTATATATTTATGTATATATATATGTATATATATATACATACACACACACATATATGGAAATGAAGCCTTAAATGACTAACAATTTTTCTCTGAAAAGAAGAGGCTCTGTAGCTCTATTGTGTAGCTTTTGTCAATATAATGTAAAGTCTTTCACAACTAATATTTTAATTTCAAGCTACACTTGAAATAAAGAATTAATAAAAGAGTTAGAAGAAATATTCAGTCCTGACTCCAAAGAGTCGCAACCAGAGGCTTTCAAGCTAATTTTTATCTCTTTATGTCACTAAGGAGAGTGCGAGTCAGCGTGGCTTCCGCACATGGGCCAGATCATTCAGTAGGCTTATGGGAAAGCTGTTCTTCTAAACTGATAACCCACCACACAAACTTCATTTTGCTGGAAGTCACTGTCTAGACTGCATCTCGAGTCACTAAAAGGAGGAACTTGCACACAGACACCTCCATTGCCTTTGTCTCTACAATGAGAGAGGGGAAAAAACCAAAGGAATAGTCATATGGGAACCAGGTTCTCAATAGAAGGCTTCAGAAGAGGGTGGAGCTCAGGCAGCATGCAGTAATGATGATCAGAAACACACGCAGGAAAAAGGAAGGCACTGTTTGCCTCCCCACACACCTGCCTGAGCCTTGAGCCTCCTCCATGTAGAGAAATCCTCGGATTTTTTCCTCATAATCCAGCACATAGTGACTTTCTCCTGCTTCCCCAGTCTAGACTCTATCTTCCTTTTCACCCTGCTTTGTTTTACCTTCCTTTTCTTCTTGCTTGACTCTTTCTCTCCGCTTGTGTTATCTTACTGCTACCTCTTAGTTACCAAGAATCTAAAACAATGGGCATGTTGTTTCTCAACATTATATTTCACACATAACTCATGATGGATAGTCAGAAATGGACTGTTCTTAAGCGAAATGTTAAAAAGTAGCAGGCAATTTCATTTATCAGGAGGTAGAGGCATGCAGGTCTCTGTCAGTTCGAGGTCAGCCTAGTCTGCATTGCCAGTTCCAGGCTGGCCAAGACTGCACTGTGAGACCCTGTCGAAGGAGGAGGAGGAGGAAGAGGAGGAGGGGGAGGGGGAGGAGGAGGAGAGAAAGGAGAAGGAAGGAAGGAAGGAAGGAAGGAAGGAAGGAAGGAAGGAAGGAAGGAAGGAAAAAAATAAAGAAACAAAGGAAAGGGGAAAAACATAAAGAAAATAATGACTCCTGAGTCAGGATCTATTCATAGAAGGTAAAAGCATCTTACAGGCAAGAAAACACAACAGTCACATTTGCAGTTTGGAACACAAAACTAATTTCTATGACATTCAAGGCATTTTAGTTCTTTTCAGTGTGCACAGATCAGAGATTATAGCACAATTTTTAATTTATTGGAAATGCTAAAGATTAAACATCGGGCCTTGGTGCATGCTAGGTAACCACTCTGGCCCTGAGACACATCTCAAACTCAAGATGCAGGTTTTTACGCTCACATTCCAGTATCTTTTTAAACTTCATTATTATTGTGTGACTATGCGTGTGTGAGTATTGTGGGGGGTGTGACTATGCATGTGCATGATATGTGGGCTGGTAGCTGGGAGTGCATGCCGTGCTGTGGCACGTGTGTGTGCAGGTCAGAAATAACTTTGTGGATTTGATTTTTTTTCTTCCTCCTTTGGGTGGGTTTCAGGAATGAAATTTAGTTCTGTGAAGTCTCGATGCCCCAGTGTAGGGGAATTTGAGAATGGGGAGAGAGGAGTGGGTAGGTGAGTGGGGGATGCTCTCATAGAAGCAAGGGAGGGGGGATGGGATAGGGGGGTTGGGAGAAACCAGGATAACATTTGAAATGTAAATAAAGAAAATATTCAATAAAAAATTAAGGAAGGAAGGGAGGGAGGGAGCGAGAGAGGGAGGGAGGGAGGGAGGGAAGGAAGAAAGGAAGGGAGAAAGAAAGAAAGAAAGAAAGAAAGAAAGAAAGAAAGAAAGAAAGAAAGAAAGAAAGAAAGAAAGAAAGAAAGAAAGTTAGTTAGTTTGGTTCTCTATGTTTGTCTGGCAAGTACCATATCCAACAAGCCTCTTGCCAGTCCTTCAGATCCCAACATCTCAGAGAACAGTGAGTATCGTGAGAAATAGACTAAGTGTATCTTCTGTTGTTTCCATAGATAATTCTGGTATATCACTTAACCCTGATAATTTTAAACTTGGCTTCATAATTTAAAGAGCCAATTGATACAATCGACATTTTGAATCAGACTTAATAGAAAACAGCTCGTGGCAAAGAAAACGAAGCCTTTGCAGTTAAATCAAATAGTTCTTTTTTAAAGGTGTCATATGCTCAAGAGCCACTTTGCAGTACTCAGGCTATCTGAAATAGTCCCCAGGGAAGAGCTGGCCCCTCTCCTGTCCACCAGCACCCTCTTGCTGTGTGCCATTTGTCAAGTCATTTGTCAGCACACAGCCTCATCCAACAGACCTGGAGTCTGTCAGGTTCTCATCTGGAGAGTAACGCAGAGCTGTCCATCACCATAACTGTCCCCGCACAATGAACAGAACCCAACCTCATGAACCTGCCGCTGCCGAACTGTGCGCACCCTGCAGCCTGCCTCTGAGTAGCCGCAGATCCCAATCTACAGCACCATTTATAAAACAGTGACAGGGGCATCAGGGAGCAGAAAGGACACCTGGCTCTGAGCGCCTCCAGGACTCCTTTCCTTCATTTTTACACCAGACAAGATCGGAGCCAGATGGCCCTAAGGTCGTTTCCAGGTCAAAATCTCTATTGTGACTTCCTGTCATAACTGCAAAGATTTAGCGACTCAACAAGTATGACAACTTTGAGGTCATTTATCCTAAACAAGAGAAAGCTTTAGAGTTGTACTTAGCTTAGACATTCTTGGAGGGGGCTGTTATTTAACAACAACAACAAAAACAAACATCTCTAAAAGGTGTGGTAGCTGTTTGGGCAGCAGGAGAAGGAGTTGACATCCACCGAGAATGCACTGTATAGACACATCAAGTAGATTCCCAGAAGGCAGGACCTTCCATACCTGCTGCATGCTGAGAGAACAGCTCTGAGTGTTTTAACCAGAGCTTCTAGCTTTCAGGTATCGATGATGTAATCGACACATGGGGAGCCTTTGCGTTTCTCCCTAGAATGGGTTTGGTCTACCAAAGCAACATTATCCCCATCTTATTAGATAAGAAAAGTGAACCTCAGAAATTTGGGGAAACTTCTCTAAAATCCCAATCATTTAGAGATGTGGACTGGTTTTAAATCTTAGTGTCTCAAACAATAAAGCTCATTTTAAATGATATTGTAGTACATAGTCTGAGCCCAAGACTTCCTACATGAGAATCCCCCAGGGTTCATGGTTGTGTTCATTCCTAAGACCTCAGGCCATACATTGCTAACATCCCTCGTGTGTGTGTGTGTGTGTGTGTGTGTGTGTGTGTGTGTGTGTGTGTGTGTGTTTTATAGGTAGAATGGAGAAAACAATCTAATTTTTTTAAAAAAATGTTAGATTGCTGTATATATCCCAATTTGAGGTTCAGCACAGCAACATTTTGCCTTTCTAAGTAAAACTGATAAGTACGTGGTATAATCCCAAGATGAGTATAGAAAAAAAGATTTTAAGTCGTGCAGATACCAAGAACATTATAACAATTGGGCAAAATGACTAGTCTAATGTCTTCCAACACTAAACCTTCTCATTAGAGGGCCTTGAGAGCAAAAAGGAGCAGGTAGAAAGGATTTTGAATTGATTGAAGCATCCTTGAAGTCTATATTTCCACCGTAAGCTGACCTGACAAGGGAACCAGTTTACATGGTGCCCTGTTAGTTGACCAGGTCTAAGTTAAAGCTGATAAATATTTGCTTTTTGTCTCCTCTGGTCAAACCAAATCCCCCACTGGTACTCTTTAATCAGTCTCAGGGGGAATAATCTAACTGTTAGGGATCCTGTTTCGCACACTGAAGGAACAGTCTCGAGTGAGCATACCTGAAAATTATAGTATTCTTTTGGTAGATGATATGGCACTTATAGATGCCATGTTGTCAGTATTCTGAGAGTTTGGTTTGTATTATCTGTGTGAATTTTCACAGCAGAACAATGAGAGAAACATCATTCTGTATTCTCATGTTACAGATGCTGAAACTGAGACCCTAAGAAGTAAGAGAAGAACCAGGGTGGAAATTCTTAAGCCTGGGGCCACACTTCTCTCACCCTGCACCATGCTTCTAAAAATGTCCCCAATGCTTATTTTCCCCATTTCTAGTTTTTGATGACAAGCCTACCTCTATGTTCAAGTGACATTTTAAAGGAAGACTTTGAATCTCAGATAAAGATTGGCTGTTATAACCGATGTTATGGCACAAACACACAGAACAGTGAGGTTGAAATACTAAATTGCTTTTAAGTATCTGGCTGTCAAATTCCCATAAGGATACAATCCACTCTAATCCAGTGATGATTTTAAAATTACATAATACAAATCTTAAACACTGATGTCACTTGGGAATATTAAATCAACGGAGTGAAACATGAGATGTAAGCATATCATGTCTCCCTGGCTGCTTCAACCCCCATCTGACATTTGCCTGATATTTTTTGTAATAAATTACTTACGAACTTAAGTCAGCCTTCCTATTTAGTGATAGCCCCTTATCACATTCCGGCTGACACAAGAGATGACTTCCAGCCAACTCACCCATTCCTTTTGTTGTTATTCCACTGTCTTTTTTATTGGTCCTAGTTGATAAATGAAATTTGTATGTACTTGTGGCACATGATGTCATGCTAAACTAATTATTCTTGTAGTATTCCCTTGCCTTTCAAAACTCTGTTTTAATATAATTATCCTACAGAAATACACTTCTGTTATGATACAGGATGCATCTAAATTTAACTTACCTTATAAAAATCTCTACCAGAAGCAGTGCATGACTCACTGCTTTCTTAAAAAAACAAATAACTGAACAAATAAATAAATACCTGTAATCTGGTTGTTTTTATAAGTTACAAATGTATAAAAGATCCTGCCTCAAATGCTGTTAAAGAAGACAGGCAAACTATCCTTGAGAAATCTACCTTTGCTTTGCCTTAGAGAAATCACACATTGTGATGCAAATATCTATAAGGTAGGCACAGGGAAACACTGTTGCAATGGTCATTTAGATGATACAGTAACTAATGAATGTGGAAGCCGGCCAGAGGGAGTCTGTGCTTAACGTGGAATAAAGAGAGCTATCTGACTCAGCCAAGGTTTCAGGTTGCTTGTGAATCAACACAAACCAAGTCTCAAATAATTTCTTAAATCTGCAATAACTCTATGAATTCTTTTCATCTGCCCAGGTCAGCAAGGAAACTCTAATGGGCTTGATTTACAAAGAAGGAAGAGGAAGAGGAAGAGGAAGAGGAAGAGGAAGAGGAAGAGGAAGAAGAAGAAGAAGAAGAAGAAGAAGAAGAAGAAGAAGAAGAAGAAGAAGAAGAAGAAGAAGAAGCAGCAGCAGCAGCAGCAGCAGCAGAAGCAGAAGCAGAAGCAGAAGAAGAAGAAGAAGAAGAAGAAGAAGAAGAAGAAAGAAGGAAGAAGAAGGAGGAAGAAGGAGGAGGAGGAGGAGGAGGAGGAGGAGAAAGAAGAAGAAGAAGAAGAAGAAGAAGAAGAAGAAGAAGAAGAAGAAGAAGAAGAAGAAGAAGAAGAAGAAGAAGCAGCAGAAGCAGGAAGAAGGAGGAAGAAGAAGGAGGAGGAGGAAGAAGAAGAAGAAGAAGAAGAAGAAGAAGAAGAAGAAGAAGAAGAAGAAGAAGAAGAAGAAGAGGAGGAGGAGGAGGAGGAGGAGGAGGAGGAGGAGGAGGAGGAGGAAGAGGAGGAGGAGGAGGAGGAAAAGCTAAATTTTTGTTCCAACTCCTCAAGCCAAAAGTAATAGTATACGGACCCAGGTATTCCTTCCACTGTGGACTTTCATTGGCTGACACCCTGTGCACAAATGTGCAGTGACACTAATATGTAAACCTCCCTCAGAATTAAGGCCCAGTGACCCTAGAAGGGGCTTTAGAAATGAAAAGTCTAGCAATTGGAGATACATTCTGGCCTTTGGCTTTTATTTTTTCTTGTTTGGTTGTTTTGTCTGCAGCCCAGAACGATCTTTCCGCACTGCGTGCTCCCTGGCATTAGGCTGGGTGCCTGTGAGATGCAGACACAACATGATTCGAGTTTTCCAAGATGAGGATTTAGGTTACTGTGACCTCAGTTAGCATTAGGAACCCAGACAATGTTTCTTCTTGAAATGTTTGACTTCGCTTAATAAACAAACTAAAGGTACAAGAATTTCTTCCTCTCCTTCCCACCGTCCTCTCTCCCATTGCTTTCTAAATGACAATCCCATCTCCAGTGTTCTTTCTGGCGAGCCCAGAGAGCATTCGCTAATGGAAAAGTAAAATGTGCTGTAACGTTGCCTCAAGCCTAAATTAAGGTTGATTATCTATAAAATGAAAGTAATTTCAGACTTTCTGCTCTGCTAGATAAGCCAAGCACGTAGTCAATCAACTAGTTTGTACACTGTCGGGATATCAAATACACAGAAAAGGAAAAAAAAAGAGAGAGAAAGAAACGGGAATGATTGAATTGTGACTGAATGACTAGCAGGACGCTAGTAGCCCTCAAAAAAGACTATCAAACAAGATTCCTGTCTGTTTCTTACTCCATGGCATTGCAAGAATTTCCTTCACAGACTGCGTAGTTTGTAAATAATTAAATTATTTTCTCATGGGTCCAGAATCCAACAGTGCGAGAGCAACGTGCCGCTGATTTAGTTCGTGTCTGATGAGGATTCGCTCTGCTCCTGTGTACTCTCCCCACTAAGGAGGAGAGGGCGCCTGCTTTACCTCCTAATAAAGGAACTGGTACCTCAGCACTGGCCACCTTGGAGACCATTTCCCTCACCGCTTCACCATTTTCCCCAAAGCCCAGTTTCCGATTACTATCACATCAGCATTCAACTCCGAAGAACACAAATAATATTCAAAACGCTCTATTCTGCTCAGCACCTGAAATTACTCATTGTCTTCTTATGTTGCTATCAAGCTGGGTTTTGTTGGGGAAAATATGGATAGAGTAAACTTTTTTACCTTAGTGAGCCTTGTAAGAAAATAGCATTTCAAAATATTATGGCATAAAATAAACTTTGGCATTAATCCTAAAATTCCATGATTCTAAAAAAATGATTGTTTTCAATCTTGCTAGCTATTTGAAGTAGGAGATATAATTTAACCCCAGGGGCTATCTATAGTTTCTTTATCTGCAAAATTAAATTATTATCATATATTATTATTATTGATTATTTTTTACTCCCTTGGTCAGTAATATATCTTACATATAATATATTTAGCATATATTGTTTCTAATAGACATTATATATAAGCAAAATATCAGTCAGTTTAATTAAGTATTGGACAAGGTTTATATAGAGGTACTATATTTCCATTTCAAAAGTGACTCTCAGAACTCAGAATGTATCTCTGGCAGATTGTCTCCAATTCTACCAAACAATGGCTCTCTACAATAGAAGAATGTGTACTTTGTACTAGAGTTATGAATCTGTAGGTATAATTTAACCAATTCTCAAACTATTATTGGTTTTAGCTTATAGTATGTTATTAGCATGGTGTTATATAATGAACTCTATCACAATACAAAAAATGTTCTTTTTCATGTCTTCAACAATGCTGATATTTTCTTGTCTTAGTATCTCACTAAAGGAAAACTATTCTTGATGGTAGTTTCTCTCTCTCTCTCTCTCTCTCTCTCTCTCTCTCTCTCTCTCTCTCTCTTCTTTCTCTCCCCGTACGTAGTCACGTAGTCAAATAACTTGAACTACCAATCACAGTAGGACCAAGTACTTCAAACACTGAACAAAACACATTGATTTACTATCACTTCTTTTGTTTACCTATTATCCAACACTTGTATATTATTTTTTTAATTACATCTTTATATCTAATAAAAGACTAAGTTGGAACGAAATGCCTCAACATACTTTTTGCTTAGAACACAAAATATTGTTATATGTGTTCTAAGGGCAGCTTCCTCTGCCTTTCCATAGAAAACCAAAATAGGTAGAATGATACAGAAAAAAAAATCTATTAACAGGAAGATATGAGGCCAACAAATGAAAGTCCACCATGTCCTGAAAAATTCTTATTATAAAATACAGTCTTTATGAGGCCCTGATTCTCACAAAAGCCAGCTCTTATGAGTCCATGAGGGGAAGCAATGATTGAACACGTAAGAATCAACTGTGCAGAGCCAAAGCTGTCAACCTGTTGGGCGTGGGGGGGGGGGGCAGGGGACAAAAAGGTTCTTTAAGACACTGCTTGAACAACTTCAAGCTGTATAATTTAACACAGCATATTGTCTAGCCCAGCCATGCAGTCAATACTAAGCCTCACTCATAGCAAGTTCTGGGTGTGTCCTCCAGGTGAATGGACATATCAATGAACTATAGTTTGTTCTATAAGGAGATGGAAACAGCAGAATAATGTGTGAGGTGTGTGCTTTGTTTGTTAGAAAAATAACAATCTTTCTGAACCTCTAGCTCTTCCTTAGAAAAATAGTTATAGTTATCAAAATAAAAAGAATTCACAATCCTTCCTGCTCCAAAGTGCCTTAGGATTTTTTTTTCAAATGAGTTCTCTGAAGTACACAAACATATACATAATTTTTATCTTACCTCCTCAAAACAAACAAACAAACAAACAAACAAACAAACTACTATTTGGTCGACTTTTCTCCCACTAAATTGTGTGCATATCTCCAGATGTGGGATGAAGTTAAAAGTAGAGTGGGAAAGGACATCGTGGGCACTGGGGCACAAGAAGAAGCAAGAGACTGCGTTCCTCGTTCTCTGGAGTGACTGGACCTCTCTGGGACAGGTGTGGAGTACGAAGGCGTCAGCGTTTCCTCCTATGGGTCAAGCACTGGAACAAGGTGTGAAAGAACAGTTACCTCCCTGAGCTGAAGTACACTCATCACAGGGTCAGAGTGCAGGAGCACCCGGCGCTAGGCAGGGCTGTTTTAACCTTCACTTGCCCTCATAGCTGGGCTGACCCAGGCTGAAAAGCATGGCCCTTTCCTGAAAGCTGAAGGGTTTTCACGGTGGACAGACATGGAGCAGAACCAGAACTTCCTAGGTTAAATATTCATTACACGTGGGTGGTATTTTATAAACATATCCAGGACTTGCTATTGAAATGCAGATGTGTATTTTCTGTCATGAGGGAGATCTTCTTTTATAAAACAAAAGGAAAAAGAAAAAAAAAAGAAAGAAAGAAAATAGACAATGCCTAGAGCTGGAAATTGCCCCCTGGGCCAAGGGCAGATGTGAGGCCAGACCACAAACATGCAGGGAAGACATGAAGAAGAGAGGGGAACAAGGAATAAAAAAACCAAAAAGAAGTATAAAAAGCCAGCAAGCTCATCCCAGGAGAGCTAATTAAAAAGTCACAGCTGAGCCCAGCTTTGTACCATCTAGGAAAAAAAGGTCTGAAGCTGTAACGGGCAGAGCGGTCAACAGTGGAGGACTGGGAGGACTGGCTGACAGAGGCAAGACACAGGTGAATCCTCCTGCTAACCATTTCTACCAACTACACAGTGGCGGATGAAACTGAAGACTCACTTGCAATGTGGGGGAAAAACGGGGCGAGAAAATATTTAATGACACGGCCACCCTGACATCATCTCCCTATTCTAAAGCTTTCTGAAATCTGAATAAAAGCAATAGCCAGGCAAGCTTATGAAGGCAGAAACATCAGTCACCAAGGCTTCATTGCTGTTTCTTGAATGTTCGATATACAATGTTGAAGTGTTCAAAACAGTTGGCTGGCTGGCTGGCTGGCTGGCTGGCTGGATGGATGGATGGATGGATGGAGATAGATAGATAGATAGATAGATAGATAGATAGATAGATAGATAGAGATATGATAGATACATAGATGATAAATAGGTACATACATACATGATAGATAAAATAGATAGATTATAAATAGATATGACAGATGCAGAGATAGACAAATAGATAGATAGAAGATAGATAGATAGATAGATAGATAGATAGATAGATAGATGATAAAGAAATAATAGGAGTGAAACTAAATGCATGTTGTATTTCCTTGTAGACACAGTGTCCATGTGAGTGCATGTGTGTAAGCAGTATCATAGAATTAGATATTTTATGTATGAATTCAAATAGCAGTTAAAAGACAATTCTACTCTTTGAAATTGATTTGTTCAACCAAACAGGAGCCATAAACACTTATGAATATGCTGTAGGCCAAGTTGAATCCCGGGCATAGAGCAGTGAACAAAGGTGGACCCAGATTCCACTTTGTCATTAGATCAGAAGAACATCTGTGCCTACGCCCAGATGTGCTGAGGTCCTCTTTCCTGGCTGAAGTGGGCAATGAAAAACATTCACTGCGGCTTTTCTCAGAGTAAAGTCACAATCAGGTTATATGAGAGCAAGAGAACTGTGCCAGCTGCTTACAGCGTGGGTGAACAGGAGGGAGGGTGGAGAGACTGAAGAGGTTTGAAGACTGCCAACTAAGGTTGCTGTATTAACATGGCTTGAGGACAAGGAAACAATCACTAGAGTTGTGTTGAGGAATAAATATAATAATAATAATAATAATAATAATAATAATAATAATAATAATAATAAATGTACTAATAAAAGGACCAGGTCTTTGTCACCTGACAAGATTTATAAGCAGCTGAGGCATCATGGAACAAAAGAGGAAAGAAAGTAAAAATTGGAGAGAAAGGCTTAATAGAAAAGTCTTCTTAGTTTAAATGAACGAATCATTCTAAGAAGCAGAGAAAGTCAAGAGAGCAAGTCAACTCAGCCTTTAACACAGTAACAGAAAAGGCAAGCTAGAAGGGCCGCAACTCCGCAGCCCTTGAGGTCAAGAGGTCAAGGGTGGGGCAGGGCTTGGCTCACCTGTAATGCAGCCTCGCTGGAGCTACGGTTGCTCTTCAGGTGGAGCTGCCCTTCATCCTGCCAAAATTGTCAGAGAAGAGCAACAGCTCATTTATTCTTCAGAATGTCCTTCCACAGAGTGGGCATCTCCTTTTCTGAACACAGCGGGGCCTTAGGGATCAGAAACCTGACTTTAAAAGGCAAAAGTAAAGTCTAAGTAATATCAGATAAAGAAAAAAAACCATGAACAAACAAACAAAAAGATAAAACAAACCAAAAGCCATTGTTTTTTCTAACCCTGTTCTACAGGACTTAGGTAAGAAGGAGATACCGTGTTGTACTAAGCGCTAAGCTAGGACCTCAGACTCATTCTGTCATTCACTCTGCAAGAGTTCTTAGGCATCCTCTATAGGTTAAGCAATATGGGGTCATGAGAGAGAGAGGAGAGGGAGGGGAGGAGGGAGAGAGCGAGAGAGCGAGAGAGCAAGAGAGAGACAGAGCGAGAGAGAGCGAGAGAGCGAGAGCGAGACAGAGTGAGAGAGAGCGAGAGAGTGAGACAGTGAGAGCGAGAGGGAGAGCGAGAGCAAGAGAGCGAGAGAGCGAGAGCAAGAGGGAGAGCGAAAGGGAGAGTGAGAGAGCGAGAGCGAGAGCGAGAGGGAGAGGGAGAGCGAGAGAGCGAGAGCAAGAGGGAGAGCCAGAGGGAGAGCGAGAGCGCGCGCGCGCGCGCGCGAGAGAGAGAGAGAGAGAGAGAGAGAGAGAGAGAGAGCGAGAGAGAGAGTCAAAAATCCCTTCTGGGCTGTAGAACTTCCTGTAGAGAGTCAAATCCAATCTTAGCCTCTCCAGTTGAGCAGGAGTCTGCTCTGTTCATCTACTGAGGTTGCCTTGCCTTTCCCAGTAGAGTGGTACTAGAACTCATGATCGGCACAGTGAAATACATTGGCCTAGAGATTGGAGAGATGGCAAAGGGGTTAAGGGTACCTGCTGCGTCTTGTAGAGGATCCATGTTCAATTCCCCAGCACCCACATGGATGCTTATTACAACTCCCTGTACCCCCAGTGCCAGTGAACCGAGGCACTCATCTGGACTTCACAGATACCAGGTACATATGATGCAGAGATATGCATACAGATGCATACAGATATGTGTAAAAAATAATAAATCTTTCTAAAAAGTATTGAAAAAGAAGATTGGATAGATGATTATCATTTGAAAGTGATCTTGTAACTCTCTTTTCTTTCCAGCAAATAATATCTTAATTAATTTACTTATTTTTATTTTATACATATAGGTGGGTTTCACTGCATGTATGTGTATACACCATGTGTGAGCCTGGTGTCCTCAGAGGTCAGAAGAGTGTGTTGGTCAGAAGAGTGCTCTGGCATTGGAATGACAGATGGTTGTGAGTCCTCTTGTAGGTGCTTGGAATCACACCTGGGGTCTCTGGATGAGCAGACAGTAATACTCTTAACAGATGCAGCATCCTTCCAGCCTCCATATCTTTGAGAAGAGGGCAACAGGATTGAAGATGTCAAGAAATTATCCTCATTTTGGAGGAAAAGTTTAAAGAAAATTCACAAGGCATTTAAATAATTAAGTATGATCTGTGTCCTTACATGGATTTCTGAGGAGAAACAGATATAGGAAATTCTAAAACAGTATCTTGTCAGATCAGGATTTCCTCCAGTGTGTGAGTTCCTCCAGGTCTTCTCAAAGCTTCCTTCATGGTTTTTCTTCTCAAAGGGTCTTGATGGTTGTCAGCTTTAAAATACACAGAAGATTCCATTCTTCTATGTGTGAGCAGGTAGAAACTTACCAATTTATTTTACTCGTGGTTCATCCTTTTGATGAGAACTAAACAACAAGCATGTTTAGGTGAGAAGGGTGGCTGGATTCTGTTCTGTATCCCATATTTGCACATCTGATGGAGATGATGTACTCAATATTCTCCTGCTCTCCCATTCCGATAACATCTGTGATTCCCATGGGAGAGTTCAACGTGTGTTTATAAACATGCCTTTGGGAGGCGGCAGAGGAAACACGGAAGTAAGATCTGCACTAAGTGACCTCTAAGTTACAATGATACTGGAGTGTTCAAAGGCGGCCAATGATAATTTACTGAGTTCTTACTTTTTGCAAGACAAACTGTATTATCTTCATCTGTATGAGGGCCATATGGCAAAGAGTGAATTATCATCTTCGAAGTTGTTTTGTTCTCTAAAGTCATGATGGATATTGAGCTAGTGTCTACTAAATCCTTGCCATACAGGGAGTCTCTGGCCATAATATTTCCATTCAGGAATCAGTATATCACTTGGTTTTACATGGGTTTCTATTCAAAGGCTTCTTATCTAATATATACTGTTGATTCATTACCACTGTACTCAGCTGGAAGCACTGTCCCTCATGCTTGAATGAAGTGTATCCAATGCCTTTTTTCTCTCTACAATACCTTGCAGCAAGCCCTCTCAGGCTCAAAAATGTTGACCAGTACTTTAATATTATGGTTGGGGGGTTGTTCTAAAGGCAAAATCACTAACAAAGAGCACAAAAGAAGACTATGTGAAAAAAAAGACAGCTGCTTTTAGCACCAGCAGAATAAGAGAGAGGGTCTTGCCTTGGTCATGTTCATGTTACACAGCTCACAGTCTCACCCCTCTGTGCATGCACATGCATAGCTTCAGATGTGTCCCATCCTTAGTCAAGTTCACACAGTTAATTTCAGCAAGTAGGTAAATTTACAGACACGGAATCTGAGAAAGATAAATACTGCGATTTGTAACTATTGCTACTGTTTATAAAGAAATAGAGATTTGGAGAGCAAATGCAGCTTACTTCAGGACATCCATCTAAGAAGTAACCAAGTCAATAATAACTAAAGTCTTTAACCTTAATGCCTTCTTGCAAATTGTGTGACATAAGGACTCGAAGCATAGGTTTTGGAATCTGAGTGGCTGGGTTCAAAACATACTTTTTACCTTGTTTTCTTTCTGGCCTTAAAATATCAACTAACTCTTCCAGGCCTGATTAACTCCCTGGCATAATGTGGACACCAAGAACTGAGGTCCGGCTTGCAGGGACGACACTGAAACGAATAGCACTCATACATGGTCAACACAAGTGTTTGGGACATGAGTGTTTGACTAATCTCTCTGTAGCCGTCACATGCTAAATAAAAGCTGACCTAACACTGAATAAGAACATGGGATTCTAGGTATGTCCTCTCAGACTCAGGACAAGGTACACAGAAGGGAGAGCCAAGTCAGGTACTGATCAGAGTACAATGATACCAGATGAATCCACAGATAGAGAGACAATCCATACAAGATGAATAAATCTGAAAGTTGGCTATGTGTGCAAAGATGTGTGAATAACAATCACTGTGCTAAATACTTAACATGACAGAGGATTGACTCTGTTAAAAATTCATTTCAAAACAAGAGTGTGGGAGGAAACTTCCATAAGTAATGATTAAGTTCTAGAACATAGATAGGGCACCACTTCCGGGAGTAGCTTCATAGATATATCCTCAAGTGCATCAGTAGGAATGATCCCTAGATCTGTAGTTTTCATGTCCAAAGTAACATGTGCATATGTTCATGTGTGTGCAGTTGTGTGCACGCATGCAGAAGCCAGAAGTCTTCATTGGGTGTCTTCAGTCTCTGCCTTAGCTTTAGAGACAGGGTCTCTCCGTGAAACAGATGCTCACCAGTTAGACGGGCAGGGTCTTGCAAACTCCAGATATCCCCCTGTCTCCACTTCCCCAGTACTAGTATCATTGGCACTCACTGCTCTGCCTTGCTTTGACATGGGTGCTAGAAATGTGAAGTGAGATCCTCACGCTTGCACAGTAAGTGCCATCCTGACTCACCCATCCCTCTCATCCCTTCACGTCTTTGTCTGCCTTATACATCATTTTTTCCAGTTTTTTGTTTGCTTGCTTATCTGTTTGTTTGACACAGGGTTTCTCTGTGTAGCCCTGGATATCCTGGAACTTGCTCTGTAAACCAGGCTGGCCTTGAACTCACAGAGATCTGCCTGCCTCTGCTTCCTGAGTGCTGGAATTAAAGACATATACCACTACCACCTGGCTCTATGAACAATTTTAAAAAGAATTTTAATACAGACTTAAATGGCAATACCATGTATTGATAGAGTCTTTCAAATCACTGAGTAATTTAGTATATGTACATATATATACTGCCTCTATACCCTAACCATTCTTTGGCTCACAGACTAAGAACTAAGAAGATAATTATTTCACATTGATGAGATACACAGTACATAGAAAGCAACCCTCTCTCCACCTGCCTTGTATTTCATACTTTCAGATAAACTGGGTATCATCTAATAGAAAGGCAGCTATTCCAGCACCTGTAACTCACAATTCTACATCAAATGTAAGGATGGGTCTCATCTTCATATTTCAGCTATAAAAGGACACAATAAATATCTATATTTTTGTCCATTTCCTTCTTGAAATATGCTCTCATCCTTTTTCTTATGATCATGGTGTTGGAGACTTTACAAGTTTCAAAAAACATTAAAGAAAAGACTCTGTAATATCCAATACTACATTAACTCTGCTAGGTTATGGTACCTACTTCTTTTATCAGAGCAGAATGGTTTGAATGTTACAACATCTTGTTATAACAAGATGTTGCTGTACTATTTGTGGGTGAGATTGGCATATAGAACTCACTGTCTTTCAATAGTGCAGATTACCCTGATACCCTGAGTCCATAGGTAGATCGAATCTGACCAGTAAAGCTATTAAGAGCAAAGGCTGAGGTGGCTTTCTCCAACCACAGCAGGCAGGTCCTTCTCTAGCTTTCATGCTGCTGGCCTGCTTACTGGACCCACGGCCATAAGAGCCAAACCCTTATGAAAGAGAAAGAGGAAGAATTAGAGAGGCATGGGGAGAAAGAGCGAGTGCACAAGAGAAAGAAAGACCCAGAGAGAGGGGGGAGGAAGGGAAGAAAGAGAGTTTACCCAAAAGAGAGAGACCCAGAGATAGAGAGAAGGAGGAGGGGGAGAAAGAGAGCTTGCACAAAAGAGAGAGACTGAGAGAGAGAGAGAGAGAGAGAGAGAGAGAGAGAGAGAACCAGAGAGTGCACAAGAGAGATTGCTATAGATATATAAATATTCCTATATAGATAGATGATAGTTAGATGCAGATGGCATGTCCCTTACATGAAGTGCTTGTGAGTAGATTTTTCTGGGGTTTTAGATTTTGAAATATTTGTATAGATCTCACCAGCTGATCATCCCAATCCCAGGCTGAAACTCTAAGTAGTGCAGGATCTGAAAGGTTTTATTGTTGTTGTGTATTGTATTGTTTTATTTTTTTTATTTTTTTGCTTTTTAAAATAATTTTTTGGTACTCAAAAGTTTTGGATTTTGGAGAAGCCTCATATTTTCAGACTAAATATGATCCCCTTTTCTCTCTCTCTCTCTCTCTCTCTCTCTCTCTCTGTGTGTGTGTGTGTGTGTGTGTTTGTGTGTGTGTGTATGTATGTATGTATGTATGTATGTATGTGTGCCCCCTTAGTTTTTCTATCCTTTTCTAATTCTCTAGAAAACCCCTAACTAATACTGTGAACAACCATCCTCGGTTGTGTAAGGCATTGCTTGTGTGAGACACACTAAGACTGAAATAGTTCTAAGCAAACTGGCCGTGATCTTCTAAAGTAATGCCGTCAGCAGCACCTTGCCTAGTGAGAAGGAGCAATAGTGTTATATAGACTCGTAGAATTCTTCTGATGATCTCAGATATGAGATAATTACAAGTTAAATAATATTAACTTTGCACTGCAGTGTGTGTGTGTGTGTGTGTGTGTGTGTGTGTGTGTGTGTGTGTGTGTGTTTTACACAGAGGACCTGCTCGCCCCTTAGGGAGGGTCAGTAAATTGGAAATAAGTACTCTCTCCATTAAATAAGAGATACTTGATTAAATTAAGATCATATTTAGATTAGAAGAAATCCAAGGCTCAGATCTGACATCTAAGCTTGTTCTCTCATGCAAAACATGTCATGTATATATTAAACCAAAAGCATTTTTAAGCAGAAAATCAGAGGAATAAATAGAAGGATGAGCACAATACTCATATGGGTGTGGTCATGGAGAGCCAGTAATTATGCACACATGTGCATCCACTGATATAGCCCACAGAATCAGAAAGACGTCCCAGGAACCAAATTCTGAGAGTTGAGGAAACACAGATTAGAGGAAAGAAATGGGGAAAGGATTTCAGGTTTGAAATTATTTATCCATACATTAAACAGCCCTACTAAATAGTTGCTAAGTTCTCAGATTGCCATCAGAACCATAGGACTGACATCAGAGGCTGGGCTATTTGTAACAAATAGATTAGATGTACTGAGTTTATGGGAAAATGGAAAGGAAAACGAAGCTGACAGAGTAGACTGATAAATGTTCTCGGACTTTGGAATGAGAAGTTCAGATGTCAAATGTTGGTCCCTGGGGAGTCGCTGTGAATTCCTTAGTAAATACTGATTGAGATGTCATTGTGGGTATCCTGGTCCTAATTTTACACGTGAGAAGATAAAAACAAGCAGTAAGTCTAAGCCAGCTCGGATGTCAGTATGTCTTGCTGGCGAGAACGGAGGCAGTGATGACTACTGAGAAAGAAAAGATGGACTTCTCACTTTTTCACAGGATTGAAAAATAAAAATTCTTCCTCCCACTGACTTTGAGCTGGGCTAGGCTCCACATTCGGATATTACTCATAGATAAGGAATGCCATAAAACACCTGTGTCGGGTAATAAAATCCAACAGCATCGCTTTTACACTAGGACCTAATCTATATTCATCATTATTTAGTGGGACTTCTACCATGACCTGGTTACGGATACAAGTAGACCTAACTCTCTACAGAATACAGATAAAGCAATTCCACTACATATCAACATTCTACGGCTGCCTAATCCCGTTTACAGTCCCACCATAAAACAAATAATAATACTTTGTACTTGTGAACTGCCTCACACTGAAAATCTCAAATGTTTTATAGGCCATAAATTCTCCCAACACCCTTCATGAGATAAAAAATAATTACGCTCTCCAATTAACAGGTAAACTAGGAACTAGCTAAGCTGAAGAACTCACTTGTCCAAGGCCACTGAGGTAAGACAGAGTCCACTTGTTCTGAGACCTTGAACAGGGCTGATCCTGAGTTGAGCACATGGAAGGAGTTCTCCATGCTGGGCACTATTCCTACTTCCCCTTCCTCCTGTACCAATCTTTGGCAATGCTCCTAAGTTGCCTATAAGGTGTTAACTGATACCAGTAGATAGTGCTCAAGGTGTTAGCCTTCCCAGGAATATCTCTGTTTTATTGGGGGGCTTTTGAAAGCTGGACGCTTGACAAGCGCCAAAGAAAAGGAACTCGTTGACTCTGACGTAAAACTTGCTCCTGTCCCTAAAGCACAGAGTGTCCTACCCAGGGGCCCTGCACCCCTGGACCTTGATTCCTGGAGACCATCTCCACTGAGAAACTTCCTCCTATGTCAGTCAGAATGGGAGGTCTCACATGATGTTAAAGAGAAATGTGAAAAAGAGGGAGAGTCTTTTATGTGAGGCTGGGATCCTGTGTTTCTGGCTTTGCCACCCCAACAGGGAGGGAAGAGTTCCAACATTGTGTGGATCTGGGTTTTGTACCCACCTTTTGTTTGCAAGTGAATTGTTTCCTGGAAACACAATGCAAACCCTGCCGCTGGTGGGCTTTTTTTCACTGTGCAGGACAGGCATTTCCCATGATATTTCCAAGGAGATTGACAACATTTAAAAACCCCTTCTTATAAAAACCCCTTCTTAGACAAAAATTTGAAGCCACCAGGAAGATTCTTAGTTGCCTCTACCTTTGGCTGTGACTTGCATTAGATATTCTTCATTAATTTTAAATAGAAAATTTTCTAAATGATTCAGGAGAAAGGTTGCCACTTAGGAAGTTGGAACCTGAGGACCACTCCCACATCTTTAGGACATGCATCATGCCAATGATTTAGAGAAGAGTGTTGCATTATAAAGAACCATTGAACCTAGAGGGAGACTGCTCAGAGTAGGCCTCCATCACTGTCATAATGAAAAGATGTTTCTCTGAAGGAGACATAAACTGGAATTCGTTTCTGCTAAAAGGGAATAAGTGTTTGCTATCAATGTAAGGGACAATGTTACAATCAGGTAAAAAGAGAAGAAAAAGAGAAAGAAAGTTCTCTCTGTCTCCCCTTCTCTTCACACATCGGAAAGAGGAATCGCTGACTGTGCCCTCGCTGACTGTGCCCTGGCTCCTCTTCGTCACTCTTCAATAGTGATTCACCAAACAAGCAAAGAGCTTTCCTGGCACAAGGAATGACTCGTCCGGAAGCCGGCTCTCAGGAGAGATGTGTGTGTGCTCAGGTGCCCATTCATGCCGTTACTAGCTCTCACATGCCTATGTGCCCCATCAGAACCACCTGGAGTCGTGCAGGAAGCCCCAGGAAACAAGGGTAGTCTTAAGCTGGCCGGTCGGAACAAGGTTGTTAGTTCAGGCTGAACTCTACCGCTGGGTCTCATTCCAGGGAAATTTGCCACAGGGTAGCTTCAGCAAGAACAACCATTGCAGGACAGACATGTGTCAGGGGGAATTCTTGTCAATGAGTCAAACTGATGAAGTGTCAGAGATTCAAAATATATACTGAACTAGTTACAGAGGTAATGAAATCCCATTTATCTGTACTACTTACAAAATATACAATTCAATAAAAATGTGTGGCATGCTGAAAAATAGAATGTGGGATTATGGAAACAGAACAGCCATAGCTCTGTGAACTGTACTATGTAGGATTTTTCAGCTTCCACTTCATTGTAGTTCCTGTCTGGTCAGATCCCATTGAACTCTCCCAGTGCCTTTCGGGACTTCTGCCCTGTTTACAGCAGCATGGATACTTGAAATATTTATATAGTGTTTATGCAATCACTCTTCATTGCCCAGAAAAAAAAAAACTTGTTTGCAGGGGCTGGCTCCTTGCCAGAGTTATCTTGATCTTAATTTTATAAGGCAAGAATTAGCCTCAGAGTTCAAAAATTGAAAAACAGGGTGGGGGAGTTGTTGGTAGATGATCATCTGTGGTCATGGAAAGCTGTTTGCGTTTCTGTGGGCAGATATCCAGGGGCAGCAGCTTCAAATGACTTCCCTCCAGGAAGAAGTGACAAGAGAGATACCTGGAAATTCTGAAGCAAAAGGAACGAATAAAATAGTCCCCCCGCCCATCCATCTATGTACCTAAAGTCGCTGTCATCTTACCTCAGCAACTTTAACTGGTCTTGTTAAGGTTTTACGTGGGTCATCTGAGCAGCTACACCTGGAGTCAAGAGGGTGAGAAGCTAATGAATGGGTCACGGGTGAGATCACCTCCCTCAGTGACTAAGCTCCAGATCCAGGAGGGTCAGTACCATCGTCCATCCCCTGTCCCACAGCATCTACACATGGTATGGGGAGGTCGAAGGCATGGAGGAGGGTAAAAAGAGGGGAACACAGAGACCGTGAAGGAGAGGGAGAACCACAAGACTCATCCCTACGAGAGCCTTCTGGCCCCTCCTACGTGAGAGCAGTCATGGCAGAAATGAGAATGGAAATGATCATTGAGTCATGTGTGACACAGTGGCCATGTATAAAATATGTACTTGTGTTCCTGTTTTGAAACTCACTTCAGTAAGAATAATCACCAAAGGAGTGGGGTGAAAACGCAGAGAAGGGCTCTAAAGAGAAAATAATTTTTAAAAGTCAGTTTCTAAGGTCAAGAGACACACTAAAACAACTA
The DNA here is from genome assembly GCF_000001635.26 of Mus musculus. NCBI lineage: Eukaryota > Metazoa > Chordata > Mammalia > Rodentia > Muridae > Mus > Mus musculus. The sequence goes on from NC_000071.6 coordinate 98,845,763, forward strand.
CCTACAGAACTGGACAGAAAGACATGGAGACAGACAGACAGACAGACAGACAGGAGAGAGACACAGAGACAGAGAGATAGAGACAGACAGAGAAACAGAGAAAAAGACAGGCAGACAGAGGGGAAAGTGAAAGGAGGGAAAGAGAAACAAAGAGAGAAAGAGGAGGTACCACTGCTGAAGGAAGGCCTATCAGAGGCTGTTGAGAATGTAAGGACAGCTTTTTGACCTGAACAGTCTATGGAGAGACACTGGTTAGGCTTATGAGAGGATCCATCCGGGAGGCAGAGTCCATAGGCAGCATGGCGGAAAACCGTGGAAGCAGCTCCCAGGCTAACCCTTCCAGGCTCCTGAGTTACTGGAGCACATAAGATAAAGCTCTTTTTAATATGACTAAGGCTTGACTCGAAGCATGTCATTGATGGGAACAGACAATTGGTGCAAGTCGACTTTTAGCTTGTTTTTTATGGATGTTGTGATAAATTCTTATAGCACTGTTTTTAGAAGTGAGACTTAGAAAATGTAGAATGCAGTAACATAAAGAAAAGTACAGTCAAGTACATACGCTGCTCAGTTACGAAACTCTGTATGCATGCTGTTCTGATTTGTTAATTAAAAAGGATAATAAAATACTGTAGAAAGAGATATGCTGCCCTCATAATTTCTATTTTTAATTAAGTAGAAAAAAATCAAAATACTATATGATTATAAAGATATAATCAACACACAGAAATATTCTACACCCTAGGCAAAGAAAAAGTGCGAGTGGAAAGTATGTTCTAAAATGCTAATTTTGGTTTTGTTTGAGTCCTGTGACTATGGGTGATGGAGAAATATATAAAGCACAGCCTGTGCCCTCGAGGAACTGACTAATTCTTCTCTCTTATTATATTTGTTTAGTCATCTTTAATTTTCATATCGTTAAAACTTTAAGGAATGCCTTAATTGAAAACAAGTTGAGTGACTTTTACAAAAGGAGAAAGTAAACAAATGGCAAATCATATTGTTTTATTTTATAAGAATAGAAAAATGATTTAATTCAATGCATTTTCTAAGAGAAACAAATGGGTTTGGCGGACTTAATGGGACACTCATTCCACGTGTCATCATTCAGTTCCACTGAGTCAGCAAATATGGAATACGTGGGTATTCCTATAGAAGACGATCCTGTAGAAGAACCCTGAAGGAGACAGCAAGAAGAAAAGCTAGACAACCAATCCCTACATCAAAGACTAACAAAAGTAAGTTGATGGGAAGCTACAACCAGCTCTCCCCACACCCAAGACAGCTTTACATTCTCATTTGATGTTGCTATATAAATCAGAGAATGGATCCAGGATGACTAATATTTTATGTAAATTTCTAGAGAGTGAGAGATTGTCATTCGATGGTGCTTAGTAGAAAACAGTGGGAACTGGTCACTAGAAGATGCCTAGCAGGCCATCCTCGTCCATCTCTATGCTTGTCCAATCCCTACATCAAAGACTAACAAAAGTAAGTTGATGGGAAGCTACAACCAGCTCTCCCCACACCCAAGACAGCTTTACATTCTCATTTGATGTTGCTATATAAATCAGAGAATGGATCCAGGATGACTAATATTTTATGTAAATTTCTAGAGAGTGAGAGATTGTCATTCGATGGTGCTTAGTAGAAAACAGTGGGAACTGGTCACTAGAAGATGCCTAGCAGGCCATCCTCGTCCATCTCTATGCTTGTCCCGGGCAGCTTTCTTGCAGAGTGTCTTGTACTGGCTGTTCAGATCATCCAAGTTCCCTCTCAAATCCTGTCCTTTCTTGACCTCAGTATCACAGAGCAATGCTCCACTCCCTGCACAGCCCTTGATCCTACAACTCTGATTTATTATCTTCAAGGTGTTTCTGTGACTTTTTTGTTCATTTGACGAAACTTCTCGATGTTTTAAGACCCTGTGCTCAATGTAGGAAGTCATGGAAGCTTTTAGAACATCATGTGCATGGTTCATAGCAGGAACTCAGTGAAGATCTACACACAAATAGGAGAGGAACATCTGCCTCTCAGTCTCTGTGTCTGTCTTGACTCCAGACTTAAAACCCCATAAACTGTCACCTTGTTCCCAACTGTCCCACCAGCAGGTAGCATGTCCTGTATCTGGTGATATTGCAAAACTGACAAAAAGGCAGAGACTGCAAAGAAAATCACCCAAAGACAGAAAACCGGAGCTGAAAAGATGGCTCGGTGGGTAAGGACATTTGTGCTTCTAGAAGCCCGGAATCCAGAGGAGACTGAATGCCTCTTATGACCTCCTCAGGCACCTGCATATATGCCATATGTTCATACAGACACACAGGCACACAGAAACACACATAAATTTTTGTCATGTTTTTAAAAGCCAGAAAACCAGAGGAAAAACTGTCATGCAAGACAGATTGTGTAGTTGTGTGTTAATATTAGTGTGTTTATTCCCATGATCCTTTAGCAAATTTTATTTGCAAGTTCTAATATGTCAATGCTGTGACCCAGAGGAGAGTGAAATACCTATTGAGCTTGGCCAGAATGAGTGAGAAAAACATAGCATAGTACCCCCCCCTACAGAGATGAACATAGTATAGTGCCTCCCTGCAGAAAAAAACATAGCAAGTACCCCCATGCATAGAAGAACATAGCACAATACTTCCCTACATTCTGTGGATAGAGGAACCCACAAGAAAACAATGGAGCAGATGGAAATTCAGAGGTCAGAGGTCAGATCCTGGTATCCCTCACTGATAGGGGACTGGGTGTGTTTTATATCACTATCATTTTAAAGAGGTAGATCTTGCTTTATAAGAGCAAATGAGCAGTGTAAGCAGACTCTTCAGTACTATAGGAGAAGCACTGAGTGCTGTGACAGAAAACACCTTGGACTACGTGGAGTTCTATGTGGAGAAAAATCACAAAGCAGGCAAAGGACACCTGCAAGCAGAGAAAGTTGTAACAAAGCACCTACTGGGTGAGAGAGAGAGAGATGAATGCTCAAGCCACCTACTGTGTCTGAGAGAGTGGAAATATGTGGGAGAGAGAGGAATGTTCAAAGCACCTACCGTGTGTGAGAGAGAGTGGAAATGTGTGAGAGACAAATGCCCAAAGCACCTACTGTGTGTGTGAGAGAAAGAGATGAATGCTCAAGTCACTTGCTGTGTCTGAGAGAGTGGAAGTGTGTGTGAGAGAGGAATGCTCAAAACTTAAGTTTAGGGGAAATCTGAAAAGCTCAAATGCCAACCTGAGGTCTCAATTTGATTTTTTTTTAATGTAGTTGAAATGTGCAGCTCTGTATTGCCTCTGGGAGAAAGTTTATAATAAGAATGGACTGTCCAGTAGTTGACTGCTTGGATACTAGAGCATTCAGCATTCTAAAAACTCAGATTTCTAAAACATCTCCTAGTGACCTGAATCTTTAAGGGACCCCTCCATTCTGCGTGGGTAGAATCAGTGTGTATGACAGCATTCACTGAGATAAGCAGCTTAGGTCGAATGCCAAAGCTGTCCTTGAAAGACAGGGATAACTATTGGTGGGCCTAACCTCAGGTCAACTCTTTAAAAGAAGGGTTTTAATCTTTGTTTTTGTTTCACTTTGGGTTTTGATGTTGTTGTTGTTGTTGTTGTATTGTTGTGTTGTTTTTTTCTGTAGAGAGATTATAAAATACCACAGTTAACATACAAGAAAATCCTCTCTGCTAGTTAAAGATGGAAGGGAGCAGAAAGAAGAAATGGCTGGTGGCGTCCAGGAATTGACACAAACCCTGGCAAACAGCTGGCTAGATGAGACTTCGATCACACAACACAACAGAGATGGTTGAAAATGGATGGGTTCAGAAAAAGACTTTTCTCCAGAGCCCTCAAATGAGAACACCAAATTGACCAACAGTTTCATTGTGAGGCCCAGAGCAGAGAACTCCCCACACCTGCCTGCACTCTAGACCGGCGAGGTGATAAATGGGCATTGGGCAAGCCTCTGTGCTTGTGGTACTTTCTTACGCAGCAATAGAAACCAAGTACGGTTGGAGTGAGATAAAAAATAGAAACCCTCAGGTCCACTTCTGAGATTATAAAACTAATCTGTTTTAAAATACATCAGTAGCTCAACGAAAGAGGGTGCAATAAAAATAAATAAGGTGGAGAAAGTGGATAGGAAAAAAAACTTAAGAATAGATGCAATCTAAGGACTCGATGTGAAGGTCTGAGAAACGTCAGAAAAGAGGCCCAGACATGGAATCCTGTGACTGAACGGATAACAGAGTCATTTCTAAAAGTTTTCAAGCAAGACCATGCCTCCAGGGTGGCAATGCCGAGTTTCATTTTTCATATAGCAAAAATCATGGCATCAACAGGGTATCCATACATTTATTAAAAGTGGGTGCCAAAGCCCCATAGAGAAGCCAGAGTCAACAATGTTATTTGCAGCTGTCCCGATAGCTTGCTAAGAGGAGCGCACAGTTACTGGGACTTAACTGAGGAAATGTGGTGAGGATGTTGGGCGAGAAGCAAAGCAATCCATAAGAATGGCCTCCCTACCCCTGGGTAAATGAGACTGCACTGAATATTTTATCTAAAAGTCTCCTGGAAAAATCTGTTTCTTAACTTTGAAACCGTTCAATGTCACCTTTTCCGTGCAGTGTGTCTTCTATGGTTAACAGGAAAAAAAAAAAAAAAAAAAAAAAGCACTCAGTCAATCAAAATGACATCAATTTTTCCAAAGTTAATTAATAAGCTATCCCATGTCCCTGGAAGACTCTTTTCCTGGGATGAGACACCATTATGATATCATCTTCTTATTCTTGACACTAAATTAAGTGTCACGATCAAAACAGATGCTAAATATTTACTGGAAAGATGAAACAAAGATGGAGACATAAAAAAGACAGGAGCCAGGCCCCACAGCTGCAAATGCAGCCTTACAGGATGCAATGTTAACTCTCCCGGGGCTGTTGGAACAAATGAGGATTCACTCCCGGGGCACCAACGACAGACCAACACCAACAAACAACTCTGTCCAATCCAGCTCATTTAATTGTGGTTACATATAGGAGCACGGGTAAGGGGCTATCTACAAGAGCCTGAGCAACTAACCAGTGTCTACATCAATAAAGAAGAGCCCTTGCCCAAAAATCACTAACTGCTTACATTTTCACGGGGAGCAGGATGGGGCCTCACATGCTGCCTGCTCCTCAAAATACCTCCTCCTTATCCTCAGAGAAATGTTAGTGAAAATCTTATGTAGGTTATCACAACTGCCCTAGCTATGCCATAGTGAGTATTCAATAACCATTCTGATGGGGAGATTTTAGTATTTGGTTACACATAGTGCTTAAGTATATATATATTCTATATCACACTGCACATTCACATATATATATATATATATATATATATATATATATATATATATATATAGATCTAGGCTTTTGTAGCCAAAAGTAGAGATCAATTCAACAAACTCCACTAAAATTCAAATTGTGTTTTGCTGTGGTTTGTAGCAATAAGAAAGCCTTTCTTCAACTCTTTGCATTTAAGAAAGAGATGAGAATGAGTCCCTGTCTCCATAGCTAAATGAAAAAGTAACACTAGGGTAAAGCAGAAGTGTCCTATTACTAAAAATTAAAATGACATTTTGGACATGGTGGTTCAATATTTTAACCCCAGAACTCCGGAGGCAGAGGCCAGCAGCTCTCTGTTACTTTGAGGCCAATTTGGTCTGCACAACAAGTTCCTGGACAGCCAGGGCAATACAGAGAAGCCCTGTCTTGAAGAACCATCTAAACAAACCAAAATTAAAACAGCTCAATCTGACACAATAAAGGAATCAGGTACAAGACCAGAGATGTATTTGTACCAGTGATGTATTGAGCTCTGAAGTCCCCTCCGTAAATGAAGAAACGCTAAACCCGAATCTGACCAGAATTAGAAAGCCTATGATCTAGTTGTTTACTGTTTTAGAAGAGCAGGCATCAAAAGATGCTAACAACATTGAAACTATTTCGATGACTAGCTCTGAGACTCTATGGCTCTGACAACAGAAATCACACTCCTGCTGTCTTGACATATCCCACAGAGGCAGCCTCAGGAGGGCTGATGAGGGAGCAGTTCATTTCCAATGCAGTTTGCTTTCAAATCAATTCCCTCAAGAGTTGCTTAGGAGATGGGCACCTCTATTTGTCTTTTCTAGACACACCACTCCTGGATTCCCTGTTTCCTCTATGGCCCAGTCATTGGTAGGGCATTTATGTACATGACATAAAACAGTTTAGGGTTTAGATTTCTCCTAGTGTTACCACTTGGTTCAATGGTTTCCATATCCAGATACTAGTCTCTGAGTTACAGCTGAAAGACCCTAATAGGGATCACTCCACTACGTCGAACACCTCCTTTACTTTGCTTGGTTCAAATCTAATAGTTGGTCACTAAAGTATAAAGACGGATATAGTTTGATAACATACTGACAGGCCATTTTCCTCAAACTCAGACAACTCTCCCTAAGCAATTAAAATATCTTGGGAACTATGTTAATATTACACACACACACACACACACACACACACACACACACACACACCCATCACCAACATTCTTATCCCCTCCCTTGCTCCCTCCCTTCGTCTTCCCTCTCCTTTGGAAGGGTCTTAGTCTTGCTATATAGACTAGGGTCTGGTTTCCAATGTACAATCCCCCAAATATTGGGCCTTCTGTGTAAGTGTGTGTGTGTGTGTGTGTGTGTGTGTGTGTGTTATTTGAGCAATGGAGAAAATACAAGCACAGAGAAGTGAAGGTTTATTCAGTTAGGAAGGAGCGAAGGCATGCAGGTATGCAGCATTTCCAGTCCCCGTGCAGTGGCTTGGTACAAATTAAAAGAACCATATAGATTATAGGGCAACAAATTGTGCAGTGGAAATATGAACCAGAGTTAAAGGCATGAGGGAAGCAGTTCCTTGGAGATACCGAGAGAAAGAGGATAGAGTTTCCATCCTGAGGGCTCTGGCTGTGAGAAACTATCTACTGATGGGTCACAGTGACCACGTTGTGCAGGAGGAGTGGAGGACTTCCTTCTCCATCTGGCTTTGCTTTGAGGCAGAGCAGGAAGCTGCTGCAAGGACATTTCACACAACTGAGAAAAAGCAGAGAGGGGAGGGAACACAAAGGCTCACAGGGGAAATCAAAGGGTTAGCCTTCCAGTGCCTATTGAATTTTGCAATTAGGTTTTTATTATTAATCACAAAAGCTATTATGTGTTCTATGCCAGGCGAAGCTCACCCACATGATCTCATTGGAGCCTCTCGACCACTCTTGAAGTCTATGGCATTATCTGCAGAGCTGTTCCCAGGGTGACTAAGGGCAGAATTCAAACAGCTGAACAGTGGGTTGAGAAGTGACTGAGAGGGGGAGACCATGGTCTGCATTTGGGATACATTTGGGATAATTTGGGATAAAAGGATTGAGAGTCTACTAAAGACCAGACCTGTGCCACTCACTGAGTACTGGTTTCTAGTATTACTCCAACAAAACTCTAGGAGGGTTTATCATTCCCCAACAAAGGAGAAACTAAATGTTGAAGGCTCATTGTGACCTGCGAACCTATTTCTTTTCAAAAATGTCAATGCACCAGAGATGGGACAGTTTCCCAAAAGGGACATTGACTGAGAGTCCTACTGCCAGGAGCCATGGCAAGGGCATAGTCTGCTTAAGCCAATTTAAATGTCCGTTCCATTCTTAAGTATGTAGAGATCCTAGAGTAGAAGTCAGGCAAGTCAGGCTCCCTGGGTTTGGAGCCCAGTTCTGCCACCTGCTAGGAATCATCTTTTCTCTCAGTCTTTTAGTCTGCAACATGGGATTTGTTTGAAGGTTCTTTGAAAACAATGCACAATGCCTACGGCCCATGATTTGTGATATAGGCCTGGATCCCGCGTGCTAGAGAGGCTGAAGCAGCAGGGGTCTGAGGTCAAGGCCAGCCCTGGCTACACAGTGAAATCCTGTCTGGACACAGGGGATGACAAGTACCTAGGATATGTTATTTGCAGTAAACAGTGCTGGCTAGCAGTTTAATGTTTCTCTGACACCATAGGGTGCTGGCATGGCGTGGACAACAGAACTAGTTATATTCGAGTCTGCACACCAGGTTCTTCCTAAAGGCCCTGACTCATTCTCACATCAGCTGTCTTCAAGGAAACCTATTGAGAGAGGTCTGACAGTGCGAGCTGGACTTGTGGTAGTTAGCTTATCTTTTTAAAACATGGGGTGGAATTTCATTTTGTTTATCTCCTCCGAAGAAGATGAGGATGTATGTGAAAAGAAACTCTATGAAGAATAAGCTGTAGGAGGGCAGCGCAGGTGTCTGGGTACAGGGCCCTTCCAAGTGTCCCAGGGAAGGAGCCAACTGTGGTGTTCGTATAGTGGTGATTTTATATGGAATCAGCGGAATACAAAGCAAACTGCAAATAGCCAAAACCTCTACAACAAACAAAGGGAACAAAAAACAAAAAATAAAATAAGAACAAATAAGGGAAAAGAAACTGCTACTTGCCTCTGCCTTTTTGCTAGGAGGAATGTAGCCACTTGTGCTCAGATTTTTTAAAAAGTCCCTCCTACTCTTCCTCCATCCTCCCCTCGCCAGCGCCACCTGCCCCTCCCCGTGCGCCCTCCCTAGTCTCTCCCTACCCTTCTGGTTCTGGCTCCCTGGTTACTTCGCTCCAGGCTTCTCTCTTCTGGAGGTAGTCTTGCTCCAGCTGCCTTAGGAAGGCGAGCCAGAGGCTAGAGGGAGAACTCGCTGCAGGCGGACCGGACAGATCAGATCAGGACAAGAAGGAACAGAACCAGTCTCTCTATCTCTGTCTCTCTGTTCGTCACTGTCTCTGTGTCTCTGTCTCCCTGTCTCCCTCTTTCTCTGTCTGTCTGTCTGTCTTCACACACACACACACACACACACACACACACACACACACACACACACCACACGTCCTCTGAGAACTCAGCTGGCTGCGACAGCGCACACCCCGCCCCGGCACGCGTCCCAGGCTGGTGGAGCGCAGATCCAGATCCCCATAGCGGCAGCCCGGCCGGGTGTTCCCAGTCTCAGGTGGCACGGAAGGGAGAGCCCGCGCTTGACAACTCGGCTGCGCTCGCCCAGACCTTCCGCCCTCCGGCTGGCCGGCGAGAGGAGCTGAGCGGGCGCGGCTGCCACCCAGAGCCCACCTGCCGACCCTCGCGGCCTCGCTCCAGCTGTGCCCGGCTCTCAGTGTCCCGCTCCGCAGCTGGAGCACCACCCCGGCTCTGCCGCCGTCCCTTTCGCCTCCGAGGTGTCGCGGGCGACCCGAAGTAGAGCGGTGCGACAGCAGGACTTCGCTATGGCCGGGGCGCGCGGGCTGCTCTGTCTATGGCTAGGTTACTTCTGCCTGAACCTGGCACAGGGACAGAGACCAAACTTGCACCTCCCGGGACTCCGTGAGACTGAGCCAAGCGACCGCGCGACAGGTGGTAGCCCGAGTCCGGACCTGAGGCCGCACGACAAGGTGTCGGAGCATATGCTGTGGCTCTATGACAGGTACAGCGGCAGCAGTAGAGTCCAGGCTACCCGGACACCGGGCTCGCAGCTCCCGGGTCCTCAGCCCCTGCGCGGTGGTAACACGGTCCGCAGCTTCAGAGCCGCAGCCGCAGGTGAGTGGGAGGGAGAGGGAGCCCATCCCACCCCGGGGTGCAGAGGACAGCCCCTCCCGCCGTGCCACTCCACTCCGCTGTCTCCTGGCGGTACACTGTAGGGACCTTTCTCATATGCTGCCGTCTGGTCCCCTCTGCCCTCTCGGAATTTTCCAGGGACGTTCCGGATAAGCCTAGTTTGAGCCCAACTGAGACGGGAAAGCAGAAGAAAAGCTGGGACAGTGGCAAGGCTTAGTTAGAGGTGCAGCAGGAAAGAGGCCAAGGGAGGACACCCAGGGTCCAGAAGCCCTCTTCCAGGCACCCCTACGGAGATCTTATGCTGATGATTTAATTGCTCTGCTCGGCATAAATTCCCTCCGACGGGCTTTGGCAGCGTTTAGATCGAAGTGAATGCCATGTTATGCCAACCCTGGGCCCAGAGAGAGAAAAGCATACTCAACAGGCACTTCTCCAGACACAGAACTCACTCTTAACTCCTGCGACCTTTGGGTTGCTATATCTGACACGTTCTTCTTGATAGTCCCCTAGTGGCAAACACACAAACAAAACCAGGTGCGTGAGTGTTTAGATTATTTCTAACCCATCTGGCAAATAAGTCTTGCGAGATCCAAGCTGGGAAGCGTTAGCTTGGGAAGAGACCTCCTCTGGTGGAGAGTAAACACCTCTTAGTATCAGCGATGAAAATCTCATCTTCCCGGTTTTTTTTTTTTTTTTGGTTTATTTTTTTCAACACAGATCCTTGAGGCTGAAATTCATGGCTTAAAGCCACCCCACCCCACCCCTGCCAGCTCCTGTGCTGAAGCGAACAGTTTATAATAACAGGGTGAGGGCAAAATCTCTGGACACTCACTGTTGATCTGCTTTAAGGATGCACTAGGGTTTGTGTACATTACCTTCAGGATTAAAGGAAAGGTGATTGAAAAGTCTGCCTTCCAGACTTGGGTTGAAGAACAGTCAGGAATGTTCAAGGGTGGAGGCTGTGTCTCTAGTGCTCTCTCCATTCTGTCCAAAACACTAGATGAATTTTCTCCTGACCTCACTCGTGAGGGCTGGGAGCGGGGAGGTGGGGATATCCACCAAGGAAAGCCACTGTGAATTCACTCTGGAGCTCACGGGCACGACGCCATTTACAATAAATGTGAGTTATGCTTTTAATGCAGAGAAGAAGTCTTTAGCTAGAAGCTGAGCTAAGCCAAATTTCACTTGCTTCGTAGATCCACGGTCAGGATCTGAAAAGAGCTGTCCTCTACTTAGGACCTAGAAACCTATTCTGCCTGCTGCTGAGCATTCTAGCCACTTGAAGAGACAACTCTAATAGCCCTGACACCAGTGACCCATCTGTTTACATTAGTGCATTGCTGAGGGCAGAGCTGAGCCAAAGAGCACCGTGGGACTAACAAGGTCTGGAAGGAAGCTGGTGGGTGGGCAAAGCAGGTGGCAGTAAGGAAGATATTTAAATCATCCTGGCTTCGATATTTCTATTTGCTTATGTTCCCAGAGAGTAGTTGGGGTGTCCAAGTGACAAGCCATTTTTGCATTAACAGATTTTATTTTTAGCGCGTGTAACAACATTTGAAGGTAAATTTGGATTTTTTTTTTTTTTTTTTTGTCTCTTCCACACATACTGTTTAGCTACTGATTTTAGACTAAGTCCTGGGTAACAACTATTTACCATCTGGGCTCTCGCTCTTTCTACTCATTGTAATTCCAGTATCCATTGTCAGCCTCACTGTGTCTTATACCATCAGATGATAAACTCTTTAGCAGAGGCCAGACACTCCCTTGAAATGATGGCTTGCCCCTGTGAACATATATACAAGGCTATGCTCCCTGATAAGAAAAGTAATTCTTTAGCATCCTACAAACTGTCTTAATGACTTATTCATCAAATGCAGACACATGTGTGTGTGTGTGTGTGTGTGGTTTTGTGGAAGCTGAAGTGTCATGTTACCTCCCTAGAGACTCCTGGAGAAGTGGCTCAGGTTGGACTCTTTCTAAGAGTGTTTAGTTGCTCACACAGTGAAAGGATTTTGTTATAAGACCTGTCTGGCTGTAAAGTGGCAGGACTCCAGAAGGGGCTAAAGCTTTTGTACTTCTTTCTCCCTTCATCAGCACCACTATCCAGATACGCCCTTCGTTGGGCGACCGGAGTTGATGTAGGCAAAAGACACTATCTTGTGTTAATAAATTAGATCGACCTTCCCAGTTCAACACGCTGAAGTTCCACAACATATGTGCCCCTCTCTACCAAAGATGTTGCAGGTTTTGTGGGTGGTCAGGTGCCTGTGCTCCGTGTACGGAGTGCCCGATGGTCTGCCAGGTTCTCCGAGGGAGAGCTTACTCGGGCTGCGTGATACACAGCCTTAGAGAGCCATTTGCTCCCTGGAGCTCACCTGACTAAAATCATTCATTGTTCTAGACCTAGAGTATCTGAAATGTAGCTGCCGTGGTCTCCCTCTGACAACTTCCCTGACGGTGGGTGGCATTGATCCTAAACACACTTTCTGCTAAACTCTGCTCCCCTCTCTCAGCTCTGGGAGGTCAATGTGCCAAAACCACGAGCCTGGGGGTTATGGGGGCCGTATCTTGTAGGGGGCGTGTCTTGTAAGCTTTTCCTCTGCTATGTAAGAGTTTACGTAAAGGTGAGCTTTATCCTTCCCTTTGCAAAAGGTGATTCACAAAATTAGGGATGACAAAGAAGGCCAGGCTGATAGAAACCCATCATCCGGAGACAGAAGGGCATGGGATTAGCTTTTATTTTAATCTTGGCTTAAGTTTATCCTTAGCTACTACGGGCTGACATAATATTTTTATTGAGGTTTTCTCCTGTCTTGATCCTTTACAGTACCTAGTTTATGCTTCTTGTTTCCATAGACACTTGTTCTTACTTGTCTTACTCATAAGGTCTCTAGGAAAAGCAATGAGAGCTTGATTTTCTTCTTTTAAAGTTATCACTACTTATGACACTCAACTATGAAAAGATTACGCCCCAGTGGATATGTACCATCTTTAAGAAAAATATATTTGCCTTCACAAATAAAAGAAGGAAATATTGAAGTAACACAGACTCACACTTGAATATTTTACCTCAGTGGAAAATGACAGGTGACCCTTACCTACTGTGAACCAAACATTTCAATATAAAGAACTGTGATTTTAACATATTTCTAAAAAGCAATGCTAACAATAAGGCTGTAGGAAAATTGATATGTGACCCAGGCCTGAAAAATCACTACTTGACTAGAAGCCCAAGCCCTGAAGAATATGTGGATCAATGGGAAAGTGCAAGTTGTTGCTGTTGTTGTTGTTGTTGTTGTTGTTGCTGCTGCTGCTGCTGTTGTTGTTTATGTTTCCATGACAATAGGATGCAATAGCTTTATTGGAATATAGTTATCAAGGTTCCGGGCACCTAGAAACAAAGCTTGAAGCTATAGAGTCCTTGGCTTGTATGATGTTTTTATTTAGAGGACAATAGTACATCTGGAAGAGAGGAGCTGGGATACACAGCTGCTTTGAATTACACACTACTTTGAATACATGATAGCCTCTAATGAAGTCTTACTGTAATAGGCAGGACAGCTTTACAATCCCTGACATTTAAAAATCCATAATACCATGAATTCTCGATTATTCACGCTGGGTGGAAAGGAAAAAGAGAATGAATTATATTTTTTTTAAAAAAATTCAAATGTAGCTTTGTAGTGAAGTTACACACACTCAAAGACCCCAGGAGACCAACAGAGGTCAGTGTGAAAAACTCCTAAGCCAGTAACTCATTCAAGCAGATGGTTTACTCAGTTTTATGCACTAAAATCTATGTGGAATAAGGAACTGAGAGGAAGACATACCTTACCTGAGCTGTGGAAGTTCATAACTGCTTGTTCGGTTGTTTCAAATATTTTTAACTAGAAATATGAAGGCCAAATTTACTTTTAAGTACTTTTGCATTATAAACTTTTGTCTTAGGAAGGAATATTGAAGAGAACAGGTTCTTTCATGGAAGCAGAAATGGGCGTCATAATATATCTGCTGAACAAAATTTCAGCATACAGAGCTAATTTCAAAACCCTTTCTTTCTAGTGGCCTAATCTTATTGCATAAAAGAAAACTTCACAGAAAGGGGTCTCTGGAAGGTATTTATAAAATTGAGGCGCCAAGGTCAAACGAGATGAAAAGAATGAACAGTGTGGGGCCTATCTGTCCCTTTAAGGGCTGTTCTCCCCTTAAAAGAGCATTTTTTTTTTCTTTTTTCCCCAAAAGAACCTTCTGAGAGTTATGGCCCTAGGATATCTAGTTGGAAAAACACTGGGTTAAAAGCATCCTAATTTACCATAAAAGTAGATCTGCAAAATTCAGTGAGTGGCATGCTGTGCACAGGCTGGGCTCTCCCCTCACAGGGCTAGGGGGTGGGGTTACGAGACTGCATCATCACTTCTTAGATGTGGGTCCATTTGGCACCACCCTATCTTCTTTTCTCCAGGTTATAAACTTCTTTAACTGCAGAGTCTCTGACTTTGCATTTCGTCTCCTCCTCCTCTGGATTAGTTTTCTTTCAATGTTTTCTTCCCTGTGGTTGATTTTTGTTTGTTTTATAGACAGCATAATAGCTTGAAAGGGAAAAGTTATCTTATTTGTGGAGCAATACAGTAGTGGGGGTAAATACCACCTCACCAGTCTTTGGGTCTACATTCAGAAACATTCACTCAAGATCTCTCTCAAGTCTTTTATTTACCTCCAGTGTACGCCATATTTAACAGAAATGCTATCGCATCCATTGGCTGTGATATAACCATATTTCTGTGACACACTATGGGACAGAACTTTTATAGCCAAACTTTGATGATTTTCCCCTTTTGTTGGATTTGCAAATCCTGGTAGTTAGTGTCTTCATCATTTTACTGTGGTAGCAGTATCAGAAAGTTTGATTTCTTATGGTTACGTTAGGAATTATGTCATTAACCAGGATTTGAGGGGGGGAGAGAGAGAGGAGGAGAAGGCAGAAGGCATGTGTTGTATGTGTGAGAGAATGCTATGGCATATCTAGGTACCCTTGCAAACTAGATGAGGGTGTCAAATATCTTGGAACTGGAGTGTTGAGAAGATGAACCATCTGCCCTCCAAAGGCTGGCTGGTCAGGTTTCTTTCCTTTTAAACCCATTAGTCACAAACACTCTACAGGTGAGAAAGACAGACATGCAGTTCCCATAACCTTCCTCCACCAGGGAGAAAGTCACTTTCCAAAGAGAAGCTCACCATAGTACAAGTATTTCCTTTGTCCACTTCAGTGTCACTAAAAGAGCTGAATGGGACACAAGATAGAGTAGGAACCCACATTTCAGTGAGAGTTGGTTATCTGAATCCCAAACACTCCGGGGTCACTCCAGAGCAGTGTCCCTCGGGGCTCAGAAGCTCCCACACTCCAGACGAAAGCACAGACCCAAGCTCTAACCCCATAACTTGCTTCAGAAGGTCCAGTGGGCTACAGAAACCTCTTGATGAGGTGATTGCTGCTGAGCCATGCCCCACAGCAGAACACTAACCAGCCTCAAGAAATCTATTAGAAAGCATCTTTGCAACCCTGCTTTGCTCAGCAGCCAAGGGTAAGACAGAACTAGCCGCTTGCTGAAAAATGGGTTTGGAATAGCATGGGTTGTACTGTAAGGTGAGCTCCCTGTGTCCACAACCTCCCACAATGCCCTGTGCTCACCAATATGTACTTATTCCCAATGTTTGAGGTGCGTTCGTGCTTCATGTGAAACCAGGATGAAGACGCTTCTGAAACATCTGAAGACTATCCCAGGTTTCTAAGCTCATCCTGTATCTTTACATCGACTTTGTCAATGGAGTTGCCCTCTGTTTTTCTGAGAGACAGACCCTGGCTTGGTTTGCCAGCTCCACAGATGAGAAGTGAAGACTAGCAGTGTTAGAGAGACTAGCAGCGTAGCCAAGAACGGGGTTCAAACCTAGCTCTTCGGCTTAGCCAACGGAAAAAGAAGAGCTTCCTCTTGGAGAAAAGTCCTTTAGCTCAACTCAGCAGCTACACTCAGGCCAGTCCTCATGTGAACTCGCCATGGGGCGGAAGGCAAATGGGTGATAGCATATCACACCCTAGCTGCCTAAAACAAGAGAGCTGTAGAACAACAAATCTTCACACACACACACAAACATACACACACATACATATACACATACATACTTATAAACATACACATACATATAAACATATACACACATACACACATATATACATATAAACATACAAACACATAACCATATACACATACATACACATACACACTTATAAACATGCACACACATATAAACATATATACACATACACACATATATACATACACACATATAAACAAAAGAGAGAAATTTTTAAAAAGAGGATTAGCTGAAGTTAGTAATAGAGGGTGATAATTTTGCCCAAGCACTTTAAGTGTTAGTGTTTCCAGTCTAGCCAAGGCTACTGTTGCCCTGAGAAGAAGAACATGAAGTAGCCTGAAGGAGGAGTCAACAAACACACCAGGGTCATTTCATTCACGAGGCTATTTTAGATAGATGAAAAAGAAATCTCTGCCTTGAAAAATAGCCACTTGGTCCCTCAGGGAGGCTTCGACAGAAACGTTGTATCCAAGTTGCTTGCCTCTCTCTCACACCTGCAGAGGGTTTCACCCTAGTGGGTGTGCTAAAGTGCGAGAGAAGGGAGCCAGGGTTTACTTACCTCGTCAGCCTTTGGAAGGCAGGGTTTCTATCTCATTTTGCTGTTTTGGGGAACCTGCCATAGTTTTCTGTGGGCTTTCCCACAGACTGGGGGGGACCTGCCACAGTTTGCCCTCTGGCTTGAACTTAAATGCACAGTGTTTAAGTTGCAAGATCAGAAAAGAGAGTAGCAAAGCCAAGAAGCCCGTCTTTAAAAACAAAGTAGCCTTAAAATAATTCCCAGTAGGGCATGCTATCACTAACATAGAAAATGAGAATATTCTACTTCATAAAATAGCTGCTCTAAATCATTCTTCCTTTAAAAAAAAATGAACAGGAAGGGAAAAGTAGAGGGTCCTCAGACTAAGAATGGTTTGTAGCAGCTTTGGGGGATTGGAACTTACTTGACAAACTCTTCACTTTGGTGTTAAGTAGAGGACACTTGAACTTGGTCAGTTTAACAGTTGTCTATCTGACAAATTGAACAAATGATCCTCAGTGCATAGGTGATACAGAGTGTAAATCTAAGCAATGCGTGTTCAAGGAGTCGCAGGACCTGTCTGCTCCCTTCCCTGGGGAGTTCACAGTCTGGGAATGCCCTTGGGTGGAGGCTCTGGCACATAAATAATTAGTGAACAGTTTTCCATTCTAGGAACACATGCATTATCTCATCTTTGGTTGATGTTTTGATTCTCTGGACACAGAGCATGGCTGTTTGGGGATGCCACAAAACTTAAGCATTTGACTGAGTCTTCAAAACAACATAGAATGTCATGCTTCATGTTCGATTCAGAGCCCCTGTCAGGAAGAGGAAGGCAGCCTGGAGAAGTGAGGCCTAAGTTAACAGCAGAGGACAGTCAGCCAGTGACTTCTGTGCACTGTCCCTACCTGCACCCCCACCCCAGGCATTGGACCTTTCCAGCAACTCAACGTCCCTTGGAGAAAGAAACAGAGAGTGGGTGTGGAGACCTGTGCTTGGTTACATATTTTCAGTATGACTGAAAGGCTTTTTCCCTCCTTCCTGGGGATTTAGCTAGTCATCAAGCTTTCATTTAGCCTATTTGCTTTAAAATTAGACTTTGCACAGAAAGCTTTCCATTGTATCTGCTCATTCCCTTTGAAGCCGTTCTATGTCGGTCAGTAGGATCAGGAACTTCCTTTACCTAACTCCTGAGATACTGTCTCAGCTACTCCCAGAGGGTGACTGAACAAAAGGGGGGGGCAAAATGGTCCTGAGACCCCCTAAATTGGAGCCTAATTACAAGCTCCCTCGAATTAGAGTCCACTCCCTAAGTTCAATTTTGGTTTTGCTTTTCAGATAGAGACAGAAAGGCATCTTCCATCTTTATTTAATGATCAGACCCCTTAGAAAGATCACTGCAAGCTGGGCATGGTGGCTCACACCTTTAATCCCAGCACTCAGGAGACAGAGGCAGGTAATTTCTGAGTTTGAGACCAGCCTGGTCTACAAAGTGAGTTCCAGGACAGCCAGGGGAACACAGAGAAACCCTGTCTCGAACCGCCCCCCTCAATAAAAAAGAAAGATCACTGCATGGAACAGGCAACCCCAGCTCCCCTTTCCAACAGTTGATAAAACCTCTATATTCCTTTTACACAGCAGAATAAAAAGCACTTAATGAATTCTGCCTTACCTGAAATTTAGGAAGGCAGAGAGCAAACCATGGCCCTGTCGGCATGGAGCTCGCCTTGTCAGGAACGAATCATGAAGAGTGATCACAGAGACAGGGTCCTAGCCAAGGGAATGGATTGTTAAGATAAGCTTGTCTT
Organism: Mus musculus; assembly: GCF_000001635.26. Taxonomy (NCBI): domain Eukaryota; kingdom Metazoa; phylum Chordata; class Mammalia; order Rodentia; family Muridae; genus Mus; species Mus musculus. The sequence goes on from NC_000071.6 coordinate 98,863,916, forward strand.
TGCTTTCAAGGGAAAACAAAAAACAAAAACATCTCAGCCCTGGGTGGAGGAGGTAGGTGGAGGAGCTTATCTGGCTTGCTCAAGACCCTCGGTTCATGCTCGAGCACAGAAAGCCTCCTTCCAGTTCTCAGAAATGATTTAAAGTCAGAACACAAGGTCGGAAATGGCAACACTGACCAAAATGCAGTGGCGAGGAAAATTGAACTTGTTCTGAGTTGCCACCAAATAGAATGAAAATGGCGCCACCTATTGGTAGCTGTATTTTTGTTAAAAAAAAAAAAAAAAAAAAAAAAAAGCCTCCATCTCACCGTCTTCTCTGTGGAAAGAAACCTGTTGTGTTTTTGCTGTTTCCCAAGAGTACTAAGACTAAGAGGTTCTCTGGTTCATGAAAACCCTCCGCCACAGTGTGAGGACTCTCCAATAGCAGTAGACTTGCGACTGCCTTCCCGAATGCCCCATAGACGCTCCGCAGTTAAGTCAGAGTCATGACTTATATGAATTTGGAACCAGATTGCATGCAGCTAGGACTCTCAGATACCAGTCTCACCTGTAGCACTGGAAAGGCATGTCTTTCTGAAGCCTCTCACATAATCAAAAACAATTCTTGGGGTTGGGGAGATGGCTTAGAGATTAAAAATTGTATCCTGCTCTTGGATAGGATTGGAGTTTGCTTCTTAGCTCATCCCTTCCCTCTAACCTGGTGACTCACAACTCCTAGCTCCAGGGGGATCTTAAGCCCCTCTTAAAAGATGTAGTTATTGCTCCTCAGCAATGAAGCATCTCTCTATAGCACATGGTGACCATTGCAGAGCTACAACTAGACACAGTGAGGAGATCAGTAGATCACGGAGATCCCAACCCCAGCGGATATATATGTTACATGGCTCCCACATCCATTTCTCATGCAACATTGTGGAAAAGGAGGAAGAACATTTATAGAAGCCAGAAAGCCAGGAGATCTTCTATTAGAAGTGGGCTGCACACACAAGGTCTAAATAATAACAGTGTCAATATATCTGATCACACCAAAGGGAGAGCATTTTACTGATGTCACAGGGTCCACCCCTAGACAAGAACTATGGGGAACTAATGACTGCTGAGAGAGGGTGGGGATAAACCTCTCCCAAGAATATGCTCCCTAATCAATTATCCAACACAACATGATCAGTCCTGAAAACACATGGACGTGCGCGCACACGTGCACATGCGCACACACACCAAAGATGGACTCATGGACTCAGCGGATTGTATTTATATATTTGTATGGTGTGTGTGTGTGTGTGTGTGTGTGTGTGTGTGTGTGTGTGTGTGTGTGTTGCATAATCAAAGGAAAAGAGAAGAATATCATTTTGAAAGGGGGGGTGTCTTAGTTATGGTTACCATTGCTGTGATGAAACATTATGTCGAAAGCAACCTGGGAAGGGGAGGATTTATTTGGCTCCGTCATCAAGGAAGTTACGACAGGAACTCAAACAGAACAGGAACCTAAGGGCCTGAGCTGATGCAGAAGCCATGGCAGGGGCTGTTCACTGATTTGCTCCCCATGGCTTGCTCAGCCTGCTTTCTTACAGAACCCAGGACCGCTAGCCTTGGAATGGCCCCATCCATATGAGCTGGGCTCTCTCTTATCACTAAATAAGAAAGTGCTGTACAGTGCTGCCTACAGCCAAATCTTTTTGGTTTTTTTGTTTGTTTGTTTTTTCGAGACAGGGTTTCTCTGTATAGCCCTGGCTGTCCTGGAGCTCACTTTGTAGACCAGGCTGGCCTCGAACTCAGAAATCCGCCTGCCTCTGCCTCCCGAGTGCCGGGATTAAAGGCGTGTGCCACCACGCCCGGCTCTACAGCCCAATCTTATGGAGACATTTTTTTTTAATTAATATGTCTTCCTCTCAGATAAGTTTAGCCTATGTTGAGTTGACCTAAACCTATCCAGCAGAAGAGGACATGAGAAAGAGTTGAATGGAGGGGGAACTGAAGGGGTTGGAGAAAGGAAGTGTTGGGGGAGAGTGATACAGTTCTATTTTAATTTAACATATATTCTAATGGTGAGGTGCCTCCATGGTTAAGAAAACTGACTTCTGTTCCAGGGGACCCAGGAATTGCTTACAACTGTCCTTAAGTAGTTCCAGGGTATCTGAAGCCCTCTTATGGACTCATAGGCACCAGGCATACAACATGGTGCCTAGGCACACATGGAGACAAAATAGCCACGCATGTAAAATAAAGTTAGATGAATGTTAACATTTGAAAAGGTATTTAATTAAAAATTAAAAGAGAGCAAACAATTCTTGCGTAACTGTCAGTCCATGTGTTCTTTCTCCTTGTCAGATATTCTTATTTATTCAATCTGAAGCTGGGGTGTGCTTCCTAACCCCTTCATCTCCAGGACTTTCTCAGTTACTTTTCTCCACCTCAGTAATTTAGACGAGGACCAGGATTAAGAACGATGCTGCGTGTGCATGTGCTGGGTGCAGTATGCAGTTGGTACTTGCTGCTAGGCAACTGTAAGTGTGAGAGCTAATTTTGTAAGCTAATGAGGTCCATCTTTTTTTTTTTTTTTTTTTTACTCATAGTACAATGTCGTTGACACTTAGAAAAGTGTTAAAGTCCATTTTAAATTTGTGATTAGAAATTTAAATCCATGTGTCTGCCTACTTAAGAACACAAGAGTGGATATTACAATACTTTCCTCTCACTGATATTCAAACTTAGATACCTAAGCGTATAAGGAAAATTGTACAGGAACCGCGGATAAATAGAAAAGCATGCAAAATTCCTAATTTTTTTTTCATTTCACAAAAACAATTATTTGAACTTTAGATGGGGTGGCCTAGGTCTACAGTCCTAGCACTTCAGAGGCTGAGACAGGAGGCCTACTGTGTGTGTCTAGTGTGAAACCAAGTTCAAGTCTAGCCTGAGATGTAGTTTGAGATCCTAGTGCAATAAAAGTATTTGGAAAGTTAAATTACTTTAAGATCTAAAAGGAGAAAAAGTCAGAAAGTAAATGCTTAGTAATTGCCTTGAATTTCTCATAGGGAGAATTTATCTCTCTCTTTAAAAATTTTATGCTTACAATTTCATAACATATATAATGAATTTTAGTAATTTTTACCCCAAGTTATTCTGTCTTGTCTCCCTTCTTTCTACCACTGAACCCCTTCTTACCAGCTTTTAAGAATTTCTTTCATGGCCATAGTTGGAGGTTCTTTGCCAGTGTTTATATGACACTTAACTATTGCTATATACTCATGTGTTCAACCCCATGAAACTCTTTAGTATATGCGTGTAATATGTTGCATTCTTGTCTGTATGAGGCCTTTGACATCCAGGGAGTACCGTATACTTCCAGCATGTATCAGTTAGACACAACCTTCCCAGACATTGGTTAGCTGCTGTTTAATGAGCCTGTGTGCTGAGTCCGCTATGGGAACTCTTGTCATGAACCCTCACCATAGCTCTGTAGAAGGCAATGTGAGAATTCCGACAGTCAATTGAGACTGAAGGTTGGAGATGGGGGTGGCGGAAAGAAGCAAGAGGAGCTTACCAAGTGCGATTATGACACCCCATCCTTGAGCGCTCATCCATCCCAGGCTAGTGTGTTTGTGGGTAACCGTTCATTGCCACATACAAGAAATAGGGTGTGTTCTCCTTCTTGCTTTTTAAATACCCCTCAGCTGTGTGGAGTTTGGGGAAATGTGTATGCTGTGGCGACTGGGCTGAATTACGGGCAGAGCCCCTGGACAGCCTGATGCCGCGGCTTTGTTACAGAGGTCTGTAAGATATTACCCCAGTGTCATGGATCATACGAATGTGTACAAATGGCAGTTTTCTCCTTTGCTTCACACAAAGTTAAAAATGAGCAAAATATGTTTCCCATTGCATTTCCCCCGCGCTTGGGGACCTGATGAACTCATTTTAAGTTTTCCACGTCTTTATAAAAATGTTTTGTTTTTGCTGAAACGTGTTTTTGATCAAGAACATAATTTCATGATTGCGTGTGTGTGTGTTTCTGAAATAAGTACGTATATGGAACAAGTGCATGGAGGCGGGCTCTCTGGGACAGACCCCGGGGGCGGGATTCTTCCAGTCCAGCCTCAGCTTAGCGGGAACTCACTAGGCGATCCTGTGAGAACTGGCTTCTACCCTTACTAACTAGCTTCCCTGCTCTTTCAGTTGCATATTTCTCACTTATAGGAATGAGAAATATGCCTTAGCAACTTCACTCATTTTTTTTCTTGAACTATTTACATTTAGAGTTTGAATTCAATGTGGAACTTCAGGCAACAGCACTATGTTGCTACATTTTTAAAGGTGTGGCTAATTTGTTCAGCCACAGTATACAAATTCTAAGATCACCCAGTCCATGTTTTGTAAAGTAGATAGAAGGAGCCATAGTTCCTATAATAATGACAGTACAGGCTCAGATCACAAAACTAATTTACTAATTTAAGAAACATTAGAACTTTCATGAATGATACACATATCCCATTAATTGTGATGACACCGGTGATGGACACTGTAGTCAAAGACTAGTTTGGTGGCTTCCAACAAATTAGATGTGGCTCCTCACACAAAAATTCTGATGGGAAAGTCGTAGTAGTAAAGTAGGCAAGTGATTTAATATGACAATAACAGACATCTCGGCTCATCTTCACGGTACTGACGTGATAGCTTCAGGTTTCCAGAGAGGGGGAAAAAAGGTGCAGCATGCAAATATATGCATAAGTAAAAAGTCCTGGACAAACTGTGGTCTGACTGTGTGCATTGTCTAAGTTCTAGTGACTCTGGGTGAATCCTTATCCTTTGAAAGAACATTATGTTTCCCCAAATGATTCCTCTTATAGGGGTCTAGGGACATTTCCAGCATCCACCATGACAAGGTGGTCGTTCTGTTTTAGGTGATAACCCCATCATAAGGTCAACAGGCCTGTAAGGTTTCCCTGTTGCAGGAAATCTATGTGACCACATGTCTGGGAGGTCAAGGCCCCTGTGGCAAAGGGGCCAAGAAGATGGCACTGGAGAGGATGACAGTGAAATGCCTTCTTTGCTCTCTTCTCTCTGTGGTCATACTTGAAGGGGAAGTTGTGTACATTTGGGTCTTGTCAGGCTGCACCGCCAGATTTCAGGCAGACAGTCAGCCCCTCAGCCAGGAATGAGTCTGAGTCCCATTGGTCAGGAATCTGATCCAGAGTCAAGGAGAGATACAACATGGACACAAAGATGCCAGGCTTCCATGATGCTCTCCTGGTCTGGTGACCCAGTGGGGGGAGTCCATGCTCCTTATCTGAAAACAGTTTCTAAGTGTCTGTTGCAACAGTCTTTCCATTTTTATGAATGAGAACAATAGCTCGCCCAGAGTTGCAAGGCTAAGAAATGACTGAGGCCATTATTAAATCCAGTTCAAATTAGAAACCCTGTGCTTGCACTAGGAGGATGAGTAGATGGGCCACTGAGGTATCTGTGATGAGGTACGTCTGATGAGCTCTTGGTATTCCCCAGAGCTCACCCATCCCCCTCTACCACACACAAAGTATACTAGTGTACTTTAGTTTCCATACATTTATGGTGCATCAACAAAGAGAAACCAAACCAGAAAAGCTGGGCATCCATCTTTGCTGTACACTTTTCTACCTTTTTTAAAAAATTAATTTATTTCTTACACTCCATATTCCATTCCCTGCCTGCCCCCCCCCACCCTCCCTCCGACTACTCCACATCCCACACCTCCTCCCTACCCCCACCCACCTGTCCTCTAAACTCCCTGGGGTCTCCAGTCTCTTGAGTGTTAGGTGCATCATCTCTGAATGAACACAGGCCCAGAAGTCCTCTGCTGTTTGCGTGTTGGGGGCCTCATATTGCTGGTGTATACTGTGTGTTTGGTGGTCCAGTGTTTGAGAGATCTTGGGGAATCCAGATTAATTGAGACTGCTGGTCCTCCTACAGGATCGCCCTTCTCCTCAGCTTCTTTCAGCTTTCCCTAATTCAACAACAGGGGTCAGCTGCTTCTGTCCATTGGTTGGGTCCAAATATCTGCAGCTGACTCTTTCAGCTGCTTGTTGGGTCTTTCGGATGGCAGTCATGCTAGGTTCCTTTTTGTGATCTCTCCATATCCTCAGTAAGAGTGTCAGGTCTTGGGACCTCCCCTTGAGCTGGATCCCACTTTGGGCCTGTAGCTGGACCTTCTTTTCCTCAGGCTCCTCACTGTTTCCATCCCTGTAATTCTTTCAGACAGGAACAATTATGGGTCAGAAATGTGACTATGGGGTAGCAAAATTAACTCCTGTCACCTTAGAGAGTTTTCCTAATAGAATTCTGCTCCCCCCCCCCAAAAAAAAGCAAGAAACTGTGTTGAGTCTGTTCTGTATTGGTTTCTTTTAAAAAGTTATTTCTGGGCTGGAGAGGTGGCTCAGCGGTTAAGAGCACTGGCTGTTCTTTCAGTGGCCCTGGGTTCAATTCCCAGCACCCACATGGCAGCTTACAACTGTCTTTAACTCCTGTTCTAGGGGACCTGACACCCTTGCAAAGACATACATGGAGTCAAAATACCAACGTACATAAAATACAAGTAAAAAGTTATTTCTTTTGAGACTATGACATAATTTCATAATTCCTCCCTCGCCTTTCCTCCCTTCAGACACTAACGTGGACCCCCTCCTTGCTCCTTCTCACTGAAGGGAAAGTCGCATAAATGAGATTAACTATTTTAAAGGGAACGGATGATAAAGCAGGAGTTAACATCTTCAGGACGACACACCTTCATATCTACTCTAATAATTAGGAGTTCCAGGTTCCATCAACCAGAAATCAAGCCTCAGAAAAATTAAGGACTTTCTCCCCTCATTCCCAGTTGCCTCTTGTCCCCCAGGGGGCCCCTCTGCTCCTATCATTATGAATTTAACGATTTTGGATAGTGTGTACAAATGAAATTAAACAGTGAGTGGGCTTTGACATGTGGTTTCCTTGTCTGGCTTAACTTTTCAAGGCCCATCCATGTTTTTAGCACATATTATTGTCCCTTTTTCACAGTAGCAGTGTTCTGTTTCATAGATCCACCATGAGTTGCTTACCTGCTCAGCAACCAAAAAGCCAGTTCTTAGGGTCAGCTGTCTGTAGATGTGGTCAAACCCTATAGTGACAGAGTGTCTTGGCTGTCAAAAGACATCACTCAGCTCTTAAGGAAGGCCAGGAGCCTTATATCTTCATATACACCAACGATGCTGCCATTTCTGAGCTGGAAAGCTCGCTCTCTAGCTTAGAGAGGTCATAGGTATCCATGAGGACCATTTGGATTGGTTCTACCTTTGGCTACTGTGTATATACTTACTTGAGTGCTTGCCTGTCTCCAGTTCCTGAGGAATTATTTTATCATATGTTAATTTCCTGGTTAGGTTTTTTTTTTTTTTTTTTTTTTGAGGAAATACCAAAGTGTTTTCAACAACAGCTGAATCCATTTATATCTTCTCTAATGTTTAAAAGGAGTTCCATTTTCTTTCCACAACCTTTCTGGTATTTGAGGCTTTTTTGTTGTTGTTTGTAATACACGCCACACCTCTATAGTACGTACCACATGACTGAGATTTTGATTTTTATCTCCATGATGATTTTCTGCATGTTCTCACATCCATACCAGTCACTCGTATATCTTTGATATATAGAGATAGATTGGAGATATATCTTTTCAGGTCCTCTGTGAATATCGGTATCTCTGTTGTTGAATTAAAACTATTACTTATGTATTGTATTCTGGCTACTAAACGTTTAGAGTCATAGGCAGCAAGTATTTTATAGTAAACATTTTATCCCATTTGGTAGAGCATCCTGCCATTTTCTTGGTACCTACCTTGAATGTGCAGGCATTTTAAGTTTGATCAAGTCCGTACTTTTAAAGTTTTACTTGATGACATATTTTCCCTTTTGCTGAATGCATTTTGTGGCATACATGAATCTGTTACCAAGTCTAAAGTCAACGAAGATCCCTGCCCCATGTTTCCTTCTAAGAATTTCATGGCTTTAGCTGTTACATTGAGAGCAGTGACTTATTTTGAGTTGAATTTTGAACGCTGTATAAAATAGTCGTTCCTGCTTACTTCCATTTCTCTCCCTTTCTTTTCTAGGAACTCCTCAAACGAAGGGGTTACACACCTTCAATCTGACTTCTCTAACCAAGTCGGAGAACATTTTGTCAGCCACACTGTATTTCTACGTTGGAGAATTAGTGAACATCAGCTTGAGCTGTCCAGAACCCCAAGGATGCTCCCATCACACTCAGAGACAACACATCCAGATAGACCTCTCTGCATGGATCCTCAAATCCAACCAAAGCCAGCTCTTGGGTCATCTGTCTGTAGATGTGGTCAGACCTTATAGAGACAGCGTGTCTTGGCTGTCAAAAGACATCACTCAGCTCTTAAGAAAGGCCAAGCAAAATGAAGAGTTTCTCATAGGGTTTAACATTACCTCCAGAGCACACGAGCTACCCAAGAGGATGCTGTTTTTCCCGGAACCTTATATCTTGGTATACGCCAACGATGCTGCCATTTCTGAGCCAGAAAGCGTGGTATCCAGCTTACAGAGACACCGAGATTTCACAGCGGGAACTGGGCCCAGACTGGATAGCCACGTCAGAGAAGCCCTCTCGGTTGAGAGGAGGAAGAAGCGCTCTACTGGGATCTTGCTGCCCTTGCAGAACAATGAGCTACCTGGGGCAGAGTATCAGTACAAGGAGGAGGGAGCGTGGGAGGAGAGAAAGCCTTATAAGAGCCTTCAGACTCAGCCCCCTGAGAAGAGTAGGAACAAAAAGAAACAGAGGAAAGGGTCCCATCAGAAGGGACAGACGCTGCAATTTGATGAGCAGACCCTGAAGAAGGCAAGGCGAAAGCAGTGGGTCGAACCTCGGAACTGTGCCAGGAGGTACCTTAAAGTGGACTTTGCTGATATCGGCTGGAGCGAATGGATTATCTCTCCCAAGTCATTTGATGCTTTCTACTGCTCTGGAGCCTGCCAGTTCCCCATGCCAAAGGTAGCCGCCGCCGCCGCCGCCCTTCACCTTGTGCTCATTTCATTTTTGCACGGGGTAGAGGAGTATGCTAAGTGTATGTTTTCATTTAGAAACCTCTATTCAGACCTTTATTCCTAACATTCTAAAGTCTAACAAAATGGGCAATGTGGCTATGCTTGGGTTTCCTTGATGATTGTTAAATGTAATAGGAGGTATGAAGACTTTAAAAAGCTTAAGTGCATAATATACTTTTTTTTTGGTTTGTTTCCAAACGTGGCATATATCCAGCCTTGTGGTCACTTGTAAAGATACACCTGTCCACAATGAGCAGGCCCTAGGTGCCAGAAGCTGGCCTCTGAGTGGTGTTCCAGGGATGGAGGGATATTGTGGAAGCAAGAGGAAGTGCTAACGGGTGTGATATTCTGATGTAGAGTAATTTTAGATAAGCAGTTTCTTGGGAGCTGAGCTGTCCCAGTACCAGTCAAGATCAGGGTCCAGCTAGGTGAAATGACTGAAACCCTGAAGATGCTTAATTCATTTGCTTGACTGCTAAACACAAAGCACAAAGGCAAAACAGGGTGCCCTCACCCTGTCTGAAATTACCTCTGTTTATTTCAGAAGCATCAGGGACCGCATTTTATATCAGCATGTATTCAGAAGTGTTTCCAACTCCAATGACTCTCCTTCAAAGCAAGTCCAAACGACAGCTCCCTAAAGAGTACACCCTACAGTAAGAGTTAGCTCTACCCTCCAGCATCCAGTTAAGCATACTGCTTCACTTCCATCTCAACTTACAACAGCTTAAATCTCCACGGCACACCATACAGTGACTAAATGGACAGAATGTAGAAAAGGAAGAAAAGAGCATCTTTAGTAAAATATGAATTTGTTCTGCTTTTAAAAATAGAGAAAATGTTCCTTCACCTCTTAGACTGTCAGCTTCACTTCAGGGATCTTTAGTATTGTATTGGTATGCTAAGGTCTATTCCTAGACTCACTGACTGGCATGCACATAGGAAGGGCTGTACACAAGGCTAAGCCAGCCTCTGGGCCAGCAACCCATCTGAAACCCTATTTTCTTCATTAGTTGTTTCAGAAAGATGAGCTTTGTACATCCCCTACGAAGTTGTCTCTCCAGGGGGATTTTTGTAATTTCTTATTTTAAGAATCCAAACATGGGCAGCTAACGAAATGGGAAATGGCTCAGTGGTTAAGAGTGCTAGCTGCTCTTCCAAACATCCTGAATTCAATTCCTAGCAAGCACATGGTGTCTCGCAACTGACTGTAATGGGATTTGATTCATTCTTCTGGTGTGCATGAAAATAAATCTCTCTCACACACACACAAACACAAACACACACACGCGCACACACACACACACACACACACACACCTATATCTATTCTTATCTATATATCTATCTCTATCTCTATCTCTATCTCTGTCTCTCTATATCTACATCTACTTCTCTCTCTCTCTCTCTATCTCTATCTCTATATCTATAATTCTTTAAAAAAGAATCCAAACATAAAGTAAAGATTATGAATTCAGGGCTGTGTCACATGCCCTATCTTGTTGGAAGAATCATGAAGGACCTTCACTGCTCAGACAAAATGTGTTCAACTGGGGTGACACTTAGAATCTTGGGTGTAACCAAGATGGTGACTGTACAAAACAGAGATGTGTCCTATTTGACAGTGTGGCTTGCTTTGTGACACTGAGAAGCAGGGGTTGTAATCCAAAGCTGACCTCATGTCAGAGTACCTGATTTTAGGTAGGTCGTAGGACTTGTCCAAGTAACCTCCTTCCCTTAGCCCCATGAGATGAAGTTCTTCTGGGTAGTTTAAACAAACAAACAAAAAAAAATGTCTTGTTCCTTCCTCACTCCAATCTCCAGGCTCCAGAGACCACACAGGTGTAGATGCTCGGTCCTTTCGCTTCTGGATGCTTCCACCTCTCTCTAGTCTTTCCTGACTTGTGGCCATCGACTTCCTTGTACTTCCTTTTGCTCTTTATGAGCCCACTGTCTCTTCATAAGAACTTGACTGTGGTTCCTAGTGATGAGAAGGAATCATCCCTAGAAGTTTCCAGGGGACCACAGAGTTAAGAACCACAGAGATGAATTTAGGGAAAGACAGACGTTAGAGCATTCACAGAATTAACTAATAATGCTTGGTCCTAAGTGGAAGTCAAACAGCTTGGGATCCTGTTAATACGTAGAATCTGACACTGTGCGTGTGAAGTGGAGGCTGCAGAGGACTCTGCATCTAACAGTGCCCAAGGTTAACCTGCTGGTTCACAAGTCTGTTTGGAACAGCAAAGTAATTAGTTCCTTTTGACTTGGATGTTGGTTCCACAGGACTAAACAACAATGGCCCCTTAGATTAAGTCGATAAAACTTTCTACATGTTAATTTTTTTCTTCAACACAGGAAAGACATGAAACAGTAGAGCAGCCTACATGGAATGGGTACTCTGTAACTGTCTGCTGTTGATCTAATGAGTAGCCACTGAGGAGACCAAGTGGCATAGTAGAGTTAACTAAGCTGATGTCTAAGGAAGCTCTGTGCAGGGAAGGCAAGAGTGTCAGGAGGCAAGGAAAGTCACCAGGCAAGAAAGGTTTTGTAAAAATTTCAGCCCCTGTTCAAACATCACAAAACTGAAAAGAGAATTCCCCCTCCTCTGGGTTCAACAGCCCATGAGCTCTTCCAGGGACCTTTTTCCTGGGGTGAGAATGGAATGGAAAGAGAACCTGTTGTAGTAGCAGGACTCATCACATTAATTGACACTTGGAAAAGCAACAGGTAGCAAGGATACAGGTGGAGGTCTTTTCTCTGAGGTTGAGATTTCCCCTCCCCAAGTTGAGAGCGGAAGTTTGGTGTCGCTTTGTGTGGAACTGCTTAACATTTAACGTGTGTTAGGGGTTCCCTTTAAGCTCCAGTGACTTTGTATCTTTTGGTCAGTACAGTAACAAAGGAGGATGGGGAAAAAACTGATGTAAAGGGAATGGGGTGGTTAATAGGTACCGTTAGCAAGTGCCTGCGGTGGCATCCAGAGTGAGATATTTAACTAAAAATATAGTCTGAGCAGCAGAGGGAAATGAAGGCCTCTGGTCAGATCAGCAGAGCACACGTGGGCTGGCTGAAGTGCCAAAGAACTCTCAGACTTGAGATATACATTTTGCCTCGGGGGAAAGTTCTCCCAGGCCAGATTCCTCTGTTTAGGGGCCTCCTAGTTTTTTGGCCTCCTGGGCAAAATCCCAGCCTATATGGCAGGGTTCTTTGTCTGCAAAAGTCGACAACCTGCTCTATAATTCAGAACAGCTGTGTTCTGCCTTTCCCAAATTCCAGGCTTTGCCCTCTCGATGATTTCAATTAGATAGTCTCTGGGCCATCACACCCATGTGGGCTGGACTGGAATCGTGTAGAGGGAACCTCATGGCCCAGGTCAGGAATGAAGCTCTCAGCCGATGACACACTCTCCCCTTCTAATGTCCTGTGATCAGATTTAGCCAGAGGAAAGCATCCACAGCTTGGCAGGTGCAAGCCTGGCCCTTGTAGATTTTATTCACAGACACAACACTTTGGATCCCCCCCCCCTAATTTCCAGCTCTTACAGCCAGTCTGTTCTCCCCAAGAGGGACTCTCGGAAGGATGCCATATGATGGAAAAAAATACCGAGATAGGCAGAGCCAAGTTCTGTGCCTCTGCCTCCCTCACCACCTTAGCAGCAATGGAAAACAGAAATTTCAAATGAAAATGATTGATCCATGGTTCCTGACGGAGATCCAAGGAAACAAGAAGGGTTAGAGGAATAAAGTTAGTTCTGCGAGGAACTGTGCAAAAGCTGGGAACAGCAAAGATGTAGAATTGAGCAACACATCATTGAAGTACTTTGAAGCAAGCCCTCCCTATAAAGAGTTTCAAATTTAGTGAATGCAAAATGATAGGCTCTTTAAGGGTCTTCCAGTTGTCGTCTTGGTCAGGAAGATGAACACCATAAACACGAAATTTGACCAACCTCAGCAGAGTCGCACCTGAATGGTGGTGGAGGTGCACCCTGTCATTTAAAAGCGTGACAGGTGTGGAGAGGAGCTCAGATTTGCACTTGTGACTGGCTGGTATCAGCTCTAAGCTTAGAAGAGAGAGAGCCATGAGAAACATGATCCTAGCTGGAAAACAATAATTCTTACTGGCAGCATGCTTCGCACCAGCAAATGACAGCATGGATTACTTCTGCATGATGTGACTATTTCTGGTAAGGGTAGCTCCGTCAGAGGATTCCATAGCAAGAAAATAGGGGATACTCCCTAGTCATCTGAGAGGTCCCTGATACAAAACACCCCAGAATCAAGGGCTTGGGCCTGACTCTGGTGAGCCCACTGGAGATTACTCAGATATCCATTCCTAAACCCATCAGTTCTGACTTGGAGAGAGAGGGAGAGAGGGAGAGAGAGAGAGAGGGAGAGAGAGAGAGAGAGAGAGAGAGAGAGAGAGAGAGAGAGGAATTTTCCCCTAGGTAACACCCATGAATATTTTCCATATCTACACCAATTCACTTGCACAGAACCTTTTATTTTTGTTGATAGGAGTTATTCCTCATAAATGGGTAAAATGGAGAGTGTACTATTTCTTCTAAGTATTTCAGCCACTTAACAATATTGCTGCGGTGTCTAGATACACTATTCTAGGCACTGAGGGAGGTGTCGAGTAGCCATACCAATGGCTCAAGCACTCATTTAATTAAGGCCACTTACACTACATGACACCCAGGCATTAAACATTAACCAGAAAGAGTAACAACAGACAAACTGACTATAACTGCCTCTAACACTTTAGCAGCAAGCTATTTGAAAGGCTGAAGCTTTCTAATAGCTTTCAGTCAACAGAAGTGGAAGCCAACAATATTCATGCCAGCATGTGCCCTGCTCTGTTCCAATGCTAAAGGCACATCCTGTAAACTTCACAGACTCACGGAGGTCTTTTGCCATTATTCTTAAATATTAATTATGTGGAATAATGGGAATCACTGTGACATTTTCATAGATGTGTGAATCCTCTTTTGATCCCCACATTTTTTCTGATAATTTTCATCCAGTAAAGTAAACATATTTTAATACAGGACAAACAATATGTAAGGTACAAGTACTAGGAGCCTTTAAAACTCAAGGCGAGAATACTTCGCTTTGTAACCAATTAGAACTAATTGACCATGTAATCAGTCAAGACATTCTTCAAGTTACTAGAAAGCAAGAGTAGAAACATCACTGTAGTGTTGACAGTAGTTTTTAAAAATCATTTTACAAAAATTGAACTGTAGTGTATGGATTCTTTTCACTGAAATTAAAAGATGGAGTGATTCAAATAACATCTCCCTTCTTCTGCCAGCACTGGTCCTTTCTTTGACTTGCTTTGATTTTCTGACAGTACAACAGCTTTCCACATCACTTTCTTTTCCTTTGACCTGGACGCACCCTTAGCCCCCTAACTTCCCCCATGTTCCTGTCCTGGAGTTCTTTCCAGGCTGGATTCGAGTCCCAGTTCACGAATCCAAACGCCTCTGAGCTGTAAGAAATAAGAGTTCTAGCTGAAATAAAATTGTCCACTTGTGGCAATTCCTCTTTCCCTGTTTTGCTGTCTTTCTTTTAGCAGAGAGTCTCATGTAACCTCGGGATGAGCTTTTCTGCTCCACCCACAAAGCTGAGGCTGGCCTTTAACTCTGGAGTTAGGATTGCAGGATTGTATCTGCCTTTTTGAGGAACAGCTGGGATCAAACCCTGGCCCTCACAGATAATGGGCAAGTGATTTTGAGCCACAACCTCAGTCCTCAAATTTCTGCTTCTAAATGTATTTAAAACAAAACTAATTACATCCACCTAGGAAAAATGCTAGGAGAGTTGTGTTTCTGGGCACTGTGGCTTCTCTCCTGGAGTTCTTCTGACCACTCTGGGCTTGAGATTGGGACCTTTTTCAATACTTCTAGAGAGGGTAGAGCTGTACATTGCTTCCTAAGTAAAACACATTCTGTTTTCTCAGGGAAGAGATTGGATCAAGGCTTCCTTGACCAAACTCCTGTCATCCATGTGAAAAGCTTAGACCCCCATTCTTCATTCCCAAAGGACACACACAGTCCATCTTAAGACTACCAAGCCACCCAGTTTAAATTGCCCATGGAGCAACAGTGACCCCCAGTGGTCAAAGGTGTGGTCTTGTCAACCCCAATTTGTAATCTGAGCTGGATACTTGTATAATATGAATAAAAGATTAATCCTTATGACAACAAAATAAATTAATAATTAGCCTTTACTCCACCTAGTTTAATTTTAATAACACTGAACAAATTCTCCTTTATAGTTGATGGTTACTGTCAGTGTGTTTATTGAGTTCTTTAATGGTTCACAGAGGGTCAGGGACAATTTTTGTTGTTTGTTGTTGTTTTAATTAAAAACATGGGGAATACATTAATTCCATGGTTGGGGACTAAGTTGTTTCTAATTAAATGATTCCTGCTAACAGAATGGAGTTCAAAGTTTCATTGTACTTACCAGCTGTTTGACTTCAGACATGTCATTTAGCTTTCTGAGTTTCTGGAAAAAAAAAAAAAAAAAACGTAACCAATTTGTTGTGAAGATTAAAGGCACCACCTACAAAATTCCCGGACCCTAACAGGCGCTTTATAGATGATACATCCTTGGAGGTAGATGAGTTTGGGCTGAGTATTCAATGATGTGGGCCTTTTTAGGACTGTTCAAACAAATTCATTGTCTGTGACGAGACCCGAGGAGAGCGGCTTCACCTAACATGTTGCTCTTATTTCTCTTTCCAGTCTTTGAAACCATCAAATCACGCCACCATCCAGAGCATAGTGCGAGCGGTGGGGGTCGTCTCCGGGATTCCCGAGCCTTGCTGTGTGCCGGAAAAGATGTCCTCACTCAGCATCTTGTTCTTTGATGAAAACAAGAATGTAGTGCTCAAAGTCTACCCTAACATGACAGTCGACTCCTGTGCTTGTAGATAACCTCTTCAAGAACTCACAGATGCTCCATCCAATCACGAGTTGGGTTTTATGGGCTTTTTTTTTTTTTTTTTTTGTCCCAAAAGATGTTTGATAGCAGGAAGAAAATGAACAAATAGATTGAAGGTTTCCACCAAACAAAACCGGACTGTATTTTCCTTCGAATGTAACTAAAAGTGAGATTTTAGTAAATGTGGATCTCTATTTCTGTTGTTTCTTAATCACATAAGAAAAATTGTTACTCAACCTGTTTTTTTTAGAAGTGTTAGAGAACACAGTGACTTATTTTTGTATTGGGCTTTAAGATTGGGTGGGAAATGACAGCAATAACTTATCATTTGTTGCTACTCATATAAAGAGGAAAGGGAAGTAGAGAGGAGCTTTACAATTTTTTCTCACTAGGTGTCTTGCCTTAGGCTCCTGAGCAGACAGCAACTGCTAAACACCCGTCTTTCTTTGATGTTCACTGGGAACGTTTCTGAGACTTGTCTATCCTGGGTTTTTCTCTACAATCATGGTGTGAGTCGAGCTAGTGTGTGCAGAGTACTAGTGTGAGTGTGCGTGTGTCAGCTCGCTGTACCTCCTATAGAAAAAGAAAAGGCTTCCTTAATACGGTTCTATAGCTGCATCGTCATGGCATTCCTTTGTTGTCGTCAATAATATCATATTCTGGCCAGCACCAATCCACTGATGATTGCATGATCCAAGAGCCTATGCCAAGAGCGACGTGTCACTGATTGGAAATACAGATGTTTTCACGGCCTTGACTCCCAGTAAAAGAGAGCCAAAGGCTTCATTTTTAAAACCCCGGGTGTCGTTCTTCTGTAGTTTTCTTTTTTCCCTACACATCTTGTCATTTGCTCTAAGGTAATTTAGGAAGTGCTTCCTGAAGTTATTAACTTTAAAGTTTCCTTACCACTATACTCTCTCTTCCTGTGACGTTGTTCATAGATGTTGAGGCTTACAAGCCGTTGTTAGAAATGACCAAGTGAATTGCTATCTTGTGGTGACTACCATGCTCCACACCTGTTTCTAGGCTCTTCTCCCCAGAGATCAAGACACTGTCCTCAGTCATGGACCCTATACTCCATCAAAGCCTACAAAAAATTATTCACCAGGAAAGAGAGTCAACAGAGACACAGTTTCCACTTCCACTTGTCATAAGTATGTCATCTTTGATTTCTGCTGTTGAAAGTTGTTTTATCTTTCATTAACAGACTTGTAAGGTATCTCAGTGGGTAACGGTGCTTGCTACCAAGGCATTCCTGGAACCCACATGGCAGAAGGAGAAAACCAGCTGTCACAAGTTATCCTCTGACCTCTACACACACACACACACACACACACACACACACACACTGAAAAAACTTAAAGATCTGGAAACTGTACTTACCTGGAAGATGGAAGTGATTTCACTTCATAGATGGTTGGTCACTTTGTCGTCTCTGAGGACACTCCTGATCTTAAATCACTCTTATATGATGATTAGATAGAAATGCTCCATTACAGAACATGTATGAGATCAGAATATATGTTTTTCCCATCTTCGCCTGTAGCTATCAGCTGTTTGGTCATTATGAAATAGTGATGAAGTGTGTCATGTTTTAAGGGCACGGCAACTCCCATGGGTAAAGCAAGAGGCTGATCTGTTTAGCTGGACACGCTGAGAGTTTGGTTTCTAAAAAGCTGTTCCATACATCACCTCTCAGGGGTCATGATCAGCAGATACAGAAATGGTGCAAGTATCTCTGTTCATAAATCAGACGAAGCAACAGGTTCACTGTGCAGTATTCTATTTGAAGGCTATTACATAAGACATCCAGGCAAAGCTCTTTCCACTTTGAAAGGCCCTAACATATTGTGGAATTGTCCTAACTCTCAAGGAGACACAGGGGGTTTGAAAGACTAAGTGCAAGGACCAAGGTTGCCCGGATTCCCTTTAGCATGAAGAAGTTACAGACATTCAAACTCCAGTGGGGAATAAAATTACTTTTTAACAAAATTCCTGACAAATTTGAAAGCAAAATACACAACAGAAACACCAAGCTACATATTCATGGGTCTTTCGTCAAATAGAATTTATTTTCCTGAGTAGATTTGTTGAGACTCTTAATTTCACTTCTCCTGAAGATACACCAACCCCAAACCCTGGTAATAACCCTGTGTATCCCTTCTCAGCTTTTTATATTCAATTTTCTGTTGCCTTTCAAAACTCAAATCCATTCCTAAATTTTGTGTATTAAATCCTACAAGTGTGGTCAAGTCTTCTTGGAATGATAAAAATTCTCAAGTACTGACCAACTAAAACTTCACTTTGATTAATGGTTAACATGCAAAAGGAAGCCCACATTGAACTTTGACATTTTCTCAGCACCACGTCAGAGAAAGGCCACTTGACTGTTGCTCTAAACAGCTGCTGGCCATACTCTCAGCGTGTTCTAAGTTGGAGGTACAATAACATGCACATGGGGAAAAAATGACTCCTAGTAGGGGGAATTAAAGTAAATTGGCTGGTGTTTTAATCAATAGACTTTACTTAAGTGCAATATTAAATAAGCGCCTCATCTGCAATGTGTTAGGTACACATTTCCATACAAGATTTTGACAACTCTCCTATGATTTTGGGGTTGATGGGAAAAAGCACTACGTTTTGAAATGCTATTTTCTAAATAAAACCTGTATGCCCTATCTCTATTCCCATCACTTTCTCCCTTCTCAACATATTCTTTTTCTATTCTCAAACTGTGTCCTAGCCATTCTTACAACACACACACACACACACACACACACACACACACACACACAGACAGAGACTCAGAGAGAGACAGACAGACAGACAAAGTGAGAGACAGAAAGACAGATAGAATAAGACAGAAGCAGCAACTGAGACAGAGACAGACAGACAGACAGACAGACAGACATTTTAAGAAAATAATTCTTTTTTAAAAAAGCCTACAAGAATATCACTGAGTTGGTTTATTTTGACCATTTATTCCTGGGCATAGGGCTTACCATTAAGTGTGATTAATATACCCAGTGACACTCCATTCCATTGGAGAAAACTAATTTTTTTTCCTTTGCAAGTGGGTATCAATTGCAGACAGGCTCTTCATTGGGAGTGGACCCTTGTCTACTTCCTGTTTGCAGCGCTGGGACCCCCCATCTGGCTCAAATCTATACATTCTATTTCTGATAACTGTTTCCTAGAATTCCAGCTAAGGGATTCCCCATATCCATGCAGTATTTTAAGAATTCTTCGTTGTAACCCGTGTGAATAATATATAATTTAAGGAATTTAATGCTGTAGAGTGGAACTGGAATATCGAGTGCCTTTACCTCGGGATTGCAGTATTCCAGGTTAAATCCTATCCTAACTAGCTGCGTATTCACCGCTGGTCATCTATTCGCTGACACAATGCTTTACTATCTCTGTAGAAAACTTGTATTACCCATTTAATATTTCATAAAAAATGTGAGGAACAGTATCACCAGTCTGACTTATACAATGCTTATGTAACGACACTAGTCAGTTAATCTTGAAGCTTTACATTTTCTCCATGCTACCGAGTAGCAAATGTCTGAACATGTTGAATCAAGGTTGGGTTAGAGAATAGCTATGCATTCCTGACACGTAAGGATGAATAAGCAACTGAGTAAGGAAGCTTGGGTAAATCTGATTTCTCAGTATTTCTATGTGGCTTTTGAATGATAAAACGATCTCCACTTTTCTAAAGACAAAGCTTTCTCTTCTACTTTTCACATTAGCTTCTGTAAATGTTTTAGTTGAAAATTTAATGCTTGTACAGTCCATGGCAATTGGAATATATATTATATGTATATGGAAAAAGTTTAAAGATGCTTGTAATTTATTTAATGACTGTTGCCTTTCTATATTGGTAATGACTTTTTTCCTTACTAGGTGAGAAAAACATCTTTCTTACTATAGTTCCTAGATAGGACAGGACATTTAGTTCCTTAGTCGGGTCCATTCCAAGGCTGTGGCAGTAACTGTGAAGGGTTCTTCACTACCGATGTGTTAAGCTTTCCTGAACTTATATCATTCTCCTCCAGTAACAAAGACCTTTCGTCCTATATTACAAAAATAAAAACAGCTCAATTAAACATTTTTCCATTCTTTGCTTTTTCCCGAGGGAGGTTTTTAAAAATGATTCTTGCTGTGTTGCATTTGAAAAAAAAGGAAATACGCTGCGATACAAGGTTAAATCTTTCAGAGGAAACAAGTTTTCAATGCACAGAGCATCCCTAACTCCTAATCAATCAAACATAATCTGCATTTTAGGAACATTCCAGAAACACACCCAAAGGGGTAAAACATGATCAGCATCTTAGAATACCCAGAAACATACCCAAAGGGATGTGTCTTGAGCCTTTGCAACTAGAAACTTGTACCTTGATTCATTTAGAGGTTTCTTCCCTCTTTAGACAATAAATTCTATATCTTGTGATGGAGACTTAGGGTTTTAATTCTTCCCCTTAATTGTCTGGCTTACTATCTCAATGATAACTTTGTTTCTGCCTCCGTGATTAACACATATTGTCCATGGTAGAGTGTTAAGATCTAAATTTAACCAGTCTGGTCTTTGAGATGCTTTTTAAATTGCAAAATTCTCTTTAATTAAAAAATGGCCTGAGGTTGTGAAGTAAAAACTCTTCCCACCCTTCCTCTTCTCACCCTTCAGTCTGAGCCTATGCAAATGTGATGTAGTGAATTCCAGGCCAGCTGAGACTAGAGGCAAGTAGGGATCTTCTTAAGCAAGTTCCTTGATCTCAGAGAGCTTCATTTATCTTACATATGAATGAAGTAATAAAGCCTTTGCCAATGGAAGGTTAGAATCAAGATTATTAGTTTAAGGCCGGGCGTGGTGACTCACGCCTTTAGGCAGAGGCAGGCAGATTTCTGAGTTTGAGGACAGCCTGGTCTACAGAGTGAGTTCCAGGACAGCCAGGGCCACATAGAGAAACCCTGTCTCGAAAAACAAAAACAAAAACAAAAAGGTCATTAGTTTACAAAGAACTTGAAAAACTAAATATTGAGAGACAGACAGACATGGAGGGAGGGAGGGAAGGGGGGAGAGAGGGAGAGAGAGAGAGAGAGAGAGAGAGAGAGAGAGAGAGAGAACAGCCCAATTAAAAACCAGTACAAACAGAGAGAGCACTCAAAAGACAAAATAAAAATGGCTGAGAAATATTTTTTCAAAGTTATTATTGAACTTAGCCCTTAGGTCATCATACAAATGCAAATTGAAACTACTTTGAGATTTCATCTTACCCAGTCAGAGTGGATTTAAAAAAGAAAGAAAGAAAGAAAGAAAGAAAGAAAGAAAGAAAGAAAGAAAGAAAGAAAGAAAGAAAGAAAGAAAGAAAGTTAACAGTGAAGAGGTGGGGAGAGAGGAGACAGTGGGATTGCAAGCTGGTGAAGGTAATATGAAACTCAGTGTGTAGGTTTCCCAGATGGCTAGAAGTGGATATACCCCAGGATCCAGCTATCCTGTCTTGGGTGTAAACCCAAGGCACACTACATCCTACTACACTGGCACTTGCTCCTCCAAGCTCCTTCCTGCTCTATTTACGATGTCCATAATGAAGACAATCTTGATGTCCATCAGCTGATGATGGGACAATAAAACCATAATACATCATTGCAACAGAATGTTCATCTGTTCAGAAAAATGAAATTTGCAGGCAGGTGGATGGGGCTGGACATAGTCATCCTGAAGTAAGCAACTCAGATACATAAAGGCAAATATTATGCTTTCTCTCACATGTGGATAGTAGCTTTTGTACTGGCTAGTTTTGTGTCAACTTGACACAGCTAGAGTTAGCACAGAATAAGGAGCTTCAGTTAAGGAAATGCCTCCATGAGATCCAACTGTAAGACATTTTCTCAATTAGTGATCAAGGGGGAAAGGCCCCTTGTGGGTGGGACCATCTCTGGGCTGGTAGTCTTAGGGTCTATAAGAGAGCAGGCTGAGCAAACCAGGGGAAGCAAGCCAGTAAAGAACATCCCTCCATAGCCTCTGCATCAGCTCCTGCCTCCTGACCTGCTTGAGTTCCATTCCTGACTTCCTTGGTGATGAACAGCAATATGGAAGTGTAAGCCAAATAAACCCTTTCCTCCCCAACTTGCTTCTTGGTCATGATGTTTGTGCAGGAATAGAAACCCTGACTAAGCAAATTGGTACCAGCAGAGTGGGGTATTCCTATGACAACCTGATCATGTTTTGAGGAGGACTGTGGAAGGACTTTGGAACTTTGGGCTAGAAGAGCCATTCGGTATTAAGAGCTCTGTCAGATGTTGTGTAGGAACTTGGAAGATAATGTTGAGAACAGTGCAGAAGATGGAAGTCTGGCTTGTGAAATTTCAGAGGGAAAATTAAAGACTCTTTTCAGGGCCATTGCTGTTTTGATTGTGAAGATTCTGTAGTTCTGGTTAGCTGGGGCTGAAGAATCGGCTGTGATTAACAAGATACCAGAACTACTAAAGCAAAAACTTTCTATTACTGGGACTATTGATGCTGGTTAGCTGGAGCTAAGAAATTAGCGGTGATTAAGAAGAGACCAGCATCGTTGAGGTGACATCTTCTGGGAAGTGTTTTCTGAAAGCACAAAGAGGCTGTGTTCCAGAGATAGCCATGGTTGTACTCCTGCTGCAGCGGGACTTGGTAATGTGTAAGGGTCACCCAAGTGGTACTGGTTTTGAAGGCATGAAGGGGTCACACAGAGCAGCTGAGGCTCGGCACTGTGAGAGACTATGGAAGGCCATTGGTGATGGTGCAGCCTCAGTTGCAATTGACGGCCCAGGACTAAAGGGGTCATGCAGTGTTTTGGAGATGCCAGTACCATGAGATGACCACCAAGAGCAGCAGCAGCGGAGTACAGGCATCTGGAGCCTAGAGGATGACACGTGTGCTATAAAGGGCATGGCTGGAGAAGTGACCCAAGCCCTTGGAGGAGCCCAGATCGTGAGTTGGATCCCAGACATTGGATGGTTGGAGATTGATTTTTGCTTTTGATTGTGACTGTGCCCTGATATTTTCCCTCTTGAAAGAAGAAAATATTTTAGTGGCTCCCACAGTTAAGAGACTTTTAATTGTAAAAAGACTTTGGATTTTAAAAGATATTGGACATTTTAAAGGGATTGACTTTTAATATGTAAAACTGTGGGACTTTTAAAGTTGTTTAAATCTTGGGGATGAATAAGAAATTAAAGGTTGAGGCTTACTGGTGATGTGTTTGTGTGTCAAGTTGACAAGGGGTCTCAATTAGTGATCAAGGGAGAAAGGCCCCTTGTGGGTGGGACCATCTCTGGTCTGGTAGTCTTGGGGTCTATAAGAGAGCAGGCTGAGCAAGCCAGGGGAAGCAAGCCAGTAAGTAACATCCCTCCATGGCTTCTGCATCAGCTCCTGCTTTCTGACCTGCTTGAGTTCCATTCCTGACTTCCTTGGTGATGGACAGCAATATGGAAGTGTAAGCCAAATAAACCCTTTTCTCCCCAACTTGCTTCTTGGTCATGATGTTTTTGCAGGGATAAAAACCCTGACTAAGACAGCTTTGAATCTTTAGATGGGTGTTTTTCTATGTGAAAAATTCATTTTTATTAGATATTTTATTTATTTACATTTCAAATGTTATCCCCTTTCCTAGTATCCCCTCCAAAAATTCCCTATCCCCTCCTCCCCTCTATTCCCTAACACACCCACTCCCATTCCTGGTCCTGGCATTCCCCTATACTGGGGCATAATGTGAATTGATCCATTCTTATCCTCTTGTACAACATTCAAGTCTAAGTGGATCAAGGAACTCCACATAAAACCAGAGACTCTGAAACTTATAGAGGAGAAAGTGGGGGAAAGCCTCTAAGATATGGGCACAGGGGAAAAATTCCTGAACAGAACAGCAATGGTTTGTGCTGTAAGATCAAGAATTGACAAATGGGACCTCAAAATATTGCAAAGCTTCTGTAAGGCAAAAGACACTGTCAACAAGACAAAAAGGCCACCAACATATTGGGAAAGGATCTTTACCAATCCTAAATCTGATAGGGGCTAATATCCAATATATACAAAGAACTCAAGAAGCTGAATGCCAGAAAATCAAATAACGCTATTAAAAATGGGGTACAGAACTAAACAAAAAATTCTCAACTGAGGAATACTGAATGGCTGAGAAGCACCTGAAAAAATGTCCAACATCCTTAATCATCAGGGAAATGCAAATCAAAACAACCCTGAGATTCCACCTCACACCAGTCAGAATGGCTAAGATCAAAAATTTATGTGAAAAATCCATAGATGCCATAAAACTAGAAAGGAACTATGGGGAGTGAAGATAGCATGCACTGATACATAGGGGGAGAGTAGAATAATGGGACAGAAAAGATTAAGTGAGGTTGAGAGTGGGAGGTCAGAGTAGAGAGGAAAGCATAGAGAAAGGAAACTAACTATAAATGCCTTTTGAGAAAGTCAGATGAAAGACTGTGGTTGTAAAAACATTCTAAACTATAATATATTATATATAGTTTATATATGTTTATATATATAATATATTATATATATTACACACACATATATATATATATATATATATATATATATATTGTGTCCTGTGAAATGCATATGTAAAAATACACAAAAGCAATGAAGAACAATGTTCCATAGCAGAGATTACAAATTTAATTTGAACATACAAAAACACAGGACTTTTGGGGGAGAAAAGACCTTTCTTTTCTTCTTTAAAACATAGGTGGAATATCTATATATCTATATATCTATATCTATATCTATGTGTGTATATATATATATGTATATATACATATATATGTATGTATATGTGTGTCTATCTATCTATAATTTAAATAGAGTTACACAATAACAGAATAATAATACTGACACCAGAAACTACAGTGTAGTGATGATAGAAATGGATTACCTCTTTTGGTAACAAGTATTGGCAACTGGGGACTCATAAATGGCTCTAAATTATGCTGTCATTGCTCTTGCTTGCCCTCCAGAACTTGATGGCAAGAACTCATTTCTGATGTTACCAAACACTTGAGTCATAGAACATGGGAGATCAAGCTGGTACTTACCTGGAAGATTCATCCCAAAAGTCTTGCTTTCATAGTGTTGGGAGGTGCTATGCACACATCCAGAGTAAAAACTACGTAGCATAATCCATCTGTGGACCCCATGAACTACAATAAAGACTAGCCTGTCAAAATAGGCCACCTGGACAACAGTGGCACAAATATTATGGGCGTCACCAAACACTTTATGATTGGATTGAAGGGAAGGCCTGATCCACAAGACAACTCTTACCTGGCACCATTGTCAGGGCCAAGAACCTAAGGCAAGATAGGCCACGGGTGGTAGGAAAGACCCTAATACTATCCTTCTGCTAAATGGATATAGTACAAACCCCACTCCTAATGACTGACTGCTACATCCATAGATTAGTGCATCTCTCAAACCTCATTAGAGAAGCTTCATCTTGCAGTAGCTGGTGATTGACAGAAGGGACCAGAGCCTGACCACTGTGCATAGAATAAGAGGCTTTAGACTGCTCAGCCCCAAATGGAACATCTATATTCCACCCTTCTCTGGAATCACCACAGAAGAGGGAAGGAAAGATGGTAAGGGCCAAGGGTGGTAGGCAATTAGAGTGAAAAGTGTTGTCCTGACACAACAGGACTATTGTATATATAAACTTACAGTAGTAATGATAAATGATAACATGTGCAGGGCCTGTGCAAGCCAGAGCCAGACCAAATCCCAGCATGGATCAGGGGTGGGGCAAGCCTGAAGTTCCATCCCTAGCTGAGGAGCTATTGGCAATTAGCAGCTTCTGAAAGAGGCAGAGTTAGTTTTGTAACTAACCAGTAGGTTGATCATGTATTGATGACTATAGTGGATGGGTAAGGAGGTGGAATTAAATCTGTGAGTCTGTGGGAGGTAGAGACTGCCAGTCATCAAAATATAGCATATAAAACTCTCAAAGAATTGATCAAAACATTATCTTAAATTCCTGCTTCGTGTGATTTCGATGAGGTTTAATGTGAGAGTGTATGCAAGTGAGTTAATCAGCTTCCTAAAACAGAAGACAGAACATCTTAACGTCAATTTTTGTTACTATTTGTCTTATTCAACTCATTGCATGAGCTTTTAAAGATTCAGTTTGACTTCCATTTCTTCCTCTGCTGTTTTTGATGCATCCACGGACTCGAGCACCGGCAGTCTTACACTTTGGGCTTTCCGGTCCTGCCGAACTTCTCCACCTCTGAAATCTTCACTTAGATGATCTCCAAACTCCTCCCTTTCTCTGGTATACCCTATTCTCACCCAAACATCTAGCTAAGCCACAACTTGCAAGCACTTTTTCCTAACCATGCCTTAAAGGACAAACAATCATAACACAAGGCAGGACAGAAGGACAAGCTTGATCAAGGACAGGGAGAATACAGGGAGAATGGGCCACCCTCCTCTCACCTGAGAAGATCAGTCATTTTCACTGCTGCTGTATGGTTAGGCTTGTGAGACTCTTCTGCCTTGTATGCCTATACTCAACTGTTGTCTTTCACCCTTTCATTTTAATAGTCAAATATAGTTCTTGAGAGAGAGAGAGAGAGAGAGAGAGAGAGAGAGAGAGATTTCACGTAAGAGAATATATTCTGGTAGCTGGGCCCTCAGACATGGATCCACATAGTTCTAGAATTCCAACTTCGTCACTTAATAACTATGTGACCTTGAGCCAATCATTACAACTCATCTCCTTCTCCTGCCTAATGTGTAAAATGAGAATGAAAACCTTTCTTACTTAATAGTGTTGTAAGGGCTCCCTGAGTCACTATACAGGAAGCACATTGGCTCAGCACCAAAGAGATTTTTGATCTATCCACTGTCTTTATATTTCTGAGACTGTTTCTGCTCATTCCAGAGCAATGGTGGACAGTGTCTTCACAGTGTTTATCAAGGTAAGCAAGTATCTTAACTTACCTCTGAAGCTTGCTGTAGCTGTCTTGGCTGCAGTCCAACTAGTGGCAGACTCATGCAAATCTCTCTCTCTCTCTCTCTCCCTCTCTCTCTCTCTCCCTCTCTCTCTCTCTCTCTCTCTCTCTCTCTCTCTCTCTCTCTCTCTCTCTCTCTCTCTCTCTTCCTGTCCTATCACTGCAAGAGTGTGTGATCTCTCTCACACACTGCACTCTCATCATAATAGCATCCTCTGTTGTGTAACACAGCAAGAGTGAACCTTACCAGAGCCAGCAGTAGGCTCTTGGAACTTTCAACTGCTTACACTCTGAGCCAGATGCATCAATTTTCTTTAAACATTAATAATATGAAATGTATAAAATCATACCTTGAAATATTTCCATACAGGAAATTCTGATCTGCATCTCAGTAAGCATGACCAGACCAACAGAATAAGAACACATTTTCATAGCTTCACCAAAAATGTATACTGATGGTTGAGAGGGTAGTTTTCATCTCCCGAGCAACAGTATCATTGCTGCTCCTTCATGTGGACTGAGGATGGTGGTCATTGGAACCCATGTACTGTTCCAGTCACAATGATGAGTGTGGAGTTTCAGAGATGTTGCAGTCTTTGGATGACTATGATGCAGAAGTTGATGGCGTGCCTTGGTTGGGTGTATTGAAGGCATCTGCATTGAGACATAAGGAGACCCTCCAAGTTGTACTCCAAACTTTGATTTGGAGCTTGCCATCTAATACTCTTGAGTGATAGCTGTAGGGCATAGGCAGGCTGCAGGCTTTGTAAGCTGAGCTGAGAGATCTTTGAAGGTTCCTTTACCTCTCAATGTCACCAGCAGCTCCCCTTTCCTTCAGCAGAGTGGGGGTGTTTGATGTTAAGTCTATTTCACTGCAGTAGGATCTAGGTTGAAAAGGGATAGGGGGCATCCATCACCACGAGAGATGTTGTTGCCAGGTAGCAGAAAGATGACTACTTTGGAACAACCTATTAGAGTGGAAGATCTTGTGCTCAAGAACAGAGGAAAAAAATGTGTGTGTATACTTTGACTTGATTAATATTAATCTTTCAATATAAAGTCTCAGAGGAACTTGGGCTTGGCTACTCTTTCTCTTGTAAATTTCTGGAATAAAAGTTGAGTTTTGGATAGGAATACACAAGTAGCAGGTAGTTATTAGATACCCTGTGGCAGGAGTTGGTGGTGGAACAAACCACTTACCTCATGAGCAGGAGGGCGGAAGCCACATGCAGAATAGACCTGGCTCATTTTGAATGCCAGTCCTCTGCGGTATAAGAACTTATCACTGAATTTGACCTCTAAGCTTCCCATCACCTTACTGTAGCATCATTCTAGGAACTCCTCCTTTGAGAACCATTCACCACCCATCCAAACCTCAACATTATTGAAGATTTACTTATAGAAAAGATTTGCCTGTGTATTAAGTTTATGGGAGGAAGTGACAGAACCACGCCTTGAACTTTAACGATTAAAGTAAAAATAAATACTTTGATTGTGACATTTCTTACTCAAAGAAAGAAAATAGAAACATCTGCTTTGAACCAGTGATCCTTTGGAGAGGGTTTGCATGATTGGCACCAGAGGCAAAAGGTTAGGAGAGCAATTCATCCAATAATGGACAAGATGGCAGTGACTGAAAGGGAAGGATGCACATAAGTGGACCCACTGTTTGAAAGGACAGCCTAAGATTAGTTGTCATGAGGGTTTTGTTGTTTTAAAAAAACTAAATTACAATTGTTTGATTTTTACCAGTGAAGACTCAGGAGCCAGAAACTGGGATGAAAGCCTGCTAGAAAGAGAGGCAGAGAAAGCACCAGCTGACCTTTCCCAGAAGAAAAAAACTCTCCTCCTTAAATACCTGTCAACTCCAAGACCCTCCTTTCTGTTTCCTTATATTCACTCCCTGCTAGCTGGTTACTTGTTCCTCCTATTGACCTATGGTTGGCTTTACTTAAACTCACAATTAAAGGTGTGTACTAGGACGGAACCACACCACAAGCACTTATTTACAGTATACAAAATCTCTAGGATCAAAGCTGAGGCACAGTTAGAAACAGATTTTTTAAAAATTTTTTATTTGTTCACTTTATAAGCCAATATCGGCCCTTCCTATTTTCTTCTTCTTCTTCCTCTTCCTCTTCCTCTTCCTCTTCCTCTTCTCCTCTTCCTCTTCCTCTTCCTCTTCCTCTTCCTCTTCCTCTTCCTCTTCCTCTTCCTCTTCTTCTTCTTCTTCTTCTTCTTCTTCTTCTTCTTCTTCTTCTTCTTCTTCTTCTTCTTCTTTTTTTTTTTTTTGGTTTTTTTGAGACAGGGTTTCTCTGTGTTGCCCTGGCTGTCCTGAAACTCACTCTGTAGATCAGACTGGCCTCAAACTAAAAAATCCACCTGCCTCTGCCTACCAAGTGCTAGGATTAAAGGCATGCGCCACCATCATATCTGCCCTTCTTTATCTTCCAGTAGTCCCTTGTGCATATCTTGTCCCCATTCTACCTCCCTTGATAACAGCCCCCCACCCTTCCACAAACTTTACCTCTGCCCTCACTAACACTCTCCACTCTCACCCTAATTTCTACTCAATTGCAGAGCTGTGATAATACAGATAATTGACAAAGACAGCTCTTCTACTCATTCTAACATTGTATGACCAAGAAAGTCCTCAATAAGGCTTTCTTCTGACACTAAGAACTTATTAGATGGCATTGGACCTTCTGAAGTTATTCCTAACTCAATCAGGAATGTCCACTTGGGTATGAAGCTGCTTTTTCTTTTTGTTCACCTTAGGAAAGTTCAGCATACTTGCAGGTACATATGTGGCTTTCACATACCTGTAATCACAGGATTAGGGGAATGGAGGCAGAAAGACTGCTGTGAGTTCAAGTCCATCTGGTCCACATAGAAATTTACAGACAATCATAGCCACAAAACAACAACAACAAAAACCCAAGAAATATAACAAAAGTGAATGTGTATAATCTAGTTGTGGTGATCAGAGTCTGTAATCTTAGCCCCTTAGGAATAGTGACTGTTCTAGGTCATACATTACATGGAAAGTTTGAGGCCAGCCTGGGCTACTTGAGATATTGTCTTTAAAATGATATGTGCAGATAAATAAGGAGAAAGATAGATAGTTATAGAAACAATATTAAATCACTTTGCTCTGATTTTCATTAACAGTTATTTCAATCCATTTTTGATATCTCAGCTTAGTTAATCATTCAGGCAAGTGATTGAACAACACAAAGGTGCTAGCCACAACAATGTAAAAGGTTGTACAAGAAAATCATATTATATGCATGCATATACATGCAAAAATATATACAATTTCAGTGTATATTTTACAGAACTGGAAAGTTTTCCTCCAAATTTTCATTCTACTTCTTTGGGGATATCAAAACACATAATAAACACTTAGAAATAGTTTGGTCAGAAAGGTAGCTATTTTCAAGGCTGAAATAGAACATCGTGAGTCTAAACTAAACAAAGACAGTTCATTTTAGATTCTCCAGCTGGTTCTCCATGCTGGGTTGAATGTTTGCCCAGAAAGCCACAGACTTACAAGGGGAGTCTTGAGCTTCACTTACCCAAAGATAGAGTTGCTTTCTGCTTTCTGAGGATTTACGTTCCTCTATTCTCTTAAAAAAATATAACAACTTTTTTTTTTTTTTAAAGCCACAAAACATCCAAGACAACCGGCTGAAACTGTTTCTGTATCAGGCATTTAGAATGAAACTCACAGGATTACTACATCATTTTCAGAAATGTAAAGAAGAAATTTGAAATGGAAATATTGAGCAATAAGTGTAACTAACTAGATGGATTTGTACATGTCAAAGTTGATAAGTTTTCATAAAGTGCTTGGAAAGGCAGCGGAAGTAAGGAGAGGACATTGGTGCAGCTTGCTTTGCTCTTTATTATTCTGATTGGTTAGCTGGTAGATCTTTCTCTGATTGGCCAGCTGGTAGATCATTCTCTGATTGGCTAGCTGGTAATCTTTCTATAATTGGTTACCTGGTAATCTTTCTCTGATTGGCTAGCTGGTAGGTCTTTCTCTGATTGGTTAGTTGGCAGATCTTTCTTCTCTTAATACTGCTGGATGCTTCCTAGTTTGCTGTGCTGGACCTGGTTTTTTTATTTTCTTCTTTCCTGTTCTCCTCTTATTGTCTATTGCTCTCATGAATGTATTCTTGTGTCTTAAACCACTGTTATTTTCCCTTGGGCATAGAATTCTGCTATGCCTTTTCACAAGTGCTGGCTCAACTGTCATGAATTGCCATTATGTATTTGTGTTAAAATATTCCAATTTCCCCATTTACTTTAATAGATAATTTTGTTGATACAACTGTCAATCTTAGTTGACAGTTAATTTCAAAACTATAAAGTGTATCATTTTTGGCTTCCAGTGTTAGATAACAGATCTAATGTTATTTTAGCATTTCTGCCACTGTACACTAGTTGGTGTTTCACTTTTAGAGCTTTAAATATTTTTGTTTTGTTTTGTAGTTATGACATCTCTACTATGATATAATATGATATGATATGATATGATATGATATGATATGATATGATATGGAGATTTTTTCTTCTCACATTTACTTGGCATATAAAATGCTTTCTGTGTTTTAATGTCTATTTCTTTCTCTAGGTTTAGATAGGTTGACAAAGACATTTGATTTTTATCTCAGCTCCTTCCTCTATCCCCTGAATTCTTAGTATTGTTTTCAACTAGACTACAAAACAGAAATGACAAAGGTAATATGTGATTGACACAAAAAAACAGATATATAGTCCAATACAACTTGAATGAAAATAAACTTATAAATAAAATAAGCAGATTAAAGATCCCTTAATTTGAGACCAAAAATGCTGAAAGTGCAGAAGAAAGTCATTGGAACAGCACTTTGGTTTACAGATGCTGTCTTAGTTCCATTGCTGTGAACAGACACCATGACCAAAGCTACTCTTATAAAGGACAACATTTCATTGGGGATGGTTTACAATTTCAGAGGTTTAGTCCATTATCATCATAGCAAGAAGCATGGCAGCATGAAGGCAGGCATAGTGATGGTGAAGGAGATGAGAGTTCCCCATCTTGATTCAAGGGCAATGGGGAGAAACTGGCTCTTTTAATTCTGGGTGATGCTTGAGCATAGGAGGAGACCTCTAGAACCCATCCCCACAATGACACAATTCCTCCAACAAGGCCACACCTTCTAGCAGTGCCACTCTCATAGGCCAAGTATATTCAAACCACCACAGGTGTGCATAATAAGGTTCTGAGTAGAAAATCAACAGCACAGGAAATAGCCCCAGAAATTGACAAGTGGGGTTATATGAAATTTAAAAACATGCTGGACAGCAAAAGAGATTATCAACAGAGTAAACACCCTACACAGTGAGAGACACTCCTTCCTAGCTATATATGTGAGAGTTGACATCTAGAATATGTAAAGACCTGGGGGTGGGGAGAGCAAGCAGAAAAGAAAAAGAAAGGAAGGGAAAGAAACTGTTAATGAATAAATGGGTGGATGAACTGAACAGACAGTTCTCAATAGAGGAAATAGAAATGACCACAAATATTTTTAATATTTAAAGTCCTTGGCAATCAGAAAAACTCAAATTAAAACTACCTCAGAACTCTGTCTTGCCCCAGTCAAAGTGATGACCATTTAGAAATCAAAGGATAAGTGCTGACAGGGTTATGAGGAGTGGGAAAACCTTATTCTCTGTAGCTGGAGTGTCCTCTGGTGTGGCTACAATGTAAATCAATGGGAGGCAGCTTCAAAGGCTAAAACAGAATGATTTTGACACAGCTTTAACCCTTCTGGGCAAAAATGTGATACACCCTGCTACAGAGGTGCTAGCTCACCCAAGTGTTTATTGTCACTATTTTACAACTGTGAAAAATGGATGCCCTAGATCCTTCAACAGATGAGTGGATAATGAAAATGTAATGTATACATATAATGGCACTTCAGCTTTGAAGAGACAAGGAGTTACGAAAACTTCAAGAAAATTGATAGAACTAAACCCAGGGCCCAAATGACAAACCCCACATGCGCTTTCTCATGTGCACCCTTAGTTTCTAAATGGTTAAATATGTATGGTTACATGATGGTAAGTGTGGGAAGGGTCCGTGAGACAGACAAGGAGGGCTAAAGGAGGCATGTGGGGAGGGCAGGTACTAGGACACAAAGGGTATAAGAGTGGGCGAGAGACCTTTGAGGGCAGAAGAGTGGAGTGGGGATTGGAGATAAGGCCATGAAAAAGAGGAGGAGGAGGTCATGGGGATCTATCAATAAGAACTGTGTCTGCAAACAGCATAAGAAAAGTTGTACTTTGTAGGATAATTCTTTTAAAAGAGAAAAAATAATGAGACTCTTCCAAAGACAACAACCAACTTCAAGGTGTCCCGACTTCTTCCTTGCCTCAGGATGTGCTGTTGGCTGTCTAGTGTTTCTTTCTTGCTGACATCCTCTTTCCCGTGTGTAGACACATGGCCTCACAAATGTGTACACTTGTACAGTTACCAAAAGCTTTGTCCCTCACTTGACAAGTCTTCATTCAACTCCCTTCAATCTCCCTGATGCACTTACATTCTGATATTCTCGTGGAGAAAGAGTGGGAGCTTTTGGACTATCAGACTCCTCCTGAATCAGCCAGATAATGAGCATCCATGAGAATCCAAATACTAGGGTAAGCAACCAACGTCATTCACAATAATCCAGGAAAATGTGCCAACAGCCCATCATTTATTCTTCGTGTTGAGAATTTTGTATTTATGAAAATGTGTTGTACCAGTAGGCAGCTTTTAGTGCATACCAATTTCTGTTTATTTAATCTACCAATTCACTATCAATGCCCGAATGGTCTAAATCAAATAAGGTTTTCTCTTTTCCTCATTGTGAATAGGAATGTGAATGCTATGGTTTTTTATCTTATGAGCATTATTAACTCAATTAGAATAAAATGAATAGAACTCTAAATCCTTAAAGTAATCTTAGATATCAGCATGTAGTGGTGACATCTTCTACACACTGAACAGTCACTAGCAGTCATTTCTTTTCACAGCACTGAGTTTAACCATTGCAGTTCTGGAATCTAAGACTTGGATGACTTCACAAAAGTTATATTCAAACTCCAGTCCTCCCAGGCCCAAGTCTAACAGCATGAAGCACACAGTGATATAGAAACTTACTCTCTTAGTAATGTCCATGAGTCATGGTGCTGACTGGCAGGCAGGAGATTTTATTACCCAACTTTCTCCTATGGCTGTGAAGCTGAGACCTAAAGGCAAATGAAATTTCTAAATTTGTATGGCAAATTACAATGTGCCTTTTATTTAATAATTGTTTCTTTTCCAATTACTTCATTATTACTGTTTCTTACTCCACCAAGTATTTATTGGGCCCCTGCTGTACTTTCTGGGAACACAAACACAAAGGAGACCTTAGTGGTACCTGACCTAAAATAGTTAGTAGTCTAGTAGACTCAACATGTGACTCAACGGGCCAACAGAGTCTACAGAGTGTCTTCCTAAAAAATTCCCAAGATGTTGTGTAGAGAATAGAAATCTGCTACCTCTATTCTTGACACTTAGCCAGTAAAGATGATTGTTGCTGTCTTAGGCTGACTGTTGGAGTAGTTTGCCCCCATGGTTTCCTGACAGCTGAAACTAATAGTTTGGGGACATCTGGACACAGATTCACTTAACATTTATTTATCATGTACAATATTCTAGGCACCATGGATATGGTATGATGCACACATGCTCAGAAAATGATCAGAGTCTCCCCAAATCATTCCCACTATATAAACCATCGAGATTCAAACTGTCCTTAAAGCACCAGTGGTTGTAAATAACGTAAAATCGAAGGCATTATGTTAATAATCTTCTAACTAGCATGACCATTTTAACTTTCCCAGAGACTGTTCCAGATTTCATTTGTGCCTTGGCAGAACTAAAGCAAACACACTTTCACTGTCAAAAATTATCTTATTTGTTTAACAAATTATATAGCCAGCCAACTCCTGATTAACAGAGGCTAATTCCTGCTTTGCTTTAATAGAGAATGGTTTGGTTTTCAATTCTGAAACACTGCTGGTGTGCTAGGCATTATACTTAAATCACCGTCTACTTCACCAGCATTAAATGTAACAATATCATGCTGTCCTATAGATAAGAAAATTTAGAGAGTTCGATTATTTCTTAAGTAGAATGATATAATACCATAATACTAATGATAACACTAAGATTCCAGAGCAATTCTACCTGGCTCCACTACAGTAACAGACAGAGTAACTTTGGCCACAATATTAAGGACAGAGAATCCTATCTCGGAGAAGTTGAGAGCTTAGCATGATGATTGGACAGACAGGATGGAATCAGAGAGACTTCAAGTATAGAGAGATAAGGCCGATGGATTCCTCTGCCATTTCTACCCTCTCCTTGTGTAGGGACAGCAATCCCTAGCCATTTTCTTAGCTCTTACACTTGAACCTGAGTAGCACCTATGCTATGGAACCAGCATGTACAAGTATAGAATGTAGTGTTCTTACCATGGAGATGTGTTGGTATGCCCCTCTGAGTGAGGCTTCCTGTCCTTCCATGTTTCTTTCTAAACTCCTAAGGTATGGAACCTCACTGCAGGGCCTAGAGGGTCAGAAGAGAGCATTTTTCCCTAGTGAACTGGATCTTTTGTGTTTTGAAGGGATTGAACCCCTTTGCTGTTCCCATTATTGACCTCAGCACTACGATAAACCGAAGCAAGAAATTACATGTGTGGGTTAGGAAGCCTCACGGAAAATGTAGTTAAGAGACGTTGATGGGGGTTTTGGTAAATCTCTTAAGCTGTCTCTCTCTCCATATAAAAATCGCTTAATTGGTCTATATGCTAATAAAAGCAATTTGTCATAACTGTGGGGGCAGGGTATACAACAGAGCAAGGTAAAACTGTAAGGAAAGCTCCTATAATCTCAATGCTGCTGGAAAGGCTTCCACGCTGATTCAAATGAGTGCACAGTTTACTCTGTGGACAGAGTTGTTGTCATCCTGTGTCGCAGTGTTCTTCTGTAAGTTGTTTTCACTTTAAAATTAATACTCTTTATGATAATGTTATGGATATAACATCCAACCATATGGATTTTCTTTCATGTGATGCTCTGTGTTTGTCTCCAATTATTTAGCCACCACAACACGGCAACATACTTAGGGCTGGATGTTGTTAGCTCTTTTGTCTGCTATTACACCGAATGTTACCAGGAGATTATTATACAAACACTTCTTTTAAAAAAAAAGGAATTATTTATTTATTTTAAGTATGTGAGTACACTGTAGCTGTCTTCAGACACACCAGAAGAAGGCATTGGGTCCCATTACAGATGGTTGTGAGCCACCACGTGGTTGCTGGGAATTGAACTCAGGACCTCTGGAAGAGCAGTCAGTGCTCTTAATCACTGAGCCACCTCTCCACCCCTTCAAATAGTCCTATATGATCACTCACTCCATTGATAATAGGTATAGAAGAGAGCAAAGATTTCCAACCTAAAGGGCCAGTAAACATCTTTAACAGAATTATAGAAGAAAACTTCCCTAACCTAAAGAAAGAGATGCCCATGAACATACAAGAAGCCTACAGAACTCCAAATAGAATAGACCAGAAAAGAAATTTCCCCCATTACATAATAATCAAAGCACCAAATGTACAAAACAAAGAAAGAATATTAAAAGCAGCAAGGGAAAACTGTCAAGTAACATATGAAGGCAGACCTATCAGACTCAGACCAGATTTAAAACACAAGTAAAAAGTTACTTGTATTTCTTTGAGAATTTAATACAGGAAGATATTGTATTTACATCATTTGCACCCCTCCCTTTTGCTCCCCACCCCCTTTTTCATTCCTTCCCCAACTCCTCAAACTCGTGACCTCCACTTCTCCAATTATCATTGTTACATATACATATGTGTTTTACACAACCTATTGAGTCTGATTACTGCTGCCTGTACGCACATGTGTTTAGGGCTGAGCTCTTTCCTTGGATAACCTATCAGGAGAATCAACCCTGAAGAAACTGATCTGCCTCCTTCAGCAACCATTGCCGGCCTGCAGCTCTTCATCTAGAGGAAAATTTTCCCCATTCTCATTAGCCTGCCACCTGGCGTGGTCACTGGGCAGCCAACCAAATTTCTGTGATTTCATGAGTGCCAAGTGCCTGCCATTTCCAAAAGATGCTCTCTTGTATCAGGTAGCAGCTTGTTCCTTTTCATGAAATTCCAAAAAATTCAAGTCTTTCCCATTCTGACTCCACATCATTCGGCTTCTTCTAAGCACACCCTCCACCTACACATTCGGTGTGATTACTAGTAAATGTTGATCCTTTTAAGCTTTACTGCTTTAACTAGACTTTCTAGGTTGTCATTATCAACAGCACTTAGTTTAGTTAGCTAAATAGTTAAATAGTAACTAAAATTAGTTTACCTAATTGAAAGATTTAATTTATGTAATTTCTAGTAAACTGAAAAGCATTTGCTGCACATTATTATCTCTAGTTCTTTGTTGTTGTTGTTGTTGTTGTTGTTGTTGTTGTTGTTGTTGTTGTTGTTGTTTTATTTTTTGAGACAGGGTTTCTCTGTGTAGCCCTGGCTGTCCTGGAACTCACGCTGTAGTCCAGGCTGGCCTCGAACTCAGAAATTCGCCTGCCTCTGCCTCCCAAGTGCTGGGATTAAAGGTGTGCACCACCACGCCAAGCCTTCTAGTTCTTTTATTGTTAGTAAGAAGTTGGTATTTTTTGTTCTCATATGTAAGAATATTTATTAAAACTATTTTTTCCCAAGTGGCCAGCTATTTTTTTATAGGCACAGGGGTTTCTTTTATTGACTTTATATGTATAACTATATGTGTGCATATGTTTGTGGAAAAGTTAGAGACACAGGCATGGATATGGATAGATAGGTCACTGCTACCGGTCAGTGTGAAGGGTGTCTCGTCATTCTACCAAGCAGAAGTCAATACTTCATCCCCAGTGCAGTAGGTGTAACTCTTGTGCCCATCTGGCTATGAAATGTAACACTTTCTTTCATGTGTTTTAGATAGTTACACTAAAATGTTATCTCTTCCCTTGAACTGTAAGCCTGTGGTGTCCCACAATGCACCTAGCATAGCACTTGGCAGTAAATACGTGATGGAGAGGAAGAAAATTTTGTGCTTTGCCATTTTAGTTCAAACAGCAGGAACTGGTCCCACACAACCATCATCGCATGGACCTGCTGTTGGTCAAACAGTAGACATTTCTCCCAACGTCCACCGGTACTCACTTCATCATTCTTCCTGGATTCAAACAATAAAGTCCCCCCCTCACAACAACTGTTTCTATGGGGCAGGCTTAAGGCAGCAAAAGCAGTCACAAAAGAGAGGTGTCAGAGTTCCTCCCGTGGAAGCTTGAGATTCTATTACTTAGTTCATCTCTCAGAACCTCCAACAACAGCCGATGCCTCTTAACCACCACTGTCCATTTACTTTGGTTTGAAGTCTCTGTATCCAAGTAGCCAGACCTTAGCTTTTTCTTGTACCACTAGAGGGAGTCCAGTTATAAGATGGAGACACAAACACAGCTTATCATAGCCAAGCATTTGCATGAAGCTGTGATGCTCTGGTACAGCCGAATGTAGCACTTCTGTGTGGAAGACATATTGGTCTTAAGAGGTTTAGTCCTGGGGCTACAAGGTTGAGTTTGGCCGCCATGAGATATTTATTTGTTGGTGAAGGTCTTCAGTGAAGTTTTGTAGTGTTACTCAGATGCTGACAAAGTATGTTCGTTCCTCTTTGCCTTTCTTTTGTGTTGATTGTTCTCAGAATAAGAAAAATATTCATGCAACGCTACCAAATACAATCACAAGTGAAAACAGACAGACAGAAGGTCAGGGAGAACGTGGGCCAGCACTTCCAATCCTGGGAAGGTGTTATACAGTGTTGCAGATCACTGTGAAAGACAGACACAATGTAAGTTCATATCTACTGAAGAGACTTGTTAGTGTTACTGAACTAACAAGCTTGAATCCTTTAGACCGGTGGTTCTCAATCTGTGGGTCGCTATGACCATCAGAAAACACAAATATTTACATTACAATTTATAACAGCAAAATTACTGTTATGAAGCTGCAACAAAAATAATTTTATGGTTGTGGATCATCACAACCTGAGGAACCATATTAGAAGGGTCCTAGTATTAGGATGGTTGAGAGCCATGGTTCAGAGTAACACCCCACTACCATAAATGCAGTTCCAAATATTCCCCTCCCCCCACTCCCTGTTCTGTGCTGCCCCCCACCCTCCGTTCTGTGCTGCCCTCCTACCTCGTTGTAGTGTGTGCAGCGTTCGGGATCTTTCAGTTTGGTTACTTTAAGTTTTTCCCTATATGTTCTTTTAAGGGTTTACATGACTTCAGATTTTGCTTAAATCTTTAATTCACTTTGAGTTTATTTTTGTGTTTGTGGTAAAATACAAATAGATTTTTGGATGCAGATGCCTAGTATTTTGAATGCAATTTGCTGAAGAAACTATCCTCCCAGATCAACCATTATCAGCACCCTTATTAAATATTGATGATGGATGAGTGTGTGTTGTTCTAAGGCTCCCTATTTGGTTCCATCCATCCATGTGTCTGCTTGCACACGTGGTAAGCCATGTGACTGCAGTTTACCTTCTGCAAGGTTCTGAAAGTCAAAAGTCTGTTTTATTTTTCCTTCTTTCTTAAGATTTTCTTGCTCAAGTCTTTTGTAGTTCCATGTGAGTTAAAGAATTTTCTTTTCTATTTCTGCGGAAACTGCCTTTGGGATTTCAATGGGGACTGCACAGAAACCATCAACAGCTTCTATCACTATGGGCAGCTCAGACAGTTTATGATCACAGGCTATCTTTCCACGTAGTTATATTGTCTTCGGTATCAGGTTCTGTATTTTTTTCATGTTCATTTCTTCAACCTCTTTGGTTAAATTTAAATAATTACTGTATTAATGCTATTTTTAAATCAGATAGTTTGCCTAATTCCCTCTTAAACTACTTTCCTTAATGCATATGAAACAAGAATTTTATTTTCATTTCATTTGTTTTTACATTGAAAACATATATTTTTCACACGATATGTTCTGAATACAGCTCCCCCCATCTCACTCCAGATCCTTTGCACCTTCAACCCACATAAAGTCACAGCTTTTTTTTTTTGCTCACTCTCATTAGAAAGCACTCATATAGATAATAATAAATAACAATATATTAATAATAAATAAGATACTATAGAAACATTGCTTTTCATTGGATGCACATTCATACTCTATCACTCCTACCTATCCATGAGTATGATCTTTACATCTTGTGATACCTCCTTCAATTCCTTTCTTACAGGCATGAAGCTTTTATCGTAGAAGTCTCACTTATTTGATTCTAATTAACTCAAGATACTTTTTTTTTGAGGCTATTGTAAAAAGTGTTTTTCTTTCCCCCCTGGTTTCTTTCTCAGTTCATTTGTCATTTGCATTCAGGCAGGCTATTGCTTTTTCGTGTGTTGATTTAGCTGAATGTGTTTACCAGTGGTAGAACTTCCTTGGTGGAGTTTTAAGGGTAATTTACCTGTAAGATTACATCATCTCCAAATGAAGATACTTTGGCTTCTTCCTTTCCAGTTTGTATCCCCTGGCTCTCCTTCTTACTGCTTTAGCTAAGACTTAAAGTGCTATATTAAATAGGTACAGAAAGTGAACATCTTTGTCTTGGTCCTGATTTTAGTGGCAATGCTTTGAGTTTCTCTTTCTTTTCACTTGATGCCGGCTGTGTACTTCCTGTAAACTCTCAGTATTTTAAAGTATGTGTCTTGTACCCCTAATCTCTCTCTAATCATGAAGCTGTGTTGAGTTTTGCCAAAGGATTTTTCTGCATCAATGAGATTAATATGTGTTTTTTGTCTTTCACTCTGTTGATATGGTGGATTACATTTATCAATTTATAAGTACTGAACCATCCCCAAATCTCTAGAATGAAATTTACTTGGTTATGGTGGATGATCTTTTTGATGTGTTCTTGGATTTATTTTGTGAGTATTTAGTAGAGAGTTGTGTATTTATGTTCTTAAGGAGAATTGGTCTGCATTTCCCTAGTTGGATCTTCATGTCATTTAGATATCATGGTAATTACAGCCCTGTAAAAATAATCAGACAATGACAATTCTTTTTCTATTTGCAAAGCAATTTGAGAAGTATTGGCTGGCATTCATTCTTCTTTGAAAGTCTGATAGAATTCTGAACTGAATCCATATCATTCTGAGCTGTGTTGGGTTTTAAATTACAACTTCTATTTCACTAGATCTTATAAATCTGTTTAAATTGCTTATCTAATTTTGATTTAACTGTGGTAGATGGTCTTTGTCAAGATAATTGTCCATTTCTTTTAGATTATCCAGTTTGGTGGAGTACAGATTTTAAATAATGTACTTTTTATTCTCTGGATTTTTTGGGGGTATCTATTGTTATATCCTTTATTTTTGTCTCTATTTTTGTAAATTTGGATCCTGTCTCTCCATCTTTTAGTTAATATGTCCAATTAATTTTTTCTCTAAAACTCAATTCTTCATTTCATTAGTTCTTTTTTTATAGTTTTTTATTTTAATTTTTTATTTCTGTATTGAAATTGTTTACTTCTTATCATCTTTACTTTTGGGGTGTTATTTCTTCTTTTTGTTCTAGAGCTTTCAAGTGTGCCATTAAGTCACTGATAAGAGTTCTCTCTAGTCTTTTGTGTGTACACTTAGTGCTGTGAACTGCCTTCATTGTGCCCCATAGGTTTGTGTGTGTTGTATTTTCATCTGCAGTCAGTTCTAAAAAGTTTTTACTTTCTTTCTAAATTTCTACCTTGACCCATTTTCAATTTAGTAATAAGCTGTTCAGTTTCCATGGGTGTGTAAGCTTTCTGTTGTTGTTGATAATGATGTCCAGCTTTAACTCGTGGTGGCTGAATAGAATGCAGAGTATCACATTAATTTTCTTATGTCTGTTGAGACTGACTTTGTATTAAAGTACATGGTCAACTTTAGAGAAAGTTTCATAAAGTGGTGAGAAGAAGGTATATTCTTTTGTGTTTAGATGAAATGTTCTGCAAATATTCACTAGGTCCGTTTGCCAGTTAACTCTAGAATTTCTCTGTTTAGTTTTTGTCTGGGTTACTTGTCAGGGAAAGCGGGGTGTTGGAGTCACCCATTATAACTGTACGAGGGTCGATATGTGATTTCGGCCCTACGTAGCAGTGTTTCTTTTACAAACGTGAGTGTCCTTGTGCTTGAGGAACAGAGTTGCAATATTCCCCTGCTGGGGTTATCCTTTGATGAGAAAGTAATGTAATTCCCTATCTCATTAGATTGGTTTTCTCTTAAACTACATTTTGTAAGATATTAAAATGAGTTACACTGGCTTGCTTATGGGTCCATTTGCTTGAACTACCTTTACCATTCTTTTAACCTGAGAAGATGTCTATGCTTGATGTTGAGGTGTGTTTCTTGGACACAGCAGAAGAAGGGTTCCTGATTTTTAATCCAATATGTTAATCTGGGTCTTTTAATTGAGGAATTAAGGAGTACAAATATCAATGAGCAGTGTTTTTTAATTATTGTTATTTATTAATTTATTATAGTGTGCTTCCTCCATCTTTTAATTTGCTGATACGGAATTATTTATTTCTTGTGTTTTTTTGGATGTGATTAATCTCTTTAAGATGCAGTTTTCCTTCTAGTACAGAGCTGGCTTTGGAGATAGATATTGCTTAAATTATGTTTGTTTGTTTGTTTGTTTGTTTGTCCTGAAATATCTTTCACTCTCATTTTTGGTGATTGAAAGTTTTGCCGGGTATAGTAGACTGGGCTGGTATCTGTAGTCTCTTAGAGTTTCTAGAACATGAGCAAAGACACTTCCAGCTTTTAGAGCCTCCTCTGAGACGTTAGTTAGATGTTATTCTAATGGGTCTGCCTATGTGTGATACTTGGTCTTTTTTTTCTTGCAGCTATTAATATTTTCTTTGTTCTGCATGTTTAGTGTTTTGATTTTTATGTGCCAAGAGAATTTCTTTTCTTTTCCACTCAGTTTGATGTTCTCTATGCCTCTTGAACCTTGATAGACACCCTCTTCTTTAAGTTTAGGGACTTTTCTTCTTTGATTTTGATGAAAATATTTTCTGTGCCTTTGATGTTGGTTTCTTCTCCTTCCTCTCTTTCTATTATTCATAGATTTGACCTTTTCACAGTGTCCCACATTTCCTGGATGTTTTGTGCCTGGGTTGTTCCAGATTTAACATTTTCTTTGACTAAAGTATTCATTTCTTCTATTTTGTCTTCAGTTCCTGAGAATCTATCTCCCATCTCTTCTGCACTGTTGGTGAGGCTTGCCTTTGAGGTTTTTGTTTGACTTCCTAAAGTTTTCACTCCTGATTTATCTGGGTTTAGGTTTTCTTTAGTGGTTCTATTTCTGTTCTCATTTCTTGAACTGTTTTGTTTGTTTGTTTTCATATTTTATCATTTCAACCCACTGTTTGTTTTTTTCACACACTTTATTAATGGATTTACTCACATCATCTTTGAGGTCCTTAAGTAAATTCATAACAGCTAATTTGTAGCCCTTGTCTTATGCTTCAAGTATTTTGTGTTTCTCATGGCCTACTGTAGTGGGATTCCTGGGTTTTGGTAGAGGCATATTGTCTTGGTTGTTATTGATTATGTCTTTGAGTTGGTGTCTAGGTATCTGGGTTTGGCATGATTGTAATTCTAGGTAATGATATCTGGTCTTGTCTTTGATTGGAATCTTGGTTTCTGTTGCAGTCCCTGGATCTTAGGAACATGTAGTAGGTATGTGTTGCCTATTAGGGAATACTTTTGAGTCCTTTTAGGTATTTCTAGGTAGTGGGATCAGATACAAAAAATGGGCATGTGTTAGAATTGAGGTGTTTGTGTGAAAGGGTCTACATGAAGGAGGAAAGCTGGGTCTGCCATGAGGCTTAGCAGTCTCCATAAAGAGTAAAATCAGAGAGAGGGCAGTCTCCTACATGATGTCTGCTACAGAACTGGGAATGGGAATGGGGAATTGGAAATGGAAGAGGACAAAATAATCAAGATTAACTATGCAACAATGATTTTAATAGCATGATTGTATAGCTTGAAACTTCATTGAATGTGCTTGTTAGTTACACATCTGTTCTTGTTTGATGGTACCAAAGGTTTTCTGAATATAAAGTCAAGTCATCTGCATGGGAAAACAATTTTACTCCTTCTTTTTCAGTTTGGATGTCTTCTGCTTCCTTTTCTGCCTAATAACTCTGGCTAAGACTTCTACTAATATTGGAATTAGAAGTGGCACAAATACAAATTTTTCCTTGTCCCTGGTCATAAAGAGAATAATGTGTAGCAAGTCTGTCATATGTAGCTTTGTTGAGGTCAATTCCAGTTATAAATAGTTATTTCTTTTTCTTTTTTGTTTTTAGTGAAGGGGGTCAAATGATGTAATGCTTTTTCTGCATTTATTGAGAAATAAATCAGTTTTTATCCTGAGTTCTGTTGACAAGGTGAGTCATATTAATTGATTTACATATAGCAAATCTGAATTTGGATTGCTATATTTGCTATGGATTTTTAAATTTGTATTTATTGAAGACATTTGGCCTCTAGTTGTCTTTTTCTTGTGTTGTATGATAGTAATGCTAGACCCATGACATAATTTTGGAAAAGGGTGTCCTTATCATCAACTTTTGGACAATATTCATAAATATTGCTGCTGAATATTTTTAAATGCTTGACAGAATCACCAGAAAACTATTTGATTCTTGGCTTTCCTTAGTGAAAGGCTTTTATTATTAATCCAATCT
Source organism: Mus musculus (assembly GCF_000001635.26). Classification (NCBI taxonomy): domain Eukaryota; kingdom Metazoa; phylum Chordata; class Mammalia; order Rodentia; family Muridae; genus Mus; species Mus musculus. The sequence continues at coordinate 98,908,836 of NC_000071.6, forward strand.
CCCTGTATTAGTTCATTTTTGGTTGCTGTGATAGAACACTGACCAAAAACAACTGGGAGAAGAATGGGCTTATTTTAGCTCACAGATGGTACTCCACAACTGAGGGACACCAAGAGAGGATCCTGAAGCAAAAACTAACAGAGGTTGCTTTCTACTGACTTGCTTCCTCTGACCTACTCAGCTTTCTTTACTATACAGAACAGACCCACCTGCCTAGGGATACTACTACTGACAAAGAGTCGGACCTATCTACATTAACTAACAGCCAATTAAATGTACCCATAGACATGCCCACACCCCAATCTAATAAAGAATTTCCCAATAGGTTTCCTCTTCACACATATGTCTTAGCTTGATGAAAACTAACCAGCACAGTCCCTTCAATAGTTTATTGGTTCAGATTTTCTATTCTCTCATGAGTTAATGTGGACAACGTGTATGATTCCAAGAATTTATCCATTTCTTTAAGATATCCAGTTTGCTGGTATGGAATCGTTCATCATTGACATGTTTCTGTGATATCAGTTGCAATGTCTCTTTCTTTTTTTTTTTTTTTTTTTTTTTTTTTCCATTTTTTATTAGGTATTTAGCTCATTTACATTTCCAATGCTATACCAAAAGTCCCCCTTACCCACCCACCCCCACTCCCCTACCCACCCACTCCCCCCCTTTGGCCCTGGCGTTCCCCTGTACCGGGGCACACAAAGTCTGCGTGTCCAATGGGCCTCTCTTTCCAGTGATGGCCGACTAGGCCATCTTTTGATACATATGCAGCTAGAGTCAAGAGCTCAGGGGTACTGGTTAGTTCATAATGTTGTTCCACCTATAGGGTTGAAGATCCCTTTAGCTCCTTGGGTACTTTCTCTAGCTCCTCCATTGGGAGCCCTGTGATCCATCCATTAGCTGACTGTGAGCATCCACTTCTGTGTTTGCTAGGCCCCGGCATAGTCTCACAAGAGACAGCTACATCTGGGTCCTTTCGATAAAATCTTGCTAGTATATGCAATGGTGTCAGCGTTTGGATGCTGATTATGGGGTGGATCCCTGGATATGGCAGTCTCTACATGGTCCATCCTTTCATCTCAGCTCCAAACTTTGTTTCTGTAACTCCTTCCATGGGTGTTTTGTTCCCACTTCTAAGGAGGGGCATAGTGTCCACACTTCAGTCTTCATTTTTCTTGAGTTTCATGTGTTTAGGAAATTGTATCTTATATCGTGGGTATCCTAGGTTTTGGGCTAGTATCCACTTATCAGTGAGTACATATTGTGTGAGTTCCTTTGTGATTGTGTTACCTCACTCAGGATGATGCTCTCCAGGTCCATCCATTTGGCTAGGAATTTCATAAATTCATTCTTTTTAATAGCTGAGTAGTACTCCATTGTGTAGATGTACCACATTTTCTGTATCCATTCCTCTGTTGAGGGGCATCTGGGTTCTTTCCAGTTTCTGGCTATTATAAATAAGGCTGCTATGAACATAGTGGAGCATGTGTCCTTCTTACCAGTTGGGGCTTCTTCTGGATATATGCCCAGGAGAGGTATTGCTGGATCCTCCGGTAGTACTATGTCCAATTTTCTGAGGAACCGCCAGACTGATTTCCAGAGTGGTTGTACAAGCCTGCAATCCCACCAACAATGGAGGAGTGTTCCTCTTTCTCCACATCCTCGCCAGCATCTGCTGTCACCTGAATTTTTGATCTTAGCCATTCTCACTGGTGTGAGGTGGAATCTCAGGGTTGTTTTGATTTGCATTTCCCTGATGATTAAGGATGTTGAACATTTTTTCAGGTGCTTCTCTGCCATTCGGTATTCCTCAGGTGAGAATTCTTTGTTCAGTTCTGAGCCCCATTTTTTAAGGGGGTTATTTGATTTTCTGAGGTCCACCTTCTTGAGTTCTTTATATATGTTGGATATTAGTCCCCTATCTGATTTAGGATAGGTAAAGATCCTTTCCCAGTCTGTTGGTGGTCTTTTTGTCTTATAGACAGTGTCTTTTGCCTTGCAGAAACTTTGGAGTTTCATTAGGTCCCATTTGTCAATTCTCGATCTTACAGCACAAGCCATTGCTGTTCTGTTCAGGAATTTTTCCCCTGTGCCCATATCTTCAAGGCTTTTCCCCACTTTCTCCTCTATAAGTTTCAGTGTCTCTGGTTTTATGTGAAGTTCCTTGATCCACTTAGATTTGACCTTAGTACAAGGAGATAAGTATGGATCGATTCGCATTCTTCTACATGATAACAACCAGTTGTGCCAGCACCAATTGTTGAAAATGCTGTCTTTCTTCCACTGGATGGTTTTGGCTCCCTTGTCGAAGATCAAGTGACCATAGGTGTGTGGGTTCATTTCTGGGTCTTCAATTCTATTCCATTGGTCCACTTGTCTGTCTCTATACCAGTACCATGCAGTTTTTATCACAATTGCTCTGTAGTAAAGCTTTAGGTCAGGCATGGTGATTCCACCAGAGGTTCTTTTATCCTTGAGAAGAGTTTTTGCTATCCTCGGTTTTTTGTTATTCCAGATGAATTTGCAAATTGCTCCTTCTAATTCGTTGAAGAATTGAGTTGGAATTTTAATGGGGATTGCATTGAATCTGTAGATTGCTTTTGGCAAGATAGCCATTTTTACAATGTTGGTCCTGCCAATCCATGAGCATGGGAGATCTTTCCATCTTCTGAGATCTTCTTTAATTTCTTTCTTCAGGGACTTGAAGTTTTTATCATACAGATCTTTCACTTCCTTCGTTAGAGTCACGCCGAGATATTTTATATTATTTGTGGCTATTGAGAAGGGTGTTGTTTCCCTAATTTCTTTCTCAGCCTGTTTATTCTTTGTGTAGAGAAAGGCCATTGACTTGTTTGAGTTAATTTTATATCCAGCTACTTCACCGAAGCTGTTTATCAGGTTTAGGAGTTCTCTGGTAGAATTTTTAGGGTCACTTATATATACTATCATATCATCTGCAAAAAGTGATATTTTGACTTCCTCTTTTCCAATTTGTATCCCCTTGATCTCCTTTTGTTGTCGAATTGCTCTGGCTAATACTTCAAGTACTATGTTGAAAAGGTAGGGAGAAAGTGGGCAGCCTTGTCTAGTCCCTGATTTTAGTGGGATTGCTTCCAGCTTCTCTCCATTTACTTTGATGTTGGCTACTGGTTTGCTGTAGATTGCTTTTATCATGTTTAGGTATTGGCCTTGAATTCCTGATCTTTCCAGAACTTTTATCATGAATGGGTGTTGGATCTTGTCAAATGCTTTTTCTGCATCTAACGAGATGATCATGTGGTTTTTGTCTTTGAGTTTGTTTATATAATGGATTACATTGATGGATTTTCGTATATTAAACCATCCCTGCATCCCTGGAATAAAACCTACTTGGTCAGGATGGATGATTGCTTTAATGTGTTCTTGGATTCGGTTAGCGAGAATTTTATTAAGGATTTTTGCATCGATGTTCATAAGAGAAATTGGTCTGAAGTTCTCTATCTTTGTTGGATCTTTCTGTGGTTTAGGTATCAGAGTAATAGTGGCTTCATAAAATGAGTTGGGTAGAATACCTTCTACTTCTATCTTGTGAAAAAGTTTGTGCAGAACTGGAGTTAGATCTTCTTTGAAGGTCTGATAGAACTCTGCACTAAACCCGTCTGGTCCTGGGCTTTTTTTGGCTGGGAGACTATTAATAACTGCTTCTATTTCTTTAGGGGATATGGGACTGTTTAGAAGGTCAACTTGATCCTGATTCAACTTTGGTACCTGGTATCTGTCCAGAAATTTGTCCATTTCGTCCAGGTTTTCCAGTTTTGTTGAGTATAGCCTTTTGTAGAAGGATCTGATGGTGTTTTGGATTTCTTCAGGATCTGTTGTTATGTCTCCCTTTTCATTTCTGATTTTGTTAATTAGGATTTTGTCCCTGTGCCCTTTAGTGAGTCTAGCTAAGGGTTTATCTATCTTGTTGATTTTCTCAAAGAACCAACTCCTCGTTTGGTTAATTCTTTGAATAGTTCTTCTTGTTTCCACTTGGTTGATTTCACCCCTGAGTTTGATTATTTCCTGCCGTCTACTCCTCTTGGGTGAATTTGCTTCCTTTTTTTCTAGAGCTTTTAGATGTGTTGTCAAGCTGCTAGTATGTGCTCTCTCCCGTTTTTTCTTGAAGGCACTCATAGCTATGAGTTTCCCTCTTAGAAATGCTTTCATTGTGTCCCAAAGGTTTGGGTACGTTGTGGCTTCATTTTCATTAAACTCTAAAAAGTCTTTAATTTCTTTCTTTATTCCTTCCTTGACCAAGGTATCATTGAGAAGAGTGTTGTTCAGTTTCCATGTGAATGTTGGCTTTCTGTTATTTATTTTGTTATTGAAGATCAGCCTTAGTGCATGGTGATCTGATAGGATACATGGGACAATTTCAATATTTTTGAATCTGTTGAGGCCTGATTTGTGACCTATTATGTGGTCAATTTTGGAGAAGGTACCATGAGGTGCTGAGAAGAAGGTATATCCTTTTGTTTTAGGGTAAAATGTTCTGTAGATATCTGTCAGATCCATTTGTTTCATCACTTCTGTTAGTTTCAGTGTGTCCCTGTTTAGTTTCTGTTTCCATGATCTGTCCATTGGTGAAAGTGGTGTGTTGAAGTCTCCCACTATTATTGTGTGAGGCGCAATGTGTGCTTTGAGCTTTACTAAAGTTTCTTTAGTGAATGTGGCTGCTCTTGTATTTGGAGCATAGATATTCAGAATTGAGAGTTCCTCTTGGAGGATTTTACCTTTGATGAGAATGAAGTGTCCCTCCTTGTCTTTTTTGATGACTTTGGGTTGGAAGTCAATCTTATCAGATATTAGGATGGCTACTCCTGCTTGTTTCTTCATACCATTTGCTTGGAAAATTGTTTTCCAGCCTTTCATTCTGAGGTAGTGTCTATCTTTTTCTCTGAGATGAGTTTCCTGTAAGCAGCAAAATGTTGGGTCTTGTTTGTGTAGCCAGTTTGTTAGTCTATGTCTTTTTATTGGCGAGTTGAGACCATTGATGTTAAGAGATATTAAGGAAAAGTAATTGTTGCTTCCTGTTATTTTAGTTGTTAAAGGTGGCATTCTGTTCTTGTGGCTGTCTTCTTTTAGGTTTGTTGAGGGATTACCTTCTTGTTTTTTCTAGGGCGTTGTTCCCGTTCTTGTATTGGTTTTTTTCTGTTATTATCCTTTGAAGGGCTGGATTCGTGGAGAGATAATGCGTGAATTTGGTTTTGTCGTGGAATACTTTGGTTTCTCCCTCTATGATAATTGAGAGTTTGGCTGGGTATAGTAGTCTGGGCTGCAGTTTGTGTTCTCTTAGTGTCTGTATAACATCTGTCCAGGCTCTTCTGGCTTTCATAGTCTCTGGTGAAAAATCTGGTGTAATTCTGATAGGCTTGCCTTTATATGTTACTTGACCTTTTTCCCTTACTGCTTTTAGTATTCTATCTTTATTTAGTGCATTTGATGTTCTGATTATTATGTGTCGGGAGGAATTTCTTTTCTGGTCCAGTCTATTTGGAGTTCTGTAGGCTTCTTGTATGTTCATATGCATCTCATTCTTTAGATTTGGGAAGTTTTCTTCAATAATTTTGTTGAAGATGTTTGCTGGACCTTTGAGTTGAAAATCTTCATTCTCATCCACTCCTATTATCCGTACGTTTGGTCTTCTTATTGTGTCCTGGATTTCCTGGATATTTTGAGTTAGGATCTTTTTGCATTTTCCATTTTCTTTGATTGTTGTGCCGATGTTCTCTATGGAATCTTCTGCACCTGAGATTCTCTCTTCCATCTCTTGTATTCTGTTGCTGATGCTCAAATCTATGGTTCCAGATTTCTTTCCTAGGGTTTCTATCTCTAGTGTTGCCTCGCTTTGAGTTTTCTTTATTGTGTCTACTTCCCTTTTTAGGTCTAGTATGGTTTTGTTCATTTCCATCACCTGTTTGTATGTTTTTTCCTCTTTTTCTGTAAGGACTTCTACCTGTTTGATTGTGTTTTCCTGTTTTTCTTTAAGGACTTGTAACTCTTTAGCAGTGTTCTCCTGTATTTCTTTAAGTGATTTATTAAAGTCCTTCTTGATGTCCTCTACCATCATCATGAGATATGCTTTTAAATCTAGGTCTAGGTTCTCAGGTGTGTTGGGGTTCCCTGGACTGGGCGAAGTGGGTGTGCTGGGTTCTGGTGATGGTGAGTGGTCTTGGTTCCTGTTAGTAAGATTCCTCCATTTACCTTTCGCCATCTGGTAATCTCTGGAGTTAGTAGTTATAGTTGACTCTGTTTAGAGATTGTTCTTCTGGTGATTCTGTTACCGTCTATCAGCAGACCTGGGAGACAGATTCTCTCCTCTGAGTTTCAGTGCTCAGAGCACTCTCTGCTGGCAAGCTCTCTTACAGGGAAGGTGCGCAGATATCTTGTATTTGGACCTCCTCCTGGCCGAAGAAGAAGGCCCAAAACAGGACCTTTCTCAGACACTGTGTTGCTTTGGCAGTTCCCAGGTGGTACAGACTCTCACCTAAGCAGACTAAATTCCTAAGTTCCTTGGAGTCCCGGGACCAAGATGGCGACCGCTGCTGCTGTGGCTTAGGTCGCCTCCCCAGCCAGGCGGGCACCTGTCCTCTGGTCCGGAAGGTGGCCGGCTGTCCCCGGCCCACACAGGGTGCTGCCTCAGCGCCTCTGTGCTTCTGCCTGTTCCAGAAGCTGTCAGGTTCTCTGGCGCACCCTCTCACCTGTTCAGACTAATTTCCTAAGTTCGGCGGGTCCCGGACCAAGATGGCGACCGCTGCTGCTGTGGCTTAGGTCGCCTCCCCAGCCGGGCGGGCACCTGTCCTCCGGTCCGGAAGGTGGCCGGCTGTCCCCGGCCCACACAGGGTGCTGCCTCAGCCCCTCTGTGCTTCTGCCTGTTCCAGAGGCTGTCAGGTTCTCTGGCGCACCCTCTCACCTGTTCAGACTAATTTCCTAAGTTCGGCGGGTCTCGGACCAAGATGGCGACCGCTGCTGCTGTGGCTTAGGTCGCCTCCCCAGCCGGGCGGGCACCTGTCCTCCGGTCCGGACGGTGGCTGGCTGTCCCCGGCCCACAAAGGGTGCTGCTCGCAATGTCTCTTTCATTTTGAGTTCAATTATTTGAATCTTGTAGCTTAATAGAAAAGAAAACCCCATAAACCCAATTAAAAAGTGGGAAAAAAGGAATTTTTCCAAAAGAAGAATAAGAAATGGTCACGGGTGAGAGAAGAGATGGTCATCAGGAAGATGCTGACCAAAGCCAGAGAGAGGTGTCACCTAAGATGAAAGATGCATTAGAATTGTTGCCACCAATACAATGTAGTGAAACAACAAGGCTTATTGAAAAATGACTTTTAACTTTCTTTTCTTTCTCCAAATATTATACAACAACTTTTACAATATATTTAAAATCCCTACATAATATAAAAAAATATACTGAGCCAAGACGAACTTATTAGGATTCTGTACAAAATAACAGAACCTTAGAAAGAAAATCTGTAACCTGCAGAAAATCTGTAAAATCCATGTCAATTGCTGTGAGCATCATTGTGTGCTTTAACATGAAAAACTGTTGGGGAATATTAATAAATGTTGGGTTTAAGTGTAAAAAATGTTTACTGGCAAAGTGCGAGAAATTAAAGCTGGTTCTGTCATTTGTATGTGAAACGTCCTCAGTTCTGTCTTGTTCCAGTGAAAATTTAAAAGGCAGCAGAAATTGAATTTGCCATAAGGAGAGTTAGGAGATGAGTTAGAGAGACTCTCATGCGCATGGGTTTGGACTCATGGTCCTCAGATGGAGAGTTTGCTTAGGAGGCTGATAGAACCTATAGAGGGGTAGAGCCTTGCTAGAGAAAGTCTGTCACTAAGGGTGGTTTTGCAACTTGTCCATATTTTCTGTTCTCTTTCTCTGCTACCCATCTGGAGATGGACTGTGCTCAACTAGCCTTCTGCTTCTGTGGCTTTTATTGAAGATTTCCATGGTTGTTCTCCTGCCAGAAAGACCTTCTGGCCAGTGGATTAGTAGGACAAGTTCAAGGTCATACCAGGGCCTGTTTAACCTCAAACTTTGGGCCTATCAGCTTCCCTGTCTTTGTTCAAACTGACCAACCTTGAATTAGGGGAGGAAGACCCTTCAAAGATCCTTAGACACCCTCACCCTTCCCTGATCCCCCAGACCTTAAGGAAGGACCGAACTTCAGCTTTCTGAGTCCCCCTTCTGCTTTCCTCTCTGTGCAGTGCTGTGTGTATTTCTTCACGCTGGCAATAGCCTTTCTTTTTCTGGCTGATTCTGCCTGCTGCTGTCTCCTATATCTGCTCCCACCCCCGACCCCACCCCTGCCTCTATCCCCACTGATACCTGTGAATAAGAGTTCCTAGACAGAAGCTGTGTCTTCAAAGACTGCTTATAACTGTAATATTGTGGTAAGTTTGGAATGCAGCAGGTCTAGAGGCTAATTACCTTATCTAGGGTTAGTTTCATCAGGTCCATCCAACAGCCATTCCTTAACCACTTTTGTGTCAGAATTGATGTCCAATTCTGACTAATTGATAAAAACTTTTTGAAATCTATTACCTTCACAGACTACTAAGAACTACCAAACCCAAAACTAAGAATGCCATCAGATGGCATCTTAGGCCTCTAAAGAGGCTTTCTCTTTTAACAGTAACCACCACAATGATGCACCCACAAATATGCTTGCCTTGATTATATCATTCTTTGTTCTGTGGAACTCTGAACTGTTTCCAGATTGCAACATAGAATTTAGGTTGATCTAAATCTGTATTCTTGGGCTGTGTTCACTCAAAATGTCTCTAGAATAAACTATCTCTTACTCCCTTTGAGATGAGACCCTTTAAGATGAGATCTGTCTTCTTTTTCTTCATTGATCTGTCTTTTTTTTTTCCATTGACATACCTGTTGTACTCAAGATTTTTTTTCCGCCTCTTAATTTGTTAACTAGCAGAGAAAAGGGACTCAAGACTCCTAAGTGGTAAAAGTTATTATCACAGCAATATAAAAGTAGCTGATATAGACATTAGTGTCGGGAAGGCAGAGTTGTTGAGGTTATGAACATGACTATATTGGGTTTTGCAGGATGTGGAAGCCTTTGGAACTTTAGCTAGAAAAGCCATTGACTACTGCGGGCAGAACTTGAAAGGCTGTTTTGTGGGCGCCTGTAAGACCGGAATGCTTTGAATAGTACCAAAGGAGAAGGTTTCTTCTCAGGAGATAAGGAAGCACAAAGAACACTATCAGAAATATGGCTACCAGCCAATTATGGGATGTGTAACAAAGAATCTGCACTCAGACTCTGACCTGGGAATGTGTATGGAGCTAAATTATTAAAAGCTAGAGTAGACTTCATCAAGTTTGTGGTATGGTTATCACTGAGTATTCTCATGTAGGTCTACAGAGAAATATAGCCACAGGTGAAGGGGGAAAATAATCAACAAATATGTGGTTGAGAGAGAGAGAGAGAGAGAGAGAAACACTAAGAAGCTTAAGGCAGCAGCTAAGTCATGTGATAAAAAGGAGGCAGCAACTGTTAGATTATCACCATTAAAGAGAAGCCTCCTGTTCATGCTACAATCCACGGACCCAAAGAAGCGGTTCTGCACTGAACCAATAGATAAACTGCCTGGAGAGCAATATTTCCCCCAGCCATGGCTTCAATTTGGAAAAGAGGAGAGTCTGAACCTTCCCTGTTTCTAGGAGCTGAGAAGCCTTCTTCATCGGCATCAGTACACAGAAGCTGCTTTAACTGAGGCCCAAGGAGGCAAGCTCTGCCCTGAGCCATCAGAGGAACCGCGCGATGTCTCCAGTGTGGCATTGCTTGAAAGCATGAGATATACAAAATGAGATGCTTTCCCCACAGTTTTAGAGATCCGATGAAGCCAGGCAACATGTGGCAACGCGTCCCTGTGAGGAGGCTCTGAGCGGACATTTTATAGAGCTGTGAGGTGAAGCATAGTGCTGAGTCTGGCTTGGCCACATCAGGGACAGTGTGACATGGTTTCCTGCCCCTGGAGCAGAGCCAGCAGGGTGTGGCCTCCATGAGTTTTGATTGCTGTGGGCCTAAGGCTTGTTTGTATAATAATGTACATAACTACACATTCCTCCTTCAAGAAACATCTTCTCTGTCAAGGTTAATGACGCTATGATAATAAGAGACAGCATGAGTCTGGGAGGTGAGGGTGTGTCTATGTCTCAGCAAAATGGTAGACTGTTGTGACCTTCAAGACAGACTTAAGGCTGTGGGGGAAAAACTCTGAAAACATGAGTTTGAAATATATAATTTCTCAACTATGCAAAATCTAAGGATTTTATATGAGCATCTTCATGGATTCAAAACAAAACAAAACAAAACAACAACAACAACAACAACAAAAAACCCAAAAACAAAACCAAAAATCAGAGGCAACTGCACTAGAAAGCCAGCTTGTCAGAAAGATACAAAACCAGGCAGATAAAAAAGCAGTAGATTCCTGAGTTCAAAGTCAGCCCTGGACAGAGCAAATTTAGCACCAGGTTTGGTGGGAATTGCAACATCAGGACAAGTTACAACCCAGATAGATTATAAAGGCAGACAGATCTCTGAATTCTTTTGTAATGTTAAAAAAATTGCACTTGCTGTCCTTCTCCTGTGAGTCAAGAGGCTAAGGTCAGGAAATGCTGATTCCTGGGATGGTCAAGAGGGAACCTGGAATAAATGACTGAATTGATAAATAAATTTAGAAAAACTAGGCTTTTGGTCTACATGAGATGAGCTAGTGAAAAAGGCAGCTAAGGAACTTTGGGAAGGTCATGAAACACTTGCCCCTCTGAAAGGGAGAGGCTAATTAACATTTCTCAGACCACAGGGTGGGAACTGACCTGTGGTGGGGACACATTCCACAGGTCAGACCACCTTCAGACAAGGGAAGTCCTAGCCACTTCATTCCCTAAAGACCAATCAGTTTAAAGGGAGCACTGTTCTGCCAATCACATTGTGCCTAGTTGCTGATGCTCTATTCTGCCCCTGGAAACCATATAAAAACTCACCTAATGGGGACCAGTTCAGATCTGGAACAACCCCAGTGCACCGGATTAGTTAATATCCTCTTGATTTTTGCATCAATTCTGGCTCCATGTGGTTCATTCAGGGGTCCCTGGTAAGCTAAGGTTCCCCAGAGTCTTACGCTAACAGAAGACAATAGCAGTTTTTTAGAATTTCTTCTAGCAAGAGCTGAGCTATCTGGAGTTCTCTGGAGAATGAACATAGCTCTTCAAGATTTATTTTTTCTAATAGCTAATAGTATTTCTGATTTTGGCTGGAAAATCCATGGAGAGAAAGCACAGTTCTTTTAGAAATTTTCATAACTCTTTTAGAAATTTTTCTAACAGGATTTCTGACCCAAGAATTAGTTAGAGAGCGAACACAACTCTCTTAACATAGCAATTACCCAGAGAAGGTTGTCTGAAGACCAAACACAGCTCCCTTAGAATGTTTTCTGGTTTTCTGACTTTGATCAGAAAACCCAAGAATTACTTTTAGAATTTTTCTAACAGAATTTGTGACCTGGTTGGAAAATCCAAGAATTTCTTATAGCAGCTTTGGTCAGAAAACCCATGAGCTATCCAGAGAGCTTTGAGAAAGTAGAGAGAACTGTCTCAATCAGAGAGAGCTGACTTGAACAGAACACAGGCCACCAGCTTGTACCTGTGATTTGACTTTGCACTATCTGTTTTGCTGCTCCCAGGCATCCCTTCTCTCAGAACCCCTCTCCAAGATGTGGCTGGTCATTAGTGGCATAGTTTTTGTGTGTCAACTTGACACAAGCTGGAGTTATCCCAGAGAAAGGAGCCTCCCTTGAGGAAATATCTCCATGAGGTCCAGCTGTAAGGCATTTTCTCAATTAGTGATCAAGGGTGGGAGGGCCCATTCCTGGGCTGGTAGACTTGGATTCTATAAGAGAGCAACTTGAGGGAGTCAGGGGAAACAAGCCTGTAAGTAACATCTCTCCATGGCCTCTGCATTAGCTCCTGCTTCCTGACCTGCTTGAGTTCCAGTCCTGACTTCCTTTGGTGATGAACATCAATGTAGAAGTGTAAGCTGAATAAATCCTTTCCTCTCCAACTTGCTTCTTGGTTATGATGTTTGTGCAGGAATAGAAACCCTGACTAAGGCACATAGATTGTGACAAGATGTTGGACATGGCAGATCAGTGGAACATCTACTGAGAAGGGCTGCTCATAGGGAATGGAACCAGCACCAAAGAGAAAGATTTGTTGCAGGCAGTGAGGCTGAAGGCACAGCATCACCTAAGCCCCTTGAACTTGAATCCCCAGGTACCAGACATGAAGGATTTGATGTTTTTTTGTTCTCAGTTTCAGTCTTGTTTTGGTCCCATCTTTCTTTGCTATACCATCATTTGTCAATTTGGGGAAGGGAATTGTGTAATTTGACTCTTGATTATACAAGGTAGTTACAGTAAGAGTCTTTGGACATTTGAACAGAGATGTCATGAACTTATGGTAGTCAGAATATTCTAGAGTTAATATACCTTAGAGATTAATAAAGGAAATCACTCTTTAATAATAGTATGCATCTGGCTCTGGCTAATGTCCAAAGAGGAGTCAGCTGCAAATAGATTTTCTAACTTGTATAGACCTTAGATTCACACATTACATACATGCTGTCATCCTCAAATCTTCCTGAGATCCCAGTCCAAACACTTTGAACAGTTTTAAGCGCATACTGCAGATGGCAAGTCTTGTCACTTGGATAGACGAGAGATTAAAACCGCAAAAATTGCTGTAACTTAAGTTCATTGATATTGTTCTTTTTGAACAGTTGCTTCATCTAGCCCACCTGGCAGAACTGTGCTTGTCCTGATGAGTAAGCATACTTAAAGGCCTATCAGGGATTGGGGAAGATGGAGCCCCTGTGATTTGCCTGGTCCTGCCTCTTAGGGGCAGGTTCTTTGATATGGAAATGGACTTAGTGGCTCTTTGTAAGTCATTGTCCTCTCTGTTATACAAATGGAGCCTAATTGGTGTTCCATTTCAGTGAATAGACATTAGCAGGAACTTTCTCAGCAATCTTTAATTATGGTGCAGGGTTTTGTTTCTCTCAGTTTCTAACTGTACACTACTTATATTCCAGTAGTATTGGTGGCATAACTTTCCATATGTATTATTTCCTAAGCAACTTTATTGCTAAAACTTTGATCACCATCAAACAGACAGTAGATCTTTAAAACTACTAGCTTACAAACATTTGAAGTATAGGCATTCCTTTTTTCTCCCCTGGGTCAAGTTTCTTCACACATTCAGTGAAGGAATCAGTAATTGTGTGGAAGCAGGATAGAAAACAGGATAGAAAGTTTCCCTAGCTCCCTATCTAGTCAGTACCAAAAAAGGCACTCACTCCCCCACCCCTGCCCCCTATCACTGTAACATTGCACAGTTATGGCCACCAGTATCCTACAACTCTATCTGAAAAGTATCCAAAACCATGCTTTACAAGTTATTATTAGAAGAGGAAAGAATATCATATGCACATGCATACACATCCACATACATGCATTGTGTGTATATATACATTTTGTATATTTATACATAGGTAATTATCACACACACCCAGCCCCTCCATTCTTCTCAGTCTCACACCTCTCTCTTCTCTCTCTAGGGAAAGCCCCACCCATTTACCATGCTTGTCCATGACCACTGAATGCTCTGTTGTGGGCCTGAGCCCATCTGTCTGTCACTGAACCAAGTAACTCAACAGCCAGCTGACCAGCCTGCCTGCTGCCGCCACAACCTCCTTCATGTCCTGCGGATAGGGCCACTGCAGCAACCACTAAAAACATAGATGTGACGAGATGGTGGAATAAACAGAGACATGAACAATCTTTAAAATGTAACTATACTCTGGAATTTGTATTAATGTATTTCCTGGGAGAGATTTTACCTTATCAAACAACTTAGATTGGACCTTACCATCAGCTGTAACAAGGAGTAAAAACTAAGAATGATAATATTTTTTACCATAATGGAATGTTATTCAAACATTAAAAAAAAAATAGCACTGTATCAACGGGATCAAATGCATGTACCTGAAAATCGTTAAGTTAAATGTATAAATCAGAAGCAGAACGGCAAATTCCACATACTCCCCTTCAAATGTGAAGTTGAAGAAAAGCTGAGAGTAATGTAAAACAGGATTACTGGGTCTAGAATGGGGAAGGAGAGGAAGGAGGGACTTAGATAACAGGAACCTAACTACACACAGCAGTAAATTCCAGCTTTCCACATAACAGGGAGGGGGCTGAAGTCCACATCAACCTAGAGTATACTTTATTGATTACTAGGTAATATGTAGAACATGAAGTGATGATAAGAACATGGAAATGTTAAGTATATATTGTATGTATGTATGCATATATGTATGTGTGTATGCATGCATGTAAGAATGTATGTATATGTGTATGAATGCGTGTATGTATGCATTATGTATACATATATGTATGCATGTATACATGTTTGTATATGTGTATGTGTGCATTATGTATGCATACAACTATGTATGAATGTATTTATGCATGCATGTATTTTCATATCACACCCATTATTTTATATCATTAAAATGTTTTTAAAATAAGCAAATCCAGAAAGAAGTAAACATATATCCAGTTAGATTCCTCTTCTGCTTCAAATGGGGACAATGGCATGGCTTCTCATTACATCTGAGGTAAAACTCAAAGCTTTCAAGACTCTCAGCATCAGGGACATTCTGTCTTTTCTAAGCCTCACAACTAGAGCCCTGCAAGCCTTCTCTTCCTTCCTGAAACATGGTGGATTCACCAACACCTGCAGCTCCTGCATTTGGCTTCTGGGCTCAGAACCCTCTTGTTGGTCGAACCCTGCTTCTCTTCACCATTCAGGCACGGCTCAGACATAACCTACCCTGGAAGATGTCTCCTGACCCTTTGCTCACTGCCAGCCTCCCAGCTGCTCATCCACCCTGTATCCTAAGATCTTGTGTAATGGGATTCATCCCTGTGATGAAAGGCTCTGGTATACTTATATAAAAGAGAAATAGTTTTCTTAAATGAACAAATGAGATCTTGGTTTTCCACTTTGAAAATAAACTTTGTTCTTTGGGTAGAAGCATCTTGCTGCCCACTGGCATCAGCTCTAGAAGGTTCTCACTGAAAAAGCCCTAAGTAATGTAAGCTTTGGGAAGTCAAAGCTTTGGTCCTGAGGGAGGTTGCCCTAGATTCAGTTACCTCCTCCTTTGCCGTTTAAATGATGACACTTTATAGAAAAGACCTGGAAGTTTCAGCTATGTAAAGACATTCCCAACAGTGCAGAAGGAAGAGGATGATCCCTTCCTGGGAACTGAGGGATTAAATGAGCAAAACCCAGACCTCTTTCTGTCATGGGGTTCTTCATAGGCTTCTCCTGAGTGGACTGGAGCATGGTAGCTTTGGTGGACACAGTAGAGCTGAGAGGGCCTGAGCTGTCGTTAACACAAATCTGCCTTCTGCATTGTAAAACCAGAGCCTGTAACTCTCTAGGGGCCTGGCTATGGAGCTGGGCAGAGAGAGTGGCCTCAGCGGATAGCAGATGGCAGACAGCAGCTGGAGATAAGGGGGACTAAATCAGACCTAGGTGTCTCTTGTTCCAGCAATAACCAAGGGGAGTGAGCCTGGTTGAAGGAGGCTGCGGGCCATGGATCACCAGAGAAGGCAAGAGCTGTATGTCTCCAATCAGAGACTTGAGCATCACTCTGACTGTAACCATGATGGCATGTTACCTTAGACGTTTCCTCTGTGTTAGCAAAGAGTATAATAAAAACACCTATTCAGATTGAACCCAAGACTTATGTGTCTCAAAGGGATTAAATCTTTCAGAGAACAATAGTTACATGACTTCACAGTTAAAAGACCTGGGTTTTCCCATGGAAACCCAGGCTCATTCCAGTGGGATGGAACTTGTGCCTGGATGTGTCTGTCAACTTTCCTCACAAAAATGTGAGAACCATTGCCCTGGAGGGACTGTGGATTCAATTGTCTTTAAGCAAGATAAGACTTTAAATTCTCCTCCTTTAGGATTGCAGTACTGTCTTTTTCTAGACACAAGTTCTGCATTAGACTGTTTCCATCCTTAGACCCTAGCCGTTACAATCTGTGCTGTGCTGTAGAAGTAGATGATGTTCACTGCTGAGCATCCAACCCCTGGAACTCTGTCTGGTGCAGTTGAGTGACTACCTGAACACATATATCAGTTTATTGAACAATTAATTATTTATGCATATGCATTTGGCAGAGGACACACAGTGTTGGGATGGAGATCTCTGCCTCAGGCTTTGGAAGAAGGTGGGAGAACAGAAGTCCAGCAGAAGTACACCTTTAACCTTTGTTGTAACCCATCAAGAATCCCCAGGGAGTACATCTGCTGCCAACAAGAAGCCTTCGGTTTGCCTCATTCCAAGTTATCCAATACCACATGGTCAGGTCTGAGAAAACATACAGAGTCAGGCAGCACGGGGTGTTTCTATATGCTATTTCTTTATATGTACACATAGCAACAATAGTCAAAGAGAAGGAGGCCATGAGTTTGGGAGGGAGAGGCAGACATGGAAAAGATAAGGAGACAATAGAGGAAGGGGACATTAGTTATATTTTTAAATAAAATAAACAAAAATATGCATCAGTAAGGATTCATAAGAAACAAAGTCTGTAGATAAGTCTGTAGATATTTAACTCAAAGATTCAGATTCAAAGAAATCAAGGAATTCCATGTAATATAGGTGTGGAAGAGGATACCACAGTTAGCTGCTTATACACTGATTTGGTGTAGTGAAAGCTGAAGATATTGAACATTATTGTTATTGTTATTATTATTATTATTATTATTATTATTATTATTATTATTATTATTTTAAGGGTTTCCTATCTGGCCTACATCTATGATGCAAATTCATTTTTAGAATGAATTTTATTCTTTGCAAAAATATATAATAAGTGCATTAGACGGAGCATAGTGATAAAGGGATTTTATGCTCGTTGTTGGAGGGAGATCATTGCTGTCAGCATCTTTATCTGACAAACACAGTCATGCGTTAGGACTGTGAGCTTTGCTCCTTCTCATCCTCACCATCTGGACTGAGTCCTGCAACATACGCATTCTCTTAGTAATTATTAGGAAAATCTATGAAGACTTCATCATTTTCTTCATAGCCACTACTCATTTGACTAAGAGGTTCCCCATTGAGGAAGTAACTGTAGAGAGAGTCTAAGGGTTTGAAGAAGGGGAAGAGTACTATAAATGTCCTCTGGATAGATTTCCTGTTGTACTCTTGAACTCACAGCATTTGTGATTACCTGTACAAGTCCCGCACTAGAGTTAACATACCATCATGTACACCGGTCATGAAGGAGCAGGGAGTCACAAGGCCCTTCCCTTCCTGGAAGATGTCTAGGCAGTTAACGGTTGAGAGCCAGACATTTTCCTCAGTGGTGTAGGCACTGGTAAGGTATCATGTTCCTGTAAATAACCCATCTGCCATGCTCTGTAAAAACACTGGTGGGACTCATTGGGTATTACACATACTCACATACACACAGACACATACACACAGAGAAAGAGACAGACAGACAGACACATTTCAAGAATGGGGAGGACATGAGTGGAGTCAGAATAAGGAGATGGAAGGGTGGAAATGATGTATTCATTTCATTCATTCATGTATACCAAGCAGAGTGCAGAGCAGAGGGCTTCTCCAAACCCTAAAATTCATTATCCATTCCAACCTAAGACTCTCCTTATAATTTAAATATCAGGGTTATGTAGTTGTCCCCCAGTCCGTGTGTGCTCTTGAACACTCTAGCTCTCTTCTACTCACCTCCAGAGGAAGCCCCCATTTTCTGCATCAAGCTCCAGGACTGGAGACTGGAGTGCTCTTCCTTAACTGCATCATATTGCTTTCAGCTTTGAGCTCCGGTTCAGTGCGTGCCTATTTCCATCCCTCGCCGAAGAAGTTTACAAATTTCACATTATTTTTTTTCCTTAGTATAATCTTAAATTCAAATCCATCAACTAGAAATTGAATAAAAGATCTTGGTTTGTGTTTTTGCCTTCTCAAATTCAAAATGGCGCATCTGTGATTCAATTTTGAGTTTGCACGTCAATCACCAAAGTCCAATTACTACTGTTGTTTCCTGCTCAAGTGTATGATGCTGATGTCCTCAACAAATTTTAATAAATGTTAGATAGAAAAAAAGGAAGCCTCATTAGTTAAAAATGCAAATTAAATAAGTAAGCCATGTAGAGGAGGATAAGCATGCATTACGTATTTACTGGTTTTAAAAATAAGCTACTTTGTCCTCTTTCAACTTAGATAAGGCTGAAGTGTGTTTCCCTAGACATACTTCTCAGACTGGTTCTGACCCGGACCTTTCCACAAGTCAATTTTGCGTAAGAATGTTGGTCTGAAAGGCAGATAGGGGACCCAGGCTGAGCTGCACTCTGGGGATAAGTTTAAGTTTAATACTGCTGCAGTGCCACAGGACTGGTGACCAGAGGGTTCACCTTGGGAGAAGCGGCCATCAGGCCTGTGGCTTTGATCCAGACAGATTGACTCCCACCCTGTCGTAATCCCCCCACCCCCACCCCCCAGTGTCTTTAAATCCCAATCAAGGAAGATGTGAAGGTTTGTGTGTGAGCTGCAGTTCCACTAACAAGAGAAGATTGATCATCATGAAAGCCAGATGCAGGCTCCAGTTTATGGTCATGTGTTGTGTTCAAATTTTTCAATTTTCCTTCAAGAATTCACTGTTCTTGTTTTGTGTCTGCCTTATTCTTTTTTCTCTTTTCTGATTATTAACAGGAAGTTAGTAGCTTTGGGCAGCTCTAAAGAAGAATGAATTTTTGGTTGGTGGAGAGTTTCAATTTTTGGAGATATGGTCTCATAATGCCCTGGTTGGCCTTAAACTCAATAGCTATCTTGAATTTCTGGTCCTATTAGGTCCATCTCCCCAGTGTCAGAATTTTGGTTGTATTTACGACCATGTATCTGCAAGAAGAGAGGGTTTTAAAGTGTAGACATATCATTAAAAAGGAGCTCTCAGTATGTTTTTGAAGCTGCTTGCCAAAGCATTTCAAATAAACTTTTAAAATATCTCAAGTGTATACTGTTGAGTCCATGACAAAGCCTGTGTCTAATAGAGTCCATTTTGAATTCATGTATGGCAAACGACTAAAGAATAATTCCCAGGTAATGCCAGAGCAAAAAATGGTTCCACAAGTAAGGCCCAGAAATATGCTATTCAGGGTTATCCAACCTTTTGAAATAGGACCAATACATTGTCCCCTACAAATGTGTTAAGTCAGCTTCACAGCTATTCTGAGATGATGCATCCCACTGGCCACACGTTGGATACATCTTTCAGAGTCTGCCTGTGCCCATTACCCACTATCTCCTCAAGCAAATATGTGAAGCAGTGGCCTTAGATCATTTCCATGCGATGCTGTGAGTGTCGAGAGAAGATGGTTTACTTACCTGGTTGAGAGGAGTTCAGGCCTGAAAGAAGATACTCAAGGAAATGTGCCCAGGGACCTCCATCCACACCTGAATAGGATTCAGATGACAAGATCCTGGATGCTAAGCCTGATGATATATTTATAGAGGCTCCTGAGAGGGAATGGATGTGTTTTGCATAACATATGGGAGAATTGCCGTAGGTAGGCAGAAAGTGGATTTTGGCTGTTTTAAGACTTGATGCATAGGTTTTGAAAACTTACTTCATTAAGAAGTCACATCTATATACCTCTCCTTTATGGCTGGGTTGGCTTCTGTTTCCATCAATAGAATATAGCAGAAGTGGTTTTAGACCACTTCCATGAGTTCATACAAAGCGGTGCAGCTTCTGCCTCATTGGCTAGCACCTTCTCTTTTGGATTCCAGTGTGGCTATAGACATATCTAACCTAAAGACTCCAAACTGTCCAGGCAGCAAGCATAGGTTAACTGGTGCAATGTTGGTCACTGAGAAGTTCCAGCTCACGCACTCTGGCTCCCTTGGATGCTCTAGTGCAGACCCCTCACCCTCCATTGCTAGCTGTCTAAAATTACTGGCACAAAGGATCTAGGAGACAAAATGATGCTTCTTGGTGAGTGTTCTAAGTTTAGGGATAATTTATTAGACATGTACAGCAGTGGGCACTAGTCCAGGCAAAAGTATTACAAGGAAATTGGGAATGCAATAAGTGTTTAGGAATGTAGTAAGTATTAAAGGCCAATATGGGGCTTTGGGAACAGTCAGCAGTTGGTGTTTGATAAAACTGGAGAATCTTATGAACATGAGGCAGTGCATGAAAGTGCTCTTTGCATGGTGTCTGACAGTCAAGATCGGGATTATAATTAGGTTAAGAAGCATGTGCACACGTTTTTAAGTGGTTATTCTCAGTGACCAGTACTCAGGTCCAATGTTGAAATGACCAGTGAACAAGGATGTGACTTATTGTTAAAGTCATGCACATCTAGGGCTCATCCTTTCTTTTCTGGATTTTACCATACTTCAGACATTAATACTTAGGTAAAAATTAAGAATCTATAATGATGAGAAATTGACCCCACACATGAAAAAATGATGAAGAAAGAAGTAATATTATATCCTAGAAAAGAGAAATTGGAAATTATTTAATAAAAGTATGATGGCTTTTCACATATAGGGATAACCTCCTATTCTTCTGAGTGTGTGTGTGTGTGTGTGTGTGTGTGTGTGTGTGTCTTTAATTCATAAACTTTAAGTGCAGGTCAGTTCAGTAGAGTACTTACTTCATTTTGGTGATGATTAATGCTTTTTTATACCAAAGTTTGATCAACTATTTTTACTGCAGATTTAATTTAACTCAGACACCATTGAACACAGACACCATTGACACACATGGTTCAGAACTAAGTAGTTATTAAGGCCGCTTTAATTTTAACAGAGATATAGTAACAGTAGCTTCCATCTATGCAGCAAAAACCATTTCACAGATACCAGATAAGGATCTGTCTGTAGATAATACCACTTAGCCTAGCCTTTGTTCTACAAGTGAGAAGCTAGTACCCAAAGGCAAATCAATTTCCCAAGGTCACTGAGCTAGAAATCAAGTTGCGATTCAATGATAATTCAGTCTGACACATCCTCATCTTTGTAAAGGGAACACATTAAACCATGTGTGGGAATTATACATGATATGGCCACTCACAGGAAAGATTAATTTCCAAGGCGTGTTTTAACTCTAAACATGTAGGACTTTTCGATTGCAATGATGGAACACTCTGGAGAAAATCATTGTTACTATAACTGTACAGTCCTAATAGCCATCCAATGTATCAGTTTTCCCCCTGCATATGTTGGTAATTATAAAATATATACATGAAAAAGCATATAGTACATAGAAATCAAATGCAAATAAGATATTTTTAGACTTTAGAAATTCTTTTAAGCATGTTATATTAATCCTATTAAAAATGGCTTTTCTATATACAATACATAATCTTTAAAAATCTACCCCAAGAAACAAAACTCTTTGGTTCAGCAAAGGACTCTACATGTGTAAATATAATTTCTTAAGGATGCACTTTCTTATTCTGGGCTTCGCTTATCTGGCTTAAGTCTTCAGGAGACAGACAGCTGACTTTCTCTAAAGAGTGAAAGTGTGTGTGGAGTGGGTGTTTTTCTTTTCACATAGAATATATCATATGAAAATACAATCAGAAGCTTGAATGATACAGGAATCAGGAGACCACGTCTCCTCTCCCAGATTAAGAAGATCCTGGGACATCTGCCTTCATTTTGGAAGGAAGGGAGGAAGTAGAACACCTACAAACACCAGGAAAGCCCTCAGGCACAGGTGTCTAGCGCACTGGAAGCTCTCCTCATCGCTTCCAGTTTGGAAGATTACCAAGAGGAAACAGGAAGAAGCCAGATTCTTGGTGTTCCTTTTTCTTCTAAAATCCCACCACATCCCCAGTAGCCTGGGTTATAATTCTAGACATGGCTCGATTGCCTCCTTCGAACAAAGCTATTACCTCTACAGTGATTACGAATGTCAACATTTGCCAATGGGCTTCTCATTAAAATCACACATGGTCTTTCTATACTTTGGGCTTACTAATAGCTGTAATAATAGGACTGATCAAAAATATCTCAGAGTTTGAAAGAGTTAGCAACTTTAGCTGTCAGGGGTTTGTTATGCCTTGTCTTTGGAGGAAAGGACATGTCCTTAGCATTTTATTCCACTGAATTGTTTACTTTGGTAGTGGAAATATTTTTTTTAACATAAGGTAAAACCTTTCCAAAGGCCCATCATTTAGCTACACTTTCCAAACTATGTTTAACAAAGTTGTTTTTTTTTTGTTTTTTTTTTGTTTTTTTTTTGTTTTTTTTTTTTTAATAGATCCCTGCAGTATCGCAACTGGCCAAAGGAAAGAGAACCGTTTTGCTTTTTTTTCTAAGTTATTAAAAATGATGTAATTATCTGATTTGATGGACTGGCCTTCTTTAGTAGCTGGCACCACTCACTAATATTCAAATTTTCCTTTTTCCTCATTAACATCAGAAAAATGTATTAGTGTATTTGTAAGTTGAAAGAAAATGAAATTCATGGCCTTCTATTGACTACCCAAGAAACCTGGAAACCCCACTTAAGGATGCTGTAAAGATCCCTGGTGTCTAAGGAGCCCTGGAGAGAGTCTTCTAAAGTTGCTCTATAGACTTCCATCTATCTGGATAGCTTAGGTGGTCAAGAACAAAAGCCATATTAATTTTATTAGGATTCTAGACAGGACAGTATGATTTGGAGGGAGAAACAGATTCTCAAGAAAACTATCCTATGCCAAAAAAAAAAAAAAAAGGATTGGACCATGGGAATGGAAAAGGACAACCTTTGACACCTGAGACAAGTACAGAATGGAATAAAAGGATAATTAATTCCCAGCAGCTAAAGGAGATGTTCTTATTCAGAACCACGTCCAGCCATTCTCCTTCCCTGTCTATCAGGGTTTCCTTTTCTGTAATTGTCTTCCAAGAGGTCTAACAATGCTTTGAAGAGAGAAACAACCAGCGCTGTGTCACTGATTCTCACAGTCCTCTTCCAGGGCACAGCGGCGGCGGGTTTTTTTTTTTTTTCTCCTGTCAGAAGTCTTTATCCCAGCCTGACATTTCATCCGGAGGCACCCCCTTTTCAGGAGGATACTTGTCAAAGTAGCTGTGATCTATGGGGCCACTGAGCTAGTGGAGATAGGAGAGAACAAAGGTGAGGACCAGGGTGACCAGGCGTGGCAGTACATCCAGGTGAAACTTGTTATACCTGAGTGCTGACTTCACACTGGAGCCTACTACATACATTACATATCACGGTTTACCTGTTGCATGTTACAAATTACATATTATACATTACATAGAAAAGATTGCCAATTATCGGCATTGTGTCACAGTCTCAGCATAGTGGGGTCATCTCATTGGAAGCAAGCGTTTTGTTGTTGGTTACGTGTGTCAGGAGCTGCTGTGCAACATGAGGAATTATTTTCTAAAGAGAAGGTAAAATAAATGCTATCCACCTTCCTGTACCAAGTTACGGAATGTTTTCAAAACAAGTATCTTTGAATATTACAAGTTATCAGAGTTCCTCTTACATTTAAGTTTCTTGCCAATATTGAATTTGAGCAGTTACTGTATCTCTGTGAAGTTTGCAAAATTAGTAAACAAATGCGCAATCCTAAATCTTAGGGGTATTGAAATGTCACTAATAAAATTAAATGGCTGTGGTATTAAACTATTTTGTCACCATGGTTTGAAATTCTTTACTTAAAACAAATTAGAAAACACATAATTAAACAATCAGATTTAAAAAAAAAAGCATTGATGACACTATTGTGATTTGCTGTGGGGTACTGGGCATTTAAGGACACCTCCTAGGATTGTCACCACTGTGGCTAGTGGTGTCATATTGGGCAACATAGGTTGAGAGAAAGTGGAACTTCTCATGACTTGGGGAGAAGGGTGTCAAGGACTAATATAGGTCAGTGGTATACCAAATGTATGTATGTATGCTGTCTGTAGGAATCGTGGCAGCCCTGTGCCTTCCACTGCACGTTCGTAGAGCAAAGGTTTTCACCAAATTTAAATAGTTATGAAGAATAAAATTTCTAGTCAGATATAATCACATAAAACAAAATGTAACCTTCCTTAATTTCTCAGAATACACTCACTACAATTTAAATAGCATACAAGGAGATGTGATATCTATTGATCATTTAAAATACGTGTGAGTGCACATGCGCGTGCGCACGCGCGCACACACACGCACACACATACACACACACACTAATGCAACACTTCTTATTCTTTTCCCATTCTGTTTCACCTATAAAATTCTCCTTTTAATGGAAAATAGTTTTATAATTGACCAGGATTCTTGATCTTTCTTTAAATGCCCTATATTTCAGTTTATTTCTCTTGTTTCTGGAATAATAGTAGCATTTCTTTTAGGCATAGCTATAGTTACATTTTAGTAGCATGTGTTGTCAGACGGCAAATATATTGCAACTGTCATATTGTAATTAACAATAAATTACATTTCATCTGTGTACCTGAGCACCTCTAACTACTCTGGGATTTAGGTGGTACTGGCATATAATTAATTCCTAAGAGGTTCATCACATAGACAACTCTATTATTTTTATTTGTGTGTATTCTTTAGTGTATGTGTGCTTGCGTATGCATGTGTGGGTTTCCTGCACACTGTCCTTGTGTGTACTTGCCTGTGGGTGCTAGAGGCTGATATCAGGCATCATTACTCAATTACACTCTACCTCACATTTTGAGACAGTGTCCCTCACCGATGCTGGGGCTCATCACTAGGGAGGTTCAAGGATCCGCCTGTCTCTGTCTCCTCAGCTTTAGGATCACAGGCACTCACACTATAGTCACAGCTTCTTAGGCCTTCATGCTCATGTGTTAAGAACTTTTCCCATTGAGCCTGAGCTCTAGCCCCAGCCACACTATTTAAGTCTCTAGATTACAATTAGCAGGACAAACTCACCTAATAAGTAGTTTTTAAAATTCTAAAATCTCTCTCTCTCTTGTTTTTTTTTTTGGGGGGGGGGTTGTTTGTTTGTTTGTTTTTTGGTTTTATCGAGACAGGGTTTCTCTGTATAGCCCTGGCTGTCCTGGAACTCACTTTGTAGACCAGGCTGGCCTCGAACTCAGAAATCTGCCTGCCTCTGCCTCGTGATTGCTGGGATTAAAGGCGTGTGCCACCATGCCTGGCTCTAATATCTCTTACATATACATATGTTCTCTCTCTCTCTCTCTCTCTCTCTCTCTCTCTCTCTCTCTCTCTCTCTCTCCCTCCTTCCATCCTTTCCCCTCTCCCTCTTCCCTCCTTCAGAATTTGTTTTCAAAATGAGTTCCTAGAAACTAATTGAGGGAGTGTTCTAGCAAATACCATACCTCTCTCCGTAAAGGTGACGGAAGGCTCCGTGCTTTCAGCCCTTCCCAATTAAAACCATTTAACCACCTAAAATGAGAAAAATACAGAGGCTATTACTCACATAATCTATGATTAACATGTTAGAGTATATCTGTTTACCCATTGTGTTGCTTCCTACCTCCAAAAGTGCTGCTGTAAGCAGCTGAAGTTAACAGGGAAGGATGCCTTGACCCATTTCATATTCAACCCATGAATATGGGCACACACACTGGCCAGCAACCACCCTAAATATTTCCCCATCACACTTAGGTTCAGAATTTACGGTGTAGCACCTCCTCAGACTTCAGAACTTTAGTCCCATCTGTACAGGACTTATTTATTTTATGTGTACAAGTTTTCTTCTTGCCTGCATGCACGCAGGCTCATGCATGCATACACCCTCTTCTGAGCATATCAGGCTCAGAAAAGAGTGTCAAGTTCTCTTGAACCAAAGTTATAGATGGCTGTGAGCTACCGTGCTGCTGTGTGGGTGCTGGGCACTGAACCTGGGACCTCTGCAAGAGCAACAAGTGCTCTTAACCACAGAGCTATCCAGTCCAGGTGGTTCTCAACCTTCCTAAAGCTGTGGCCCTTTCACACAGTCCCTCATGTTGTGGTGACCCCCAACTATAAAATTATTCCGTTGCTATCTCTTAACTGTAATTTTGCTACTGTTATGAATCCTAATGTAAGTATCTGTTTTCTTTCCTTTTCTTTTCTTTTCTTTTCTTTTCTTTTCTTTTCTTTTCTTTTCTTTTCTTTCTTTTCTTTTTTTATTAGGTATTTTCTTCATTTACATTTCAAATGCTATCCCAAACCCCCCCAGGTCCCCCCAGGCCCCCCCACTCCCCTCGCCCCCCACTCCCACTTCTTGGCTCTGGCATTCCCCTATACTGGGGCATATTAAGTTTGCAAGACCAATGGGCCTCTCTTTCCAGTGATGACCGACTAGGCCATCTTTTCATACATATGCAGCTAGAGTCAAGAGCTCCGGGGTACTGGTTAGTTCATATTGTTGTTCCACCTATAGGGTTGCAGTTCCCTTTAGCTCCTTGGGTACTTTCTCTAGCTCCTCCATTGGGGGCCGTGTGATCCATCCAATAGCTGACTGTGAGCATCCACTTCTGTGTTTGCCAGGCCCCGGCATAGCCTCCCAAGAGACAGCTATATAAGGGTCCTTTCAGCAAAATCTTAGGCAAGTGTAAAAGAGTCGCTCAACTTCAAGGGGCATGTGAGCCATAGATTGAGAAACATTGCTTTAGACCTGACCCTTGATTCTTAACTCACTGAAGTGAAATGAAAAAAAAAAATCCACAACAGAACAAAACTCCAAAGGCCCATAGAAAATCATTCATGACCCATCTTCAGCCCGTTCGCACCCCCCTTCTGCATTGCCCTCTCTCCTGAACCATGAATGGGGCTTCCTAGTCTTCTCCCGATTGCCGATGTCTCTGCTACGGGCTTCATGACATCATCTCTGGTTATTGCTGCAGTTTTTCTGTCCTGCACTGTCACTGCTGACGCTGCTTGGTTATCATACAGAAACGACTTCATTCTTACAACAACAAAACACATCCTTTGACCCAACTTCCTCTCCAATTCAGTCTGCCTCTCCCCTTTGCTTTGGAGGAACAAGGTCCCCGGGAGTGTTTTCACCAGTCCAACCAACCACTTTCTCCTTCCTGAGCACTTTGCAGTCAGTTTCAGTCTCCTCCTCTCCACCTCCTCTAGCGCCCACACAGATCCAACGGCGAAGCGTGCTACAGTGAGTGACGTGTGGGGCTACTGAGTGAAGCTGACAGATGGAATTTCTCTTATTCACATCCATATCATTAATGTAAACAGCTGAATCTGGACTTCAGCACATGTGTCATAGCAGATGTCGGGAGGCCTCCCTCCTCCCGGAGACTGCCTGCTCTGTCTCTTGGAATCTTACAAAGAACATGGAGCAGGGATACTCTCCACCTATTGATCATTAGTTATTTAGGCGATTGATGTCAACTTAGCCAGGCAGCAAACACTTATGGAAAGACAACTTGTCCCAAGTATGAAAAATATATAATGTTTTTATTTTGGTAAGTCAGTAGACATAATAAGTACCTGTCACAAATGCTTGATTTACATTTATACACTAGTAAGTGCCAGGAAGGTGAAAGAGATAAGAGTGGTATTAGGATGGGGTGAGTTTAGAAGGGTTGCTTCCAAGTGAGGTGGTATTTAAAGAATAAAGAGAAGAGAGAAGCCATGCAGAATTCTGCAGCAAAGACCTCTCAGATGGAGGAGGTAGGAGTCAGCAGAGATACAAAATGTAAAAAAAAAAAAAAAAAAAAAAAAAAAAAAAAAAAAAATAGGGGAAAAAAGATACCCAGGGGTTGGAAAATCATTAGGGTCAGAGGCAGTGAGTAACTTCAGAGAATCAGAGAAACAGTGCAATGGGGCATTTGTCCATATGAAACTCCTGGTGATTGTGACAGCACACAGAAGAGCTTAACGAGCTGAAACCAGATGAAGTCCAGCATGGGGGAGGGAGGGAGAGAGGGAGGGAAGCAAGAATCCTGTTAGCTGAGGTGGTATTGGCAAATGGTAGCTGCTGGGAGCCAGAGAGTCGGTTTCCTTTAATAGTGTGGGCCCCTTGGGTCAACCACACTCCAGAGCAGGTCCTATCAATCAAGAAAGCTGAGAAATAAATACAAATTGTAGTTGATGGGTGAAAAAAAAAGATGAAGAAAACTCAAAGCCAGATAGGTAAAGAATTGAGAGTAAAGAGGGTGGATTTGAGAGGGGTCCTGAGGGGTGTATATGATCAAAATCCATGGTCTGACATTCTCGAAGAATCCATAAAAACATGGTTAAAACCAAAGTAAATCATAAAAGCAAAAATGGCAAAAGATGTCTAAGAAATAGTGAAATGGCAGATCATGTTAGGGTGCTTTGCTGGAGAGTGGGGCGCAGTAAGTTTTGGTGTGATGGAAAGCCATTACAAATGCTGAAGAGCAGTACAATCTGGTTCTCAAACGGTAACTGCAGTCATCTAGACAATGACCACAGGGGCGGCGCTGTGAGTGGTGGAGACTAAGGGCAGGGGACCTTCCTTCAGGAGCCTGTTACTGGCTTGCTTTAGCCACACCACAAGCCAAGTCTTCCCTTCCTTCAAGGTGTTGCCTCACTTCAGTTTGTTTTGGTTTAGCCCTTAGCGGGACTTCCCAATCCAAGTCTACGTTTGCCAGTGGAATGTTAACTCATGCCTTCCACTTCAGATGCCGTGTTAATAGAAGCTTTTACAACTCTAGTAAAAGGCAGGAGTCAGACAACAGCGTTAGCTGATGTCTTCTCATCCTCTGTCCCTGTGTGAAAGCACTAAGTTTTATCCAGGACAATCCTATCAGACTTGACACTGAGCCACTGACCTGGACTCCCTCTTCAGACATTTCTGAGTACATATTTCTGCAGGACCTTGTTTGCCACAAAATACAGGAGCCACTCTTAGGATAACTCACAAGGCTCTTTAACCAAGGGCTTATAGAAGTGTTAACACTAGTGATTACTGCTGTTCTAGTGAAGAAAATGGTCTTGTGCTTCTTAGAGTGCTCAGAGTGCAATTTGACTAACAGCAACATTTGCTTAGGGTGAGTGGCCATTCATTTAATCCCGGTGCTCTGTGACAGGCCACACACATCACAGGCAATGCAGAAGACAGGCTGTGTTGTATGCAGCTCAGGTACAGCACACACTGATAGCTGAATAACATTCAGCCGAGCTGTGCTGACATGGACAGGACAGAAATTGCTTTCAGGAGATTTATAGACACCCTCCTCAAATGTCCTGAGAAGGTGTTTGGTTTATCCTCCTATCAGGAATGCATTATTACATCGACCCAGGCTAACCAGCCTCTCTTTGTCTTTGGGAGAAAAGACGGATGCCTTGTTTCTAGGTTAGCTAATAAACAAGGGAGCAAAGATGATTTAATAAAGGATGCCCAAATTGGGCATATTTATAGAGTAGATGCCATGCCTAGGCATAATTTTATTTTAATACAAAGATAGAATGAAAAGTTTTCTTTTAAAAATTAATTTTGTTTTTTCAGAGGAGTAGAAAAATCTAACACAAACATTAAAGAGATTTTTGAGAAGATTTATTTTATTATTTTAAAGTGAGTGTGTGTGTCTTATTTTAAAGTGAGTGTGTGTGTCGGGGGGGGGTGCACCCAATAAGGAGGACAGAAAAGGGTGTCAGATCCCATGGAGCAGGACTTAGAGGTGGTTATGGGCTGCTGACATAGGTGCTGGGATTTGAACTCATGTCCTCTGTTTGTGTTCTCAACCATTCCAGCCCCTAAAAGCATGTTGTTGGTGACTTTTAAGACTATACTGGGTAGTAAGAAAGCTATAGACTTGGGAGATTTGTATGGAGTTTAAAGAGCTTTTTATCTAGAGCAGTGTTTCTCCAACCCATTTCTGCAACCCTTTAATACAGTTCCTTATGTTTCGGTAACCCCCAACCATAAAATTATTTTTGTTGCTACTTCATAAACTTACTTCTCCTGTCATTTTGCACTGTTATGAATCATAAGGTAAATATCTGAGCTTCAGGATATCCGATTTGCAGTCCTTATGGAGGTCGTGACCCAAGACTGAGAACACATAGACACACACACACACACATACACACATAGACACACACACACACACATACACACACACATACACACATGCACACACATACACACACATACATACACACACATACACACACACACACACACACACACACACACACACACACACACACACACTGAGCTTCTCCCTTAGCTTGGTAGCTTAGGAAAAAGCTCTGAGACAAGAGGAAAATCAGCATGAAATTCTGTCTCTCAGTTCCGAGAACGCCATGCCATCTGCTGTACTGTGCCAGCTGTCCCCCGCACTCTGCCCCTGAAGCCGTGTGTGGCAGAAGGAAGCCTCCTTATGACAGGGAATGGACCAATCCACCTCACTGGAAGGAAAGGCCAAGTCACATCAGTTTGCTTGCGCATCCCACCACACTCTGCCCAGTGCGTTTGGGCGAGCCTCAGGTAGGGGAGAGGAAGAGGATAAGGCCGGAGCTTCTCGGCACTTAAGGTCACTTCTGTTTTCCAACCACCCCACAGCAAAGCATGGCAACTCCTTAATGACAGCATGGAGGGTGGGCAATAAAATCAGAATCACTTTAACTAGAGGGACACTGGTCAATATGAATGGTGCTTATACGCCATTTTATAATGGGAATAGAAGCAGGTCACAAGTATGGGGTGCAAGGAGAAGATAAACTGGATTTTTAGGCAGTGTTTATCGACCTTTAATTGAAGGCAGCCCAGAGAACGACAAAGAATAAAGTCTTACAAACACTTTAATGTATATGAAGTTCCAAATGAGTCTGTGTTGTGTCTCCCTCTCTGCTGTCTCTCTCCCTCCCTCTGTTTCTTTCTAATTTACCCTCTGGGGAAGCTTGCTTTCACAATGGTGAGCACATGGCTTTGTTGCAAGGGAGATCATGAATTCATACAGCAAGATTGGCAGCTTAGGATTTATTTATTTATTTATTTATTTACTCATTTTGCAGCTGCAGTTAAAGAGAAGAAATATCAGCCATGCCACGTGCCTCCTTTGGTGTCCAGGCTGACAGAGTGTGGGGATGGGCTGGGGGGGTGGGGGGGGTTGGTAGGGTGGGAGTGGTTTGGAGGTAATGCATGTGTTTAGCATGGGCGGAATTCCAGATTTTATCCTGATTCCTTGCATGCGTACCTGGAAACATCAGTCCTCAATCCGAGAGGAATAAAACCTTAGAGGTGTTTTCATTTTTGACAGTAAACATATCATCATAGTCAAAAGCTTACAATAATAAGATTCTCACATTTATCTGTGGACCATCAAACTAGAGCCACAGTGATATTTTCTGTCTATAGATTGTAAGCAAGATAAAAACATCCTGAAAATTCTAGGACTTGCCAATGATTGATTTAAAAACTGTTAAATCTTAAAGGTTCAAAGTGCCACATTTGAATATTTGAACAAATTAGAGCGGTTTTCAAGGAGTTTATCATGGGTCTAAAAGCTATTAATGGGGAATGCTGGGTCACCATGAGATGACTCGGAATTGTGGGTCTGTGCAAATCAGTGGACTCCATCAGAAAAGTAAATTGAGGTTTCAGAGCCTAGAGAATCATCCAAGGGAAACTATATTTTAAACAAATAGGCGGTATTAGATAAAACTGAAATAGGATAGGGGTGACTTACAATAAATCACACTCTGACAAAAACTGATGTAATTTGAAGATATATTAAATAAAAAAGACTTAGCAACCTAAAACTACCAAGCATTGTAAGTAATACCACAGTCAACTGCTCTCCTCGTTTTGGGTTCACAGTCTGACATCTTAAGAGGGCTCTCTATTCTTCTCTAGCAGCAGCAGAAAGGCTTTAAGGAGTCAGGATATGGCTTCTATGGGGGAGCTGTTTAGACGTTAGCAGGCTTTAAGGACTCTGGCACTGGCCCCTTGCCTCATGGTATGCAGCCTGTAAAGCCAAGGACTAGAGCTGCAGGACTTCAATTACTTTTAAATGACCTGAGTCATTTCTCTGTCCCTGGAGATGTGACCTCCTGAACTGCCCGGAAAGCCATTAACACTATCTCAAACAGGATCCAGAAACCACAAACCTTGTAAGATTGCTAGCTAGCAGGAGCCCTGGCAACCCACTGCCCTTCCTGTAAGATCGAACCCGAGAGCTTGTCAGTCTGGACAGGAAAACGCCCGTCAGGAAAGCTGTTCACGGGATGTAAGCAATAATCATAGAGCATACCTACACAGGCAGAAGCCACCTTCTGCTCTCAGAGTGACATGAGATGCTCTGCTCTGCAATGGTCCCTGTGGCAACTGCACACTCTTATCCCTTGATGTCCCACTTCACTCGGTAATAATTGTTCCCTCTCATTTATATGACATTTTGTCTCTTGTGAATTGTCTTAATGGGGTTGTAAGAGTTGAGGACCTAGGTAAGGCCAGACCATGATCCTGCCACAGTTCCTACTAAATGCATCCCCTTTACAACAACATAAAGTAAAAACTCATTAGTCAGTGGTATTTAATAATGGGTTAGGCTGTATCATTCTTTTCTACATCTCTACAAGAATTGTATCTTATTCTATTTACAAATTCAAAGCCAAAAATATTACTTAATTCCCTCACAGAAGCCAGGTTAATAATAATAATAATAGAAATAACAGTGGATGCAAAACTGTTTCTGTGACTGAAAGATGACATGAATGATGACTCATTCTTGACATGAACTTCCAGTATTAAGGAAAGCATATTAAGACCTATTTGGGCAACAATTACTAGCAAACTATACAAAGGAAAACTACACCTTGAAACACCCAGAAGTTGAAAGCCTGTAATGGAGCAAGGCGGTCTCCTGAGAGAACCTGCCATGGTCATCTCACATACTGGTGACCTATACATCAGCTGGATACCAGACATGGTTAGTTGGGAAGAGGGAACCTCAACTGAGAAAGTGCCCCCCACCCTCCGATTAACCTATGGGCAAGCCAGTAGGCAGTACCCTCCACGGCCTCTGTATCAGTACCCGCCTCCAGGTGGCTGTGTTGATTTCCCTGGATGATGGACTATATATAAGCTGTGAGATGAAATGAGCCCTTCCCTCCCCAGGCTGCTTTTGACCGTGGTATTTATCACAGCAAAAGAAACCCTACCTAAGACACCTGGTTATTCTGCACATTTATATGTTTATGTCAGCAACAAGGAAAATCAGTTACCTGTGTTTCTTAATGTCGTTGATCCCGTTCTTCAGATTTCCCAGCCTTTCTGTTGGGTTTTGCCTAAAATGATTGATGGGAGAAGTTAACAACAACAACAACAACAACAACAACATACAAGTGGTTTTAGAAAAAAGAATAGTGCTTGTGTTTAAATTCATTTACTCAATAACTTTCATCAGATCCTACTGCAGGCCAGCCATTTGACCACAGGGAGAAAACAAAATTATGGTCCTTCCATGGAGGAGCTGCAGCTGAGTGTCTGGATTCATCTATCTGTTCTCTGCATGAGCTGTGGATAGACTTGAATAAATACTAGCTTGCAAACTTAGTTGCAAATGCTGCTGAGAAAACTGGGAAATGTGTTAGGATTTCATTTACATCCAAGCTGCAATCTCAGAAGTGTGTAGGTATTCCTATTTGCAAATCCCAAACTAGGTTTGATGTTTTTGATTTACTAACTTTATATGCTTTAAAAACATCTCCAAAGGTGGGACAGGGGCACAGCAGTGCATTGGAGTTTGGGCCAAACAAAACAAAGCTCTAGAAGTCTCCAATGTTTCTCTGAAAATTGATGTTTTCGATAGTAAGTCAAAGGCTGAAATAATTTAAAAGAAGACTGGAAAAGTACATTTTCTTAAAGACTACGAAGGGGCTGGAGAGATAGCTCAGTGGGTGAAAACATTGACTATTCTTCCAGAGGACTCAAGTTCAAGTCCAAGCACCTGTAGAGCACTCACAGCTGTCTCTAACTCCAGCCCCAGGAGACACAACAATGCCCTTTTTTAATTTCTATGGACATGCACATGGTGCACAGACATGCATACAGGTAAAATACCTATAAACACAAAATAAAAATAAATAAAAATCTTTTCTTGAACTCTGTTAAAAAACAAAAAGGAAAGAAGACTACTAGGGAGCTGGAGACACAGCTCAGCTCCATGGTCAGGGGAATTTGCTGTTTCTCCTGAGGACCTGTAATGGGTCCCCAGCATCTACACGACAACTCACAACAGTCTATAACTCCAGTTCTAGATATGATGACATCGCCTAGCCTCTGAAGGCACCAGGCATGCACCCGTGCACAAATACACATGCAAAAATATTTTCAAAAATATTTAACTTAAAAACTTTCTTCAGTTACAACAGCAACATAAGATGTCCAAGTACTGAACGCACAAACGTAATTGCAAAACATCTCCGCATTGCACGGGGAGCAGAAGCCTTCACACTTCCTCTGTGGCCCATGGTCATTCTCACCTGCAAAGCCTCCGGATCAAATCCTCAGGGCGCCTTGTTATCTTTCTGGGGAAATCCATTTTCTCGATTCCCTTGAGAATCAAATTGTAGGTCATCATTTGGTCTATCCCAGAAAAGGGAGGGCTGGAGAAGACACAAAATAAGACGCACTTCAGAGAGAGTCTTGTGGGGCTCCTCTTTTCCTACTTCTCTTTCCACTCCGGTTCTGTTCTCTGACCCTCCCTCTTAGTTACTTTACAACAAATTGGGGTATATTGTGGAAAGCCTTTAATCAATTTCCCATCACTTAAATAACCCCTAAAAGGAGAAGACAGAAAGGGAGGGGGTGTGATTTTCTTGTGTGTGTGTGTGTGTGTGTGTGTGTAAGAAGGTGAGTAGGAAAAGCCTCCTTTCTACGCTGACAAAGGAGAAGTCTGAATGGACAGAGGGAGCCAATGAGACACAGAGTTGTCTTGTTTGAGATCACTGAGTTCTGAGACAGGAAGTACAAAGGAATGTGTCGGGAGTGGGCAGGAGTGGGCAGTAAATGGTAGAATGAGTAAGCTTCCAGGGACGCTGAGAGATTACCACAGCATCCTGTGTATCCCGTGGGCTACAGTGAAGATCTGGGCATGGATCTGAGTCAGTGGTAGAACTTACAGCAACTTGAGTCATCTTTTTTAATACAAGAAATAAAGTCCAGTATGGGGTGAGGCTGGCAGGCTGGCGGTGGGAAGCTGTGCTGAAGATATTGAAAGAGACGTGGCTCTATCTAGTCCATGGACTGTACTAATTATGTCTCTTTGTCAGATTTATATGTTGGAACCATAATCTTGAAGTGATGGGATTTTATAAAGTTAATTAGGTTGAGAGTGTGCCTATCAATGAATAGGATTGGTGACCTTCTAAGACAGGAGTCTGGCTGGCCATCTTTTTCCTAGCGAGGATCCTATAAGTCTACAACTAAAAGGGAGTCCTCACTAGAGCTCAACTTTTTGCTGAGGCTTCCAGCCTCCCAAACTGCAAGAAATAAATGAGCTTTAAAAAAAGTCACCAGCCTATAGAATTTTGTGATATAGCCTGGCCTAAGACTAATGATAAAACTAACAGGATTTGCCAACGTAGTGAATGTGGTGGGGAAGAGAGAAAAGAAATTCAAGAATGATTCCTGGCCACGGTGCCCACTGAATAGAACTATTTTCCCTAAGATGGACAAACTAGGGACGAGGCAAGTGCTATAATTTGGGTCTAGGCTAGTCCCCAGAGGCCCCGGTCCCCAAGCTGTGTCATAATGGAGACGTAACAGGAACTTTTCGGAATGAGGCCAGAAGAAAGGCCATTGGAGAAAGGACCTTAACTGGAATATTGAGATGTTCGTCTCTTCCTCTTTGTGTTCTGGCCACCTCATAGTGACAGACATCATTTGCCGCATGCTCTGTCATAACGTGCCATGTTCCCAAATCTACAGGGTCAGTGATTCATAGACTGAAACAAGGAACCAGAATACATCTTTTCTTACTTCTAAGTGACCTCAGGTATTTGGTCACAGCAATGGAAAGTCACCTGACTCAGTGTTGCTGCAGCTAGTCACCGGGGAAAGGACCCTGGCTATGTTGCAGAGCCATGTGGACCTGAGAGGCAGGCCATTGGGTTTATGGGCCTAACATTGAAGAGAAACACTAGGAAGATTAACTTGGTCCATCTCATCATCTCATAAGGTTTATGGTTGTAGGACTTGAGGATATGACGCAGTAAGTGTTAGGTGGAAAAGAGGTCAAGGACTGACTGGTTCAATGTAACTATCAGGAAAATGAGAAAACTCAGAAATGAGTACAGAGATGGGGCTATCACGGTAAGATGAGGAGGGAGAGGCAGGGCCTGTAAAGCACCGAAGAGAATACTTCAAAGACTAGTGGGGTTTAGATGTAGCCACCAAAGTGGGGCAACATTTTAATTTGTTTATCACTTTGATTCCTAAAACATTTTCATGTCTGGGCTAGTACACCATTTAAAATTTGAAGATTAAAAAACACCTAATTACTCTGTTGTTTAGCAACTATGGCTGTACTACTTGGAAACCAACTGTCCTCACCTTTGGCACAATAAAATAAAATAATAAAGCCTTAGAGCAAAGGTAATGCATTGAGTTTCAAGTAACCTCTGATTCCACTGTGAAGAAAATGAAGCCAGAGGCAAAGCCATTGGTTTGGCATCTTCAATACACAGAGATGCATGCACGAGCATATTTACAGCCTTGTTATGATTCTCATGGTGTTCTTTCCCTGACAACCTGAAACACTGGATCAGAGAATTAAAAATGGACTTTCTTCTGCCCTGAAAATGCCTGGCAAAATATCTCCCTAACTTCTTTATGATGGTTTGAGGCCCCCTTAGCAATTCCAAGTTGCTGTCCCTTCTCTCCCTCTGTTATTTCCCCAATTTATTTTGCTGTTCTGCATGACACATTTCTCAGGTGACAAAGATCCACATGTATTTTCCAGAAGCTCCAAGAACCACCATGCCAGTAACATTCCCTTAGACATCTCTAAGATGAAGGAATAAATATTGGAAACAACACAGGGTTCGCACACCTTAAACAATCTGCTCTTCTCCATGACTACCTGGAAAATTCCATCCTTCCATCTCACTCTTCCATCATGACTATCTGAACATTGTTAATAATGATTCAGCTAAAATGCAGATTTTCAAATCTGTTTCCCCAGTGTGTGTGTGGACAAAGATGTGAACCATGGGTGTTTTCACATTTTTTATTTAATATTGAGGCTTGCAGCACTTAAGACAATTAAGTAGAACACAGCTCAGTGGTGGACTGCATCTTTAGAACGTGCAAATCCCTATTTAGGTCCTTATTGTTGCAAAAAGAACATGTGTATGTTGACATTTACTGCCCCAAATGGATTCATCGTAGGACTGATTACACAATTCTTAGTGCAAATGTCTCTGAAACTAATGTTGATCACAGTTGGCTATAAAGAGTCATAAATCATACGTGTGTCACAGAAAGTACGTCACAGACAGAGCCAGGGGAACTGGAATCAAGTTACTGATCTCAGGCAGATAGTCTTGTGACCTAGTTGTCTAACTTGTAAAATTTAAATCATAAAATAATCAAAAACATTTGAATCATAAAATAATAATGAAAATTCCTATCTTACCTTCCTCATGTGTGTTTGAAAACTAAACAAGGTTATGTGTATGTGTGCTTGGTAAGCAGTGAAGTATATTACGAATGTGGACTACCTTGTATTGCATGTACACGCGCGCGCGCGCGCGCGCGCGCGCGCACGCGTGTGTGTGTGTGTGTGTGTGTGTGTGTGTGTGTGTGTGTGTACACGTTTGTGTGTGAACGCGCGCACTGTCCTGTGTTAAATATTTAGGCCTGCAGATTCATTAGTCCCAGCTTTTTATCTCTCTGCAGATGACAAGCCACTCTTAACCGCTGAAGCCCATGCTGTGTCTTGGTTCTGTTCATTAGCACCTTGTAAAGGAGCTGTCAGGGGATTTAAATTTTAAATTCAGCATTGTAGCCTTCTCTTAGCATTTATGGTTAATGACATCTGGGGAAGATGGCAGACTCTAGCTAAATTTAGTTTGATTGATCAATGAGTCTTACTGAACTAGGAAAACAGCTTTCATCATTTGTTTAAAAGGAAAGAAATTCTAACAAGTCCAAAGTATTGTTTCTATTTCTGGATCATAAAACTTTCACATACTGAATGTGTTTCTGTAACAATGAAACTTGACACTTTAGGTAAACTATATGAATGCTATCCTCCTTTGCTTTAGGTTTCTGAATCCTTTTTATTTTAAACTTCTTATCCTAGCCCTGTGTTTGAAGCAACATGAAGAGGAAAAAGCAACATTCATTTTAAATTTTGTATTTTTATCATTAGTGAATTATTTTGCCCTGAAGACAGAGCTGAGTGAGGCTGGACTGAGCTGTGGGTTCACACTCACTTGCCCGTTAGGAGCTCATAGACCAGAATCCCCAGGGACCAGAAATCCACACTGAAGTCATGTCCTTTGTTAAGAATGACCTCGGGGGCCACATACTCTGGAGTCCCACAGAATGTCCACGTTTTCTGTCCAGAGCCAATCTTCTTAGCGAATCCAAAGTCAACCTAAGACAAAACATCAAAGAAAACTGAAGATGTTATAAAATGTTATGCTGCTTTTAAGTTTCTGTTAATTTGTATGAGCTTTCATACGAGTCCAAAATTTCCTTCAAAATACAATACACACACCCCACACACACTCATGCACACACACATGCACACACTTGTGTACACACACCACACACAGAAACACACATACCACACACACAAGCACACACACACACACACACACACACACACACACACACACACACACGTATGCGCAGACACATGCGCACAGATGCACCATCTCAGATATCCCTTTGTAGATCAAGTTATGGAGAAAGGTTCCATCATGTGCCCCACATTACTCTTGAAGACAATTCAAAATCATTCTTATGCTCCTGGCAATTAGGACTAAAGCATATTTTAACTCAGTGGCTTATCTGATGGTTTGAAGAGGCAGGGAACTAATAGAAACAGGTACCTGTAAAACTCCTCCAGGGATCGAAATAATAGCAAAGTTGAGAGTTTGGGAAAGAGACTATTACTAAGAAAAGAGGCTAAAACCTCTGCCTGTCCTAAAGATGCACTGCTCACAGCATATGCCAGCTATCTCTTTCTGTATCCCGAAGCAAAGCAAGCACCATCTTTGCCTAGTTTGCTTCGATCTCTGAACACTTGTGATCCTCACTAGGAAGGAGTGTAGGAAATTATTAAATCTCATATTCTGAAAAAGTTGTGAGCACCCACTCCAGCTTAGATTTTGCTCCATGCTTGTCATATGGAGCTGGCCATGAGAAGCTCAGAGTACTGGGCCAATCTATGCACATGCGGTCCATATAACATTCTGTGATCCACAATGGGGAAGAAAGTATCAACTCATAGTGAGAAAAAAAAGTTAATATCCCAGAAGGTTAGTAAGGTAGGGCTGGGACAATGTGGGTGCCACTGGGAGGTGACACTTGAGGTTGTCCTTGACTAGGGGTGAGGAACTCTCCCACAGTAAGGAGTCAGGGACCCCAATCTCTGCCTTTTAGAATGTGTCTCTCTCACTACTCCAAGCTTTTACCCAGTGAACTTTGTAGAACAGATGAGAGGGGAGGTCAGGGCTTCAGCAACCTCTCACTGAGTGTGGCAGTGTGTATAACCGAAATCCAGTCCTGCTGAACAATTGCTGGCTTCTTCACACAGGGAAGTGAGGATTTAGCCAATCACCTCTAATGTGCACTAATTTCATTTTAAATTTCTTTTACCTCCCTCAGGTAACAGGCATAGAAATTGATTCTGGGCTTACCATACCCATTTCAATAGTTTCACTGCACATGGGTAATTTCAATAACATATCAATAATCTGGGCTTAAAAATGGAGAAAGTTGATATCAGAATAAATCCCCACTTTGATGAGCAAGAGCTACAAACCAAAACATCTACCTCATTTGCTTGTTCAAATACTCATGTTTAAAGCTTTTGTTTTCCATTAAAGAAATCTCTTAGAAACTCTACCCTTTTCTGAGACTCTTTCATACTTACCACATAAGTAGCAAAGATTTCGTTATTGAAAGAAAAAAGGAATGCAAATAACACGATTCAAAAACGGGCTTTTTCTGTTTGCCTTTATCTGTGCAGCATGACTCACAAAGATTAAATCTGAGAGATGACTGGGAATATTATAAAATTAAACTCTGCAACCAGCAGAGATGAGAACAGCTACATATTCCTCAGAGGAAGAAACAATAATGAAAGTCCTAACTAATTTTATAAAGGCTGAAATTTAAGAGGTGAGAAAATGTGATTTTAGCTGCAACTGTATATATGCATATGCAGAAACGTTGTATTTGTTTGGGTGATAACAGCTTCTAGACTGTGTTTTAATTGCATTTAATTTCCCGTTTAAGAATTACTAGAAGTTCATTGGCTATTTAGGAGAGCTATTCTAATTTTCTAAATAATATATTTTAATTTGAATTGCCAGTATGGTCTTGCAATATTTGCATATTGGCTCAACAAGCTGGTAATAATTATATTAATGCTCCTAGATTTATTAAAATCATATTCCTTTCTTCGTCTACTCGGTTCATACTAACTCTGATCTAATGCATTTGGACAGAATGAATTGTGGCATTCAGAGCTACCCAAAGTTGTGTCACTAATGTAGAAGATTCCAGATTTTCTATGTCAAGTTCTGCACATTTTACATAAGAAGCAAGCTCCCCCATCCCCCACCCCACCTCAGTACTATGGCTGCACCAAGGAGCCTTTCCCCTCTCCTCTAGGCCGCTGAAAGGACGTCCACTTTCCTTTATTCAGAGACACTCAGTGAAAACCATTCTCTTCCAGGTACCAGGACACACACAAAGCTTT
This sequence comes from Mus musculus, assembly GCF_000001635.26. NCBI lineage: Eukaryota > Metazoa > Chordata > Mammalia > Rodentia > Muridae > Mus > Mus musculus. The sequence continues at coordinate 98,949,872 of NC_000071.6, forward strand.
AGCTCTTAAGTTTGTATCAAGAAGAAAAGAACAATAATGATCACAGCAATGTATCATGATGATGATACATTGTCTTACCACATGATGATGATACATCATGTGGTAAGACATTCTGTGGAGAAGCAAACAGAAGACTGAGGCGCTGAGAACGAGATGAATTCACGATCAATCGGAGGGCCAGGAAAACACACTTCGGTGAGGTGCACTTGGGTGGATCTGAACAGACATCTGAATGAACTAAGAGAGGAATTCTGTGAACATCTGAAAAAGAGGAAGAGACGGCACGAACGCCTGAGAGGCAGATGCTGGTGGTCAGTTCAAATCCCAAGGTCAGTGTGACTCTACTGTGGTCCAGGGAGGCGTGGGAGGTAGAAAGGGCATGGAGGTTTGCATGGGTTTGAAAAGCATAAAAAGACCTTGGGAAGAAAGGGTATGATTTATGTCCTCAAAAGATCATGGAAAGAAAAAAGGTGAGACCCTCTCCCTTTGTTTTCAAATTCTGCAAGAAGAAGAAAAAACAAAAAAACTAGTCTTTCAGGGATCTCTAGAAAACCTGTAGACAGTTTTGTTTTGTTTTGTTTTTGTTTTTATTTTTGTTTTTTAACTATCTGGATTAAATTTCCACTAAGGATGGATGACATTATGCTGAGAGCTTTCAAACATATTAATTAATTAATTTATTTATTTATTTATTTATTTAGGTATTTATTATTTTATTTTCAAACATGTTTATAATGGCTGAAATAATCCAGAAGGATTTGAGATACTTCCAAAGCTGGAGCTGAGGCTGTATCATTCAGAAGAAGAAAAAAAAAATCACCATGTGACTTCTTAGAACTGGTATCCATTAACAGTGACCTTTCTTCCCCCATAAGTTTCTCTTTGGGTTAGTAACATTTCTCACATATTGGTTCAGTCACATTAAAAAAAAAAACTGGGCACAAAGTGACTAGTCTAATTAAGACAGATGACTCATGGAGACATAACATTCCAAAAAAGTATTTATGTGGCATGTTTTGGGCCCCGTCTTTACCTCAGGCTAGACGAGGTAAAATGGAATCTCTGTCTTTCTGCCAACTCCCGAAATTGATTTAACATCCTTCTCTAATGGACAGCAGTGGTGCTTTCCCCTAAGGGACAGGGGAGAGGCGGAGGTAGGAATAGAGGAGCCCTTTATGAAGCATCCCCTTCTCCATGGGGTGGAGAGACTCACAGAAACAGTGCTGAGTTGGGCAAGAGAAAGGAAAGGACTTGATTCAAAACAGCGAACTATGAAAATCCCTCGAGACTCATCTCCCACATCATCTCCTAGAAGGTTACCCTGTGTCATGGGTATATTTCCTTTCTCCTTCCACGTTCTTTACTACCAATTATACCTCATAATCACACGCCTTTGGGTAGTAGGTTCTAACTAGATCACTAAATCCAGCTCGTGGAGAAGAGTCCCCACATATCCATTTTTGTAGTCAACTATATTTGGTATGTGGCAGATGCTAAAATTGTTCTTATTGTAGGGGGAAAAGACAGAGATTACCCATTAGTCAATCTAAATAAGATATATTGTGGTAAGGAAAGACACCACGCACAGTTGCATTATGTACAATTCCATCCAACACCCAAAGATAAGCCTTTCGAGACAGGTAAATTGAGGCAGAAAATATTTGCAAGTAGAAGCAGCTGTGTGTGCTCAGCAGATGAATGGGACAAGCTTAGTCTCTGTTAGCCAATAAGCTAGTCTTATTGCATCCATAGAAAATGATTGGAGCCAATGATTATTTTCACATTTTACATGAGGAAATTCTTGATACATTAAAATATATGACACAAATGCAAGCGAGCAGAGGCCCCGCTGCTCCAAAGTTCAGTCACTAGAAGAGAACAGAGATAGAAGTCCTGCTCTGTGTGTTCTTGCCCGTTGCCAAGCAACCACCCACACTTACACACACATCTATCGATTAGCCCCATTCATTTCTAACTTTACCACATATCTGCTATAACAAATGCAATACTACTTCTAGATATTAATCTTCAGATCAGCATTATCATACCTATTTTGGGCAACACTTTTTTTTTTTATTCATTCAAGCCTATAGTGGTGCATTTGAACAATGAAGTCTACTTATCTTGCAACACCATCTAAATAACAAGCGGTTACTCTCTGTGAGGATAAAACTACTACTGCTCCAACTTGAACTACCTCTGCTCAAGTATTGGAGCTGTAATCAGCTCACATAATTGAGGACATAACTTGTTTCTACCTTGGTTTTCTTGCATGGCCTCCTCAGTACCTTGGCTATTCTGGGTGTTTGGGAATCCTGACATAAATTTCTAGCTTTAGCTTGCCAACAAGCATCATGAAGTGCTCTGGCGGCAGTCTCATTAGAAGGCCATCAGACTGTAGGTCAGCTGATGGACTACCTCAAGGATGAGAAGTATTCCTGGTTTAAACATGATGCATCTGTCTGTCTGAGCTGGGATAAATAAGGCTAGATACTACAAAAATAGATTCAGGAAGACATTAATGTTTCAACTATACATTAATTAATTCTAACTCACATAATGGCTTTCCTGGGGCGGGGGGAGGTTTGCAGTAAGAGAATCATCTTTAAGCCCTAATTCAGGGACACAGACTTCAAATTTTATGGCTTTGCCAACTCTAGTTGTCTGTCTTTGTTGATAAACCACTTCACGAGACACTTACAAGACAGATCTGCTAGTGGTGTGCATAGCAAGGCTATGATTTCACAAGCTACAACCATGCCACTTGGTGACAACGACCCAGAAGGAGGGCTGAGAATCTGTGTAGCTCTGTCCAGAAGAGGGCATGAACCACCCCATCTATTAATTTAGATCTTTTTAATGTCTTTATAGAAAGCTTTGCAAGTTTCTCAGTAAAGCCGTGAAGTACACTATTACACTCGGTCCTAGATACATGTTTCCATTTTTGTGAATGGTGTTTGCATCCCTATGGACTCTCTTTCTGGTTATTTTAAAATATACTGTGTACCAAGACATCCTGCAACCATACTGTAAATCCTCCATTTAATTGTAAAGTCTGCTTTTATAAAATTTGGATGCATCTATAAAGAATCAACCAATCTGAGAAGTCTCATTGTGACTGTTTTTTTAAAAGTATATTTATTTATATAAATGAGTATATTGAAGCTGTCATCAGACACACCAGAAGAGGGCATCAGATCCCATTTCAGATAGTTGTGAGCCACCATGTGGCTGCTGGGAATTGAACCCAGGATCTCTGGAAGAGCAGTCAGTGCTCTTAGCCGCTGAGCCATCTCTCCAGCCCTTTTTGTGACTTTTCAGTGTGTCTTTTAAATATATTTCCACCTTACTGCATTAGGTAGAACAGTCAGTAAAATAGTGAATAGAAGTGTGCACAGCAGTGATTTTAAAACTTTTTCATTTAATTTTTTTTTCACACTATATACTTTGATTATACCCTTTGCATCTCCCAATTCTTCCCAGATCTTCACGACTTCTCTACCCACTGGACTTCATATTCTCCCTGTCCCTACCCTACCCTCTCTCTTTCTCCCTCTCAATTAAACAAACAAACAAACAAACAAATAAATAAATAAACAAACAAAACACAAAGGAAAAGAAACGAAACAAAACAACAACAAACACAGCACACACAAATAAGCAAGGAGTCTGTTTTGTATTGGTCAAGTCCTCCTGGGCACAGAGCCAGGGACTGTGGCTGATTACACTGTGACACTCTACAGGAAGAAACTGGTTTTCCTCTGCCCAGGAAGCATCAATTGCAAATGGCTTCTGGGGTGGGGTGGGGTGGGGTGGGGGATTTGTGTCCACTTCCCCTTTTTAGTGCTGGGATTCTGTTTAGTTTGAACCTGTGCAGGTCTTGTGTATGGTGTTACACTCTCTGTGAGTTCACACCTTATACCATTGATCTTTTAAGACAGTACTTCTAATGCTTTAACCATAGTGTATATGTTTATACACTTGGTTTTGTTAGGCACCTTTTACTGGATTAAGGAAACAGATTCTGTTTTCTAGATTTCTAAGAGACTTTTGACATATATGAGTGGAGAAATCTATTAAGGTAGTGTGTTTCTGCTGACGCTTTTAAATTTGTCATTAAATTGTTTCTATCTTAATTTGTTGAATGTGACTTTTGAACTTATTTTTTTTTCTTGGTTATAAGCTTTTAATTCCTTCAGATCCATCAGTGAAGCTGAAAGGAATGATGCAGTTTACTCATAAACCTCCTGTCCCCTGCGCGCTCAGCAAACTCCCCCACCCCACCCCATTGTCAACACCCCACACCACAGCAGGACAGGTTCTGCAGATGAGCAGCCACCTGTTGACAAGTCATCGTTCCCAAAATGTCCCCTTTACCTTAGGATTCACAACTGATGTCTCTTTTGTAGGCTTGGGAAAATGTATAGCTGCACGTGTCTATCATTATATAGAGTACTGAGCAATTTTACTATGCTAAAGTATCCATACTCATGTCTCTCCCGTATCCTGCATCTCAGCAGCTACTAATCTCCCTGTTGTCTCCAATAATTTTTCCTTTTACAAAACGTCTTACAGTTGAGAAACAACGCAGCACGAAGCATTTCGAGCATGGCTTTATTTGGCTTACGAATAGCATTTAGTTAAGAACTCTTGATTTGATTTTAGAGTTGAATAGTTTTCTATTATAGAAACAATCCAGGTTAAACTGGATTTGCCATAGTTTATTCACAGCTCAGCACTATGTGAAAGCCATAAACCCACTGAATGATAGCTTGGGTGCTCCCAAGATTCAGCAATTATGATAGAGCTATAAACATTTATGTCCAGGTCTTTAGGTGATCATAGGTCCTATCTTTTTCCAGTAAGTACAGAGAATATAGCTGAGTGATTGGTCCGCGTATGTTTAGTTTGTTAAGAGACTGACGATATCTTTGAAGGATGCTGCACTGTTTATCCTCTCCTGTGCAGAATGAGAATTCCTGACAACCCACCTTCCCCAGCACTCGGGGTCCTCCATGTGCTACACTTGAGCCACTGCACCATGCACATGGTGGTGCTGTGCTGTTTAGTGTTTAACTCCCCAACGATCTATGATTTTGTATTTTTCATATTCTTCTTTCCCATCTTTAATTTTCTGTGGTAAGCTGTCCATAGAGTCATTAGTCTATCTGTAATCAAGTTGTTTATTATTTAGTTTTCAGTATTTTTGTACATTTTTTGCAATGATCTCTTATCAGATATATCCCTTAAAAAATGTTTTTCTCTGGGCTTTGGCCTTGTTTTAACGGGTCGGTTCCTTTTAATTTCAGTGAAGTCTAGCTTACCAATTATTTCTTTCATAGATATAGCCTTTCATATGTACTTAAGACGCCCTCGCTATTCTCAAGCCCATCCAGATGGCACCCTATGCTATTTTCTAGGAGTCCTATGAGTTATTATTCATGTGTATGTCTGAGCTTTTGATTGTTACTTAGTTTTTATGCAGGGAGTGGGATCGATGTGAGGGTTACTTGGGGTGGGTCTCAGATGGACCATTTTTAAAAAAAAACAATTTTATTTAAGAATTACCTTTGTTCTTTTATCAAATATCAACTTATTTATGTTTGATTTCTCTCTGTCTAACATTTGGAAGGTAATGTCTTATCAAGAATTTGCCTATTTCATCCAATCTCTTGACCCTGAGAGCTACTGACAGAGTTCTCTTCTCACCATCTCTGTATCCACAAAGCTTGTAATAATACCGTCTGCTTCATTTGTGATGCTAATTTGTAAGTCCCCTCCTTTTTTCCTTGCTATTTCATCTTGAGATTTGTTGGTTTCTGTTGATCACTTCAAAGCATCAGCTTTTGAGATAATTGGTTTTTCCTCTGGGAATTTTCTGTTTTCAGCTACAAGAACACGGACTCATTTCAATTATCTCCCAGTCATTCAGATGTGAGGTTTTGCTTCTGTTTTCATATGCTATTCCCTCAGTTGGGAATAGATACCGTTGATATTTGATCCTTCTCCTTTTTTAATAAGGCACTCAGTGCTTTCTGTTTCTCTATCAACAGTGCTTTGGGGGAACATTCCAGAAATTATGATAGCTTGGGTTTTTATTTTTATTTGAATCAGAATATTTTGAAACATAATTATGAGACCTCTTTATTGGCCCATTGAGGTGGGTAGTATTGTCAACTACACAGAATTTAGGATCATCTGAGATATGGACCTCCAGGCAAGACTGTGGGGATTCTCTTGGCTGCATTAACTGTTGTGGTGAGACCTGTGCCTCGTGGGCAGCACTGTTCCCTGGTTGGGATCCCGGACAGTATCAGTGGAGAAGAGAACTCAGTGGTAGCATATGTTTATTGACTTCTGCTTCCTGCTTGTGGTTATGATGTGACCATCTGTTTCAAGTTCTTTTGTCTTGGCTTCCCCACTGTGACCCACTGTAGCCTAAAGACTGGGAGCCAGGATAAACCTTCCTCCTTTAAGTTGCTTTTGTAAGAGCATTTTACCACACCAACAAGAAAAGCAAAACAAAACAAAACACCCCAAAGATACCCAAATTGTATGTATAAGTGTGTTTACACCAAATGAGTTTCTGCTACTGATTACTAGTTCAATGTCATGTGGTCTGTGAGCACACACTCTAAGGCCTTCACACAAATATTCAAATGACACAATACCATTCACAGGCCTAATGAGAGCACCCCGACTCTTCTTTCCTCTCCTTGTAACTATCATCATCATCGCCCCACTTCCCTCAAGTATGGGCACTGGGTGCTGCAGCCTTTGCATCTTTGTGTATCTGCAGCCGATTTTTGCCCCTGCTGCTTCATGCATGGCTTCTGCCCCCTTTGTCCCCTCCCCTCTCATCCCAGTCTCCTCTGCTTAGGTAAGTAGCATCCCTCAGTCCCACAGCCCTTTAGGAGTCTACTTGTGGTTGGTTGCTTTGCTTGTCTCGCAGTGTCTGCTCTCTTTAATTTTTAAGATTTCTTCTGATAATCCTCAAGTCCAGAGATTCTCATCTCAGCCCTACCTAGTTTGCTAAGAGGCTCATAACAGCTACTTTTATTTGTTTGTTTGTTTGTTTTTCCTTTAGGATTTATGTCTTCACTTATGTCATCTGTCTGTTCTTGTAAGGTACCTGGTCTGTCCCTATGCCCTTCAGTACGTTAATCGTGGCTGTTCTAAATTTTTCTGATAATTCTAACATCCCTCTGATGCCTAGTTCTGAGGCTGACTCTGCCTCTTCAACTTATATTTTGCCTTTTGCAGGCCATATAATATGCACCTGAGAGCCAGATATGAAGGGCAGAGCCAAAGAAATGACTATGAATAGCCGTGAGTAATACAGGGATGGTTCCCAAGGGGGAAGGTATATTCTGTGCCTCCACAGTTAGGCCCTGGTCCTTTAGTGAACCAAGCTTCTGCCGTGTTAACTTTGTGAATATTTCCCTGACTTCTTCCCCCTTCGGTGAGGCAAAATAGCTTGAGTGGGTTGGAGTTGGTATCTTTCTCTTCTTTCAGGTCAGTTTGGTTTTGATAATAACTTATCAGGCCATGCACTGGCTATGAATTTCTCCTAAAACATTCCTCATCAGGAAGAATAAAGTGCACTGTCTCATGGCAAAATAGCTCCTCTCTTCTGTTCCTTGCAGGAAGCCTAAGGAGATTTGTCTATTACATTTGCTGGGAAAACTCAGCCAAGCTCTGTGGGACAAAGTCAGAAAGTGTCAGTACCCCAGGACATCTCCATCCCTGAGACTTCTGCTCCTGCACTCTGTGACCCCCTGCCCTCTGCTCCCCAGATCCCTTATCCCCCCAGCCTTCCACCCCCATGTTCCTTTCCAACCCCAGAAACACCCTCCTTGTCACATGTGTCTTACAGATCCCAGAAAGGCTGCTGACTTTTCATGACTGATCAGCTCCTTGCCAACGTTACAGGAGAGTGGTAATTTCCAAGTTCTTTACACACAGAACCAGAAAATCAAAGGTTTTTGCCATGGAACAACTCGGTTAACTAAACTGTGTTTACAATGTGGAAATATATCCAGCCTGCTCTGATGCATGTTATGAATTTGTGATTTGTGGCAACAGTCAGTTGCGAATATTTCAATGTGTGTGCTAGGTTCATGAATGAGATGGAATGCTATTTTGGCTTTTTAGGAGATTTCCTTGAATAATGACACTTACATTAAGTAGCTTCTTAAAGTGAGAATTATCAGTCTTTTACTATTTTTGCAAGGAATGTGTAAGATAAATGGTAAAACCTCTGAAATTAATAACATTTTAATATGGCTATTTTATTTCCCCTTAGATTACTTTACCTAGGCATTTTGTTTATATTTTATGGACATCTAAGATTTCATATACAATGTAAAGTTACCCAACAAGTTGGAAGTTACCTTTCCAACCCACATACATCTTGCTTTTACTATAATAATCTTCATCCATAAGAGCATTTTTCTATAGATCTTATTGTCTTTGATGCATTGTGGTGGCTTGAATGAGAATGTCCACCCATAGGCTCATATATTTTGAATGCATGGTCCTAGCTGGTGGAACCACTGGAGAAGGGTTAGGAGATATGGCCTCGTTAAGGGGATATCACTGAGGGTGAGTTTGAGATTTCAAAAGAATTACACCTTTCTCATTGTCTTTACCTCCAATTGTGGATTAAGATGTAGGTGCTCATCTGTTTCTGCTGCTATGCCTTACTCTTCCATCATGGACTCTGACCTTCTGAAACTGTAAAGTCCAAGTTAAATGCTTTGTTTTATAAGTTGCTTTGGTCATAGTGTTTCATTATAGCAGTAGGAAAGTAGCCATGGCAGAAATTGATACCAGGAAGTTGGCTACTACTGGTACAGGCCTGGCATGCTGCTTTTGGAGAAATGTGGATGACTGTGGACTAGGAAAGGGTTGCACTGGCTAAGAGAGGCTTAAACGTGAGCCATCCTAGTAGGATCTTGGAAGACAGCCATACCAAGAGCCACATGGACTGCAGAACCTCAGCTCAATCGGCCTCGGGAAGAAATAATATTTGTAACTGCGCTGGAGACCGTTCTTGTGGTATTTCATCAAAGAATGTAGCTGCTTTCTGTCCTTGTCCTAAGAATCTGTCTGAGGCTAAATTCAAAAGTATTGTATTTCCTTGGCAAAAAAGGGTGATGTTCTCAGTGTAAGCCCCCACCCAGCTAAGCCCCCAACTTGCAAAGAGGAAAGCCCTGCTCCTGTGAAGCGAAGCAGAGGAAAGTTCTGCCTGCACGTGTCATTCAACAGAACCAGGCTCCACCTCAAGAGGTACCAAAATTTGGCCGGTCTGGACACGTGCTTCTGCCTTTAGAGCCATGAAAGATGCACAAGTAATGGGATCGTGGAAGCTTCCTTCATGCTTACAGAGAGCTACTAAGGACAGGGGCGTGGCAGAGGAGTCTGTGTGGAGGCCCTGAGGGGCCATTGTGTGAAGAAAAGGCCTTGATTGATAGGAGAACCAGAGATGCTGGAGATGCCAGAGCTATTATTTTGCTCAGGAGAGTTGCAGACAAGGAGTGGATCAAAATGAGCCCAAAGGGGAGAGGCACATGTCACAGTCAGCAATGCTAGGATGGACTCTAAGTCCTCTGATGTCAGACATGGAATTACAGGACTTGGTGTTCCCCTCTCTAGGTTTCAGACTTGGATTTGGTTCAGTATTTCTTGCTTGCTTGCTTCTTTTTTTTTTTTTTTTTTTTTTTTTTTTTTTTTTTTTGGTTTTTCGAGACAGGGTCTCTCTGTGTAGCCCTGGCTATCCTGGAACTCACTCTGTAGACCAGGCTGGCCTTGAACTCAGAAATCCACCTGCCTCTGCCTCCCAAGTGCTGGGATTAAAGGCATGCGCCACCACTGCCCGGCTGGTTCAGTATTTCTTAACCCAGCCCCTATTCCTCTATTTTTATAATGGTAACATATGTTCTGTGCCATTGTATGCTATAAGTGTGTAATTTGCAGTTTTATTTTACAAAGGGTTAGAATCAAGACATTGCTTTGAGTTTCAGAAGAGACTTTGTAGTTTTAAACTGTGAAGAGACTGAAAGACTATAGGGATTTTAAAGTTGGGCTAAATTATGATACGGCTACAAGCCTATGGGGGCAGGGAGTATAATGTGGTTTGAATAAGAAACTCATATATTTGAATATTTGGCCCCCAGCTGGTGGAACTGTTTGGGAAAGACGAGGGGCATGGGCTGGCTGGAGGAGTTGAATCACTGTGGGTGGGCAGTGAGGTTTCAAAAGATGAACACCATTCTCAGTCCCTCTCTTTCTGCCTCCAACTTCTAGAACATGATGTAATTTCTCAGCTGTTCCATTGTGCCTCTGCTCTGTGGTCATGGACTCTAACCCTCTGAATGGAAGTCCCCAAATAAATGCTTTTTTTTTTGATGATTTGTCTTGATTACTGCTTTAGGTGTGAATATTCTTTTATTTTATGATGATTTATTCTCCCTTTTAATTCCATTCGTTTTCTTCTGTCATTTTAACTTCTAAAGTTGAATACCGGTTCACTGGTAGTTCCTATTTTCTTATTTATTTTCTGGACCTCCTAGCTATTTCTAATTTGCTCCTCATCAGTATATTCTCTCACCTGGTTGCAACTATTAACATTTTCTCTACTGTTGAGTTTTTTTGGTATCTTTGAAATTCCACCCAGATGACTTGTTGATTTCTATTTTGTACAAGAGTGAAAATAGAACAACTTAATTTTACTTAGAGCCCTACATAAGAAAATGCAAAATATGTTCAGTATTGACACTGTTGCAGATTTTTTTTTTTTTGACCCATGAGCTTCCTAGAACGCTGAGGCTCCTGACACCAGCTGTAACAGGGTACTCACTGCCGGAACCAGCATGGTGCTTTAAAATGTATGCTACATCCGTTTCCCTTTCTTCATACATTTGTTCATAACTCTATTGGCTTTATTGGCCTTCCTTGGCTTGGAAAGTGAAACAAGGTTGAAGAAATAAAATATGGCACGTGCCCAGGAAAGACATGTGTGAGATATTCACGATCCTCTGGCTCTTCAATCAGTACTTAAAAAACCATCCAGTGTTGTCGTTTCTTTTATCCTAAAAGTAGAGATGGTTCAACATACAGACGTTTGGAAGCGTAATGAAGCATATAAGCAGATGTGAAGGCAAAAATAGTATGACTCAACATATGTATAAAAGGCCTTTGACAACACGCAACATGACATCATGATAAAAGTTCTAGAGAATAGGACTGAAGAGAACAAATCTCAGCATCATGCTGAATAGAGAAAGCCTGAGGAATCCTCCTCAAATCAGGAATGAGTCAGGACTGTGGACCACTCTCCAACATTGTTTTTGAAGTTTTAGCTGGAGGAATAAAACAAGAGAAGGAAAGCAAAAGGAAACTATAGGAAAAGAAGAACTCAAATTATCATTATTTGTAGATGATGTGATATTATACATAAAGGATCCCAAATTTTCCATCAGAAAACTTCTAGGTATAATCAATTCCAACAAAATGGCAAGATACAAAATCAACTCACAAACCCAGAAAACAAACAATAAAACAATAAAACATGCTGGGAAAAAAATCACGGGAACACGCCGATTCACTAGCCTCAAAACAACTATCTAGCAATAAACCTAGGCCAAGTTTCATTTTACAATGAAAACAATCTTACTTAATGATCCATGAGACCATAATTTCACCTTGTTCTTTTTTTCTTAGTTACTTTCATTTGTTGTCTAACTTCCTGTGAAATTTTCAGGGTTTAAGATAAAGGAGAAATGCATGCATACATATATACATACATACATACATAATACATACATACATACACATATATGCATACATACGTGCATATATACAAGCATATATACATATATACATACATGCATGCATAAATACATACATGCATGCATGCATACACACATATGAATGAAGTCAAAGTCACTGTTACAAGGACCCTGTGACTCCTGCTGTGCAGATACCAGGTATGCCCACCACTGCCAACCCATTCAACTACCCCAGGAGCCCTCAGTCAATTTAGTTCTACCAGGCTTTCTGCCAACAGTCCAATGCCTATATTTTTCTCTGCTGAAGTTGGCTTAATGGCCCAGTATTTGCTAAAATTTTTCTCATGTGCATTCATCACCTACTGGGAAGAACGTTTCACAAGCCTGCGAGGTCAAGCTTGTTCACTGTGTTCTAGGTGTCTTCTAACACTGTAGTGTTTTATGATTCAATGTTCCATCAGGTTTTAAGTGGCGTATTAAGATGTCTTCAACTATTTCTGCCCCTAATTCTGCCAGACCACTGTATACTTTTGAAGAATCTTATTAGAAAACACTTTTAAAAAGTAAACCAGGCTAAGCTGTACACACTCTCATCATGTATTATCTCTTCACCTTTAGGAATGCGTCTTCCCTGACGACGACACGGTGAAACCTGATTTCTAATCGACTCAATGTTTTCCAGGCATATAATTTTTATCCATAATTTCACTTTCCTGCACTTCATTTTTTAAAGTCTTTCTGTTGCAGATATCGCATATCTGATTTTTATTTTATAATTTCATTTGACATTTTTTTTAAAATCTGGAGAGTAAGTTCATTTACATATCTTGGATTGCTCTCTAATTCTTTAATTTATGTTCTTCCCCCACCCCTGGCTCTCCTGTTTCTTCTTGCTGCCTTCTTTGAAGATGACATTTTATCCTCCTATTTTAATTTCAGAGACTCCTACTTTAAGTTTATGTGCCGCTGCCACTGAGTTAGTTAGCATTTTCTTGTTTTAATGTGATGCATGGCAGTGTGGCTGATTTACACCCTAGTGTCTAAGGGAGCTGACAGATTTACCATTGTCCTGTGGTCACCCTTCCTGCTGCTTTGCCCTCACTTTGTGGGGACTGGGGTGGGGGAGGTGTCATATTTTAACCTTCTATAATCATATTCTTTTAATGTAGGAAACCGCTCTCCTCTTTGTCTAAATATGTCATCTCACCCTTCCTGAAAGATAGTTTCTCTGGGCTTATAATTAAAATTTGTCAGTTATTCTTGCTCAGAGTCCTTAAGCACGATTTTCTCTGAATTCTGGCTTCTTTTGTTGCTGGTAAGTTGTCACATGAAACTCCCCACTCCCTGATATCCCTGCCCCCTTTATTTCTTTCTGTTTATACTGACTGGCCTTTCTCTTTTAAGACTCACTTAGTTTAAATTTTATATTTCTCTACTACAGTAGCTGACATCCAATGGAACCATGATGGTGCCCTGGAATTCAGATTCTTCTCCCACAGAAAGCAAGTGCTGGCTTTGTGGGACCAAAAGAAGACAGTAAAGTATTGGCAAGTGGCACCAGAGTAGGTCTCACAAGGCAGGTTTGATTGCATGGACATAAAAATCATATAAATCAATTGGGAAAAACAGACATCTTTATACAATTTTGCTTGATACACTATTACTTTCTACA